>NC_140586.1:87954500-88554500 GCF_964204655.1 Triturus cristatus
TGCTCTGCCCTACTGCAGGCTGAGCAGCACTTGGTCAATGTGTGAGGCAAACTTTTACTATTGCTGCTCCAACTGCACCTGTTCCTTGTGTGGTATCTGTGTGTGCGTGTGAATGGGGCTTGCACTGCTGCTGCCTGTGTGGCACCTGTTCTCTGTGTGAGGGAAGGTTGCCGTGCTGCTGCCTGTGCTGTCTTTTCTGTGTGCAAGAGCAGCTTCCTGCTGCTGTCCTTGCTGTCCCCGTTCTAAGTCTGATGCTCCTCCTCCTGGTGCCTGTGAGGTACATGTTCTCTCTGTGCGAGGGACACGTGCCGTGCTGCAGCTTCTGCCTGTGGCATAATGAGGTTAACACCGAAAGACCCTCAGGCTCCTATATCTTGAGGATATTCACATGCCTTGGGCTGAAAGGGGGTCTCTGAGAAGCTGGAGGCCTCCCTGTACCTCAGGAG
Organism: Triturus cristatus; assembly: GCF_964204655.1. Lineage (NCBI taxonomy): Eukaryota > Metazoa > Chordata > Amphibia > Caudata > Salamandridae > Triturus > Triturus cristatus. The sequence continues at coordinate 87,954,947 of NC_140586.1, forward strand.
CTTGCGTACGCCCCGGGCCTCGACTACCTGTTCTGTGTGAAGAGGGAAGCCTCTTCTGTTGCCTGTGTTTACCTGCCCCCCCCCCCCCCACCCACCACAGCCTCGGCCTCGCTCGACGCATCCCCTCTCAGAGCAGCCGTGCATGCTGTTGCAGCGCAGCTGCTGCCCTCACTCTCCTCACAGAACGGGTGTCTTTAGAGCCGCTTGTCACACAGACAGAGCTGTGTTGGGGTAACACTTGCTGACAGTGTCTAACAAACCCTGATGTGTCTCACTAATGAGGTGCCAAGTTTGGGAAATTGAAGATGAATTGGTTTCCTTACCAACCGGCTCTAGCTAGGTTCCTGCTCCCGCGCCAGCGCCACAGAAAATGGCGGATGGGATAGAACGCCCAGGCTGTCACGGCGCGTGCCGCAGACGTACAGGCGCATGCAGCACCGTCAGTGGCTGGGGAGAGCTCAGTGCGGTTCACGCACCTGCTGAAGAGATGCATATAACCTGCAATTCATAGGTTACAATCCTAGTAAAGTAGCTCAGCGGTTTAAGGCACGCGTAACAGAGTCAAGTAAATAACATGCACGTCACATATCAATTTGGTGGATTAAAACACCTGTAGAAGATAGTTTGTTGGTTGCAAATTCCAATCCTAGTCAGGTAGCGCAGCTGGGTAAATGCACTTACTGAATAGATTACATGACCCACTCACACAGGTTCCAATCCTATTAATATAGCTTAGTGGGTTACTATGCTGCTGAGAGCCACCTGTAACCAGCAGGTTTCAACCCTAATAATGCGACGAATAGACTTGCAGCAGAGAGGTGCCTGCGCGTGCAGATTAGAGGTTCCATTACTGGTTACAAATGTATAGTAGCCAATTAATGCAAGTGCAGTAACCTGCAGGTCACAGGTTCCAATACAGATAAGACAGCTGCAGCAGGCGCGTTACCCCACCGACCTATCTAGGTATAACCGGCTAGGTATTCATTCCAACCCTGAGGTAATGTGCCTGTTGTAGGGCTCTTTAGCACAGCCTTCTTGTCACAGATTCCATTTCTTGTAAAACAGCTCAGTGGGTTGAGCAGCGGCTCCAGGACACAGGCTGAGTTAGCCCTGCAATGATTCAAACCTGTCACCCTTTTGTTATGTTATGGGGTATTTGTTGAGCGCGCAGCTACTCCAGGGAGTGTCCCGGTTCTATCTTGACCCCTGGACAGAGCATATGAAAGACCTAGCAGCAAAAACAGCTCGTCTACTGTTGGAAGAGCCAGGTTTTTAAGCTTCACCTAAAACTGAGGAGATCACGTTCTTGTCTAAGGGAGTGTGGCAGACGGTTCCATAATTACGCGGCTGCTACCTGAAAGGAGCGTCCTCCTTTACGTGAACGACATAACTTTGGCACAATTGTCAGTTTCTGGGTCGATGACCGCAGGGTTCTGGACGGCTTATGGGGCTGAATTTTATTCCTGATGTACGGGGCCCTGATGTTATTTAGGGGCTTAAAAGTCAGCACCAGGGCTTTACAACGGACCCTTTTTTTCACTGATAGCCAGTGCAGGGATTAAAGGTGAGGAGACGTGTGACCTTAGTCCGACCATAAGCACGGCCCTTGCTGCCGCATTTTGAACTACCTGGAGGCGGTTCAATAAGTAGTCCGGAAGGCCCAGATACAACACATTTACATAGTCCAGCCTTGACGTGATTAGTGCTTGGACCACAGTTTTTCTATGTGGGATAGGAAGCACGGGGAGGAAATACTACTTGGACCCGGGACTTCATGGACATGTCAGAATCAAATTTCACCCCTAGGTTTTTTACTGTGGAAACTGGGCTTGCGGGGGGGGGGGGAATATATTTTGTGACCACCATTGACGCCATTCGTCACCCGCGGCATGTCCAAAGAAAATGATTTCCGACTTGTCGGAGTTGCAAAGTAATTGATTTTTGAGGTTGGTCAAAATAAGGCCTTATGACTCAATACATTTAACACAAGAGTCTCACCTCTCTTACTATTACTACTAAAATATGCTGAGTAGATGTGTACAATGCAAGGGAAATTTGTAGCGCATTGAAGCAATGAAAAGGCAAACCGTCGCCTCCGCCATACCATGATACCTGTGCTGTGCACTCGCGCGTGGTCCACAGGCACTGCCAGGGCAAAATTATCTTGTCTAACATGTATTTGCAAAAGTACGCTGAGGGCGGCTGGCGGTAGCGATTAATTAATTATCCTGCGATTTTCTGTTAATTAAGAGGCCATTTGGATTAACGAGGAACTGGAAGGTGGCTGGGAACATGGAGTTCTCGGGGAAACGGAAACATGAGATGCTTCCAAAAGCGCGGCCGGTCTTAAGGTGATGGGCACAACATGGCATATAACTCAGTGGGATGAGCGCCATATTTGTTCTTAACCTATAGACATCTAAAGGCAGGGCCACTGGAATTATGCGGCAGAAGAGGGTCAAATAATGCGGCAGGGCTGGGTAAATTATGCGGCAAGAAAAGCAAATTATACGGCATAATGCTGTATATTTTGTAATAGTATTACTTCATTATTTTGTCATTTTTAAACTTGGTAACACTGTCTGGGCATTTGTTGCACCTCACTAGTACCAGTTTAACAACCAAATATTACAATAAGCAACAGAAATGTGACCATTTCAGCTTTGGAAAGGGCTTTCCACCACGCAGCAAAACGTTGCTACATTTTTTGTAACCTTTGAACCGCTTGAGCTGGAATCAAACTGTTTTTTGTTAAAATCTGCAGATTATGTGGCAGAAGATGAATATGTGGTAAATGTGGGAAATCTATAATTAGACGAAAATCACCAAGGCCACACAATCATATAATTCCAGTGGCACTGTCTATAGGCAATCTGCAGTGCGCAGTTTCCCATCTAAAGGTAATAATCGTGTCTGCTCTGCTGTAGATGTCAGTGTGCCATCTCCAGGTTACAGGTTCCAATTTTGGAAAGATAGTGCAGCTGGTAAATGTGTGTGCCGCAGAGATATATGCTCAACCTGCTTGTCACATATCCAGTATTGCTAACACCGCTCACTGCTTTGAGAGGCTGCTTCAGAGGCCTGCAGGTGACGTTACATGCAGATGGCAAGTTACATTTTGGTATAAAGTATGTCACTACAGAAATCTATGTGGAACCTGAAGGTATCAATTACATTCTTGGTGGGGCCTTTTCAGTCTTTCATCCTTCGGAGGCTGCTAAGATGTGCATAAGTGATGGCAGCAAGAGGCACACCTGGCATTTACTGTATGACATTTGCATCTTTTCCCTCTTCCCCTTTAAAGCCATCCCCATCCACCCACAACTCACAGTCACCACCTGCTCAGTGGGCCCCCCTGCAGAATGTGATGAGGGACCCTGGAGTCTCCGAGAGCGCACAGACATTCATTGGTGTTGGGCTCAATCGGGGCCCCCGAACGGTTTGGCCCCCCCTACGTTGCAGGACCCTTCTGCCATGCCATTGCACACATTCTTGAAGGCATGCAATGGCATGGCTTAGAGGCTGAGGGGCCCCTTTCGAAACAAGAAGCCCTCAGGGCCTCTGCACTGTCGGAACGGTGGGGGTTCCAGTGTTGGCAGCTGTTAGAGGGTGGTTCTGCCCATCTGAACCGCCCGGATTTTTCACTTTTTGAACACCTAATTTTTGAGCTTTTACTGTGGGACAGCCTCATAAGCTGGGACTCGCACACAGTGAACTCATGATCAATGAGTGCATGTGGATTTTATCGATGTTCCCCTTGTGAGAGAAGTCCGCTGTACTGTAGCCGAAGTAAGGGGCACCTGACTGGTAACATGTAGGAACGTGTGCACATGTGTGTGCACAAGTGAAAGGGCTGCACGGGGGAGATTCCTGTCATGCGCAGCCCAGGAGCAGGTACAGATAGAATGGTGTGGCAGGAATTATGCAGAGTTGGGTGGTGACATGGAATAGGCTTTATACTATGGGAAGACGCATGTAAGGGAAAGTCAGTGTGCTTTACTTTTTTCACTGAAGGAACACTCCATTTTTCTCCTATGAAGATGGGGACCACATGGGGTAGTTTCATTTCCCTAGGGCCAATAAATTTCAGACACGCACCAAAGTACACTGTAAGGTGTGTAAAAAGAATTATTATACGGAGTCCAAAGCCATATCTGTCCTGCTTATGGGTCATCAAGAAATGTCATATTCCTCTGACTTAGCTCATAACCTCCGCAAGCTGTAGCATCAGAGGCCTAGCCCGTCACTGCAAGCATTCCAAGGGCGAAGGTCTCCTCTCCAAGAGGGAGAGATAAGGGTGGAGCTGCGGGCTATCCATCAGCAGCTGTCACCTGGAGCTAGGCATCAGGCCTGGAGACAAGGCAGCAAGGGAGGAAGGGGACTTTTCAGAGACCATTTGGCATGAGGCCCCCGAACGACGCCAATTTGAACTATCCCAGAGGTCTGTGCAGGAAAGAGAGAGCAGGGGCAGAGAGGTGAAGTGTCGCTGCAGGATAGGGCAGATAAGCCTTCCTTCCAGCCCCCTCCAAATTCTTTTGAAAGGTCTTGCACAGGAAGAGGAGCTCTCTCTAGGGTGTGGTCTGCTGAGGAAGACTTGTGCTGGAGCCTGGCGCCATGGGCAGTTGAAAGGAGGAACCCCCTGACTGTCCAGGACCCTGGATTGTGCCTGTGGGAGAGTCCAGGACCAGTGAGGAGAAGCCTGGGTCTCTGCGCAAGGAGAAGAGAGGCCCAGGAGGAGAGCCAGGTGAAAGGCTGGCACAGGGAGCCAGTAAAGATAGCTCCCTGCCGAGTACACCCTCTTGGAGGCCAGGAAGGTGAAGGAAAGTGCTCCGGATGGCTAGAGCTGGTCATCTGGAGCACGAAGAGGCCAACATAGTGAAAATCAGCCACATGGGGGCCGAGATATGCTCCCCTAGAAGGTAGGTGACCTTTGACAGGACTGACGACAAAGCGCGTGGGGCTCCACCGGCAGTCTTCGATGTGCCCCCGGGGTGGGTCGGGGGGCTGCCCCCAGAAGAAGAGGAAGCCGGGGAGCGCTGTTGTTCTCCCCGTGAAAATGTACCCCAGGGGGTGCCAGGAGCCCACGCTGGCCAAATGAAGACACCGGAGGAAGGAGAGTGCCGTTGCGCCCCCCTCAAAGAGGTATCAGGGGCCCGGTACCCCCATCTCCAGGCCCCGCATCACGCTCCCCGTGAAGATCTCGGGGCCCAGGATCCTAACTCTGGGTCCCGATGGTTGCGGTGCAGTGGAGGGGGGACATGCCGTCACGCGTCCCCCCTGCCAGGTGTAGACAACCTGGGAAGCACCGTCGCGCTCCCCGTGAAGCTTTCTCAGGGGCCCTGGACCCCAACTCTGGGCCCCGGTGCTAAGAGGGAAGAGGGGGAGTGCCGCGGCATGCCCCCCCTGTGTGGGAAGCCGAAGCCGTGAAGCGCCGTCGCGCTCCTCGTGAAGATCTCCTTGGGGCCCGGGACCCCAACTCCGGGCCCTGATGTGCCCCTTGAGGGAGGGGGGAGTCCCGCCGCACTCCCCCGTGGCAGGAGGAAGTCGGGGGAGTGCCGTTGCACTACCCGTAGGTCCTGCTGGACTAAGAACAGCCCCCGTGTCTGCCTGCAGGAGCAGTGTAGTATGGGGTATTTAGTATCGCGCGCCGGGTAGAGTGTTAGGCGCGCGATGCTGCTAGGTGATGTTGATAATGTATTGGTGTACTTTTGAATACAGCTCGGGGCATGGCGTTCGGCTCACGGGCGTTCCGATGGTATTAGGTCAGTTGCCGTCTGGACGTCTATGTGAGCGGGCGCTCATGCCACGGGTGGAGTGTTTTCTATGAACTTAATAAACCTTAGAGAACTTACCACGATACAGTCGTGCTTATTACATCTGGCGACGATTGGGATTTGCTCCACCCGCCGGACCACGCAGATTTTGAGGGCGTCTTTCAAGAAACTCGACTTCGGAAGTTTGAGGACCGTTGAGATCGCTGCCATCACTCGATTTCGACGTTTGCTGTGCCTTCGACATTGCCGTTTCTTCAAAGGTTGCTGTGGTGAGGTGCAGGCATACGGAGGTGCAGGCATACGGAGGTACAGGCACACGGAGGTAAAGTGTTCGAGCGCTCCTCGCGCATGACTGAGTGGGAGTATTGAAGTCTCCACGCATGCGCATAGCTATTCGCCGGACTTCATACCCTCTGGGTGACGTCAGCGCGTGATTAACGCGGCGCCATCTTGGATTGGGATTGAAAAGGTTGCAACTCCGCCGGTACAAAGGGGAAACCGGCCATTTACTGCCTGCGTGTCAGATTCGACGACACGCACGTCATTTTAGATATTGGTTTTCAAGATTCTTTCTTACTTCGACGATACACACGTCATATTGTGTGTTTCGGGGCCAGTCTGCGACGATACACACGTCATTACTGGTGATATTGATTTAAATTCACCACACATTCAGGGAGACTGCACTATTTTCATTTTACAACGATTGTGAGAATACTGGAGAGGCATAAATTTATTTATTTATTTTTACATTTATTTATTTATTTATTTTTTAAAGAAAAAATGTCTACAAGCAACCAGCAAAGTAACCTCAGTTTTACTCAACCACCACCCTTTCTAAGCAAACCTGGTAGCCCGCCCATCATCTGGTTGGAATGGTTTAGACTTTGAGAACCATTTGGTGGCCATAGATGCCGACAGTTATTCTCCTGCATGAAAATTTGCTATACTTTTTGGTTGCCTGGGTCAAGCGGCACAAAGAATTTTCCATAGCATTGTTCCTATTCCTCCACCAGCCGCTCAGTCTGGGGATAACCGTTGGAATGTGTATGTGGAGGCTGTCGCTAGACTCAAAAAACAATTTGATGACGAACCTAATATTATGCTGGAGCGGCATAACTTTTATGCACGTAAGCAAAAGGAGGAAGAAAAGGTGGAGGAGTACGTCTCCGCTCTTAGAGTTTTGGCTACCACCTGTGGTTTCGGTCCCCTGTCCGATGATTATATAAGGGATCAATTTGTTTTTAATTGTGTATCTTATAAAATTAGACAAAGGATTTTGAGTTGTAAAAATCCTCCTTTGTCTGAGGTTATTGAGCTAGCTCTTAGCATTGAACGGTCAACAATCACAAGTAAGGTTATGCAAGCTGACGCAAAACCAGGTATCAACGCTATGGACTCGATTGAACCTGATCAAGAAAGTTCTTTAGCGTTAGTCAATGTTAAGCCTAAGGAAACAAAATTCGTACAGAAAAAACAAAACATATTTTGTTACAGGTGTGGATCTAGAAATCACATCGGTAATTTTCCAGGATGTCCAGCAATCTCAAGACGTTGTGTAATTTTAAAAAAAGTGGGCCATTTTCAAGGGGTTTGCAGAAATGTTAAGAAGCCAATTAACATTAGATACTTACAGACTGAAGTTGATGAGTGTACAAGTTCTTTGAACAATGTTATTGTAACTTTAGAATGTGGAACGTGTTGTATCAAAGGTCCTTTATGTTCAGCGGACATTGATAATGTTTCATTACAGGTTATGGCGGATTCAGGGTCGCCGATAACAACTTTGAGAGACACAACTTTTTATGAATGTTGGAAGAACAAAGAACTACTTGCGTCTGATGTACACCCCAAAGCCTTCGGTGAAAAGGACATAGATATGTTGGGGTATTTCACGGGCACGGTACAATGTCTGGGTAGAGAAACCATGACAAAAATTTATGTGGCAATAAAGGGCAAGAATCTAATCGGGTGGAAGGATTTAGCCCGAATGGGGTTGTATTTGGTTCCGGGTGATGAGAACCCGATTAAACTGGGAAAGATGCCCATGTGTGATGTCAAAATGATAGAGTCAGATAATAACAATGAGGTACAAGAGTTGCTCAAGGAATTCAAACTAGTTTTTAGAGAGGTAGTAGGGAAAGTTAAGGGGGTGGAGCACCACATTAAGCTTGTTCCGGGGGCACAACCCGTTTCCCACAAGGTTCGCTCGGTACCTATGAGCGTTCGTGAGGACCTTAAACTTATGCTGAAAAACTTATGTGAGCAGAATATTATAACCCCGACGGATTCTTCTCAGTGGGTGGCTCCCATCGTGGTCGCTCGGAAAAAATCGGGCGAAATTAGGCTTTGCGCTGACTTGCGCACTCTCAATAAGAATATTGTGGTGGACTGCCACCCGCTGCCCAGAATTCACGAGTTACTAGCAAATCTAGGTGGCGCAAAGTGGTTTTCATTGATCGATCTTAGATCTGCGTACCACCAAGTGCCATTGTCAAAGGAATCTCAAGAGCTTACCACCTTTGTGACACCATTTGGGGCGTATAAATTCCTTCGTCTTCCGTTTGGGTTGGCATCTGCAGGGAGCGTGTTTCAAAAGTTAATGGATACCCTGTTCGAGGGGATTGTGGGGGTCCAGGCATACTTGGATGACATCTTAATTTATGCCAAGTCTCGTGTAGAGCACGATAAGATTTTGAGGGAGGTCCTGACCGTTCTCGAGTCCAGAGAAATGACCGTAAGGGCAGACAAATGCAAGTTCACGGTACAAGAGTTGGAATATTTAGGACACTTGGTATCTGAGAATGGGATTAAACCCAAGTTCTCTGTGATTAGAGCAATTGAGGAAGCTAGAGCCCCAAGCGACAAGGACGCTTTGCGTTCATTTCTGGGGTTGGCAGAATACTACGCTAGGTTTGTGCCTAATTATGCGCAGTCGGTAGAGCCGATGCGTGAGTTGCTTAAAAAGGGGCGCAGTTTCAAATGGAACGATGACTTGGAATCAGCGTTTAAAAACGTTAAAAAGCTGATTGTATCTGCTCAGGCTTTGTTTGCCTTTAGGGACGATTGCGTGTCCCTTATAACTGTAGATGCCAGTATGTCCGGGTTAGGAGCGGTGTTGAGTCAGAGGGTAAACGGACATGAACAGACTGTGGCATTTGCTTCCCGGTCGTTGAAACAATGTGAAAGATTGTACAGCACGATAGAGAGGGAAGCGCTAGCGTGTGTGTGGGCCATTCATAAGTTCAGAATGTATATTTGGGGACGGAAGTTTGAATTGATAACGGACCATAAGCCTTTGGTGTATATTTTTAACAATATCAATTCGTCCAGCATGTCAGCTAGGTTGATGCGTTTGGTTTCCAAAGTCCAGGAATTTAATTTTTCGGTTAAACATATCCCTGGTGGGAAGAATTTTAGAGCGGACTGTTTGTCTAGGCTGCCAATGGAGAAGGATGATGAAGATGATGTGATGTTGGATGATGTGGAATGTGTGGCGGTGGTGGATGCGATTCAGGTGTGTGATTCGGTTTTGTCAGAGAGTGCGTGGAAAGACGCGTGTGACTCGGACGCAACACTTAGGAAGGTGGTTGAGTATTCATCAAGTACATGGCCTGACTCTAGAAATCTAGTCGGAGATCTTAGGGTTTTCGCCCAGGTGGCAAGTGAATTGTCAGTTGAAAACGGGGTTGTTCTGCGGGGTGACAAGTTTGTTCCTCCATGCGATTTGCGTCCTATGATTGTAAATAATGCCCATGCTGGTCATTTAGGGTCCACTAAAACTGCTATGAAGATTAAGCAGCATTATTGGTGGCCCGCAATAGACGCACAGGTGAAATCTACTATTGACAACTGCCCTGAGTGCTTATTGTCAGATAAGCATTGGCGTACGTTGAAAACCCCACTCCATCCTACTGAATTCCCGGGTGCCCCTTGGGAAAAAATTGGTCTGGATTTTTCTGGACCCTATTCTGTGCTTAATCAGGATAAAAAATTCATTTTATTGGCAGTGGATTATTTTTCAAAATGGATGTACTATAGTTTCATTGAGTCTCCAGATACGGAGTCAACTTTGACGTTTTTAAGGGACATTTTTTCAATCGAGGGCGCTCCAAAGGTTATTGTCACTGACAATGGTACACATTTTGTGTCGGAAAAAATGTGTGAATTTTTGAAACAGCTTGATGTAAAACATCTTAGGGTGGCACTGTATTCTCCAACTTCCAACGGATTGGTTGAAAGGGGGAATAAAATTGTAAAAGAGGGCATTCAGACTGCTCTGGCGGCAGGTTTGGATGTTAATGCATTTCTAGTGGAAAAGTTATGGAGCTATAATACCTCCCCTCACTGTACAACCGGAGTTTCACCTTTTTCGTTGTTAAGAGGTAGAGAAGCTCACACGTCTCTGTTTCCGTCTTGGTTAAAGGAGAGGTCTGTTGAAAAAAGGATAGATATTAAGGATGTTGCAAAGAGGGTTTACTCTAAGCAGTTACTGATGAAGGAAAATTTTGAAAAAAGGGGACACCCTATAGCGGAAGATGTAGTTGTGGGGGATTGGGTCCTGATCAGGAAACCAACTAGAGTGAGGAAAGGGGAATCAAGGTTTTTAAGACCTGAAAGAGTGTGCAATGTAAGTAAGGGGGCCGCTTTTGTGGGAAATAAAGGGTGGTGGAATAAAAGGCAGCTCGTTAAGATTTCTGATGTACAAGCCAATATCTTGTTGAAGAGACAGGATAACGAGGGTGATGAACTTCACTGGGAGCATTGGTTAGAGCTGAGTAAGCCCCAGTCTGGTACATGTGCTCCGTCTGATGATGTTCAAAATTCTCATGACATGGGTTCGGGATCCATTGGGCAGGATTTGCATTCTAGTGGGTATAAGAGTTCAACGCAGTCTTATGGGGCATGAGCAGTGTCCACACTTCTAGGGGACGCGTTTCTAGGATTCCCAGGAGACTTATGGATTTTGTTAAATAATATGGAAAGTTTGTTGTGTTAGATATGAGTTGTCAAGTATCGTTTTAAGAAAGAAAAATGGGATGCTTGAAATGTTATTTGTACTGTAGAGATTTGGTTTTTGTATGTTTTACTTTCTTTGTTTTGTAAAAGGGGGAAGGTGATGTAGTATGGGGTATTTAGTATCGCGCGCCGGGTAGAGTGTTAGGCGCGCGATGCTGCTAGGTGATGTTGATAATGTATTGGTGTACTTTTGAATACAGCTCGGGGCATGGCGTTCGGCTCACGGGCGTTCCGATGGTATTAGGTCAGTTGCCGTCTGGACGTCGATGTGAGCGGGCGCTCATGCCACGGGTGGAGTGTTTTCTATGAACTTAATAAACCTTAGAGAACTTACCACGATACAGTCGTGCTTATTACAAGCAGGCATACCAGAAATGACGTGCCGGCACTCAGGGCACCACGCGAGCATGCTGGCCAGTCGGGGAGCCGACAGGAGCCACCGGGGGTGGCCTCCCGGAGCAGCTCTCCAACATTTTGGGAACGTGAGGGGCCCGGGTGGGACCGGGCCCCAAGCAGCAGCAGCAGGAGCGGCCAGGGTTGGGCTCCCTGAGCTGTAAACTATGTACCTGCACAGAATGGGTCCAGGTGGGACCGGGCTCCCAGCAAAGGGCAGAGGTGGCGTGAGGCCACCGGAAAAGGCAGCGCGGCTCTCCCCGGAGCAGCGGGAGAGCCGCTGCTCTAATATGCGTGCTCTGCACACAAAGCGCCGCATAATGCCTTGCAAGTCATGGGGATTGCTGTGTGTTTTGGGCACGAGGTGGCCCCCTTTGTTGAAAGATGTTCAGGGGGAGCTGCAGGAGCAACCAAAGAACCCCTCAAGGGTTATCCATGTTTTTTAAAGCAAAATCAATGCTGGAACTTTTGTTGTGCAGCTGGGAATTGAAGCTTGAGACTTCACTGGAGAGTGTAAGGTTAAAACTGGATGGTCACAGAGGTGACACCATTTAGAAGTGGGAAGGTAATATTGCACAGTGGTGCATTTACATGATATTGTTTCTTTTTGGGACCTGAAGTCACGTGAACAATGTGAAAGCATGAACAAAGTGGGGTTATGTTGCTGGACATTCCTGCTAGGGTGTCTGGCTGTACATGCTTAATCCTGTGATTGTAACTGCGATGCCTGTCAGGGGCTTTTATTGCAATGAATTATAACTGTTATCAGTAATGTCAAGTTCTGTCATTCTAAGTGATGCCCAAACATGCATTCTTGCTACTGCGTTAGGTGAAGAACAACCCCGACTGTTAGCCACTAAGATGTAAAGGTGTATACTGTATGTTCAGTATGAGATGCTCAGTCAGGGTTGTGTGTCACCAGGGCAGGTGTGCCCATTTAATATGCTTGTTGAGATAATGGGGTGGGTCGCCACTGGGAAGTTGCCAGTGGGCAAGGCCCTCACTCCAGGTTATGGTCAACCTACTGCATTAGGGGGAAAGTTGATGTGCATACATGGGAGTGGAGGTACTAGACCCCACCCCCCCCTGCGGGAGGGGTGGAGATGGTATGCAATGTCACAAAGTAATTCCAACAGCTTAAGTATATTTGTAAATTGGTGCATAGTATTGAGTAGTGTGTGTGTTTAATAAATGTACTCTTACTTTTATAAAGCAAAGTACAGACTGGACAATCAATTGAGTGTTATTTTTGCGCACCTGCAAATGGCGATTACTAGCCCACACCACCTCCCTTGAGTAAGCCTTAATCTGCTCTGCAACGCTACCCTCTGAGAGTCAAGCGCTACAATGGGGTGTTTGGTTCCCAGTGAAGGACAAATGTAGACATGTTATTTGTGCAGGCCTCACAGATACTGCCTCGTTTTCCAAGAGCGGTGGAGCAGGGAAATGGGTGGTGGGGGCATGCAAGCTGCGAAAAATTACATAAAATTGGCGACATGCATTATGTTATCATTTTAAAGTTTAAACTTACAGGAATGTAATGCATGTCAGCGATTTAATGCATATTACAAATAAAATTAATTTAAAAAAAAGAAAATTAACTTACCTTGCTGCAAGTACTTGCTCCAGTGTCCTCCACTACTGCACGACTCGAGCCCCAGCCAATTCTTCTATGTAATCCTGGTGCTGCTCTCATACTGTAGACCAGCATGAGAAACGCACAAGGATTGGATAGAGTGGGCTCTCTCAGTGCTCGCAAGAGCACTGGAGGGCTGTTCTTGCTCTTAACCCAGCTGTCTGGGTTGAGAGGTTTAGCCGTGGCAATACAGCTGGCCAAAAAGGCATGCACATTTTAAACTGACCCACCCAGCCAGCCCACCACTACTCTCTGCTGCTGCCACTCAGCAGCGGCCAGCCCCGTCCTGAGACTCGGTCCAGGACATGGGTTATTGAAATTTAAAATAGCAATATATTATCTTTATTACCATTTTATTTTTCAATTCTGGGGCATGGAGGGTTTGGGGGGCATTTTAATTAGTGAGCAATGTTCCTCTGCTCAAATGGATGAGTTGCCCTGGGCGGGGGGGCTCTATTACGCCTCTCCATCTGCTCAGAGCACGTGCGGACTGTGAGCAGCGACGTCGATTTCCATGTGGCTTTACCCCCACTAAAACCGGGTCTGCACAGTTATTCCCCATTCCATGGGATTCAACTTGTAATTGCACGGTACTGGCAGGGTGTTACCATATCAGTAATTACAGGTGCAGAGCTTGCACCCCAGGAGCATCCGACAACTTTTAATGAGGTCCTGCGTGGCTTGTAGTGCTGCGCCGTGCTTCAGTAACTGAGAGACTGCCCTGTTCAGCCCTTCTGCAGTCTAACAGTGGGGGAGGGGCGGTACAGTAAAAATCCGCTCTCTCCGATGATGGCTTGTACCACATGTGGTGCAGATGTCATAGGCGGACATAAAGGGATCTATCACAACGACTTAATACAATTTCCGCACAGGTTAATTCGGGCAAATGACCCAGGGGAAGGGTGAGTAACAGAAGCAGGCTCTGATAGGGCTGAGATAAACAGTTTACCAACTGCGCCAGCTTTGACGACCCCATCCATGTAGCGGTCAATGAGGCCTTGAATTAATAAAAAGGGTCCAGCACTATCTATCAGCAGGAAGCTTTTTGCTCCCGCGAGGTGTGCCCCAGAGGTCTGTCCCAGGTCTCATGTGATTGCGAGACCTGTGGCTTATGAATCTCCTATCTACAGTGTCCCTTCGAGCCCTCAGGATCTCAGGCAGTTAATGGTGTTTGTTGCTCCATTTATCTGCCTAATTCCTATATCTTATAAATGATGCTTTTTTCCCTTTTCAGAAAATGACCCTGAACACTGATCCAGAATATTGGCTACCACAATAACATGAAGGTAAGTATATGTAGGTAAGTGTATATTTGCTATACTTATCCATATATTTATGTACCTTGAAAAATGTTTGACCTCAGTTTTCTCTACTAAAACGGTTCAAACAAATATATAATAACTACCCAGCTGCATCCTTCACAATGCTTTAGTGCCTATGTCAGAGGTTAGGCTAAGTGGACCACAAAGAGGCTTTTTCAGCAAAAAAACCGCCCTTTTTGACCAAGTGGAGACATTTTTATGTGTGATTTTTGCACACAGTAGCAATAACCCAGTTAGTGAAAGCTGCAGCCATTTCACACTCCAAAGATGTCCCTCTACTTACTGAGGGGCTTATTTACAAGAAAATGCCGCATCTGTATAGATGTGTCAGTTTCCATGCGCCAGCCTGTGAAACCCTTGCGCCACCATGGACGCGCCGTATTTACAACACCAAAAAACAGAACAAAAGCCAATGCTGCATATAACTAGTCTACACTTTAGATGGTGAACTGAATCAAACAGTAACACTAACAACCACTTTTTCCGTTGGATTTAATCCAGAAAATATTTTACGTTTTACATTAAATGCATTTTCAATTGTTGAAACATATTCGTTGCAAAAACAGACAAAATAGACTACATTAGCACAACAATATCGACATTTTGACTAAATTTTATGCAATTTGACACCAATACATATGAACTACACTCAACCATATAAACATCTCAGTCATACTATTCATTCATCCTCACTCGACAATATACACATTAAAACAATGATAAACAATCAATAGATCAACAGGCCATCAGTAGACAAAACTTAGCATAGTTGTGAATCACTACACTTTATTATTTAGAAAAGATTGGCCAAGGGCGGAAAGGTCTATGCGTTTCGAATCCCTTTGTGTGCGGGGATTCTCATCAGGACCAACAATTTGCTGTAACAAAGCAGAGAAAATGTTTTACTAAAGTGACCCCACACTCTTGGCCAATCTTTTCTAAATAATAAAGTGTAGTGATTCACAACTATGCTAAGTTTTGTCTACTGATGCTCCAGGCAGGCATAGGGTTTTGATGCAGTGGCGTCCTAGAAGTGGCGCAGTGAAATCTTGTAGATTTCACTGAGTCACTTCTATGAAGCTCTACCGCGTGGGAATGCCCAACCTGCAGACATAACCGAGGCAGGTATTATGTGACGCAGGGCTTTACAAGATGACGCATCTCCCTAGATGCGTCACATTGTTAATGGGTCACAATGTGGTGCATTGTTTACACCGCCACTGCGTCACAAAAAGTGACGCAGCGCTGGTGCAAAAGTGCTGCACGGGGCTTGTAAATCTGCCCCTGAATAATCTTTTGTGTTCCAGAGGGAATTTCATGCAGGAGTAAGAGCCCCCTTAACCCACAGCCAATGTCATATTCCTCTGTGTGCCACACAAAGACATTTAAAAACATGAGCAAAATTGGCAATTGCCCAGGGCCCACACCCTTTAAGGGGAACCTGGGAAAGGGAACTTTTTCTCTATCTCAAATTGTGTGTTTTTCCCATTTGAACCTTTAAGGGACAAATGGGCAATACAATTCACAGATGTTTCACAACAAGGGCCTCAAAATATTTCTTGTACAGGGCTTACAAAATCGAAAGGAGGACACTGGCTCCACATTGCAAGTTGAAAGAGTCCTAATTCTATAATATGCACAGCACTGCAGCTAAGAAGCATTTTAAGACCTCCAAACTAATTTCAAACAAGACTCAAGGCGAGGGGTGTGTGAAAATTAAACATGTGCACATCACATTCTTTGACTTCGAAAGATTTGATTCGAGGAAGCTGGGCCAAGTTTGATGAATTTGTTGATGTGCAGGCTACAGGTGGTAAAGCTTCACAACTGGTCTGTTTTCAGCTCCAGGATGTCTAATTTCTTTCCGGAGGCTAGAAGAAGCTGCAACAGGAAAACAGCCATGAACCCACATTTGTGCTGAGGAATGGGAAAGTGGTTAGGGCGTAGGTTTCCCGAGAGGGTGTAGGGCTCTGGAAATTTGTGATGTGAGGTTTGACAGGCCAATGACCACCTTAGTGTGAAGAGGGTGGCAATGATGTGCCAGGGGATGATGTAAGGCATTGGGGGGGGGGGGGGGGGCCGGAGGAGACTGGCCGTTAGGATGGAGATTCAGCTTTGGGAGTGTGTATGGCACAAACACTGCTTTAAATGGGCCGGTACTCACCGGTACTGAGTACCTGCACTTTTATATTTTCGCCCCTTGAGTGCCGGGACATTTCCTCGGAAAAGGAGAGTACCGGTACTCATGACAGCCCGGTTTTGATGCGGTTGCTGCTGCGCTCCTGAGCTCCATCCTTAGCAGCTCTTTCTGCACGGCCTGCATTGGGTTAAAGCGCCTCTCAAACAGAGCTGAAGCCTGGGCTGCGCTGGTTCAAAAGCGCCAGCACAGCAGCTCGTCTTCAGTAGAACACAGAGCTGCGTGTGCCTCTCTGGAGTGAAAGGTGGAGTATCGCTGTGTGTCTCTCTGGAGTGAAAGGTGGAGTATCGCTGCCTGCAAGGTGTCTTTCAGAGGGGGTCGGAAGGTATCCATAAAACCTAATAGGCGCAAGTGTGGGTCACATTTCTCAGGGATGCAGCTTTTTAGCATGCCCACTTTTTTAAACGCCCGCAAATCTTCGCCCATCAACAATTTAAATGAAAGGGATTTGCAGGAAATAAAATCCCTGCCTTCTAGATTAAATCAATGCATTCATGCTTTTTTTTTTTTTAAACTGCAGCACTAGCACTGTCATCAGTGTGCCATTTATTGATAAACATTTGTGTTATAACCACAAACTTAGGTAAGTACTATGTAAATGGTTAGACATTTTTACCATGCATGCATATTTTTTCCGTACAAAGCTTAGAAAGGTAAAAAACATAGCCCCGCCCCAAACTCCACCCACAATCCACTGCTATTTTTTGGGTGAGAAGGCCTGGCAACAATTTGCTGCTTGTCCCCCCCCCCCCCCTCAAAAAAACAAAATATTTATGTTGTGGTGGGCAATGGAGGAAAGGGCGGTGGTCACAAAGAGTGAGTGGGAGAGGGTAAAAACAGCACACAAGGAACGCTAACATTGGGTCGGAAAGCACATGAATGAGAAAACAACGCACTCAAGCGAGGAAGGGTGTAAGTTTGGCGAAGGAAAAGCCCTTGAGAGCCAAAGGGAGCTTGAAACGTGAGGGAGACAGAAACACGGAGTTCGGTAGGAGGGAGGTGTTTGGCAGGGGAAAGAAACACATGAGGGAGCGACCTGGAAAACACATGGACTAATAATCAAAAAGAAAAAAAGTAGTCCCTAAATGTGAGCAGTGAAAGGATAGAAGCTAGCCAATCAGAGAGCTGGTAAACAGGTTTTGCTCCAGGGGAGGAACAAAGGAAAGCTATTGAATGAGGAGCAAGCAAATGAAAGTAATAATAAAGTCAATGATAGCAAGTAATGGGTGGGCCCTAAACCCTTGTAAGATCTTGTTAAGCGCCCAATAGGTCTTGCACGCAGACAGCTTGTGCCGTTTGGTAGGCTTGACATAAAAATACACCTAAAAATACACCTAGAACATTTAATGTACTCTGTAAAAATATAGGCTTGCCTTTTTTTCAAGTGCTGTAATTTTTAGTGATTTCCAAACTCAGTTAAACGTTTGTATATGGAAATCATACATGTGATGTATAAAAAGTCAAATTGACTTGAAAAACGCTGTTTCATATTCATGAGGACCTGCATTACTATGTTCTTTTTGTAAAGCACACCTGCATCAGAAGACCTCTTCAGAGCACTGAAACAGCACAAACGTGACCTGAACCTCATGCACCGTCACATTTTTTAATGTATAACAAATAATTTCTCTTAAGTGCCTATATCACCACTAATATGAACTTCAGTAATTCCAAATATACATGACAAAATTAAGAACGTGTAATGTCTTAACTTTTATATTCGTACATAAAATATATATTAATTTGTCAATTTTTTCATATTGTAAAAATGACTAAATATATATGAATGCACGGATTGTGCTTTAAATGTAGACACGCGTATTGTCTAAAACAGCCGTTCTTAACAGATCCCAACCGCCCAATGAACCTTTACTGGAATCCGGGGACCGAGCCATTATTGGAAGCTGGGGACTCCAGCCATCACAAAAAAAAGTCTATGATTCGAACTTCAAAACAATATACAAAAACAAGAATACACCAAACAAATACTCATATTGAAAAAATGTATTTCATCCATAATCAAATATAGCAAAAGTTCAATTTTACTTCCTTATTTGCATATATTATTTCAATTTTTATGTATTCATTTTAATAATATTTAATTTTGTAAAACAGTCGTGGACCCCCTGATTAGGCCTCGCGCAGCCCCAGGGGTCCTCCGACCACTGGTTAAGAACCACAGGCCTAAAACATTGACTGCTTAGGGTGCACAGACTAGTTGAAATATGTATATGTTTGGCTTAAATGTTAATCTATATATTTATACATATGCATGTCATTCCTTCCTCTATGCAGTCCCCCCTGCTATATTTTACAGGACCTTGGCAGGGAGGGAGGGTGCAAAGTGGACAGGACAACTTGAAGAGTTGGAAAGTGGACATGCCAGTGGTGGGGGCTCTAACTGGGGACTGTTGCCGAGTGGTGTTTGTCCACATGCTGCCCCTCATGGCTTCTTGCACTACTGGGAAATATGACCCATTGTCACAAAGGGCCACTGAATCTGCCTTCTTCCCCCTAAATTTCTCACAAAGCTAAAAACATTTGTTTTATATGCAGAGTTGTGTATCTGCATACTTCACAACATTGCACACCTCTACTCAGGACAACTGCTGGAGTGTATCAGGATCAGGGCCTGTACACTAAGGGGTGAACAGGCGTGTCTTGTTAGAAAGGGAGAGGGTTTAGTAGAAAGTTGTGTTACAACATGTGGTAAGTAAGAAGAGTGAAATTGGCTTTTGCCAAATTTGCTTTATTTGCCATAACTTTTTCTAACTTTACAAACCAGTCGACATTTTAAAAATAAACTAACTGATGAAAAAACACCCGCAAAAGAAACAAGCATCTGCAATGCAATAGGTCTCACATTTACACGAGTTTGAGCTATTGGCATTGTAAATGACAATGCCTTTTATTTAGGTTTTGGTTTTTAAAACATAAATAAAAGGCATTGTCCTTTACAATGCCAATAGCGTAAACTCTCGCAAATGCAAGACGCATTGCATTCCAAATGCTTGAAGGCATCGCTGATTTGCCCCTTCTGTCTCTCATGGCTCCTGAAGAGCTCTCCGTTTGCTACGAGGTAAATAAACAAGCCGGTGATAACAACTGCGCATGAGAGACCCTCCTGCAGTAAGAGAAACTCATTAAAGGAAAGAGTGCTTACAGACTAAAGAAGACGTACTGTGTAAGAAAAAGTAAAAGGGCCAGTCCTCATGGGAGGTTACAAATGAATACAATGCGGTACTAAGGAGGGACGAACAAACCTAATAACTAATCAGAAGCCAGCATTTAGGAAGGACAATGACACAAACCAATGACAAATATGGGCGTAGAGTGGGCGGGGCTTCAAGTACATACTCCAATACAGCATGGCTCGCAGAGCAGTGCATGCGCTGCCCAGGCTCGACCTACAAAAGCAGCATAAGCTAATTTTATGACAGAATTGGCTGCATTTGTTTGCAGAAAATTGGGCCTGGCTGTGAAGTTTTGTAAGGTGACAAACTTTGTGTCATTGCAAACATTTGCTAGTGGAATTATAAATCTATGCAGTTCTGCAATTTATATTTTTATGTATTATAATTAAAGGATATTAAATGCTGCACAAGACAGTGCATGTGGGCCACAGGAACATCAGCGAGTAGAGGCATGCTGAGTGCTAAGCCTGTCAAGAAAAATGACATTACATACTTGGAAAACCTGACAGATTGCACATGTTGCACAAATGCATGCAAGAGCATACTCTGTTATACTACCCTTTAATTCCTTGGTGAATTGGCGCAAAAAAAATCTTAAATGGAAATGATACGAAAATACTTGAGCCATATTCCAATGCAATTAATACGTATAGAACGGTCTGTGCCATCTTAGCATTTTGCCAATAGGGGCGTTTTGAGTCAGTTTCACCAAGACATGTAAGAGTTAGGCCTGGGCTAAATTTCCGTTCCGCTCGCGGAAATTGCGATAATTTGAAATTTTCGCGTTCCGCGGAGAGCGCGAAAATGTCGAAATTGCCGCAATCCGCATTTTACCGGAAATCTTTTGCTTGCTCGCGCTGTAAAATAATACATTCTTGCGTGCGCGTGATCGCCTTACCTGAATCCCCGCGTTCGTCGACAAGTTTTCCCGATCTGGTCGCGTTCTCCACGAGATGTTGGATTGTTGGTAGCAATTTGCGCTGTCTCGCGACAGTTGGCGCCCGCAGTAACGTCATTCATCGCACGATCACGTCTTTCTTCTCGCGATCATACACCGCGAGACAAGTGAAAAGAAGATGGTGGCACCCGCAAGCAACCGCATGGAGATTTTTAACATTTTCGCGATAATTTGCAAAAGTGAATTTCGCAAATTCCGCCCACCCCTTATGTAAAAGGGTTCCCCGTTGTACTACTTCAAGTACACATAAATGCTTTCACGAATCAGCCCCATTGTGTTTAGTGGCATGATTCAAGTGTAGTCTTATGACCATTTACTTTAAAAGGTCGCAAATATCACGTAAAGAGGATAGGATGTAATGAGTTCCTGAAAACGCTGCCTTAGGATGGGTTTCAAAACCCCAGAATCTGGGGCGGTGCAAAGATTCCCCCAGAAAATGGTGGCCATCAGTATGAGACGCCAACTTCTCGAATGGTTTGATCCATTATGGCGGAACAAGCTGTGCACCATGGGATAGGAACATTTCAGCTGAAAGGGGGCTGGATTTGCACCGCAAGGGGAGTTGCTAACTGTGAAAATTGCTGTGATTGTATCTGATACAACCTATCCCCTTTCCTCACTGACCATCCCCGAACTCCCCTTATCACCTTCCCAGCTGTCAGTGTTTTACAAAGCTGCTCCGGCTTATTTATGGTGCTGATGGATAAGCGATATTCCCTTCTGCCTGATAAGTAGGCCTGGGCTAAAATTCCGTTCCGCTCGCGGAAATTGTGATAATTTGACATTTTCGCGTTCCGCGTAGAGCGGGAAAATGTCAAAATTTCCGCAATCTGCATCTTACCGGAATTTTTTTTCTTGCTCGCGCTGTAAAAAAATACATTCTCGTGTGCGCGCGATCGCCTTACCTGAATCCCCGCATTCGCCGACCAGTTTTCCCGATCCGGTCGCGTTCTCCACGAGATGTTGGATTGTTGGTAGCCATTTGCGCTGTCTCGCGACAGTTTGCGCCCGCATTAACGTCATTTGTCACGCGATCACGTAATTCGTCGCGTGATCACGTCTTTCTTCTCGCGATCATGCACCGCAAGAGTATGATATGATTGAGATCTCGCGCCCGTGAGCAACGGCATGGGTAAGTTGGCGAGCCGCGATCACGCAGAAAATACCGCGAACGGGCGGGAAAATAACGTCTGCGTCTTCGCGAAATTTCCACGTTTGCGGAGATTTTTAACATTTTCGTGATAGCTTGCGAAAGTGAATTTCGCAAATTCCGCCCACCCCTACTGATAAGCCCAACCACTTATTTTGTACATTTTTTTCCCATCCTTGTTTTTTTCTCTCGTAAAGACCAGGGCAACACCTTCTTCTCTTCCTGTGGATGCCCCACGCTTCTTCTCTGTCGGCAGCTCTGGCCATTATGCCACATTCCAACTCTGCTACCTCGAGAGGGTCAGCCCCTGTGCCAAGTCCCTGTTGACTGCTCCTTCTCCTGGCAACAGCAAAAGGGAGAGCCCAGTCGACTCTGTGGAGCTGGGCATTTCTGCACAAACATTGGTGTCAGTAATGATGTGAAGCTGTAGGCACTGACACTGATGGTGACTTTTGTGACGGCACCTTTGATTGTAACAACGAAAACCTTTGACTTGCAGTTCTGTGATGGATTTCCAATGTTTTTGCCTAATTAAATTATTTTATATACTCTCTTAAACAATGTTGCGTAACTCCACTTTAACCATTTGTTCAGCATTGTTTTAAATGTTAACATATTTCAGACAAACACACATGCATACACAAGCACACACAGAAAGAATCTTTGGTAGTCGAATTCTTGGGGACATGCAGATATGGGGTCATCAAGGCACAGCCCAAGTGAAAGAGACTTGAGTTTTTAAAAACAATGATTTTTTTAATGACATATCTCGCCTGCCTGGCTCCACCTGGGCCTGTTTTCTGTGCTCTGAGTGATGAATTACCAGAGCCGGGTTGTCGGCGCGCCCAGGCGGCAGCTGCTCCAGAGTTCCTATGTTGAGTTCTGCTTCTCTTGCAATCCTTTGCAGCTGGGACATTCCCTGCACCTAGCAGCTGCTGTTGTTTTTATGCCCCATGGCGGGAAAAGTAACATCACACCCTGTAGAGCTGGGCAGGATCTGGTCACTGGGTATCGACATGAGGGGATAGGGGGTTGGAAATAGAGGTGGGCGAGCCAACAGATTGACAGATTGAGCCAAGGGTCTGGTTTGACTTTAAGAGTCCGTGCATGAGCCGAGCCCTGAAAACATTTCCATGTACATCATGGAACAAACAGACGTCTGCACAAGACTGGCATCCAAGGACCCACTCTCTGCTGGATCTGCTCCTTCTTAACTGAAAGAACACAAGCTGCCACACAGGCACCTTACAACTCGGAAGCCCGTAACTCATCTGTGGAGCACCTCAAGGGTCATCGCTCGGCCCCACCCTCTTCAATGCAATATTATTCACACACATGACATCAATCCTCTCCTACGCTGATGACATGCAACGTATACTCTCTCGCTCAGATAAGACCCGAGAAACAGCAAAAGAAACAAGTTCACTGCCTGCATGACCAGAGTCCTTAACTGGATGAAATCCACTTGTTTCAAGCTGAACACCGACAAGACAGAAGTAGTGATCTTTGTCAGGAACACCTCACAATCGGACTCCAACTGATGATCAACCAAACTTGGACCCAGACCCACACCTTGAACCCATGCCAGGAACCTCAGAATAATCATCTACAGCAAACTAGACATGATCACACAAGTCAACGCCTTCACTGTATCCTGATACAAACGCCGGAGATGCTGAAGAAAATCTTCAAATGGTTCTCAAGCAACACTAGAATAAATTGTCATTCAAAGCCTAGTCATGAGCAATTTGGACTATAGGAACACCATCTACGCCTGCATCACCAAGCAACTCACTACAAGACTACGCTCCCCTCCACCTCTGTACTTCACCTTCGCTGACCCACTTCCGGAAGGGACTGAAGACCTGGCTCTTCGACTGACAACGCAACACAGTGCCTGGATACCCAGTCCTATTCAAGTACCGAATGATTGACAATTAACCATCTCAGCAGCCAGACTCATCCTCAACTTAAACAAGCATTGGCATAGCCAATAGGTCTCGCCTTTGGGACCTTATAAGTGTTTAGCCATGCAACAGTTGCATAACTAAATACTTATAAGGTCCCAAAAGTGAGACCTATTGGCTATGCAAAGTGGCCGTACGGCCGCGAAAGTAAAAGTGATCGGGATCACGATCAAACATCAAAGCGGCCGCTAAAGTGAAACTAATCGCTGTAAAGCAAGCGCCCGCGCACATGCACTGTAGCTCTAGGCTGGCCTGGTAGCACTTTTTGGAGCCCTCTCAATAAGTCTCGCCAGACCCGCGCATGCGCTGGGTCAGGCGAGACCTAAAAACACAGAACTCACATCACACCACACATCAGGGAGCTCTACTGGCTCCCGATACATAAATGGGCTAAATTCGAACTCCTCACACTCACATTCAAGGCACTACACAACTCTGGCCTCATCTACATGAAGAGTCGCATCTCCTTTCACCACCTACCCAAACAACCCCCCTCCACTGGACTCTTACTTGTACACATCCCATGCATACACAGAACCAGATCAGGAGGGCAGGTTTTCTCTTACATCACTACTAAAGCATGGGAGATCTCCCCCTCCACATCAGTCTCTCTCCTCGCTTTTTGAATCTTGCAAGCTGAAGACCTAGATTTTCAATAAATAAAGCTACCATATGTAGGGCTAGGCACACACACCTGCTCAGTACCAGGATACCCTTGTGGTTGATAATGCACTTTAAAATACACATAACTTAGAACAACTTTTTAGTCTTGTAAATTAATCACAATATGTTTTTGGTAGATTGTATTCTGAATTCAAGTACTTGAAGGTGCTTTCATATGTGGCAATAAAGGAAAAAGAGGATGGGGAAATAATACATTTGCCTAAGATCACACAATCTGGTTATACAGGGAAGCTGGGATTAATCCCTTGTTTTGCGGTTTCATTTCGTACAAATCAGCCACTAATAGGTATTTATTTGTCTCTCCTTTTTACCTCAAATTTAAATGCTTTGCTTTCAACGCTGTATGAGGGTAAAGTGAGGAAGGAAGGCAGAAGCCGCATGAAAGCCCCGCTCATTTTGGGCTTGAGGTTCCAGGAGGACCTTGAGCTGAGCCAGAGCCAGGTATCTGGCTTGAGCCGGGCTTGAGCTTCCAGTGGCTCTCCATGGAAAAGGAGATGTTTCAATGTGCCTAGTGATGTGAAGACACTGAGTTCTAGATGGGCCCGGACTGGGACATAGAACACTTTGATGGAAGAGGCTCGGGAACTACCCAACACCAAGAAAACTAGACAACAGTAAATCTGTTTACCAGAATTGCACAGAGAGGAAACAGCCCCAAAATTGATGGGGCTGTACGAGAAGAGGTTGCTCCATGTGGAAAGATATGTTCCCTTTGCAGAAAAACAATATAAGCACAAATCCACTTCAGCGTAACATTTCTGTATGCAAAATATTTCAATGTGTCAGCACTCCTAGGAGTCGGTGACACCCACGTACAGTATTTACGTGTCCTATAGGGATAGCTTGATCACAAGCTGTTCTTTCCATCTGCCTTACATAGCCATCTAACTATTACATTTTCCCCCTTAAGTGTTTCTTAACCCCTTCGATGCGTGTGACGGAGCGGTTCCGTCATGCGCGTCGGTCGCGCTGTGCGCATGACGGACCCGCTCCGTCATGGCCCCGCCCGCGCACGGAACCTTCAGCACAGCGCGGTAATCCGCGCCGCGCAGAAGGGGTTAAAGACCGTATGTAGTACACTGGCTAATCATTAAATCATTAACAATTTTGATACAGATTGTTGTTTAACTGTTAACAAAATCTTAGCTTTCAAATGCATATATTGTGTTCATTGGGTGGTTTACTTGTAGTATTCTTAAAATAGGGGAGACCGAGTAAAAAACACTAAGGGTCTGATTCTGAGTTACAGGATACACAAAACGTGACAAATATCCTGTCCGACATAATACAAGTGCCATCGGATATAATGCATTTATATGCCTGGTTGATGAGATATCCATCACGTTTGGGGTGGCCTATCCCTCTGCCAAACTCTAAATTAGCCAGTGCACTTCAAAGAAAGGCCACTAATATAGACTTGTACTTGCTATAACAATCAGGTTGTGTCAGAGGGAACTCATTCACTTCATCTTGAAACACAATGAGTGACTTAAGGTGAACAAATAAGAAAGTACAAATGATTATGGTTGAATATTACCAAGAACAATCTCAAGTTTTTCAATAAAGAAGTATTCCAACAAGTGACCTTACAATGAGTCTTCCACCTGGTTACATCATCAATCGGTGACCATCAAGCAAGGTGTCATCTTGTGACATCATCACTTGTGGACAGCATCAAAGGGCTGCCACTTCCGTCATAAATAAATAGCCTTTCAATAAGGTGCCATCGCTGAATGGCACTGCAATAGGGCTGTGTCTCACACTAGAGAGTCTAAAGGAAGAACAATGCTACACGACAGAAAAAGTTCCACCTAAGGAACCATTCTATCCTATATAGCTTCTAATTATCAATCTCACACATAGTATATGGGGTAGCGTAGCTAATAGGAGAATAGTAGGCAACAAGAGTGGTAAAGAGTGACAGGCACAACCTAGTTGTGGACGAAAACCCTCACTCACCCGAGGGTGACATGCTTCATCATTGGGTTCCTCCAACACACAGGGACCGCAAGGTACCCTGTGTGGGCTACGACTTTACCCAAAGGGGAAGGAGCGGGAGTGCAAAGCACGTAGTTGTTCTACCAACTCATATAGGTGAGGAGGGGCAGAGTGCTAAACAAGCAATAGGGCTGTCATATTAAGAAATCATCATTCAATGACACTAAAATAGCCTTTCACCTTGTGAATCACAATTTCTGATACCATTTTTGAGTTGCTGGTGTTGCCATTTTAGGGGCACATGGCCTATCACTTTATATTGGTGCAGAACCAGTGGTGTAGCTACAGCTTTTGATCCCCGGGGGCGATTCCCGTGTTTGCCACCCAGTGACGGCCGGTGCAGGTAAGAGTGGGGGGGAAGCAACAGATGGCAATGAGCGAGGGGGGAACGCAACAGACGACGAGGTACAATACAATTTTTTAAAAAAAGAAAACGTATCTTGCGCACGCCACTGCCCCTAAAGAAGTGCCCCGCCTGAGACGGATCGCTCCCCTCCAGCTACGCCACTAGGCAGAACCATGGTTTATCTCCATTTGCTTGCTCCCCGTCTGCAGTGATACTGTGACCAAAATAATGATGGACTGGAATGCTGTCCAGAGTTATCAGCAATGGCTGAGATTATTTCTGGTATTCCACCCATCGCCTTTGTTCTACTACAATAAGGCTGCCATATGTTGACGTCATCAATGAATGGACCTTCCAAAATGACATCATCAATGAATAACCCAACTTTAGTAACCCAACTAGCGACTTTCTGTGAATGGAGACATTTACACTTTATGAGGTATTCTCGATTGTAAGGACAAATAGTTTAGCACAAGCACTTTGCTTAGATCGTTTATAAAACATATGATTTTTTATAATTTATTAAAAGACAGAGCGATTTAAAAATGATTTATTTTCATTTTCATCCACCGGATTAAACCCCTTCAATTTTCCATGCCATTTATCATGCTATATTACCTTTTTCATTGCTTTTGGAAAAAGAGCTTTGTTTATGTAGAGCGCAGAGTGTATACGATAATATGAAATCTGCAATGTTATTAACTGCAATCTAATTTTCTAATGCATTCTTTGAGTGTTGAGATTTTTTTCGATACCTATATATAGACTTGCGGCAACAAGGAAATATGAACGAATATGTATAGGTAATATGCTCTGAAAGCTTTTTAATTCGCTTCCATAACATCTAAAGATGAAATATAGCTCTTGCGCAAGTAGCATGGCCTGATTGGTTATGGGGTCCATGCCATCATTTTATGGATTTTTTTTATGTGGTAAAAAAAAAATGCCATTTACCCTCATTTAATCACAAACCTGCCCTTCCATAGCTTCCTACCAGATTGATGCAAACATCCTTGACAACTGGAACCTTGCGCGGCTCGCCTTGTACTGTATCTCCTGTTCGAGCACCTTCAAAAAACCCTTAAGAACAGGATTTTTCTTAGGGTGTATTTAACTCCTGTAGGAGAGCTATGCCATGAAGGCTATAGTGAACGTGATCGCTACTAAAGTTAGTACAATAAAATTTCTAACGTTTCAGCTGGTTGCAATAACTGTGGGGACACCATTGAACGTGTGTAGAACTGTAGCATATCGCTGCATGCAATAACTGTGAGGACACCATTTGATTGTGTGTAAAACTGCAGCCTTTTCCTGCATGTAATAACTGTGGGGACTCCGTTGAACACGTGTAGAACTGCAGCATATCGCTGCACGCAATAACTGTTAGGACACCTGTTGAACGCATGTAGAACTGCAGCATATCGCTGCACGCAATAACTGTGAGGACACCCGTTGATTGTGTGTAAAACTACGGCCTTTTCCTGCATGCAATAACTGTGAGGACTCCGTTGAACGCGTGTAGAACTGCAGCATATCGCTGCACGCAATAACTGTGAGGACACCCGTTGATTGTGTGTAAAACTACGGCCTTTTCCTGCATGCAATAACTGTGAGGACTCCGTTGAACGCGTGTAGAACTGCAGCATATCGCTGCACGCAATAACTGTTAGGACACCTATTGAACGCATGAGGAACTGCAGCATATCTATTTAACTCCTATAGGAGAGATATGCCATGAAGGCTATAGTGAACGTGATCGCTACTAAAGTTAGTACAATAAAATTTCTAACGTTTCAGCTGGTTGCAATAACTGTGGGGACACCATTGAACGTGTGTAGAACTGTAGCATATTGCTGCATGCAATAACTGTGAGGACACCATTTGATTGTGTGTAAAACTGCAGCCTATCGCTGCATGCAATAACGGAGGACATCTGTTGATTTTGTGACCCAGTACTAGGGACACCATACTCATTACAGTTAGGTCTTTCCCTAGTATTAACCCGGATTTTAAAACATACAGACTAGGAGCAGGAATACAATATTAGCTCACTAGCTAGGTATTTTTAACCTATTTTTTCCCACTCCACATCACTGTACCACACATATTTTCCAAAAACGAAGTGCTCCCAAGTAGTCCCCAAGTCGCAGCATGCCTCAATCCCCAGCGGATTGAGAGGACCCCAATGATGAAGCATGCCACCTAGGGGTAACCCTGGTGGGCGAGGAGTCTCTAGAAAATATTTCTTTCTGGAAAGAGGGTTTTTCACACATGTTTAGTGGAATCCCTGTTCTTCCTATGGTTAGGTTTCTAATTTCGGTATTCCGGATGTTGTGGAACTGCATTCAGTAAGGAGGGTGAACCTTAACCTCTACCCCCCCCCTTTTTTTGATTGGATTTTGTGAAGACACCTGTTGATTGCGTGTCGAACTGCAGCCTTTTTCTGCACACGATAACTGCGAGGACACCTGTTGATTGTCTATAGTAGAACTGCAACCCTTCCCTGCATTCAATAACTGCAAGGACATCTGTTGATTGTGCGTAGAACTGCAGCCTTTTCCTGCACACAATAACTCTGAGACCCACAGGGTCTCTCTGCATGCAGTTAGTGTGAGGACATCTGTTGATTGCATGGGGACACCTACTTTTGTGTGTAGAAATGCAGCCTTTTCCGGCATGCAATAACTGCGAGGACATCTGTTGATTGTGCGTAGAACTGCAGCCTTTCCTCGATGCTAAAACTGTGAAGACACATGTTGATTGTGCGTAGAATTGCGGGCTTTCCTCGATTGCCAAAACTGTGAAGACACCTGTTGATTGTGCATAGAATTGCAGCCTTTCCTCAATGCCAAAACTGTGAGGACACCTGTTGATTGTGTGTAGAACTGCAGCCTTTCCCTGTATGCCACAAATGTGGGTACATCTGTTGATTGTGCGTAGAACTGCAGCCTTTCACTGTTTGCCACAACTGTGGGGACACCTGTTGACTATATAAGGGCAGTTGTTGATTGTGTGTAGCACTGCAGCCTCTCCCTGCATGCAGTTAGTGTGAGGGCATCTGTTGATTGCAGGAGGACACCTGTTTTGTGTGTAGAAATACAGCCTTTTCCAGCCTACAATAGCTGTAAGGACACCTGTTTGTGTGAGCGGACCTGTTGATTGATTGTAGAACTGCAACATTTCCTTGTGTGTCATAACTGTGATGACATGTTGATTGAGTCGAGAACTACAGTCTTTCTCTATAGACCATAACTGTGAGGACATCTACTGGTCGTGTGAGGCCACCCGTTGATTGTGTGCAGAACTGCAGCCTTTTCCTGCATACAATAACTAAAAGGACATCTGTTGACTGTTAGTGGAACTGCAGTCTTCCTTGCATGTAATGCGTGAGGACACCTGTTGATTGTGTGAGCCCTCCTGTTCACTCCATGTAGAACTGCAGCCTTTCCTTGCATGCTTTAACTGGGAGGACACCTGTTGAGTGCATGCATAACTGCAGTTGTGACTGCTGTCAAGTGTGTGGCATGAGAAGTGCAGAAGGGGGTCTTATGGTTCCCATCCCTAACTGGACCATTTCTTTGGTGTTAAGGATGTGTTATTAAATCACGAGGTTCTTTTAACTGGAGGTTTGTAATGGATTGCTTTCATAACATGTTAGTGAGTGATCTTAGTAGCCAACCATCACGCCCGTCTACAGTTTTTTTTCATTGAGTTTATTGAGCTCTGTGGCCATCAGTGACGTAGCATAGGTGCCACAGGCCCAAATGGACGCAAGGAAATCGGGCTCTATTTTTCTTGTTTGGTAGTTAAAACACAGCTACTCATTGGGGTGATGTGGGTCCCCCAGATCCCTTGGTCTCAGTGCCAATCCACACATTTGGCCCATTTCCCCAAAATCTGCTCCCCGGGAGGAATAGGACCTAGTGGACATGCCCGATGGATACCCAGTGAGGCATCGGCCTAGTCATATAAGCAATACCACTCCTCAGTTACCACCGGGCAAGGCCTCTGCCTGAGCCCAGTGGCCACAAGAGACGCGCTTTAGCCATGCCCTTTGATCTGTGCCCAGGCCATCACTGCCTGATAGGCTTGGTTTGTGATTTTGCCAAGTGGTCATTGGCCAAATGATGTTTCTTTCCACCAAGCCTTGTGACCACTACCCATGGTGGCAGCACAAGCTAGATATTTCCTCTGGAAGTGCCCAGCAGAAACTGGACTCGGGGAGTGGCCTTTGCTCAGACCTTGGGCCCAGAACCAGTACCCTCACTTCCTGATGGGCATTGTCCTCTTCAGTCACATTGCGTGCCTGCAACCCTTGCCCACAGTGCCCACTGGGCATAGCTTACCTTTGTACCCTGTGGGCTCTGGACTGGAAGTGTGCCATTCAGCCACATGTACCACCCATTACTGATTACCCGCGGCATGTCAACTCCATTTTATATACCACTTTTCTTCTTTTCTGAAACACTTTTAGCATTTTTCAGTTGTTTTTACTCGGAAATGGGTTTTAAAATGTTGCATATTGTTTTGCAAACCGTGTTCTGGTTCACAAACCTTGCATCCCAATTTTCGATTTTTTGGTTGCAAAAATAGTTTTTCTCGTCCATCTGGACAGATTTACACCAAATCAGAAAGAACACACAGAAGGCAGAATTCTCTGTCTGCTTGCAAAGGTTGGCATCAATCCATCCTGCAGAAGTTGGGCTATTGATTTTCAAGTCTCCCCTATGGGAATTTGAATGGGATGCATAATATATGGGGCCCACCCATAATGATTATTCCTTCAAGCAATGTTCTTGACAGCTGGTAGGCCCAAGCATAGCTACATGTATACCTAAAAGAGTAATGCAGATTTGTCAAAGGAGGCCAAAGTTATTAACTAACCCTCCACTTGTAGAAAGTGCAAATCAACCATAACTAACCAGTCTCTGCCGCTGGTTCTGTAGTGTATATCTTAGACTCAACAGACATCAGGAGACATTGTGCACTTCTGATAGCCTGTGACTAGTGATGGCAAGCAAAGGTCTCACAACCAATCAGAACGGGATACTGGTATCCCTAGGCCTAGTCAGGGCTGGTGCTTCCATACTGTGAGGTACAGAAGCAGTCTTAAGCACAATCACTAGGTGGTGGCAAATTACAAGAAAAGATCAGAAAAAATGACATTATATAAGAGGACAGGGAGTGATCCAATGGCAAAATATTATTTTTCCTGGAGTGCCGGAAAATACATGCACCGTTCCTACCAAAATTCCATGTAGGAAACAGGGCTAGAGGAATTAAGCCAAATCATCCATGTGTTCCAGGCAAAATCCTTCTACTCGACCTCACAATTCGGGGTGGGCGGAATTTGCGAAATTCACTTTCGCAAATTATCGCAAAAATGTTAAAAATCTCCGCAAACACGCGGAAATATCACTAAGATGCGGAAGTTTTTTTCCCGCCCGTTCGCGGTATTTTCTGCATGGTCGCGGCTCGCCAACTTACCCATGTGGTTGCTCGCGGGAGCGGCCATCTTGTTTTCACTTGTCTCGCGGTGCATGATCGCGAGAAGAAAAACGTGATCGCGCGACGAATGACGTCACTGCGGGCGCGAACTGTCGCGAGACAGCGCAAATGGCTACCAACAATCCAACATCTCATGGAGAACGCGACCGGATTGGGAAAACTTGTCAGCGAACGCAGGGATTCAGGTAAGGTGATCGCGCGCACGCGAGAATGTATTATTTTACAGCGCAAGCAAGCAAAAAAATTCCGGTAAAATGCGGATTGCGGAATTTTTGACATTTACGCGCTCTGCGCGGAACGCGAAAATATCAAATTATCGCAATTTCCGCGACCGGAACGGAATTTTAGCCCAGGCCTACTCACAATGTGGTCAAAAAGTGCCGAGTGTCTGTATACACCCCAGCCATGCCAGGTAACCATCATCAACCACAGTTGTAAAATTATCTCACTTCCTGTTCAGCTTTGTGCGGGAACCAAGCATCAGCTGTCCCTGAAACTGAAGGCTAGCATTTCTACGTGACTTTGCGGATGTTCCAGGCGCTGAAGCCCGTCATTTATTTTTACAATGACAGTGCTGCTGTTCACAGACCAGAAGCCATAAATGTCTCTACTTAAGTGATGAGGTGCCGTCTGCAGTCCTGAATCCCTCCATTTCTCTGCTCTCCTGAGGCCAGAAACCATCCATGTCTCTGCTGCCCATATGCCTAGGACCAGATGTTTTTCTTCCGGAGTGAATTTGTTTCTCTCTTGTCCTGAAATCAGGCTTTCCCCCCTAATGTGATGGTGAAGCCAGCGGCTTCCGTGGAAACAGCCATTTCTGTGCCGAAGTTCTTTCGGTTTTCAGTTCTGAAACCAGAGGTTTATCAGACAAAGTAGAAATGGTTCAATCTGAAATTATCCACTTTTTTTGCCCAGAGTGACAGCGTTTCAACAAAAGTGTTTTTAAATCAGTCATTTCGCTGCTTAAGTGAGAGTGTTTCAGTCTGAAGTCCTGAGAGCAGCAGTTTCTCTGCAGAAGGAGCCGTCTTCCAATCAGATGCCCTAAAACCGGCCAGTTCTCTGCTGAAGTGTGCCTAGATTTAAACCTGAACTCCCGAATTTAGCCATTTGTCAGTTGAAGTGACAGTATTTCAATTTAGCCTCCTCCAGGAACCAGCTATTTTTCTGCTTTGGTGACAGTTACTCAATCTAGTCTCCTCTGATCAGTCATTTCTCTGCTGAAGTGACCCAGTCTATCAATCTGATCTCGAAGTGGCACATTTCTCTTAACGGTGTTTCAATTTGCACTCCTGAAATCATCAATTTCTTTGCTATAGTGATCGTTTTTAGGTCTCGCCTGACCCAGCGCATGCGCAGGTCTGGCGAGACCTATTGCGAGGGCTCCAAAAAGTGCTACCAGGTCAGCCTAGAGCTACAGTGCATGTGACCGCGATCACTTTCACTTTCGTGGCCGCACGGCCGCTTGGCATAGCCAATAGGTCTCGCTTTTGGGACCTTATAAGTATTTAGTTATGCAACTGTTGCATGGCTAAACACTTATAAGGTCCCAAAGGCGAGACCTATTGGCTATGCCAATGCTTGTTTTTCTCCTGTTTATTACTTCTATGTAGTAATGGTGGCACCCGTGTGCCGCCATTACTACAGAGCAGTAGAAAACAGAAACAAGCATTGGCATAGCCAATAGTTCTCGCTTTTGGGACCGTATAAGTATTTAGTTATGCAACTGTTGCATGGCTAAACACTTATAAGGTCCCAAAGGCGAGACCTATTGGCTATGCCAATGCTTGTTTTTCTCCTGTTTATTACTTCTATGTAGTAATGGTGGCACCCGTGTGCCGCCATTACTACAGAGCAGTAGAAAACAGAAACAAGCATTGGCATAGCCAATAGTTCTCGCTTTTGGGACCGTATAAGTATTTAGTTATGCAACTGTTGCATGGCTAAACACTTATAAGGTCCCAAAGGCGAGACCTATTGGCTATGCCAATGCTTGTTCAATTTGATCTCCAGAACTCTGTCATTTCTCTACTGAAGTCAAACTGTTTCACCCCGATTCCCTGAATTAAGCTGCTTCTAGGCCAAATTCCCTAAAGTGCTGCCAGGTTGCTGCAGTCACCCATCTCTCTTCTCATACTGCTGTCAAGAGGCCTGAAAATAGCAATCTGCCCGCTAAGTTCTGGCTCTGGTCTGGATCCTACAATCAGTCAATTTACTTCAAAACAGTGCTTAATTAGTAAAAAAATAAAAATAAAAATAATAAGTGCCAGGGATCTCCTCAATAGGCCACTGCAGCTTGCACAACCCACTGTCTCTGCCAGCCTGACGAATGACTGAACCAACAACGCCTAACCATCACGCCGTACAAGTGTGAGAATTCAGACTATTCCAGGTCTATAAATCTAGAAGAATGGCTTGAGTGACAGCTATTGGTCACTTTTAATGGATGCTGAACAACTGTTGTATTCATCTCTAATTTAGATAAACAGTGCCACCATGTGGCAGACCGTCATGAGTGCCAGTATTGACAATAAAGTGCTAGTGCGAGCACCGGGAACCACCAGCTAAAATTAACCACTGCTTCATAAGTGGCTTTGATGCTGTCCCATGTTCAGAAATTAGCAATTTCGCTGTGGAAATGTCTTTTTGGTGGTATGAAAGTAGCCATTTTCCTCGGCAAAATTTAAATTGCAGTGGCGTAATTCATGTAATTTTGGGAATTTCATGTTACGCCTGTTGTGAAAAATTCCCCAAACTATGCAGTTAAACAACTTCATATAAGTATGTGCCATTCGCTGTAAAAATGTACTGTGAATGCACAGGAACAACAGAATATGAGAAACTTTCATTTGCGGAGCTTTTACTGAATGTGTTCTTTTGCCTAAAATTTTCGTAACGCATTTTGCTCTATAGTATGGTGTGAAACGACAGACTTGCATTTCGCGTAATTTTGTGTAAATTTAGAATCATTACTTAGAAGCAGATCACACAACTTTTTCACACTCCTATGACAGTTCTGCTTTCCACAATCTTTACATTAGGCAATTATTTGCGCAATTGACTGTACTACTGTGCGGGGGTAGGGCCTAAAAGCTACCACTCTCTTATTTAACTGATTGTAGCATTATCTAAGGGTTCTAAACTCAGCCACTCTTTCTGTTCAAGTGCCCCTGTTGATAACCATAATCCTGGAACAGCCATTCCTCTGCTAAAGTGAATTTTGTGTTTTCTGCAGTCCTGAAATAAGTTACTGCTCTCCTAAAACAACCATACTGTTTCAGGCTTCTGTAGGAACTGGCACTTTGTTTGGCTGAGGCAATGCCCTAGGAAGGCAGAACCTACTACTCCCGTCAGGAGTAGGTGATTACACTCACTGTATAACCTGTCCTCACCCTTGGGTAGCTGGCACTGAGCAGTCAGGCTTATCACAGAGGCACTGTGTAAAGCATTGGCATAGCACTCTCACACAATAAATACACTGCGTCACAAAAGAGACTTCACACGTGGTGTATGTAAATAAAGTTTGTATTCAACACACACATCAATTAATACAACATGAACATCATATATTTCTGGGCATAAATCACATTTGGAAATATTACTAGCAGTACTAGGTCCGACCATGCTAAAATGGCACCAGCAGTATGCACACTTGGGAAAGATCCTTCTTTACCCCCCGGCACCCTTACACAATGCAAAACATTGTTAGAACTAGGTTCACCCGGGCAATTATTACAATTCAATTCCACACAGTTATAGGGTGCACCCCAGGTCACAACGATATCAGAAACGTGTACACACATAATTACAATACTTTCAAACAGCACTGTGGGCCAGGGTTGTAGGGGCAAAAACCAATATAAAATGTAGTATTCTTTTGGCAAGGAATCAACGTGTAAAGCAACATCGGCGTGCAGTGTAAATAATAACAGTCAGTCTTCATGCAGTCACTCCCAGAAACTCACTCGGCACCGATATGTAGTGCAACGGATTTCAGGCAGGTCTGTATGGAGCGCACTTGCACGCACACAGCACTGTAATGAGGTGCAACTGATATCTGGCAGGTCAGTTGATAATACACAGGCGCACCCCGTGGCCCAAGCCCTCCTCCACCTTTCAGCTAACCTTGACTACCCTATGCCTACTGTTTGGAGATCAATAATCCTCCCCCTGATACTAGGTCGATTGTGGCCATAGTCACACTTATTCAGGGTCCCAGGAAAGAAGTTGGGGTAGGTAGCAGGGCTAATTAGTAAGCAGTCGACCAATGGGGGGTTTGGTCACCACTTGGGAAGTTCACCCATGGTATGCAGAGCTGAAGTGGGCTGAGAGTGATAGTCATTCAATCACAGGGTTCAACAATTGGCCTTCCTGCACCAGCCCACTTCTGCGAAGCACAGGGGGGGCATGCAGTTTCTTGACCTGCTTCCAATCGCTCTCCGAAGCGTTCCTCTGCCCAGTCAATTATTCTCACTGCCCAGGTCCGATCTGGGCAATACTGCCTGGCAACACAAAGTTGTCAGGGCGGGTGAGGAGAGGGCAGTTTATCCACCGCTTTGAAGTCTCCAAAGGAGCAATTGGTTAATGGGGGTGACGTAGGGAAGCTTCTCGAAAGAAAAAGGCACCCCGTCAGACACACGTTGATCAAAGTAGCACCCAGGCACAACAGTAGATGTATCCGCTCCTCTGCACCATCCTGGAAATGAGGCACAATGTCCGGTGCACCTTGATACGGGTCACACCAGACATTACTGGTCACACACAATGAAGAGTTGCAAATTCCGTACCACCCTGGAAATGAGGTACATCACCTGATGTGCCTTGATTCGAGTCGCACCACCCAATTTTGGTCACACACACACACAGGTGCAAGTTTAGCAGTGCTGCATGAGGTAGAATGGGGCACCACTACGGGTACGCCCCCTCTCCTAGGGTCGCAACCTGTGAATCTGTCACACCATGCAATGAGCATGCAGCCAGTGTGTCGCACGAGAGAGATGCCACACAATCGATGAAGCGGGCCCCGCTGGGGCCACACTCCTTGGATGCAGGCATTACTTTTGGAGCTCTGAACAAGGCAATCTGGTCGCCTGGCACAATACTTATTTCCACGCTTACGCCGCACTACAAGTTGTTATCCAGCAGACGATGTGGGCACTTACAAGGGCACAGCTCTCCAGGTGTCACATGTAGACAGTGTGGGTCCCTCGCAGGAGGCCTTTGATGTCCCTGAGACCTCCACGAGAGAACAGGGGGTGAGCCAATAAGCCCTTGGAGAGCACACATCAGGGTGTCACACAGCAGCAGGTAGTAAGCCCAGGCCAGCCACTATTTAGGAAGGGGGCTCAGTGCCTTCCAATGGCAGTAATCTTCCTTGTGCACAACAGATTCCTCTGGCAGTGTGCACCACGCAGTTCCAGAATGTCTGGTCCCACGTATCCACAAGTGTATTTCTGCCCTGCTGAAGTACGGCACCAGTAGTTATACTGTAGTGTACCTTTGAAATAGGGGGTGGTTCAGAGGGCACGCTTTGAACCACACATCTCCCCTAAATTTCAGTCCTGTCTGCCAGGAGGCCATGGAATGCAGATCTTAATCATTAGTGGGGCTGAGATCTGGCTCCAGAGGCCAAGTGTTAAAACCTCTCCTTCCAATCTATCCAGCCAGGTCCTCAAATGGCAGAGGTCTGTTCCAGTTGCATGCCCAATGTTTATGGCTGTCACTGGGGACTGCACAGATGTGCTCCCCCAGCATCCAGTATGAATTGGAGTCAACTAAAAGGCACACAAAGTTTTAGAACAGAGAAATGCCCACTTTATATAAGTGGCATTTCTAAGCTATTAGTGACAAATCCCCCTCAGAGGAGGGTTGGTCATTCTGAATCCAATGATAGGAACCATTATGAGGCTGCTCCACTGTAAGCCACTTTTGCAGCTTGAAGTAATTGCAACCACTCCCCCATGCTAACCTATGGGAAGAGCAAACCTCATAAGTAGTGAAAACACACATGGGGGTTCTTCACTCCCTGGGCAGGAAACATGTGTACCTGCCCGGTCTTTCACCTACCACTTGCTTCACCCCTCAAGACTTACCCTAGGGTGCTCTAGTGATAGTTAAAGGTCCCCTCAGCAGTGGCCAGAGGTTTAAAAAGGCCAACCGGAGCATAAGTGCAAGCGTGCACCCACAGGCCTGCAACGGCAGGCTTGAGACATGTTTAACAACATCAGGTACGCACCACTTCCTAATGTGTAGGAAGGGCACGCACACTTTCACACTGCATTTACAGTGGGAATGTGCCCAGATCCCTAAGGCCACTAAAAGAGAATCCGCATCACCCCGGTGTTGTCCCATGGGAAGAGCCGACCTCCTAGGTAGGGAAAACCAACTTGGGGGTGCTCTAGTGGTAGTGGAAGGCTCACTCAGGGTTGGCTAAGGAGTTAGAAATGCCAGCCTGAGCATAAGCAAAACTGCGCACTCACAGGCCTGCAATGGCAGGCTTGATACATGTTTGAAAAGATATTCTGGTGGGTGGCACTATCAGTGATGAGTTCCACTATTAGCCAGAGCAGTACCAGGCCTGGGTATGTGGTTTTTCAGGTCACTCATAGGTACAACACTTAAACCAATCAAGTCAGCACCACTCCCTAGCAAGTGTCAGAAGGGAACGCGTGCTTTCACATTGCATTACAGTGGGAAAGGGCCCAGAGTCCTAAGGTCACGAAAAGAAAATCAGCAAACAAAAGGAGCAAAAAAACGCAACAAGTTTTGGGAAATCCCATAGGAAGGGCCATGTCCATCCGCATCCCCCTTCCAAAACAGCCACCTCTATGCCAAGCAACAGCAGAATAGCTACAGTTCAAATCAGAAAATTATCTACTCAATTATCTATAAACCGGTGCAGGCTCCTGAAATTAACAATTTACCTGCTAAAGGGACTCTGATGTTTTCCTGGATATTAAAATCGGCCAATTCTGTGATGAAGATTATGTAGGGGTCTTCTCTGTCATGATATCAGCCATTTCTCTTTCGAAGTGACTGCCTACTCATAGCTGCCAAATTTCCCAGGTCCATGTGTGATATGTAGCTCGAGTCCATTTTTTCTTTGAATTCTGGGATTGTTGTCCTGCTTTATAATGTAATACACAAAACTACACGTCCCAGTATTCAAAGCCCAAAAACCGCACTAGAGCAGCACATCATGCATCACTGGCGGCCCTCAGGAGGCCTCACCTGAAGCCTGGGCTGCACCTGTTCTGAGAAAGATGCTTATCTCTGAGGTTTTTCTGATGCAGCAAGAACGCATGCCACGGTTTCAGAGAAAGCAATATTGCTCTTGGGATGACCCCCAGAGCCAGAAACAATCCCATCTCTCCGTTTCTTTCTGCCCCATCAGCAGAGGACGCAAGAGCAAGGGAAACTTTGTGCGTGATGGAACCGCATTCATTCTATTTCCATCAACTCAGTGGCGTCACTAGGGTTGGTGTCACCCGGTGCGGGTAACTCATGGTGTCACCCCCTCACGACTTACCGCCAATACCACCACCAATACTACCACCACCAATACCACCACCACCAATACCATCACCACCAATACCACCACCAATCCCACCCCTACCACCAATACCATCAACACCACCACCACGAATACCAATGCCACCACCACGAATACCACCAACACCACCAATACCACCATCACCACTAATACCACCAACACCACCACCAATAACACCAATGCCACCACCACCAAAACCACCACCAATACCAATACAACCAGCACCAATACCACCACCACCATGAATAACAATACCACTACCAATACCGCCACCACCAATAAAAATACCACCGCCAATACCACCACCACCAATACCACCAATGCCACCACTATTAACACCACCAATACTATGACCACCACCATCAATACCACCACCACCAATACCACCACCACCAATATCAACATTTGTTTGCGCTTTAGTATAAAGTGAAGCAGAGAGTTTTAATGGAGAGAGGGTTGCATTTTCAGACATGTTCCAACATCTTGGCTGTTGTATTTGGTTGATAGGTTGTCTGTTTATAATCCTATATGGAAAGTGTTGTGTGTCTTGTGGATTTATCAGAGGAGTGCTCCAATCATGTTACAGCAAGCTTGCATGGCATGTGGCGCAAAAGTGTAAGACTGATGGAGTCAGACTTGTGGATATGTACCATCATCCACTAACCTGAGCTGTTTGTTATCATCTATGTGGAAAGAGCAAGGCCTCCTTCTCAATTCATACTTGTCATAAATGTACTTTTCCTTGCCAGGACGAGAGACAGCTGGATTACAGCATTATATTTTGTGAGTATTGCCATAGTTTTAGGTGGATGAAGGTAGGGCCAATGATGCAAAGGGTCCAGTGAATGGTGCAGAGAGCTTGGAAAGATCCTAATGTGGGCATAAGCAGCCAGTGGAGAGCCTGCAGAAATTATCCGGGTCGAAATTTAGGAGTATAAGTAGGAGTTGAAAGGCAGCTTCATTTTGGATTTACCACACAGTGTGTACACAAATTTCATTCTGTGGTTAATTGTTAATCTATGAAATAGTTCTCAACTGTGAGGGATGGGGTACAGTTTCTTTTATAAGCTGAAACGGGCCTATTTCGGTTATTGATGTAGCTAAGGTGGTGAGATCAAAGTTTATCTCGCGGTGACCACACAAGGTTTATTTGCTATTACAATGAAGTGGCCTCGCATGGTGTGAATCCAGTCCACTCTGCGCATGAGCAGAGATCAGCTGAGGCAAGTTCGCCACTTTTATGTTCAAAAGGAAAGATCATCTAGTTTGAGGACAGTTTAGTTTGTTGAACCAGATGTTTGAGCGCACTAGCGCAGAAACACATGGAATTGCCCCCCACCCACCGCCCTGCACTGAATAGGAAATAGGCCACTCACCTGCTGAGTTGGTGGTGGCACGTGTTTCCATGCTTTTACTCCATCTGCCCTAACCTCGCACTTGTGCACTTCGTAGCTATGGGATGCATTTCTTTAGTATAAACCCCATTCCAAGATTGTTAGCCATTTATGTGTCAGGCATTTAGGAAAAAAAGCATTGGCAAAGTCAATATCGAGGCCTTTTCGAGCAGAAATATATTGGGGTTTGACAGTGCTACTTTCATACTTGTACAACAGCTTTTATTTTATACTTGTATTTAGCACATATATTCTCGTTTCCCACCAATCTCTTCTTATTAACTCTTCTATTAGGTGCCTGCGTGTTCCAACTACTTTTCATGCTCAGTTCAGTATGCGGAACAGAATCCCAGATTTTTCACACCTAGTTCGTCCATCTTCCCTTACTCAGTTTCTCCCCTCAAGATTTAGTTCAACCGCCAGATCCTCTTTTGCTTCTTCTGGCTTGCCTTTAAATGTAAATATGGTCATTTTAATACAAGATCCCATTTCTTTTCTAGTGGTCGGTCCCTAGCCATATTCTCAGGTCAGCAATGCATTCCAATTTTTGCTGATCCCCGCTGATACTCCATGCACACAATAACGTTTTCACTGTTTCTCACTACTCGCTCCAAATAACTTGGCCCCTTAATTCTTCCTTTCTGTTGCGCTTGTAGCCTTCAGTCTTCACAAAATCATTTCCATTGTGTTTTTTTTTGTTGCTAATCGCTACCTTCACTTTAATATTTGTGCCGTT
The DNA here is from genome assembly GCF_964204655.1 of Triturus cristatus. Classification (NCBI taxonomy): domain Eukaryota; kingdom Metazoa; phylum Chordata; class Amphibia; order Caudata; family Salamandridae; genus Triturus; species Triturus cristatus. Next base: position 87,996,772 of record NC_140586.1, read on the forward strand.
TGTGTTTTTCAGCTGTATAGGAGTCTAATGAAATGTAACTGCTTGGGGCCTCAGCCCCGAGCCTCGTTGCGACCCGTCCGTCTTGCACCAACAGGCAGGAAATGGTAACGCGCCCCCTGGATTCCTCTGCGCAGTGCCACAGGTGAGGAGACCGGGCGGGCTCACTGTGGCCGTGAGGGAGGAGGAAGGGGGGGGGGGGGGGGGGGGGGGGAGGGAGAGATGGAAAAGTAACAGAACTGGAGACTCTGGAGAAAGGAATGCTGCCGTGGGGCCACCGGGTGTGTTTCAAACTGAAGTATATCCTTATCACAATATGACGTTGAAGAAGAAAGGCATTTATAATATTTGCAATAAAATGTCTTTTCTCTTAACCGCTGTTCAAGCCTGTAAGAATCTGGTCACAGTATAATCCTACCCTAGCGAGAGCTTTGAAGCTGCCTTGGTGGCATCCAGCGAGCTATAAGTTCCCAGAAAACAAACCATAACCCAGAACACATGGTGCGCCTCTGCAGATCAACCACCCGCAGAAGCAAAGCTCAGCGTCTGCACAAGTAACACCCCTCACCCAGATATGTGGAACAGTATCACACACTGGCAGACAGGAGGGGGGGGGGGGGGGGACTACCTCTCGGTCGGCCGTCCCGCGGCCGTTAGCCTTGCTTGGAATTTATTTTAAATTTGGAAATAGAATAAAAATTAAATTATAGTGGCGACCACCTGAGACCTCTGAGTCCTCACCTCCGGCTCCTAGTCGTCCCTCGTGAGTCACGCGCACTTGGGGCCATTCACAACATAGTCGACTGCACCCGGGCCCCTCTAGTGACGACGTGACGTCAGGCGCGCAGACGCGGCGGAGGAGGAGACAGTGCGCGCTGCGCACAGGCGGCACCTCCTCCTGCTGAAGCTGAATAGAAGGTAAACCGTTTAGGTTAGGTTGCGCGTGTCGCGTCCATGGTCCTCATTGCGTTTCGGTTTTGGAATCTGTTTGTTTACTTTCAATAAAATTTTGCGCTGACGGTGCAGTGCACCACAGACACACCGACCGGACCGGCCCTTTGGTGTCACCCCCGTGAGGGTGTCACCCGGTGCGGTCCGCACCCCCCTAGTGACGCCACTGCATCAACTTCTTTAAGTTGGTGACCATCCTGTGTCCTCATGAGCAAGAGCAGAGGACAGAAAGAAGCTTGTGTTCTACCCCGTACAGTTCAGCCAAGGCAGCATGTCCATATATGTGTATCTCACCCAAGCCCATTGGCGCGCTTTCCCAGATATATCCTTGTGCATGCATGCTGGCCCCTTTTGTATTATTTGTTCTACTGTTGGCCTGCCTGTGGTGTGAAACTGTTTGGATCTGTGCCCCTTCCCAGTTTTGAGTAGCACTTTGCACCAATGTATCACTTTTGTGCATGTGCCCTGCACTCCGTCCCTGAAGCAGCAGTGTTGAGGGTCTACGCTGAGGGGATGCACTGCCCATCCAGGCGCTGGGGAAGTGTCTAGAGATGCTCTGCAGAGAGCCTTGTGTGTCCAGAATTTTTTAGGGGATAATAATGACAATAGAAATCTGATTCTTAATGTAAGTGATGGAGCGATCTGTGATTTGTCTAGTCATAGTTTTGACTCATCATAAAGTAGCACAGAGGGTTAAAGTGTCTGCTGCAAAGCACAATGCGTAACATGTAGATCACAGATTTGTATGTTATGTAGATCGCTCAGTGGGTTATTGCTTTTGTGTACTGCAACTAACAAAATGACATCTGTGACAAATTACAATCCTTCTCCACAGTGAGCTATAAACCAGCATCAAAGAGCTGTGCGCAAACAAAGTCATAGGTTTAGAACGTTATCACTTTTTATCAATCGATTGTTATTCTAAGGTTGCTAAAATGGGTTACTTTGAATAGGAACACATTCTTATTTACACTCCGTTATGTTTCAAATACTGCATTGATGGGTCAGATTTACTAACACTTTTGACCGGGTTTGCATCACAAAGTGATGTAAGCCTGATGCAAAGTGTTTTGGGATTTACTTTTCAGAACAAATCCTGATTTGCATTAGAAAGTAGGCCTAAAGTAACGCCAAGTAGCACTATATGTTACTTTGTGTCAAGGGTGCATACTATCGGTGATACGTGGGTGTCACTCTGCAACAACCCATGGATTTTGATGCTAATCCCAATCTACTTATATTGGTAGAAAGTAGATATGATATTGCGGTGTTCCCTCCCTTTCACGTAATGCCGCGCAGCAACTTTAGTTACTGCACTTCACTAAAACGTAGTACATCTGCCCCTTTGTTTCTCCAGACCAACCGCAGACAATACCTACCAGTATGGAGGACATCTTATTTCTACTGCCTGAAACCTTCATTGTCAATGTAACATTTCCCATACATTTATTTACAGACCTGTTCATTGTCTCTGTATAATTTGTGTGCGTGTGTGTGTGTGTGTGCGTGCGTGCGTGCGCGTGCGTGTGTGTGTGTGTGTGTGTGCATGCGTGTTTTTTGTGTTATGTGTAAGCACGAGCAATGTAAAAAAACTGACACTCACCTGGGATGAGTAGTGCAATAAAAGATCAAGCAAATGTGAGAGAGGGGCTAAGGAGAGAATGGGGCACCACTGGAGGGTGGCATTGGGAATGTGTGGAGAAGGTGGTCATTGGGAGTGGGCCAACAAATATTGCAAAAACAGTTGATGGACAGAATGCTAAACAATGTCATACATTCACCCCAGTGCAGAGATCTGGGCCTAAATCCATCGCTTTTTGCTCAGCATACCATTCCAGTTTGGACCCAGCCATATGCAAATCAGTCTTGACCCTGTGCCTCATGGGTACAGTCCAGCCCGAACTGCCAAGCCAGGTCCTCCCTGGACTGGAAACAAGCATCCTAGGACTGGTTTCGGAGTTTCACCCCTCTTCAGCCAGGCAGCTTGATTCCAGTAGCACAGTGAGCCTAGGACCCACATCTGGGCATACCTGGCGCACTTGGGGCGAGAAAACAAAAGACACACAATTGATGGACGGAATGCAGAACAAATCAAAACATTCACCCCAGTGCAGAGATCTGGGCCTAAATCCATCGCTTTTTGCTCAGCATACCATTCCAGTTTGGACCCAGCCATATGCAAATCAGTCTTGACCCTGTGCCTCATGGGTACAGTCCAGCCCGAACTGCCAAGCCAGGTCCTCCCTGGACTGGAAACAAGCATCCTAGGACCGGTTTCGGGGTTTCACTTCTGTTCAGCCAGGATAGCTTGATTCCATTGGCATGGAGAGCACGGGACTCACGTCTGAGCATACCCGTCCCACTCAGGGTGACAAATGCAAAAACAGTTGAGGGACAGAATGCAGAACAATGTCATACATTCACCCCAGTGCAGAAGTCTGGGTCTAAATCAATCGTTTTTTTGCTCACCATGCCATTCCAGTTTGGACCCAGCCATATGCAAATCAGTCTGAACCCTGTGCCTCATGGGAACAGTCCGGCCCGAACTGCCAAGCCAGGTCCAAATATTGCGACCCCATGCACCAACAATTATGCTTGCCCTGGGGACAAGCACAGGGAGAGTGCAAGTTGCCCAAATTGTTTGGTAAAGGGGAACCAAGACTGCAGAGCCCCATAGCTTGTTTCAAGGAGTGTAACTATCCCGCAATTCTGCTGAATAGTGAAGGAAGTGACTATCAAGGAGCCCACAATTTGGTCAAAGGAGGAAGTCAGGATTAAATACTGTGCCTCCTGGTTTTCAACTTCCCACTAAACCACACCAGGAATGGTGGTGATAGTGAGGCCAAGAGTTTTCCCTTTCCAGGAAATGCCACTATGTTGGGAGCTCTGTCCATATTTGAAAGCAGTTTTAATTTCAGAATATTTAAGTTTAGTTCCATGTAAATATGAGGGGTTTTAAAAATATATATATATCCTCCTCTAAGCAAGAAACAGTAATAGGCCTGATTGTTTCATTGAGAAAGGTTTCGCCAAATGCCATGATTTTCATCTGTTTATTATGAAAAGTTATGACAAAAGCAGCAGGCCTGGTTTATTTATTGTGACAAGCCAATGTGCCTGTAAGGGGGACTGTGTTAAAGTCTTTGGATATATATATTCTTGTAAAGAGCCTATGTTAAAGCCAGAAGGCCTCTATGGTGAATTGTTAGTTGTGTTGATTCATTAACTTCGATGACATTTGAACATGTTACTTATGGAGCTAAAGCGGGCGTGGTGCTGTCCGCGGTCCTGAAATCTGCAGTTTCCATGTTGCAGTTACTGTAGTACTGTCCGCGGTCCTGAACGCAGCCATTTCTCAGCTAAAGTGACGTCCCGGAATCGGCCACTTCTCTGCTGAAGTGTTTCTCTAATGATTGCTCGCAGTGTTGAAATCCGCCATTTCACTACTAATGTGACCATCCTGCACTCAGTAGCACTGAAACCAGCTATTTCTCTACTGAAGTGGACTTGATCTTCTCCATGGGTCTGAAAAGAGTGACTTTTCTCCTAAATCAATCAAGATGCGGTTCGTTGTCCTGTATTCAGCCATTCCAGTTTAGAAAGAGGATCTCTGAAGACTAGGGACCTAAACAGTCATTTCTCTTCTGACGTAACGAGACTTCTGACCACAGGCCTGAAATCAGCCATTTTCCAAGGCGAAGTGGCAGCAATGAAGTCTGTAGCCTGGGGTAAGGATGTGGCGTGACAACCAGACCTGCCAACTTTGGAACTGGGTTCGAGTCTTGGCGTAGGCTCAACATCACAGGCCAGTACAATAACAGCCGCTGGCGACCCGAAAATAGCGGTTTAAGCCGCCATAGCGGCAAACAAGGAATGGGGGCGTCCCACTTCCCCCTCAGGGTAAGAAAAAGTGCGCCAAGTTTGGCGCGAAAACATCGGGACAAGGGGGCCCAGTTAATGTTTTGAAACACCCCCTCCCCCCTTATGGGGAGAAACCACTCCACTCTAGGCTGGGGAGGTGGGGGGGGGGGGCGTTTAAAAGGACTGCACTGCCCTGGAGAATATACATTCGTGGAGCAGGGGCAGCGGTTGGAAATCAGAGATTCGTTTTGGGGAAGTTTTATCAAACATTTGCATTTGCGAGATTATTAAAGTTTGAGCTATTGGCATTGCTAAATAATGCAACACCAATAGCTCAAACTTTAATAATGCGAGACCTATTGCATTGCAAATGCTTGTTTGAGATTGCGTGTTATATAACTTGGACTCTCAAAGTATGGCCCGGGGGTCACTTTTAGCCCTACTGACCTTAATATGCGGCCCCACTTTGAACAGCAGCACTGGGCTGCTGTTTACTTGACAGAGAGCTAAAATTACCTAGCAGCACTAAGATGTTCATCCTTCCGAGGTTGATAAAAATGAGCACAATTCTTCATCTATAAAAACAAGCGGTCGTAAACACTCACTTTTCTACTTATAGTCGTTGCTTACGAGAACCAAGGCTGGCAGTAATTGTGCCTAGTTTACGGTCAGACTTGCTTATCGTAAGCAAGGACTACAAGTACAAAGTGCTTACTTACGCACCACTTCCAGGTTTTCGAAACACATAAATAAAAGGTATTGTCATTTACAATGCCAATAGCTCAAACTCTCGCAAATGCGAGACCCATTGCATTGCAAATGCTTGTTACACTTATTCCTACTGCTCTCTCTTTCCTTCTCACGATCTGACGCTGACATTTCTGTTTGACTATTGGGTCACGTGCATCTGGAGCCAAACCTACAGCATGTCCTGGAGAATCCTGGACTGTCCATTGGCTGTGCAGACTGTCCATTCCCTGTGCAGAATGTCCATTCCTAGTGCTGTCTGTTCATTCCCTGTGCAGACTGTCCATTATGTCCTAGAGAAGCATGGACTGTCCATTCCTGTGCAGACTGTCCATTCCCAGTACAGACTGTCTATTATATCCTAGAGAAGCATGGACTGTCAATTCCCTGTGCAGACTGTCCATTCCCAGTACAGACCGTCTATTATATCCTAGAGAAGCATGGCCTGTCTATTCCTGTGCAGACTGTCCATTCCCAGTGCATGGACTGTCCATTCCAGCATGGACTGTCCATTCCTGTGCAGCCTGTCCATTCCCTGTGTAGCCTGTCCATTCCCTGTGCAGCCTGTCCATTATGTCCTGGAGAAGCATGGACTGTCCATTCCTGTGCAGACTGTCCATTCCCAGTGCAGCCTGTCCATTCCCGTGCAGACTGTCCATTTCAGCCTGTCCATTCCCTATGCAGACTGTCCATTCCCTGTGCAGACTGTCCATTATATCCTAGAGAAGCATGGGCTGTCTATTCCTGTGCAGACTGTCCATTCCCAGTGCATGGACTGTCCATTCCAGCATGGACTGTCCATTCCCAGTGCAGCCTGTCCATTATGTCCTAGAGAAGCATTGACTGTCTATTCCTGTGCAGACTGTCCATTCCCAGTGCATGGACTGTCCATTCGCTGTGCAGACTGTCCATTCACTGCGCAGACTGTCCATTATGTCCTAGAGAAGCATGGACTGTCCATTCCTGTGCAGACTGTCCATTCCCAGTGCAGCCTGTCCATTCCCTGAGCAGACTGTCCATTATGTCCTAGAGAAGCATGGACTGTCCATTCCCTGTGCAGACTGGCAATTCCCTGTGCAGATTGTCCTTTCCTTGCGCAGACTGTCCATTATGTCCTAGAGAAGCATGGACTGTCCATTCCCTGTGCAGACTGGCAATTCCCTGTGCAGATTGTCCTTTCCCTGCGCAGACTGTCCATTCTGTCCTTGAGAAGCATGGACTGTCCATTCCCAGTACAGACTGTCCATTATGTCCTAGAGAAGAATGGACTGTCCATTCCCTGTGCAGACTGTCCATTCCCAGTACAGACTGTCCATTATGTCCTAGAGAAGCATGGACTGTCCATTCCCAGTGCATGGACTGTCCATTCCCAGTGCATGGACTGTCCATTCCCAGTGCAGCCTGTCCATTCCCAGTGCAGCCTGTCCATTCCCAGTGCAGCCTGTCCATTCCCTGTCCAATACATCTTATCAAGGGTATGTACGCTGTCATAATCCTCAATCATCTCCTGACATATAAGAATAGGATACAGGATGCGCTTGACCAGGAGCAAGGTGGGGAAATGCGCAGCACTAGGGCAGTGGATCACACCTCTCCAAAGACTCCCGATGCACTGTAGAGGGCCTGGGTGCTCGCGTGAGGCCCTCCCCTCGCTGTAATGCGCCCGCAGTATCATCTCCACCCTCCCAAGCCCTGGAAGTATACGCATTTTAACTTTTTTCCGGAGAGCGGTGTCCCTGGAGCGGGCACCGCGCTCCGTTTATTTACTTATTTTAACTTTGATTCGGAGCACGATGCCCGCTTCAGGGTCACCACTCTCCGAATAAAAATTAAAATAAGTAAGTAAACTTTACTGTAAATTTTACAATACCAATGCAATCCATAGAAGTCTCCACTGGCCCTAGCATGCATGCACCGAATGCAGTAAATGCGAAGTGTTGAAAAGGTCTTAAATACAAGGAATCAAGCACGATTTTAATATGACAACAACCCAAGTCAACAATCGAGCCAGGAGCATAACATGGCAGTGTTTAACATAAAGAAACTAATTATACGAGGCCAGCCTTCAGAAAACAAATACAAATAGATAAAAATGCTTGTTCTAAATGCACTCTGCATTACGTTAGTATGTAATTAAGATACACAGTATACACACATATGTGCTAACCAGGGAGATGGGTTGAAGCAAACTCACTGCAAACCTTTAGCAGGACTGGTGATTTGTCCCACCATGGGCTCTGCCTGTAGTATGACTTGAGGAAGGGGTGATAGGACGTCTGCTTACTTTACTGCAAAGCTGCAATGCCTTCTCATACCAGAGCCTAGTGAAATCTATGTCATTGAAGGATAGCATCACAGTTATCTGCTGTGTTAGGGTCATTTCACATTCAGGGGGACTGTCCATATAATAATCATATTGACAAATGTTTCCACGTAAACTAATTACAAAGTCATAAGGTGTAGCTATGAGACCAACATCATAATTGGTCATTGTTAACTGTATTTCAGACCTGTGGCAGTCCTATGCTGTGCTCCGCACCGGTTGTCCTAATCACACTGCTGCTCCTCAACATATGCATGCTCCCACACAGCTTTCCTTCTTATTCCTAAACTAAAAACAGCATCCATGGGTGCATGGACTGACTCAATACACGAAACTGGAGGTACTCACTGTAGACCAAGTAGATAAAGCTTCTACAACCATCAGGTACCAGTATCAAAAGAAGGAAATTCATTGCCTAAGCCTAGCAACCATGCAGCAACTGTTTGTTCTTAAAGAACCTCAATACCCACGTCAAACTATGCCAACGCACACACTCGATATACTCGCTGCTAACACTGCACAAAAACGCAACGAGAGGCACCTGGATCCACTTCTGAGGCTGACTCAGGGACCCAGTGAAAACAGAAACGCAATGCCAGATCAGTGGACTTAAACGAGAAAACATGTTAAAGGCAGCTATAACCTTTAAAATCTGCTTAACAGTAATGTTACCACAATTGAGGCGGAGATTGTCCAACTTACTTTTAATGAGCTATTTTTGCAGGTGGCTTGCATTAAGAATTGGTGAAAGGGAATCCTGGGGAGGCTGGCAAGGGATTCGGCTCTGCTCCCTCGCTGTGACCAGGCGCTGTCTCGTGGCACACGAGATAGCTGAGAATTTGTCAGAAAGGAGTGGCATAAACGTAAAGGCACATTTTAAATATATGCATCGCAATCATGGGAAAAACATAGCGCTGTGTGCTGTCTAAGGCTGCTCATATCACATGTTCTCTCCCACCATCAGATACTGGTATAATCGGGTTTCAACACCCCTTCATATCACTCCCACATCATCAACCCCAATCTTAGCACCTCGCGCTTGAGATGGTCCGGCTACAACACAAAAGTACTCTATAAAGCGCTCCGCTGGCTCCTGGGAGCTAGGACCACGTTAAATCAAATCACAGTTAACAAATCTATACTATTCAGGGTACGGATACGGCTTGCAGTGACGCCTTTGGCCTCCTCTGCGGGGACTCTGGATCTCAAATAATTTGCAGCTTGTTTCCGTGAGGCGTTCTTGGATGTCATTCCCCACATTCTTCAGGCACCGCACATCAAAGGGGCCCGCGCATGAATGGACTTCTGCCGCCCTTCTGCCCTCTCCCATTCCTTTTAGGACAGAGGTGCATATTCATTTGAGGTGCACATGTGGGATTTTCTCAACAGGGTGGCCTTTTTCTAGCCTTAGCCTGTACCATTATTGTTGCTTTTATCGAGTTCTCTTTCTTCCACAGAAGCTGCTCGTCTCGCGCTTGCACAAGCGTTTGCTGACCATCAGGTATGCTTTGCTCAGTGAACTCAATGCAGGGGACTTTTTCAATCAAACAGCTGTCTCCTGTACGCTTGTGCTTCCGGCGCCGGGAAGGCCACTCTGCAAAGTTCAAGGAAAGTGCTGAGCAGCTGAAGTGGAAACCCGTGGAACATTACAGCCCCCCTCTGCGAAGGGTACAATTATGAAAGAAGAAAAAAAAAATTGCGCGCGCCACAGCCAGCCATATGGTTTCAATTATCGCGCCCGTGTCTGGGCACGATAATTGAAACCATATGGCAGGAAATGCGCGTAATAGACACCAATAGGCCAGGGGCGGAGCTATGCTATTTTACAAAAGAACACGCACGGAAAGGCCAATAGCAGGCCGCAAAGGTAATATCACACACACAAGCGTGTGCATTTTCCAGGTCCATTTGCCTAACCCGGCCAAAAGGACTCTCGCTGCGCGAACACTGCTGCGCAGTGTATCGCTAGGCGCGAGACCTAAAAAGGGGTATTCCAAAGAGAGCCTGCTCCCCTGGAATGTTAATGTTCCGGCGATGCACCCTCGGGACTGGAGCTCCTGAGGGGCAGCCTCCTCTAATTAGGTTCAAGGCGGTGATTAGGAGGCGGAGTCGAACATTAATGGCAGCCGCTTTGAAGGGTTCCCTGTTGTAAGCCCAATCACAGTGCATTTTATATGCCTCAGTTGTGCATCGCAGTGAATTTAAAGGGAGGCATAAAGGGCTAGCGGCGCACAGGCATAGTGGTGATTGGCATACACGGTTTAGCCTCGGGGAATCCATCTGTTCCATGGCCCAGCATCGACGTTGCCAGTTCACAGTGGAATACTAACGTTGAGAACCCCGTCCCGCTGTCGCAGCAGCCTGGCATGTACCTGAAGCTTCTCAAGATTACCTGTTAGGATTAACTCACAGGGGAGTTTTCTGCAGCTGAACCAGTGTCGCAACGGTTTTATAAAAAGTGGTTAATGGCCACTCGCTCCCGACAGCAGCACATGGCAAGTGCGAGTAGGAGTTAATCCAAGCTCAGTACTGGCCCAAAGGGATGGCCTATCAGTGGGGGTATTACACCGCTAAGTCATCAAAGGCAGGCGTCCGGTGCACCGCCCAACAGCATTTTGAATCCTTAAGTATGCCTAGGCTGTACGGTTTTAGGTTTAAACCTATATTAACTGATAAAACCCCACTGAAAGAGAAATAGCCCGTACCAATGAAAACATATAAACACTGAAAAAACACCTGCACAACCGCAAACTAAATGCCATTCAGAGAAAAGAAAAACAGTGAAAGTCATTTGCTTCTTCCTGAAGGAGCCAATACAATGTAACTTTGTTATACAAGCTAGCAGTAAGAAAGACTGGGCTAACATTATTCTGCTTGAGTTTTGTTGTTTAGGTATTCCACTAAAATATTGTGTCTTCGTCCCTTTGTCTTTTTCAGTTGTGTGGTCTTTGGTCTAAAGATGCAGGGTTTAGAAGCATGTTTTATGTCTTGTTTAATTATTTTATAAACTGTAGAGAATCAGGAAATATCAAAATCATATTTGATATTTTGGCTGCTTTTGATTCTTTCACTGATAGGTAAAATGGCTGCTTTCATAAGAATCTTTCCTAATATGTGTCATCACATTTACCCACAGAGAATGGGGAAAACCCTTAATACATCAGCCCCCAGTTTCTAGTGAGTCAGTAGTGATAGTAGGTGAATTGCCAACACCTCAGGCTTCAAACATTCAATGCAAGGTATAGTGAAAAGTATATGTGAAAAGAGCGCTATCACCAAGCATCTTGGATAGTGGTGAACATGAGGACACCAGACTTTTGGAAAACATGGAACGCAGTGTCACTTGGAATGCTCTGCAAAAAAAGGTTCTTTCCAAGATCAACAAAGATTGGAGTGATATTATTCGTATTTGCAGTGATTCAGCTATGTGTATGAAAAAGTTGTGTGACGACCTGTCAAAATTGATACCTGAGCTGAAGTACTTACCTGTAAGAGATCCTTGCCACTTATTAGATGGTATGCTGAAAGCATTTTTACAATCTTCAGAGTTAATGAGGAATGCTATTGACTTTTTAGTCCATTGTAGTGCACTGTTTTCTTATGCACAGGAACTAAAACGCAAATGTTTATCATTTTGTGCGGCATCAACGAGTCATCCCAACTGTGCCCCTTAGCTGATGGTCCTCAATCCAAGGAACTATGAATGCTATATTATCCATGTGGCAACTCTTTACAGACTTTTTACTGAGTGATGATGCCAAAGGCAAAATATGTGAGGATCTTTGGTCGCATATTGATAGTGATGTGAAACAAAGTACACTCTACTGCATTCTTAGATTTTTACAGGCAAACATAACTGCTGTAGTAGACATAATAAAAAAAACTAGAGTCTGAAAACACCCTTGTCTGCCAAGTGTTCAGCATAATTGGTGTTGATGCAAAACATCTCCTGGAGAGTAGGCTGGGCAACACCTTTAGTGACTTTGGCACTGCAGCATGTTCCATGTTAGAGTGCTTGCCACTTGGTGAGCAAAGCAATGTTGAAGAGCAATTCAGGAGCTTTGATTTTACAGTGTATAACAAATCGCTTGCAATGATGCATAGAAATATCCCTTCACCACCAATGGCATTTGAAGTCAATGAAACCTCATTGTGGTACTCTGTACAAGTTCTAGATTCCTTCAGTAAAGGGGAATTTTCTCCGTACTTTCAAAAGTGCTGCTTCACTTTTGACCGCTTCAAAAACTGAGGGCATAAGCGCCCAACTCAATGCAATTGTTGCAGAACCTGCCCTGAGAATCGCAATTTTCAAGTGCACCAGTATTGGCATGGGAAGCTAGGTCAGTGGCCAGAGTTAACAAATTGTGTACTGGCAGTTTTTTGCGTTGCCCGTCTCAAAGATCGTTATTGAAAGGGCCTTTTCGCAGAAGTTTACATGGGAAGGAAAGAGTGAGCGCACATGAGCAAAGACTCACTGAAGACATATTGTATGGTGTACTACAATAAGTTTAAATTGCAAAAATCTATTTGGACCTCATATACACTATACATACACTGTCTATATACCGTGCGCTATCAGTGCAGAAAACAAGCAATAATAAAAGCAAAATGTCCCATAAACACTGGAAAAACATTGTTTCTGTTGTTTTTAACGGCGTGAAAATGTGTGACCACTGATAACCACTATTTTTTAAGGTATTGAAATCACTTGAAAACACTGAAAAAACCCCACCAGAATTTGCCAAAAATAGAAACTGAAAACGGGAAAGCCTAAGTATGCCACACATGCCAGCATTTTAGAAGAGGAAAGCAAGATAGTAAAAAAAGAAAAGGAGATAATGCAATCCGCCGATTGACTTACATTTAAGCAGGGGCAATTTCAGGTGAGAGACAGGCCCCCACAAAAAATATTAACGTCATTGGCGTAGATATTCTGGAGTCTCCCGACAGAATCGGGTCCATTGGTATGTCTGAAGTTCACCTCAAAGCCACCTGCGCCCTCCCCCCCTCACCCCCCGTCAGCAGCACGTGCATTAGTTAGGCGTGACCTGGATGTACACGACTCAAGAGTTAACCCCAGCATCGGGGAGGCTGTCAGACAGTCAGTGGCGGCTGGTATTCGGGGAGGCGGGTCGCGGGGGTAATTAAAAAATAAAATACTCACTTACCTGTCTGCTGCCCGCCATCGCCTCCTCTGGGTCCTCTCCTGCCCGCTTCCAGGCCAGGAAGCTCCCAGCCTCCTGATAGTCAATCACAGTGCAGCAATGCAGCGTTGTGATTGGTCTGAGCGCTGTGGATCGGCACTCAGCCAGAGAATGGGAGGCTGGGTGTGTTCTCAATGCAGACTGTAATGCATCCTACATGGAGAACATGTAAAGTGCGCACAACGGATTAACTGGCCTGAGATGGCTGGTCAAAGCATCCTGTGAACTTGGAGTAGGCAAACCACTCCTCCCTGCCATGCTCTGTGAGCAGAGCAGCCCCGCCCCTACCCAGCTGAGCAAGGGGGAAAAAAGCGGGATGCGGCAATTATCCAGTGGCAGAGGTGTTGTTCTTTAACACATCACAGTGCTCATGCAGCACATTTCGTTCTCACGGGTGTTCTAACTCGGGTCCCTCCCAGGTAGGGGAGTCTCGGTATGTGAACCTGCCGCTGAGGCAGGTGTGAATTGGGCCGGGGGGTGCCGCTGTACAGAGACAGTACACTTATGTGTGGGTCCTTTCTACCAGTTGGCAACTCCCTTAGAATTGCTACCCAAGTCACGGTACTTAGCTTACTGTATTATATATCCCCAACACAAACGTCATCCTCCCACAGTGGATGAGTTGTGTAACCAAAAAAAACCCAGTTTTTGAATTTAGCTTGAATTTGAGGGTGATGGGAGGAGACTTCATGGGTATCTCTGGGGCTTTGGTCACAACGGAGTATTTAACAAGACACTGCATCCATAACCTCATTGTACGTCATTGAATTGAGCTGGAGACGACAGTCTAGTCAACGGTCGTCCCTGTATCGAGGATGTATACAAAGGCATTGCTACAGGGATACGAGTTCTATGGTGGTTCCCTTGCTGCTATGGGTTCAAGACTATTATTCTCATTCCATCGCCATTTCACTGCAGTTTGCAGTGACTCTGCTTCCACATCAGCACAATGTTCCTTGGGGATTCCAAATGGCTGGGCACTGGGCTATGCAATCTACAAGATGGGTGTGCGGTTCTATTTTTGCGACTGCCTACCGTATATCGCTTATCTCTGCTGGGGCTTATCAGCTTGTACAGTCAGGTGTAGTCACCGACCTAATGTGAGTGAGTTTCTATTTCATCATGCTGCACATAGATGGCAACAATTTGGATCAGCCGATAAGTGACAAAAATGATGTTGACAATGATGGGGGAATTGTGATGGGGGAGTTCCAACAAAAGGGAGGCATTTCACTGGGATGAAAGAAGGATAACTGCCCCCTTGTCAAATGTGATAGACAAACGCATATGACTTGGGGAGGAACCAAACTATTTATTTTGCAAACTATCTACAGTATTAGGGTAAAAGTGTGGTAACTATGTACGGTTAACATACATTTGTAGTTGCTTTACACAAAATGTGTATTGTGCAGTGAGGGATATATTTAAGCTTGCTGTAGAGAAGGGTGGAGGGAACGAAGGAAGGCGATCCAGGTATCTCAAGTGAAAGGGGCGAGGGCGGCAGACTTCCAAGAAGGGGCTGCCCAGTAAGGAAACATCAATGCCCGAATACTGATTAAATCCCTTCCCTGAGGCATAATTTAGTCAGCTTGGCCACATAATTGGGTCCTCTACCCCCAAACAATGCCAATGGCCCTCAATGTAATAGCCCTGTCAGGATAAAGGGGCAATGCACCGCATCCCACTGTTAGGGATGTTCCAAACATCCATACGAGAATTCCCAATATAGATTTGGCGATTCTCTCAGTTTTACCCCATAGCTATACAGCGGGCAGATGGAATTGGAGGAGTTGTGAGCCGGATTTAGCAACCTGCAATCTGGAGGTGTTTCGGATTAGAGGAGTGGAAATTAGCTGACTGTTTGTAGAGGCCATCTTGGGAGAGGCAACAAAGAAAACTGTGCCTCAGGCTCACCACACACCTAATGAGTACAAATAACAATGGATCCCCCCTCCCTCTAGAGTTATGGTACTGGATGACCAAAGTAAGGGCACCGGGAGCTTCAGTCAGCAGCCTCTGGCCCATGGTTAGACAATTTAGCCAGGCACGTAAGGGTCTGTTACTGAACACGTACCAGTCACCGGACATAATACAGCAGTCTTTATTGAGGCCGGGTTATGGTAACCCAGCCCCACACATTCAGAACGAGTAGGAGCAACCAAGATCATGGTCCGGTTGACAATTAGAGCACCAGGGGCAGATGGCCGAATGCACAAGTTAATCTGGATGGAATAGGTGTGTACTGTAACACTAAAGAAGGTTAACAGGAAGAAACTCGATGTCTCCACAAAGCAAGGCTGCGGGTGTAGGGGCCCAGAGACCCATCAGATTATGGCCCATCCACCTGGGATGCCAGTCAACGAAGTAGGCTGAGTTCACTTTTCCAGGGTAGGTAGGGGCATGGCCCTCCGAATTTTCTGGGCACTCTCAAATTAGCGGGGTTCTTAAGCTGAGAGGTCCTAGTGACTATGTGGGAGCTGCCAAGAGTTGGGATACCACTGGTGGTGTGGCTTTACACAGCACCTTTAAACTGCATCATAAAAACAGAGAGGCAGCCGTTAGGCCGTTGGAATGGAAAGAGTTCCCTCAACAGTGATCACTGGGAGGTCTGACGGCTGGGACACTGAGGGCAGATGGAGAGAGGGGATAGTCGTAAGCAGACAGCGCTTGCAGTCTGGGCTTGACTGGAAAGGGCCTCGAATGTCACACCCCTGTATCAAAGGCAGCCAAGAGGAATCTAGGTTTTATGTGCCAATCTTGGGGCTGCCACGGCAATGGCAGGCTGACTTAAAAGGATTAAGAATGGGCAAACCCCAAAAGGTGAAAGGGGAACCGCCTGGAGACGCGAGCCCTACAGGCGGCATGGCAGTCAAAGGGGTATGTTGGTTGGTAAAAGAGGCACACCCGAGGGGAGGTGGCGGAGGTTGGCCACTTACCTTGGGATGCCTTAAAGTAAGGTAAGTAGGTCAACGTGGGGAGTAAGCGGAGCACAACACAGCACTCACAGCCCAGACCCACCGGTTGGCAAGACACAAAATGGACAAACAAGGTAGCAAGCTGAGCCCAACAGAAGTAAGAGGCTACCCCCCTCATGATCGGAGAAAGAACCAACAAAAAAACAACAAAAATAGGAACTTTATTACTCTAAAACGTAGCATGGATGATGGCTTCAACAACAAAAAGGTGGCATAACTATGACAAGCACATGACGAGGACTTGATTGGTATATTGCAGAGAGGATGTATGACCTATCAACCGTTGATGCATGATTACCCGTCATGAAACTATGATGTACGACCCTGTCAGAATGATTTATGTATGGCAGAGATGATTTATGACCTGTCAACCATTGATTTACAACCTGTCACGTAATTATGATTAGGGCTCCCGGTTTCATGGTATTTATTTTTTTGACATTTCCGTCTGTATTTATCCATATTTATTTTTTGCAAATTTTATCTGTATTTATCCATATTTATTTTGGGTTTTGTGGAAACCTGAAGCTGAAATTAATATATTTCCACATTTATTTAACCGGTAAATATGCACTCATGCTTGAATGCCTACTACGTTTCAATGCTGTAAACACCCGCAGAAGATAAATATATGCACATTTCTGTATAAACCTTGCGCATATCTACTACTGTTAAAGCCGCTTTACTAAAATTCCTTTCTTTTCTAGCCCCCTTGCCTATCAATCCACACAGCTATTGGCCTGGCAGTCATGGCAGAGAGTATTTAGAGTTACTCAAAAAGCAGCCCAATTTCTGTTTTTATCCACATTTAAAAATAAATACAGACAAGAAAATAAATGTTTTCTGTCTGCATTGATCTTTCAAAACGTAAAACAGGGAGCCTTAATAATGATTTATGTTCCTGTCAGAACAATTGGTGCCACTCAGAATGATTTATGACACTGTAATAATGATTTGTGGCCTTGTCATCTTGAATTTTTACTGGCCAATGTGATGTATGGGGTTGATGACGTAACGTAGAGACCATGCATGTAATAAAACTGTGGGCAAGAATTCCCACAGAAAATACAAACACACGGCTGGTGTAATTTTATTCACAAATGTATATGTGGGATGTGTACTAATTGGAGTGGGCCAAGTGCAGGTGTTATGAGCAAATCACTTAATCTCCCTGTATCTACAAAAGAAATGAAAGTGTCCTGTGTAATGTGACTGGTGCTCATGTAAAGTGAACCAATACCTTCGGGTCGAGTTCCCGCTATATAAAATTACAAAAAAAAAACAATTCTCAGCTGAAAAGAGGGTGGTGCTGTCCATGGTCCTGAAATGAGGCATTTCTCTGCTGCAGTGACCTCCTGCGCCACAGTTCTGAAATCCTGCGAGTTCCTGTGGTGCTGTACGTGGTACTGAATGCCGTACACTCACAACAGGCCATTTCTTAACTGGTAAGTCCTGTGGGGTTGGACAGACTCAGTCACATATTTGTTAAAAGGACAATTGTCTGGGAGGCTTACTGAATTGACCCTCACTGGAACCCAAAAGAGTTTTTTCCCCGCTGTGAAAAGAGGAAAATGAACAAACAGAGGCAGGCTGGATGTGGTCGAAGCTCCGAAAGACAAGCCACTGGTGAGTCAAGCTCCTCACTCACGCATACAAGGCCCTTCACAACATGGAACCAGCATACTTGAACAACCGCCTCTCCTTCAATGCACCCAGGAAATAGAACTGATCAGCTGACCTCTATCTGGCCATCATCCCACGCATCTACAAGACCAGAACAGAAGGAATGTCCTTCTCCTAACTCGCAGCCAAAGCCTTGAACGATCTCTCCCTCCATCTCCGGCAAGTCCCTACATTGCTCCAGTTCAGGAAAGACCTCAAAACCTGCCTCTTTGGATGACCCAGCACTCAACAGAGCCACCCCTCCCCGCCTAGCACCATGAGACCCTTGCGGGTGAGTAGCTGCACTTTACCAACCCCTGATTAATTGATTGAGGGCAGGGCTGAGCTGCTGTGGCAGAGAGGTTTGTGGGTCTTAGCACTGGAACGTAGTCTGGGCTGCAGGTCAGGGTGAGGTGCACAGTCAGAGGTAAGGGCAGGTCCCAGTACTGCAACAGCAGAGAGACTACTGGAACTTAGTTTGAGGTCCCCTTGCAGAGCTCTTGTGGACTTCAGCAGTAGAACAACATGGGCTACAGATGTGAAATGAGGTGCACTGCTAGAGAAGTTTGTGGATCTTGGAACTGAACGAGTAAGGTCTGCTGATGGCCTGAATTAAGGTTCCTTTGGACAGCCGTGTATGGTCCCCAGTTATGGGACAGTAGAGCAGGCTGCAGGTCATCACCCAGGTGCACCAAGACTGCTGTGCGGTACCTAATATTTGAACAGTGAGTTGTAGGCACTGCAAGTCTAAGTGAGATGGATTAGCATAGCTCTACTCTAGTACCAGAGGTGTAGCTACCACTGTTGCAGCAGGTGTAGTGCACCAGGGCCCGGAGTCCCGAGGGGCCCAACGAGCCCTGATAATTGCTGTATTTTGCTACACTAACAAAAGTGAAATGGGTCATTTCTTGCATGCACCAGGGCCTGTGACAACAATTGCTACGGTACTGCTGAGTACACATACAATAGACCGCAGTATGTCAGGACTCGGGTGCACGGATAGCGCTTTGTGTGGGTCCAAGTCTTGGAATAGCCGAGGGGTGCGGGTCAGCGTCGAGGTGCACTGGCGGAGTGTGGTCGAGGTTCCAGTACTAGAACATTGAGGAGCAGCAGGTTATGATTGAGGTGCACTGGCCGTGTTGTGCATAGGCCCATGAGTGAAGGTGTCGAGGGCAGGGGTATAATTTGGGGGTGAAGTGTACTGGCAGAGGGGTGCATAGAGTCACCACACTGGAAAAGCAGGCTTTGTTATAGGTCAGGATGGTAATGCACTGGCAGACCTGTACCGGTACTGGGACAACAGATGTGGTACAGGCCCCGACAGAGGTTCACTGGGGAAGGAAAGCCAGCGTCCCAATACATGAACAGTAAGGGTGCAGCAGGTTAGGACTGAGGTGCACTGACAGCGCAGAATAGAAGAAAAGGGTGAGGCACACTGGGGCAGGGCTGTCTGAGCCCCATGATGGGTACAGCAGGTGGTGCCACAGGTACTGGCAGAGCAGTACTTGGATCCCAGTACTGGAACAGAAGTGGATGTGGGTCTCGGCCAAAGAACAGAAGATACTCGAGGTGCACTGGAGGAGGGCTCTCTGGGCCCCATTATCGGTACAGTAGGAGGCGCTGCGGGCCAGGACTGAGTGCAAAGACAGAGCAGTACCTGGATCCCAGTACTGGAACAGTACAGGACGCTGCAGGCAGAGCTGCACGCGGAGTCTCGGAGCTAGAAGAACAGGAGGCGGCGCTGCAGACCAGGTTATGGGGGCGTGCATTTCCACTCCACGGCCTCCTGCGGCTTTTGCTGGCGCTACTCAATGCAACAAGCTATTTTTACAGGACCCATAAACTCCCCTGGCTTTTAAAGCGAGAACATGAAACGAATAGGAAAAGCGGGATCTCGCGCGCGCGTCCGCGCGCCGGCGAGGATCAGAGGGACGGCCCGCTGGCTTGCACGTCACCGAGCCAATATCAGCCATCTGGACCTAGAGGTTCAGTCTCCGCAGCGGACCCAGGACCCGAGCGCGAGGCCGCTCCGCCAAACTCAGAAACCTCCGACTTCTCGTATTGAAAGTTAGGTCAGAGGGCCCAAAAACAACACATTCTTTTTCCACGGCTACCAGTTATCCATTGCTAACTCTGCAGGGGAGGCCCGGAGGAGGCACGTCTGCCGCAGCGGTGCTATGGTCGGTTAAGAGCATCCTCCGGCGGTCCTTGCCCGGCAAGGTTGCTTAGCAACGGCGAATTATCGCCAAGAGGTCCGGCTATAGCGTGTAGAGAGGCAAAGCCAGACTGAGGAGGAATAGCAGGGTTTGGAAAGCCGGGAGATTAGTTCCAGCTCTCCCCCTTCATTAGATATCAGACTACCTTGAAAGAGAGATGTCACTGGCTGCGTAGACGCACAACTAAACGAGCCAGAGACCTCGGGGCCAAATTCAGAGTCTGAAGTTTGAGACTGAGCAGGGATGCGACTAGAAGTGGGCGGAGATATGGTGTGATAAGGGTGTGTGTTTAAAATGGTTCTTCTGAAGACTTATCAAGAGTGGAAGTATTCCACCGGACAACTAACTGCTGGGGAGGAGTTAGAGGCATGGGGGTGGTAATTCCACCCCTGGTCAAACCAAGTGGGGCAATGTTGCAGCTGCGGCCCGTGCAGGTAAGAGAGGTGGGGCTGAGTGGGGGGTGAGAGGGCGGATTTCGACAGACTACGAGGGAAAATTAATTATTTATTTGGTTTTCCAGTGTGGAGGTCTGTCGAAACCCCCCCCCCCCCCCCTCAACAGGCCCCACCGCTCTTACCTGCATGGGCCACGGCTGGTTGCAATCCTAATTCTGGGCTCAGAGAATTAGGGCCCGGGTTCGCCAGTTTCAGACCGTGATCGAAGTGCATTTAAAAAAGGATGACATCTGGGATCCTGAGTGCAGTGGGCGGAGTCAATGAGTGGTGGGCGGGGGTCTAAAGAATGATCAAAAAGAACTATATTCTGTAACTGTTTTATTGGAATTTCACCTTCAGCTAACGGCATATGAAAAACCACACACATTAAATGAAAAGTACATGCAAGTGAAACTAATCAGAGGGAAATTCATATTTTACGCTATGAAACCCCTATTGCTTAATGCAATCACTGCAGCTATCCTTGTAACCATAAAACTGAATCCTGATTGGAGCAGTGGGAAATTGTGATTTGTGCATTTTTAGTGCTGCGAGATCTCAGCTAGTGACAGCAAGCATTGTAAATATGTAAGTCATTATTTTAAAGTTACAATTACACGCAATAAAAGACAGGATGTCACAAAATGCCCCAAAAGATGTAGGTTTAAGATTTTTAAAAAAGTGCTTCCAAAATGTATATTTTAGTAATGCGCAGACTGCACGTTCCGCAAACATTTTTTTAACTGTCAATTAAATGAACACAGTCCACAGCTCAGCTGGTGACACCTTTACAATATCTCTAAAAAAGAATACATCTTTGTCACAAAGCTTCTAGTGATTCCATCAATTAAAGACGGATACCGACTTGCAAGCAGCCTTTACATTTTCAGATTTACCAATTGCACACATTACATTTCTTCAAGATGTTTTTTTTTTTAGCTCTCTCTCCCTCGCTCTCTTCTTCACAGCACAGGGGACTCCCTCCTTCACACTTAAACGAGAAATCCGAAGTGTCAAAATTAACGGTATCTGGGCCAGTTTCTTTTAGCATAAAGTAGGGGACTATTTTAAAAAAAGCATGGGCACGTCATACCCCACATATCCCAGTGGTAAAACCACAGCAGGGACAGGGGCCCTGACAAGGAGCTCAGTCTTGACCTAACGTGACCCCTGCATCACCATGGTGGGTCAGCATGTAGTATCCCCCATGACCTGGACATCACTCCCCGTGTCTATCCAGGTCAGCAGGTTCCATGGGACATAACATGTGCCTGTCTGGAGGCTACATCTGTAACACTGAGTCCACATATGGAGTCCAGGGGCAGAGAATTGTGTCCAGGTCTGAAGGACCCATCTAAAGGATTTCATTCGGGTCTACAGCCTACGTTTCAAATATTGTGTCCAGTTTGGAAACCTAGATCTGGAGTATTATGGGGCACACTAAGAGCCATACCTGAAGAAATGTGTCCATTTCTGAAGGCAAAATCACGTTTAGGGGCTTATCTAAATTATAGTGTTCAATGCTGAAAGTCGTAAAACATCTCTCTTAATATTAGACAAGAAACTCCCTTCAAGTATAAGGTACTCAAACCTTGCTTCACTTTGGAATAACCCCAACATTAAATACAATGGCAAACCCATTTGCTTCCAGTCATGGATAGATAAGGGCATCTTCTTCCCACAAGAATCCGAATCCTCTACAGATCTCACAACTTTCTTGAAACTCCGAACTAAATACCAACTTGTTAAAATGAAATTTTACAACTTCCTTAAAATCAGGGTGGCCATCTCGAAATCGAAACATAGAGAAAACCCTTCTCTCTCAAACCTTATATTGAAGATTAACAGCTTGGGTCACCGAGTCTCCCATCTTTATAAACTCTTACGCCCTTAATCCTCGCAATTAAACAAAAACATATTCTGGGAACAACACTCATCTAACCCTTTGACGAAGTCTGACTGGTCACAAGTCTGGAACTCAGTTACTTCTCAAAACATTTCTCTCGTTCTGTCGCATACTAAACTATGGCTCATCCACAAAGCATTCTGGACCCCAGCACGCTTACACGCACAAAACATTCTCGAAGATCCCACTTGCTGGAACTGCAAGGAAGAGTTTCGAGATCAAGCTCACCTCATTCTTCACTGCAAATCCTTATCCACCTTCTGGGACAAAGTGTTCTCATTTTTATCAAGCTTATTTAACTACCACCTGAAAAATGAATTTGCTTCCCTGATTGCAGGATTTCTTAACATAGACTTAGATAACTCAGCAGACAGGGCATTAATGGACTTATTACTTACGTCAGCAACAAAAATTGTCCTAAACAATTGGAAAGACACACGTAAGACCTCTTTTAACTGCTGGATTAACTGGATTACTCACATTTAGGGACGCAGACAATATCTCTCTCCAACACTCACCATGGAGATCTCCTTCTAGGTCTATCTGGGACAAGTTAGACAATTACTTCGCCACAAATAAACCACCTCAAACACCCCCACATGAAAACCTCCACCCCATACAAAGTGCTAAATCGCTCTCCCCATTTGATATATTAGCAGCCGGCAGTGGCTCTCCCTCTCCCTCTCATAACTTACAACCCTACACAAACCTCGACAGGTGCGCATAGATCATACATAAAACAATATAATGGGTCCTTCTTCTCCCTCTTCTCTCACTCCCCATCTCCTCTTACCTTACTCAACTACACCTCTACATTTTATTTTATAAGTTGAGTATTTTCGCCAGACCAATCCTAACCTTTGGACTATGTGACTTTTCCCTTTTGTATTACTTTATCTTATTTGATGTATTGCTACTTACTTTATGTATTACTTGTTTCCTGGGAAAAAAGTCAATAAAAAGCTTTGAAATAAAAAAAAAGGGATATTTTTTTTTCCCAATTCTCTGATCACACCTGGATTATTATATCTAGTTTTGCAGGTCATGGTTAGAGTATTGTGTCCAGTTTTAATTGATTATGGAACAATGTGTCCACTTTTAGAGGGTTAACTGAATAATGTTGCAAGAAAAGGCAACATTTGTGGCCTAATGTGTCAGATTTGTTTTACAGTAGTGCTTCATTATTGTGTAATTTACCGCATGGTAGTACTGTCTGGGCAAAGATTTCATCTCATTTGTACCAGTTTAACAGCCATATACAGAAATAGGAAACTGAAAGGTGCGCAGTTAACCTGTGAGAAGGTACGTCCACTGGACATGAACACATTTTGCAAGGTTGTTGTCACTTTTTATCCTTTTCAGCTACATACAAAAACATTTTTTGTTAAAATCTGCAGATTATGCTGCAAATGATAGATAATGTGGCTAATGCGGCAAACCCATAATTGTGCGGAAAAAAGCCACATAATCCCAGTGGCCCTGCATATGGGGTACAATATAAAATGTTACTGGCCATGCCTAATGCCTCGTCTGTAGGCCACACTTATGAGTATGGTGTCCTATTGTGAATGCCACAGATCCATAAAAAGATTAACTGAGGAGAAACAGAGAAACAATATAAAACCTAGTATGGACCAGGGCCAAGTTCACACCATGCTATGTGTACACTAAAAGAGGAAATCCTGGAAAAGGAGAGCAGAGAATGGAGAGCAGCGGGAAAGAGCATAAGCGATGTTATTGAGACAGTCAAGTTCATAGAGGAAATAAACAAATCCAGAGGTTGACTTTTCTATGGCGCTCTTCTCTCAAGGTTAGAAGTGGCATTACAAGGGCGATGACAGGACAGCTCAGGAGTGCCAGCTTATAATATCAGGTTTTAGTGTCTTGCAGGATGAGGGGTAACCTTTGATAACTTTTTTTAATGGAACATGTAGGGAGTGTACAAAGGAGCACAAATAGGTGGTGGTAAACGTAGCTGTCACATGCGGATGCGACGTGAGGTCTTCTCTCTGGCATCCCTGGACAGCCAGTAGTTGCTAGCCTTAATCTGTGGTGTGTACTTTTGTTTAGTCCTGGTGCCCAGTGCTTAATTTGAGACGGTGGTTTCCAGTGCTGAGTATCGGCTGTTCGATTAATTTAGAGATGAGCACTAAAACGGTTGTTTATTACTTCAATATACATTAACAAAAGGCCAATAGCTGCTGCCAAAGCCAGTCTTACAGCTTTGGGGGCCGGGAATAGTCAAATGTATCACGCCTGTAGAGTGTGATGGTTCGTAGTCATGTTGGTACTGTCGGTGGCAGCACTGGAAGGTGCAATGGGTGATGCAAGCTGCAGTGCCCCCCTGACGAGGGCCCTGGCACTTATTTATTTACAAATTAATCACTGCTGGTTCCTCAAGCTGTTCAGCCAGAAATGTCCCCTGCACGGCTCTGGTGAGTATGGGCCCCGTCTTGAGGTCCATCTTCTGGTAAGTCACTGAATGTCTGGCAGGCTTTCTAATTACCAACCAGTTTCCACCACCAACCTCTTTAGGGCATGGATGGAAAGTCATGTACCCTTTGAATGAAGGCTCAGGTGGCAGATCCGCTCGGCTGTTATTTTTTTAGGAAATTCTGCAAACTTTCTGCCACTTCCACAGATGTGGAGCTGTTGTCAGGTTACACTAGCTCTGTTTAAAGATTAGGCTCCTGTACCCAGCCAGGGCACGCCGCGCAAAGTCACTTCCCTCTTCCTACGACATTTGTCTAAGAAAGACTGAGGCTCGATCAGACTAAGTGGAAAATTTAACAAGCATTTGCAATGCAATAGGTTTCGCATTTGCGAGAGTTTGAGCTATTAGCAGTGTAAATGACAATGCCTTTTAGTTATGTGTTTTGAAAACCTGCAAGCGGTGTGATATACAAGCACTTGTTACTTATAGTAGTTGCTTACGAGAAGCTTTTTCCTATTTATTTCCTTTTGTAGCAATCGCCTTACACTGCGTTTTAGCTTTAAACCTGTTAAGCTAAAGTGCGGCATAACGAATGCTACTAAAGCAAATAAATACCCAAAAAAGGCAGGCAGCCGACTTTACAGCTGTTAATAAAGTTAATAAATAGTAAAAAAAAAAGCTTTACTTTGTAATTTTTACAGTAAAGCACATTTTAAAAAAAATACCTCTGCTGCGTCACGGACAGCAAAATAACACTGCTTCAAATCAAAGTTTGCCTTGAGCATTTATGAAGAGACAAAAAGTGTCTTTGTCCTCTTCAGTGGCCTTGGTATCAGGGTGTTAAACCTCAGTGAGTGCCAGCCTGGATGAGACTCAAACAGGAGAGCTGATGGTGTTTGTGAGTGAGGCAGTTGTGTTAGGCCCCTCTGGAGCTTAAGCCACCAGGCCTACCTGCTCTCCTGTGCGTTGCTGCGCTAAATGAAAGGCGCACACAGCGGATATCACTGAAAGTGTCCCTGTGGCGGCAAACTGCACCGCACAATGTTATCCAATTTCGCTGGTTTGAACACACACAAGCTGTCGGATCTACAAGTTAGAGAGATCACCTTTCTGCAGCACTGCATCTGAGTGTATGTACCTGAAGAATAGGAGGATCAAGTTGGGGATGGTCACAGGATCGAATCCGAGTAGGGTGACTGACAACTTTTACCCACCCAAAGGGGAAAAAAAAAAATAGCCAGTGCTGTCAAGTTATCGCTTGTCAGGTGAAGGAGCCTGTCCAGTCCTGGTTGTATTCTTTGCATTCTTGCAAATTTACCTTTAGTTAATTAGAAACCTGCAAATCCCTGGGTGCATAGTTTAAAAAAAGATAGTAAAAATGGGCAAGCTACCCAAGCCTGGCATGCGGCAACTTGAGCTCTCGCTGTTGAATACCATCAAGTTAGGTAATTATAGCACCTGTTAATTGGTCACCTGGAGGGAGATTAATTTGTGATGAATGCTCAGTAAACAGACATTTATTCAAACGTTTGTAGGGTTGTGCAAGGAGGCGCTGTGATACACTACGCGAGGGAGGATGTGATGTAGTGGCTTCTCAGCTAGATATTAAATCTGCCTACGCGCTTTCTAATCACAGCTTCTCAAATCAGCCGCACCGTGTGATCCCCAGCAGTTCATTGCATCTCACGTGCTTGGGGTCCTTTACTAACCAGCTTGTTTAGAAATACACAGGAAAATCTTCGGTCTGCACCAAACCGGTTTATTCGTGACAACCAGAGTACCCCCACCTTCTCTGGCTAGGAACCACCCGCACATCCATGCTGCCCCCCATTTTCCTTGTGGGCCAACATAACATGTTTCAAATAACTTTTTAAAGCCCCTACGGCCGCTCCAGGACAGAGCCGACCCTTGCTGGGATACCGCCCTGGGCGGAAATACATTTGGAGCCCTTCCTGCAGCTGGTGAATAAACTAGGGTAGCAGGGGGGTCCATTTTGTGTTTACATGTCATTCACACATCAAAGCAGTAATTCACATCCAAACACAAACTTCTCGGCAACGCCCCCAAATATACTGATTCACTCTTGCATAGCTGGAGTATGCTAATGCGGAGTTGGTGGTGGTGGTGTGAATGGAGGTGTTGGTGTGTGTCGGCAGGGGGTGAGAGGAAGATGGGAGGGGGAAGAATGGGGTGTAAAACGACACCTACAACAATTAAAAAAAAGAAAAGAATAAAAACAGTTTAGACTGAATAATGGGAGTGAAGTAAGAGGGGCGCTGCTGTCTGCAAGTCTTTAATTCAGACAGTTACGTATGCCCTTCTGAATTGTGGCGCCCTGGCCTGAGCTCTCCCATTACAAAAGACGACCCTGCTCCAGGGTGTGTAAGACACCACACATGGAAAATATTTATTGTTTATCATGGCAAAGCCTGGGATTGATCAAAACGACAACCCATTAACCCCAATAAAAACGTAAAATATTCCAATATATATATATATATATATATATATATATATATATATATATATATATATACACACACACACACATACATACATACATACATACACACGAACCTCGGGTACATGAAATGATTGTACGGTAGGTGTGCGCGACCTCAGCTTATTCGACCTTTCACCTCTCACCTTGGTCTCCGGTTCCACGCGCAGGGGGCCTCTGCTTCCTGAACCCAAGCCCCTCGTCCAGCGCAGGCGGAGCGGCTCTGACTGGCCAAGCTGTGCTTGAAGAGCAGCTGAGAGGCGGGAGGGAGCAGCCTGGGCTTCCACCCTCCTCCTCCTCACCCAGAGCTTGCACAACCTCCTGTGCTTTCCTCCCCGGGGCGGTCGCTCCCAGCCCCAGGACATTGTGCCGCAAGCCTTTCCTTCCCGGGGACTTGGTTTGCTAAAGCATCTGCAGTGAGCGCGTGGCACGAGCGTCCACTCTGAAGTGAGATTTCCTTTCTATATGAGATTCCACTGACATCAGTGGGGGCAGTGAGATGCGTTCTCCTCAGGACAGATGTTAGCGTTTAAATGTGGTTGCCCTTATAAAGGAATGGTACTACTCTACTGTGACACTGCACATGGGAATACTCGTTCCGGTCTGTACCGAGTATTACCATGGTCGGGGTATGCGTTCTGTTGTTAAGGGGAACTAATTCATATTTTGACTAAACCCGCGATAGTCAAGTGGTATTATTCTCTTAGTAAGCAACATTTACAGACATGTGGGAGACTCAAGCTTATTGAGTGATAAGTCTCAAGCTGTGTTATTTTTAGTGAGAAGTCCTGTCTTGGATTTTTAACTCAAATCAATTTACTTTACGTCACAGACAGCGTGTTGTGCTTGCTTCAGCGTGAGGGGAGGAGAGCAGTGCGCCCGAGCCGGCTGGAGCCGTGAACTTGCACATCACCAGTCCGGAAGTCAGGCAACCTTGCACATGACACGTGCGGGGCATAGAGCGCGCGGCTGGAGGTGTCCGGGGCTCCCATGAGCTGAGGGAGCCCCGCGTGTTGCAGCCCGTAGGAGAAGCGAGGCAGGAGCCCACCCCGCACTGTCAAGCATTAGTGGAAGTCTGGCGGGAGCCCACCCCGCCTTCGTGAATGCCGCATGGTGCAGCCGGAGGAGGATTTCAGGCAAGGCTCCTGTGAGCAAGACGAAGCCCCGCGTGTTGCTGCAGTGACCGGGTGAAGAGGCGAGTCATCGAGGAGACCAGCCGGGGAGCAGCGCAGAGTCCCCACAAGAGTCGGTGAGTGGGGTGAGGCATGCTGTACGTGATAAGCGTGCCGCACCTGGACAGGAGATGTGCACACGTATGGTGCGAGCAGGAGTTGTGATAACGCCGCGACCCGTACGCGTGCACATCTCCTGTCTGTTAAGCTTCGGCACAGACAGTTGACGTGCACGCATACGGCTTGCGGCGTTATTACAACTCCTGCTCGCACCATACACATGCACATCTCCTGTCCTGGCCTTGCCGTACGCGTGCACAGGTCCTGTCCCCCTTCTGAGCCAAGTCGACAACAATAGATCTCGCATAGCGAGCAGCGCTTTGCGCTGCATTTCTAAGCGAGACCTAAAAACTGGGAATGTGCTAAATTCATGTAATTTGGTTTTGCGTAATTATATGAAATTTTGGTAATCACAAAATGTGAATCTGTCATTTTGCGCCATATTTTAGTGTGAAATGTATCCCCACGTCAATTTTTTGGCATGAGGATGCATTTAAACAAAGCATCACGGACAACAGCCGCTCGCGTTCTATTTGTGTGCCTTCACAGTAAATTTAGACCGTATAGTGCATTTTGTGGTACATGTTCACAGCAAATGGTGTGTAATTACGCAATGTTGCATAATGGCATAAATTGGGGAATTTCTTGTAACAAGCGTAATGTGGAATTCCCAAAATTACACAAAATATGAAGCATTATTAAAATTTCACCAATGACTAATAAAAAGTACAGCAACTGACTCAATCCAACACTTGAGAGAGAACATGCAATTAACATCCCACCTCCTTAGTCTCTGATTGAATGAGCCATCAAAATGTGAACCTACCACAAACATCTATCGATCAGCCTAAACTCTAAATACTGTGCTTAATGTGCCAGGAATTCCCACTATCTGAGATAGCAGGCACACTCCTGTGTGGGTGAGAAAAGTGCATAGCTGCAGGGCATGAATCTTTGATTGCAGCCTCTACTTGACAAGGTTGTAACTGACCTTTAGTCCTGATGGAAATGCTGCTCATAAATGCCTAGAATGAATGAGCCTCACTTCCAGTAGAAAAGGGTATTGGAGATACCCATTCGGAAGGATGTTGCCTACAAGAGGAGCTCTCACCGCATAGATGCCTGGTGAGTAATGAACTGCACGGAAAGGACTAAGAACCAATGTTCTGTGTGGCCTTGGGGTAGGATCAATTCTGCAAGGATCACTATGACGATCCCATACCTGCCAAATTACAAAATAAGTTCACCGTGTGAGAAGGGGGCGGGGACTGGTGCCTAGATCTACCTAAGAGACACACTGCCCCTCACGAAGCCCCTCACCCTGTCCCAAACAACAAAAAACAAAAGGTCATCAAGGCTGTTGCCTATGTCCTGGGGTGGTTTCACATCTTTTATGGACATCGGCTGATTACAGCCTCCGAAAACGATCTGGAAATCCACCGTTTACAATGGTTTTGAGCTTGTTTTCTCTGTCACTGTGTTATTTGGACTAGTCGCCGGGTGACAGTGTAAAGGGACCCGAAATCGTGTGTGACACGGTGGCACCGTGTGAGTTGGCAGGTCTGTAATCCCCTCATGTTAGTCACCACCAGCGTAACCCTAGCGACTCTCATCTGGACTTTGAAATTACTTGATCCCCCCCCCCCCCCTTCTGACCTGAATGGGATTGGAGGGTTTTGCTAGGTGAAGCTTTACCATAGAAGACCCCACAAACTATGTGCATGCGACAGTCACCAAGATATGTCACTTTGAAGCCCTTTGTGCCTCACCCATGTTCTCTGGGTTTGATGATCCTTTTGGGATGAGAAAAGTCACTTCCAGTCAACTAGATAAGCGCCCTTGGAGTCCCATTGTGGAAAATACTATCTGTGGTTTAAGGGATATTGCTCTTTTTCATCTTTTCACTACCATGGTCCAAGGATTTCAGTCAAAGGAAGACAACTTTCTTAGGGATAACAGCAACTCTGGGGCGGTTGCGGGAGTGAGTCAAGCTTCTAGGCCTTATAAGGAATCAGAAGGGCAGCTAAAAATGAGGAATGATCTCTGGCATTAGTAAATCTAATTTGAATCTCTCTGGTTATTTCTCATTGCATACCAGGCATTTCAACATTGAACATTTCCAGGTAATGTCCTGAGGGTCTATGGTGCCCCATACACCTTGTAACCTACCAGCCCCATTGGAATTACAATTGCACTTGTGATCGCAGACGAAGAGTGAATGAGATGAAACATGATATGGGAATTAAAGTACTGACAATACTGGGGGAAACAGAGTGACACGGGTTATGGTTTACCAAAACTAAATCTGATTTAGCTTATTGTTGCTACAAAAGTGGGATTCCCCCAAAATTTGAAATTTATAGTTAGGAAAAATAAAAGTTTGAAAGGGGAAAGATTTTTTTTAAACTGTGACAATGTAAAAAGACAAAATTTGAAGCAGATAAGTTTAGGATGAAGTTTAAAATTTGAATAAAGGAAGGAGAAAAGTTAGCTTCATAGCAAGGGTTGATGTAAATTTAGAGTAGGATGTGCATTAAAGTTATGACAAGGATCAGGATTACAGACCGGATTCGAGTTAGCCTTGAGTTAAACACAAGATTAGGCTCTGAAATAGGTTTAAGGCCAAGGTTAGGTTCAGGATGAGATTAAGGATTAGGCTCTGTGTTAATAAAAGGTATGGGGTAAGTAATGGAGAAAGGAGTTTGCATTAGGAGTTAAGATCAGGCTTAAGGTACATTACTGCATGGAGTAAATATTAGGGTGAGAATTAGGGCTGGATGGAATTTTTAATTCCGCCTGCAGAATCGGAGGAATTTGGCAATTTGGTGTTGCTCTTGTAACACGGAACTACTGATAAATTCTGAGGAATTCATCTGCAGTGGTTGATTTGTGTCTAAACCGGGGTGATCGAGTACCCGGCACTAAACCGCAACGCACGCACCAGATACAGGTATCAGTGGCTCGTAAATGTATGCAAAGGATACACAGAATGTCTGTGGGGGTGCCTCTGTATTCTCCCTTACTGCTGTTGGTGGGCTTGCCCAGACGAGAGGCGTACTACACGACCAATATGCTCCGCATATGAACAGAGCACTCCCTCACCGAGATAGAATCCTTCTTCGAGGACGGACAACTGCGACCGTTCCTCCAGCTGGCCAATTTCTACTCCACAGACAAATCGTTGAAAGTTACTGCTTAATACAGGATTTGACAGAGGGAGAACCATGGTCACTTGGCTCTATAAAGCCATACGGGAGCTTCTCAATAAACCATTGGATGCGTTACGGGTACAGTGGGAGGACGAGCTCGGGCGCCAGTTGCACGACAAGGAATGGGAACAAGCACTAGAATATCACAAAAAGGTTTCCTGAAACGCACGCTTTAAGAAAATCCAGTTTTACGTTTTACACAGAGCGTATCAAACGCCAGTGCGACTCCAGCAATTTTACCCATCCACTCAGTTTTTTTGCCCCAGATGTCAAATACTGGACGCGGACTTTTATCATATGTTCTTGGCCTGCCCTACAATAGGTCCATATTGGCACACTATCCATAAGACACTCAGGGAACTAACGGGTCTGCCTAACATGGACACATGGAATCTTCCGGATACGGAAACAGCACAAAGTGCCAATTCGCTTCGCTAGCCACACTATTAGCAAAAAGAGGCATAGCTATGCACTGGCAAGCTCCTGGGGGACCCCCAATAGCAGCCTGGGTGGGAGCAGTTAACAAATAGGCAGCAGCGGAGGAGGAAACGCTCCGGGAAGAGGAGGTAAGAGGAGTGGATCCTATTGCTACACCAATTCAAACAGCAAACACCAGGCAATTCCGATACCCTGCCACAAACCCCGATAAACTCGCAACCACAGACTCAGATTGGCAGCACACACGGTAGTTCCCACACAACTACAAGTGCATAACAGGGCACGACGACGCAATCGCCCACATACTAGTTCAACCAGATATTCGGTGTAGGGCTGGGCAGGTTCCCAACCCGTAGACATTACTCATAAGCATATGAAGACACGCAGTAGCCTCGACCCTGTCTGAATCATATATCCCGAAATATAAGAACACTACCCCAGTTAGACCCCCCAGTTAGTAATTTAATACCATAACCAGTAGTTAACACACTGGCAACAAAAGGGAAGGAGATATACCCTCATGTGAAAAGACATACAAGGTCGGGTGACATCATTTGTGGCAGCAATTATACTATGTATTAGAAAACTCTCAAACTAGAGATGTGACCATGGTTCCGCAGATCAAAAGCACATGAAACAATTCTAATTCACATGTACATTCATGCAATGTGTTTCTCTTAAGAAAATGTTAATAAAAAAATACTTGGCAAAAAAAAAATAGGGGTGATAGAGGGAGCTATTCCTGTGTTTAAAAATCACTGCAGATTAAAGTCGAGACTGCAGAGGTTTTTAAATATCGAGGGACTGCTCCCTCTTAGGAGTGCATACCTGTTGGAGCTTTTACATACTCTGTGCATCTACGGGGAGAGGGAGGCAGGCACGCACGCCCCCCAAAAAAAGAATAAATGCATTAAAAAAATCTTAACGGGCGAACACAACATCCTTTGCTCTGGACCTCCACAGGAAGTGGAAGCAGGAGCCTGCAAATACCTTAACCAATCAGGACGCTGTTTTCATACTGTGAGAGCAGCACCCTGATTGGAGGGAGTGGGCTCACTCGGCACACCACAGCGCCCTGGAGGCCTGCTCTGACTCAAATCCAGCTGTCTTAAGACATCTAGGGTAGAGAGTTTTAAACTGTGCATGTGTGGCTGTCCGGCCGGCCAAAAAGACATGCGCACTTTAAACATAAGTGCATAGAGAGCCACCTTCCTCCCTGCTACTGTCACTCAGCAGTGAACCCGCCCCCATCCTAATGTGTGGCTTGGGACAGGGACGAAAAATAAAATGGTGATAAATTACTATTATATTTTCCATGGAGTTTTGGAAGGATTTTAAGGGGGGGGGATGCTACTCTGCACCAATGAACGAGCTTCTTCTGAAGGGAGCCCTATTTCACCGCAGCTTTGTGCAGCATTTAAACAGTTCCGCGAGGTTGTGTGAAGGCTGTCTCACATTTGTAACATGCATGAGCTGTAGGTAGCAAAGTGAGCGTCTACATGGCATGTGCTATCACAATATTTGGTCAGCACAGCATGCTTGAATTCAGACTCCGGACCAAGTTGCTCTTGCAGAGCTGCCCTGGTGTTGCAGACCGACTAAAGATGCCTACAAATGACTAGTCTGCCAGGAAACACTGTATAAGTAATGAAGCAGAGATTGAGGTGAATCAACATGAAACACAAGATTGTGCTATAAGAAGGGAGAAGCAGAAATGCACAAGTTCATGAACTATGGTGCATCTGCAGGTTTGCTGAAAGATGAGTGGGTGAATTGATGAATGAATGGCGCAGAGGGGCTAAAATGGATCAGACTTTGGATTGATGAATGGATATATATATATATATATATATATATATATATAGATAGATAGATAGATAGATAGATAGATAGATAGATAGATAGATAGATAGATAGATAGATAGATAGATCTTGCTGAATGGAAAGAGACAAACGTGAGATGGATGCAGTGCAGACGCCTCGCCGCCCTTACATACTCTGCAGTGAAGGACTCCTCCCTCTTCCCGCCCTGTTTAGAAATCACTGCGGTGCGTACCCCTCGCCAAGGGGTAAGCACTGCTGAGTGATATGCAGTAGTTTCTAAAGCTTAGAATCCACTATATACCACTTGGCGGCGGTGCCCTCACATATTCGGCAGTAAGCACATTTTCGTGAACAAATCAATCCTGGTGTGCAATTGATGTACAGGGGAGAGAAGGGAGTACTTCCTCAGAGTCGGATTCATATAGCACCAAATATCAAATGGGTCTGTGTGCCACCCACGTGCTGAATTGGGCTAAAGTATCATGTCATTGGGTTCTTGGCAACTGAGCAGTCGTTCGATCCAAGTCTCGATCACAGACACAGTTACAATCCCCACCCCGTTTACGATTAATTTGAGGATCATGGAAGAAATTCAGGGTCAATGTGTCTAAGAATGCCACATGGTTAAAATTAGGGGCATATATGGAGGCCAGTGGGTTGCTATCCAGTGTTCCCTCAACCAGCATGTACCTACCCTCAATATTTAATTTTCGATAGTGTATCTCGAACAGCAGGCTTGACTCCATCCAGATCAGCACCTTGGGGCATACAGTGAATAGGTTGTCTCAACAATCTGGCCTCCCCACCTCCTGGTTAATTCTGTTCAGGTCTGACTCCTGATTATATGTTATGTCAATAGATCTACGTCTTAAGTAGACATATGCCTGCTGTGGCTTGGCCGCCGTGCCTATTCTCCTTATGTTCCAAGTCAGCATTATCTATGTGAGCGGTGTCATTTTGTTGCTGTTGCTATATGTGTCATTAGAAGATAAAAATGATAAGTCTACAACCCCATGTACTACATGATCAAGGAATGGGATCACACCCTTCTGATGTATTATAAAAGCCCAACGATCTATTAACTCATAGCCAATGTCCACTCCTTGGCAGGGACAAAATCAATGTCCTGTCAGAATAAACACATACCTAAACAGGTAATCTGAGTGTTGTCCATTTTGGCTTAAGTGAACCATAGAGAAGGGTGGTGTGTTAAAGGAGTCCAACTGACTTGGCTTAGAGCATTCACTTTAGGTAGAACATGTCTATAACCTGACTTGAAGGTATAATGAACAGGTGGCTTTTATGAAACTTGCTCCAGGCTCTACCCTTCATATTCCATTTCTGATCCCTCCTGTGGGCCAGCAGCCCCCCTAACACCCACATGAGTACATTAAAACCACTGTGGAGGCCCTTTCGTTGTGGAGGGAATACTTGCTTGTCAGTCATATAATCTCATTAGACGTCATGGTCATGAGAACTGAATCACCCTCCCCCTCCTCTGGAGAATCCACCTCATCAGATACATATTCATCCACCAAGTTTTTAAGATCAGTGGGTGGAGATACGTCAAGGGATCCACTCTGATGTTGCAGATCACCCCCTTGTGTATGGTCTCTCCTGCTCTTTTGTAGGCAATCTCCCATTGCGTCATGTGTTGCCTTTCACCTGCCATCCCCTATGCTCGTCGTTGTTCATGTCTCCCGGTGGAAGGTGAACCCTTCAAATCCAGCCAGGACCAAGCCTCAGTGGCTGATGAAAAGATGTGAGTTACACCATTGTCAATCACTCTTAGTTTCATGGAGTGGAACAAACCATAGTTGAAGGCTCTGCACTGTCTTCGCACTGCGCTCGTGTAGTCCAGAAAGATGTTCACTTTATTGCTGTCTATGGTCCAGGTGCTGTGTGTTCCGTAGACTTGCAAAATAAAATCCCTGCCCCAGAATGTTGAGTAATATCCCTATAATATGCCTTGGAAGAGGTTAAGAGAGGGGCATGGCAGCCAATGATGGGCTCAGGGTTGCCAACAAGGATTTGTTTTCAGAGACCCTGTCTTCTAACTCCCAGTTGTCTGCTCTCAGGAGCCTGCCATCTTAAGCGACCACATCAATTTTGACTTGCATCATGGTCCCGGTGTCCAATATCACCCACGGGATCCTGTCAGTGGGTTCATCTGGGGTAATTTCTGTTTGTTTGGGGGTGCCACTCCTATCCTTGTCTTCCTTCTGCCTCTCTGCGAGATCCTCTCTGAAGAGCAGGGATGTGCTCATTTCTCTGCCCCATAACGCTTGCGGTAGCTTGACTGGGATCACCCGTGTTCCTTGTGAGCATCTCCACTGCTGCCGAGACTGGATCAATAACATTTATCTGGAGGATTAATCACAGGGCACCTCCGATCTACTCCGGCTTCAAGGACAGTCAAGGAACCATCAGGGGCAAAAGACTGAGCTCGCTGAAGTGCCCGCTGTCGAGCAGTGCCGCTCCACTCTTACAATGCTCCCACGCAGTCTCTGGATCGCGCCAATTTATGGCTGGGAGGAGAGGTCGGACATCGGCAGCCCACATGAACACCCTGCAGCCACCATCAATATGATACAGAGGCAAGACAGCCTCCTCAGTGGCGAGAGGCTGCCTCTCCAGGCCTTATCAGTGGTCTGGGGCTGAAACACCTCCCAGGCCCCAGTTATCTCCTGCCTGGCCGTTGTCAGCAGGGAATCCGCTCCCACTAAGTTCACTAAGTTTAGAGTTGCCACCTTTCCCAGAGAAAAATACTGCCTATTTGTTTCTGTTTTAAGATCCTGCAAAGGATCGACATGATACTTAAATAAAACATTATATGAAATTTGTATACATTTTTTACATGGCATTGATGTCTTTATCAGCTTTAAATATCTGACAGAAATGACTAAAGTCAGTTCTGAAACAATTTTCAAAGAATTTCATCTTATATTTACAGTTTAAAGCATGTATCAATAAATGAGTAATACTGGATAGAAGTGATTTTCCGAATTTTTGTAGGGGCTGGAGGTGCAGCGGAAAAAGTTGACCACTTTTTACAAATCACAAATTATGACATGAAATGCTAACATATACATGACATGACCGTGCACTTCGCGCATATTTCTTACTTGATGCAATGATCAATGAAATTATTCTACAAGACATTACTATTGAAGTGCCTTTATTGTAGCATTACAGAATGTAGTCACAAGTATGCGTTAAACTATGATAATTTAGGTGTTTTAATGAAGTTTCATGAATAATAGAACCATTCTCGTTCAATAGATAATGCACTTTCTTTGAAGAGAAAACTTGACTTTTCTAAACGTGTCCTAGAACGTATAAATAACACAACTTGTAATTAGGATTTAAACCATTCTCATATATGTAGGATGTGACCTTACTAGAAACGATGTAATGTGTGCACTAATGTTACATGTACATGCATTTTAATGTAGTTCTCAGTCATACTTCCATCTGATGAAATCTAACGTTTACTGTATGCTACTTGTAGTATTGACTTAATGCATTGCACTGGAATTTATATTCATTTGTGTTTAAATGTGCACATGCATTTTAAATATGCACCATTGAATTAATGTTTAACTTGACCAAACGGCTTAGACCTGTATTTCACCATGCTGCATTTCATGAAATACTGTTTCCCATTTTCTGCTAACACAACATTCCAGCAGGTATTCACATGCATTGTTAGTTCAGAACAGATACACTACTGTACTAGAGATAGGGAAAATAGCCTGAGAAAAGGACCTTGATGAAGGTACATGGAGAAACAGAGAGCTAACTGGATGGACTCATTTTTACATATGTTACAACCTACGTGTGCCTGAGAAAGATATGTCATTTCCATGTCCAGTGTGGGGCATTCCAGCTCTGTTGCAGTCTTCAAGTTTGGGATTTGAGGAGGACAATGGACCCTTGATGATGTGATCGAGGGGGTGTTGTCCAAGTGGAATTTGTGCATTATAATATACCGTTCCCCCTGGATTTTTTCTGAGACTTCTTTCAGACCCGTCCTGAGCCCAAAAGTCTTCCTGACGAATGTATGACGTTACATCGCATACATTCACAGCGGGGTATTTTACATCGCGTTCATTACAAAGCAAGTCGTTACAACAACTTGCGCTGGAGGGTGCTGGACTTAGGAATAGTATCATTTACTATTCCAACTCCAGCCTACATAACAGTAGGGAAGATGTTGGAATAGTAAATCAAACTATTCCTTAGCTTAGAGCGCCATCCAGCGCAAGTTGTTGTAATGACTTGCGTTGTAATGCCCGTGATGTAAACATACCGCGGTGTAACAACGGCGTTGTAAAGGTCGTTCTCCCCTCCTGACTCTTGCCAGATTGCCTTTCTGAACACCCTTTCTACAGAGTCTATGTAAATCTCTTGCGGATTCCTTGCAGATGCCTTCTCTGATTCCACGTTACCTGAATGGATTTTGAGAGATTTAGACCTAATGCTTCCTTTTGATTATTACTTAAGTGTGGCTAAGGCTAACATTTATTCCTGATCCATAGAAGACTCTTCTCTGAGATTCTGAGATGCTAACGCTTCCCTACTTGATTTCTTTTTGTCCTGACCTGATTTCCTTCATGGAAATCCATTGATTTGTGAGTCTTTTGTTCCATAACCACCCTCTGGACTTTGAAATTCTAGATTACTAAGGTATAGTAGAGAGAGACTTATATTATTTTCGGGGCATCAGATCTTGATGTTACTATTCTGTATTGCCATCACACATTACTTGTTTGCTTAATACTAGCTCGCCTCAATCTCTTCAGGTGTCTGGGTATGCCAGTCATTATTGTGCATCTTTACAGCATGTTTTTACGAGTTGTTTATTTGAACTTGATTATTAATTATAATAAACCTCTTGAACTTGGCTACTGATTCCTGGTCCTCATTGTGTAGCCAAATGGGTTGCACTGTTAATTGAAATTTGATTAAATGCAAAAGACTAACTCCCATCACCTCTCAGTCTGATCTAAAACATCCATTGGAGGACCAATGGTAAGCAAGTAGGCCCAGAAAATGCTGTTTCAGCTGGATCATTAAAAGACTTGCGACTGTCGAAAATAATTTTGAGAATTTCTTGCCGAGACAGGGACCTAAGAACAGCAGGTAAATGCTGGAATAGAAGCCTGAGAAGAGCCAAGATTAAATATCCCTAGCACCGGAAATTCCATTGATTATGTGTGAGGCACTCCCCCATGGAGGTGACTGGCGTAGATTGGGAGCATGGGCGGATCTGGGAATATCTACGATAGGAGACCTTTATGAGGAGGGCACCCTGATCCCATTCAATGACCTCAGGGAACGTCACGATATACCGGGAGGAGACTTTCTATTGCACACAGCACTTACGGCAGCCATGAGGAAACACTGGAGGGAGGGTCTCACTGAGCCAGGAACCTCAATGGGATGCCAATATATGGTCACTGCGGCGGGCACCTTTAAGGCAGTCACATGTCTGTACTGGAGACTTACATATACAACACTCCCTCCCCTGACTAAGATCCATAGAGAATGGGAAACAGACCTGGACAAGCCCATAGCGGATAAGGATTGGGGGATACTGGTGGAAAGAGCGTGGAAAAGTACTAGAAATGCATGGATTCAATTGAAAAAACTTTTATGTACTACACAGGGCCTACCTTACCCCAGATAAGCGCAATAAATATTTCAATATGCAAATAGCAGCATGTCCACGATGTCATACAATAGGAGCGGATTTCTTACATATGTTCTGGAGTTGTCCGAACATAGGGGCCTTCTGGTAAGATAACGAGTAAGTTCTAAGATCATGGGTTAGTATTGGCTAAGAGAGACATTACCAGCCATTGGCAATTGAGAACTGGCCCTAGTTTATCTAGGTGGAAAAAATAGTTAATTAAATGGGCTGAATGTGAAAATACTGTTAGATAGTAAATAGCTAATCGAACGGGAAGTGAGGAATTGCCGGAGGTGGCTAGAGCATGGACAGCATTACTTGATTTATTAAAAAACCCCAACACTGTGTCAGGAAGTGACCAGGAGGGTGAAGACCAAGGTGAGGATCTCTGATTTCCCTGAGCTAGGCCTAATAAGCGCAATGTCCCCATGATAGATAATCCCTCACGGTGTGGGAGGAAGACCCTTGAGTGTATTTTAGCGACTCTCAAAGTCAAAATTAGATGCCCGGCAACCGAATGGGCAGGTAAAAGACTAAAGAGACACGCCTGGGTGGGAGGGTAGGGTGGGGGGTGCAGTTGGGTTAAGTTTAAGCAAATGCGTAAGAATTGTAAGGTTTAAAGTATGTAACGTCACATAGGATACTGATAATAAGTAAGACACAACTGAGCCAGCAGTGGGGATATGGAAATAGGTTGCAAATACATGTTTCCGGCGAGATCATCCTTGGGAGGGCATATTTTATAAGCTACACTGGGAATAGTCAGATGAGGATGATTTCACACTGTTATATTATTGTATTGCTTAACTGAAAAGTTAATAAAATGTGTTCACAAAAAATAAATAAATCAGCTGGATCATTAAAATACTGGTTATTATGGTACATAAGGGGCCAGGTAGAAACTCTTA
The DNA here is from genome assembly GCF_964204655.1 of Triturus cristatus. Classification (NCBI taxonomy): domain Eukaryota; kingdom Metazoa; phylum Chordata; class Amphibia; order Caudata; family Salamandridae; genus Triturus; species Triturus cristatus. The sequence continues at coordinate 88,037,288 of NC_140586.1, forward strand.
GTTTTAGGTCTTCAGCCCACGCCGCAGTCTCTGCCAGTAGGTAAAGCGGAGGGAGGTGCACCCACCCACAGGTCAAGTTATCAACATGTGCCATCATGCCCGGGTGGCTGTCATCTAGTTTTCAGCACTGATAAACCAGGGACAACTGCCACATCCATTGCAGCGCCGGTCCACCACCTTCCACCGAGACAGCTCCTCCACCAAGCCCAGACCTCGAGTCCCTCTGATTCTCACATCTGCTCTGAGGTGGTGAGCGCCATCTTGCCTCTGGCGCCAGAAGCAGATCAGAGAGAGAATCCCCTGTAATCGCAGTAATTGCGTAATTGCAGCACGGCCTGTGGTCGCAGAGCTCCAAGAGATCATGCCATACACCATTGCTGTCCCCGCCACATTCCCCCACAAATACCTCCATTTTCAAATGGAAAATGGCACCATAAGGAAACTTTGATGAACATTAAATACTTTGCTTTTAATCTCAGCAAAATGCATTGACAATTGTTGTTCATAAAAGTGCTTAGTAACAGTGCTTAATTTGTAAAAAAACATGAGTGCCAGGGCCCTCATCACAAGGCCACTGCACCTTGCACCACCCATTGCCCATGCCCATGCCAGCAATGACAATGAAGGTACCAGCACAACAACTAGCCATCACACTCCACAAGTGAGACAATTCAGAGTATTCCAGAACGCCAAAGTTATAAGAATGGTTTGGGCAGTAGGTATTAGTATTTTTTAATGTATAGTGACTAAATAAACTTTGTGCTCACCTCTAAGTTAGTTAAAAAGCGCCATCATGTGGCAGACTGTCACAAGTGCCAGTGTTGACAATTAAGTGCTAATGCTGAGCACTGGAAACCACTGGCTCAAATTAAACACTGCTTAGCAGTCATGTGCTGAACAAATGAGAAAAATAGAACATGTATATACAATGATCAGGCAAAAACAAACAATGGCACAGGGGCAGATTAAAATGTGCCCATCCGAAAGGTCCAAACTAGATAAGGAATTATAGTGTCCACTCTTATTATTTATGAACCCCATCATTTGAACCAGCTTGCAGTTCGGCTTGACTCGATCTCCTCTCTCTGATTTTAAAATTGCAGTCTCTTACTGAATGTTGAGATAAGGGCAAAAAAAATGTATTTAATCTAAACTCAGTCATCCCTCAGTTCACCTCATTACTATATAATGAAAATATGTGTATGTTCAATTTTGTTTGCTAGTCCTTCTAATGGCTCTCATTCATCATAGTCATGCCTCATGTCCACCTTATCTAAATATCTCTCAGCCAAATTTAATTTTTTTCTTATGTACTATGTTCCTGGCTTCAAAGTGCTATTTGGTGCTTAAATAAATATTTAGATAAAATACAGAAATTCCTACAGGGGTTGAGATCCTTCCAATGAGGAAATCTTTGGGGAGCGCAGACCATGTTGCTGGACCCCTGCTGGCCCTACCCGCGAGCCATGTTCAGCTCCAGGACCCTATCATTAGACAGAGCTAGCACACGCTGCTGTCTTACAGATCTGCTCATTAGAGCGGTTAATTATTGCCTTCGACCGAGCCATCTCCTGTTTGTGTGGGCTTCTCTTTTATTTTTTCAATTACACTTGTCCGCGGATTGATGACAGTTCTTTCAGCGTAGAAGGCGCTAGTCCAAGTAATCACCAAGCCTGACCTTCTACGTATCCAGCCCCTAGAGGGAGCCAAATACTCCTCAAGACTCCTCGCCTTCAGCACACCTGTCTGATAAACTCTTTGATGGCTGCCCTGGCCCATGTAGGCATAAGAGGAGGTAGTAAAGGAAAAAGCCAACTAAAGGCAGGGACTGAGGACATAGTAAAACCCGACGATTCACATGTGTGGACCCACACAAAACAAATGTAACCCAGCGAGGAGGAACTAGTCAGCTTCTACAACACCAAGAGACAAGCAGAGAGTACTCACAAGACTTGTGCCAAAGTTCATGGTTACACCATCGGCGGTATTGCAGGAAGCCTTAGTAATGAGGTACTTCAACGTGGGTGGTTACTAAGTTGGTCAAAAATCAAACAGCTTTTTTCTTGACGAGAGCAGAGTGATCCAAGTAATATAATCGATTTATTAATAACAATAACACCAACAATAATAATAAAGGATGTAGCCTTATGGATACAGCGGTCGACCTCAAAGCTGAGGAACAGGGTTCAAGTCTCGACAATGACACTCAACATCTTGAGATTCTGAGCAAATCACTTAATCTCTCTGTCCCTAACAAAAATGAATGTGTCCGTCTGTAACAAAACTGGTTTTCATGTAAAGCGCTCTGATACCCGATGTCTCGAGTCTAGTTTGCGCTATATAAAACTCTAAAAAAATTAAATAAAATAATAACAATAATAATCTTAATAATAATGACAATCACTACACCAATAACCCAACCAATTTTATTCTTATTTTTATTCTTACTCTTCTTCTCTTTTTTCTTCTCTATTATACTTATTGTTGTTGCTATTATTATTTTTATTACAATAGACAGTGCTCCAGGTAGGGGAAATACCAAGCTGTTTTACTGCTTAAAATCAGGCACTACTCTCAACATCAAAAAATGGAGTAAGAGTAATTCTAACAAAAAATGAGGAGAAAGTCGTTGGTCCGGGTCTGCGGCACCTACAGTGCTGGCTTACAAAGAAACGCAGTTCTGTGGCTCCGTGCTGATTTGAGGAGGCACTGCACGATGTCAGGGCACTTTTTGTATCTAGTAAGGAGTACAGCATTATTCACATATTCAAAATAAAATATTGGAGTTTGTTTTATTTCCCTTAACAATTAGTGTCATCAGGGGAAAATGTATAAAGTATAAAGTTGTTTTTAATCCAAATTTCAAAAGAAGCTAATTATACTTGAAATCTTTAGTTGAGCCTACTAATAACATGTTTTTGAGAGGAGCTTGCTGCCACTGTCTTGCAGCTTTATAGCGATGTGTATTGTTATTAATAGGCATACAAAATTATTATTCGATATGTGTAATTGGGATAAATCCATGTTTTTAAATGTCATAAACTTGTATAGCTCTACGTTTTTATTATAATTATGCCATGGGTAAAGTTCTCTCTTTTTGTTGGAACATTGTCTTGCAAAATACACAGTTTGTGGGGGGTTTTCGGGTCCAACTCTTAAGGAGGTTACATAATTTTTTTCTGGAAAAAAATCAGTAAAACTCAATCTGTAGTTTTCCTTATCCTGCAAAAATATTTTGCTGTCTTCCCCACAATTATTACTTTAAAAAAAATATATATATATATTGAACCTGGCAAAGCCATGAAATAAACTGATCGAAAAAGTGCGCAAGTTTAGTGCTACTGTGTTTTTTGTTACAACACTGGCCATTAACACTCTAATCATTGATACCCTTTTTACAGCCTTAGAAAGAATAAAGACTGAATCTGCGAACCCTGCTGAAGTAATGGCACGGATCCTGCCACACGCGGTTTGAGAAGTCATTACTGGAGCTACTTGAACACAATGCCGGTCTTCATGTTTTTTTTTTTTCTACTACAGGCTGACACTTCTATAAGGCACCAGTCTTAGAGCGCCGCCAAGTGGTGGTGTGAAATTACTGCTTGAAAACTGCCTTTTCAAAGTACATGGGACATTCCCATTCCTAAACCTTTGCACCTTTTCGGTTGTTTACCACACTGTTAGTGGTGTCTCAGACCTTTCCATGGTCATTTTACACGTCCTACTTTGGCAAACCCACCAAGGACATACAGGGGATAGGATATAGGGGAAAATCTAGATTTGCAGGTAGGGTATGCATGGAGAGGTGTGTGACGTGTGAAGGTATCTTTTGGCAAACTTTGTGAAGTTTTTTCAAAACATTGCATGCTTTGTAAGCATCAAAAATGTTGCCAAGATGCAAAAAAAAAAGCTGGAAACCCACTCTCTCTGAAAGCACACTTTTACCAGAATCATTTTTCTCCCAAAAAATGTTCTCTGCAAAATTCACAGCAAAAAAATTTATTTTGCGAAGAAACGGTCCAGGTGTTGAGGGAGGCAAATTTCACAAGTTTGCACGCTCGCAAAATTTGTCACCGTTGCAAAACTTCCCTGAGGAAGCTATAATTTGAGCTCACAGTTTTATGGTTTTCATTTGTTTTTCTATTTCAAGCTGTAGTCATCCTTATTTATTTGTTGCTCATCTTACCAGTATTTGTTAAATTTTATCCTGTGTTTTTACAAAAAAAAAGGATACTGCAAATAGTACATTTCTACGGTTGTTTTACCCATAAATGTGCGTTTGCACTGATGCCTGTCAGGTTTTACCTCAATGAACAGCCACAATTGACATAATACTACAGGAATTAGCAAATATTAGTCTTACTCATGCTAGTCTAAGGGTTTCCAAACATATCATAAAAAAATATATATACGCATACAGGCAGGGGCTTTTAGTCAGCCCTCTTCATCAGTCTGTCTGTTCCAAAGGTATTCACGGTTTGCTTCCACCCACCACACCATACAGCATGGAGCAATAGGTCAGCCCAGCTCATTCATTGGCTGCCTTGCACTGCTAGTGACTGCATTTCACCATATCACATGTGGACCTGAAAAGTAGTGCACTTCAGTGCCAGGACTAACGTGCCTCGCCTACTGGCCTGCTCCTTGATTTTTATATTGTTTTCATTACCCCCCAGTTTTTGCACATAGTTGGAAAAAAATTGCACTATTGACAAGGACAGATTTGTTGACTTTATCAATGCTTGTTTTAAATTTCATATGCAGTCAGTCTGCAGAGACATTGGCCTAGCGGGCCTAATAGTCAGTATGAAGAGTCAATCAAAGGAACACCTACTCTCTGCATTTTTCTTCTTTGGATACAAGTATAGAGTTGGGGCAACGATGCGTGTGTAAAAAATGGACAACTGGCAGCCTTATTTATGATTTGGCAGCATCATCAACAGGAGTCTGACCACAGACCTTAAAGAGATGTGGCTGCCTGCACCGCTCCAGGTCTCCCAGCAAACGAAACAGAGACCCTTAGGCTTTTGGGCAAATAGGTGGACATGTTTGGGGCCAGGAGGCAGCTGTTACGAACTACCATTGAAGATGGGTTGCCCCCCAACATCCTGTAAAATTCCTAGGGCAACTTCAATACATATTTAAATATACATAATAGAAATAGTTATGAGAGGAGAGACCATCGCTCAAAATTAGAAAAATACAAATTTATATTTTATTAAATAATATCTCCAATAATTGTTCACTATATACACTTATGTAACAGAGAAGTCACCATTTCAATCTACGGACACACTAAATTCCTCCATTTACCCATACATACATATCACCTACATAAGTAGATTGCGCAAAGTAATCAATACGTCTGATATGCGATAATTAAAAACAGGCAACAACAAAGTTCCAGTTATGATAACAGGATTGTGCTATTCATACATTTAAGTGAAGAATGCACCAATGAGAGATGTGGCAATTGTTCGTCTTTCTACGCGCGTTTCGGCAGAGACCTGCCTTCTTCAGCATCCAACATCACCAGCCTCGGTTTTTCCTTTTCACTGATGTATCGCCGCTGCAACATCACGCAACATCTAATTCATTGAAAACACACGGAGCTTTCCCAAAGTGAGAGCTGCAGATGGTAAACATCCGCCCGGGCCTTCCGGCCACCAGCCCCTGGTGCTAGGCGGTCTCCGGTCACCTGCAGCGGCAATGTACCCAGGGCCACGCGCTCCCGCACGTGTCCTCGCTGTGTGCGCGAGATCCGGGCACGTGCCGCTCCAGGTGCAGCCCTCAAAGTCACAGTGAGGGGAAGCATCGTGCTTCCCTTCCAGCAGCGCGGGGCAGGGCCTGACACACTGCAGCACGTGCACAGCAGGGCGAGGGGCCCCTTTGTCAAGGTCACAAAAACACGGCTCTTGTTCTGCCTCCTGTCGCCCTCTTTTCTTCAGCCAAGAGACGTTAGGCTATTCTTGCTCCTGTGTCTCCATCTGTCTGTCTCGTGCTCTCTGTCTTTCTTTGCCTGCCTCCGTACCTTCCTCTCTCTCTCCTTTTATATCACAATCATCAGGCCTTCGCTCACTCCTGTGTTTTTTCTGTTCCTGTCTTTCGATGTCTCCCTCTCTATGCATCTCTCTCTCGTCCTCTCATTTTGCCTGCCAGTCTCTCTTTCCCTCTCACACACACACACCTATATATGCCCAAAGACTAACTCTCTCTCTCACCCCGCTCCCCTCACTCTTTCTTTGTCCGTTTCTCTCTCATTTTCTTTGTCCTTGCTTTCTAGACCCTCCTCACTCTCCATTCCTCTCCTTCTCTCCTTTCTGTGTTACTCACTCCTTTACCCACTGAACGCACAACACGCCTCGCCCTCAACTCTCTCATTCTTGCTCAAATAGTTCCCAACAAGAGTTTAAATAATTGTTTAGGCAATAAAAAAAATCTTCATTTTTGTAGTTACTCAGACTACATTTATAGTCTTTTTTTAGAATTTGGCAGAGAGGGTACTCTGACAGAAGGTGGCAGCTATCCGTCCTCTGTGCTACAAGTGCCATAGGCTTTAGTGCACTTGTAATACGGCGAGAGGACCTCGGTTACGTTTGTGACAGAGTTACCAATTCATCCAACTCTGGATATGGCCTTCAAAGGTCTGAAAAGCAATTACAGAATACAAAGCATTTTGATATCCAAACGTAGAACCTCAGAGGCTTGTGCAAGTGTTTCAGTGCCAGCAAAGTACATGTAATGGCATATAGTTTTATCTCGTGGACGAATCCTTCCAGTGGTTCTTAACCTTTTGACTTCTGTGAACCCCCACTTAATCACTACTGGAGCCCAAGGACCTCTTTGAATCATTATTGGAATCCAGGGACCCCCCACTGAATCATTATTGTAAGCCGAGGAACCCAGTGGAGGCATTTTAATGATTTGAACCGCAAAATAATACACCAAAAACCCAGAAACAAGCAATTATCAAATACATCCACACAATGAAATATATTATGCAATTCAAAAACAAATAATGATTTTTTTTATTGTAATGGAAAGGTTAGAGGTTTTCCAAATTCAATATAGGCCACTCATCGTACCTACTTTTTGACGCATTTCCACTGCTCCCACAAATCAGACTGAGGATACGAACTTATTTATTCTTCTCCAATTTTAAATTTTGCTGATTTATCTATATATACTTTATTAATCTACTGTTATTTAATTTTCTAGGCAGTCCAGGATTGCATGAATAGTCCATGGGGACCTCTGGGGGTCCCCAGAACACAGGATAAGGAGCACTACCTTAACCTGTTTAAGTGTAGATCGGAACCTATGGCTGAAAGTACAAAAAACAGAAAGCAAGTTTCCTGGGGGCCACTACAAAAGAGCCCCCCACCGCCTCATTGAGACAGAAGAGACAAAAGAAGAATAAGACCTCTCATATCTGTAATTCGACCGCAATTGATGATATGAAGAAGACAATAATGCAAAGTTTGAGATGTTGGACGCATGCCTAGATTAAACCCAGCTGTTTTGTAATGAAATCTCTCAGATATGGCACCAGAATATCAGGACTGAATAGCATTATTAAAAATATTGGCCTATTGCATATCATAATAGAAAATATGTATCCAAGAAGACAATATTTTTGCTAATATTTAGGACACAATATTTATGTCAGATAACATTTTTGGTCAATAATATCCTGGCAGGCAACCCTCTATCAAAAACTAGCCGATTTAACTTCCAGGATACTGTAATTAAGAAAAAACATTCTATTCAGCAGAAACTGACCAGTCACACCAAGGAAATTGGTGAGATTCAAAAAACTGAGAAGGACTTGCAAGACAGATTTTTGAGAAGAAAGAACAACCTGCATTTCCTAAATATTCTGAAATGTTCAGAGATCAGGCAAGATCTTATAGCCTTTGTGATCAGTCTTACTATGTAGTACATTTTACAGGATGATGCTGGGATCAACCTTGGCATGGAGTTTCACTAGCCCCCCAGGAAGTATTTTTAGGCCTAGCCCCGAACGCTAAAAGCTAAGGAAGATGCTGTGTTTAGCATTTGAGTTTCTCCGACAAACTAAAAATCTTGCAAGAAATGTTTAAACAAAAAATGTATTCAGTCTCCATTGTTTCTGTTTAATCTGATATGCGTAATCTACAGAACAGAGACAATGACTGTTAGGTCAAGAGATTGAAAGATTTTGGTTTTTGTGAGCAATTGCACAATTGATATTCCCTACCGTTAAAGATTAAGTATGATAACAATAGAATGCCCAAATGAACACTCTGGAAGGCTGGGACGATTTTCTTAGTAACTTTGAGCATTCACGGCATACTTAGAATTGTTGACTATTGGAGCAGGTTAGGAAAGACTGTGGTAAGAAATAGTGTAAAGGCCACATAGGATTAATTAGCGGTTAGTGAGGGAGGAGGGATGTGTAATAAGTGGTATTAAAATCAATGACGATTGGTGGTTTCTCTGGGGCGGGATGAGGTGGATACCAACTCAGGGTTGAGAGCAGAATTGTGTACAATGTACAGGATAAAGATGACTTGGATGGCCTAGGTATATTAGAGAAGGCAACAATCCTATTAAAAGAGTTTGATGGGGTCTCTCTACTGTTTCTACTTCCATGAAGAGAGGCTGGAGCTGTCATATCACTAATTCTACCAGGTGGGAGTTCTTAGCTGTGAACATTTCTGCTCCATTTCCATCCTAAAAATAGATGAAAAAATATTTGTGAAAATACTGACAGATAGGATGAATAAACTCCTTTCCAGGTTGGCTCAAGATAAGCAGAGAAGTTTTATAGCAGGCAGATAAACTGTAAATATTCCAAGATTTGATTGGAGCTGCCAATGTTAGTTGTACTCATCAGCCTCCATTAGCTGGTAGTGCCGGGGATGCATCTAAAACCTTTGATCGTGTCAATAGGCAATATTTTTAGAGTGCATGTTAAGGCATTTTAGGATAAAAAATTAAGTTCATCTCAGCGGAACAACAGTCCTGTTCCCATCCTCCAGCCAGAATAGCGATCAAAGGGATATTAACGGATACAATTGAGGTAGAAAGTGGTAAAAGGGAGCTATGTCTCTTTTTGATCTTCATATCAAGCCATTTGAACAGCATATCAAATTAGAAGGGAAGGTCTTTCCTTTTTGGAATAAAGGATGGCATAGGAAAATTGTATTGTACGCGGACGATATTCTTACCTACTACGCCTTGGATCAAAATTCGACTTTTCCAGGGCTTCATCAATTGATTGACAAATTTGATCAGCCGTCTGAGTGCAAATTAAATATTGTAAGTTGGAGGTGATTTGCTCTTGTTCGAACTATCAATCACCTCTTCCTACACCACTCTTTAAGCAACTAAGGCCTGATTTAGAGTTCGGCGGACAGGTTTCTCCACCACAAACGTGATGGATCCTGTCCATCGTATTACAAGTTCCATTGGATATGCACTTGTAATATGGCCGACGGGATATCCAACACGTTTGTGATAGAGTAACCTGTCCACCGAACTCTAAATCAGGCCCCACGTCATCAGTGTTATCTCTAATTTGGTTGAGTTGGAAACCCTTAATTTAGGAAAGGTAACAGTTGATAATAAAGAAGAACTTGCATGCAGTAATGGTTTGCATTAACAATTATTGGATGAGTTAGTGTTATAGAATTGGCAGTTCCAAAAGTTTTTTTGTCCAGCGTGATTTCCTTCTACTTTGCCAAATCACCACTAGCATGGAAAAATCTGGAAGAGTCTTGCTAAAGGGCTTCAACTATACGGATGGGAGATCCAACCCAACTTTCCTTCCCTTTTAGGCCAAAGGATAAGTTTAAAGGTTTCCGATGTATTTGTTTGTAGCCATGACTCCTATAAGAGACAACTTAGACTTTCTGTATACACACTTAAGTGAGAATATCAAATATGTGATTCTAGACTCACTTGTGAATGTGGTGCAATGTTCCTGGAAGGTACTCAGTTGCCCTTTATTCATGGTACCATTTCTTATGGGTTTACTGTGGAAGCCTCCAAAGTTAAATGATGTCTTATGTGTTCCGCTCCTACATTATCGGTGATTTGACGGATTTGCAAAGGCCTTCCTTACTTAGCTAGAGGCAATAACAAAAAAAAGTTAACTAGATTTGCCAGGTTTAAGTGCCTACACTTGGCCTTGTGGTTTAACAGTTTGAAAATAAAGAGGGCTTAAGATGCGCATTTCCGCATGCAAAAGCTTATTCATTACAGTACCCTGGTTAGATTTGAATGGACAGCTAACTTCTGTCGCTTCCCAGAGACCGATGAGCTGGTGTGGCAGGAGTGGTTTCTGCAGGTCCGCCTGGAAGACAGTTGACAAGTATCCAAAGTTTGCTATACCATGTTGTACAGTCTGCCAGGTTAAAGCGGAACCACTTATATACCACTCACAGGCTATACTGCACCCTGCCAGGATATTAAAGCTATATCTGGAGACCCTACAGGCGGGCCGCTGCTGAAATGCCTCCTTTGCCGAGGATGTGTACATGTTCTTCACCTGCCCCTCTTTACAAAGCACAGGAAAGCGGCATGTAAGGCGCTCTGTGATTTGTTTGATCATAAGGGGTTATTTTGCACCTTTATGGTTCTTTTTGTTGGGTCAGCTGATTAAACACAATACGACATTCACACACAGATGCTGTTATTTCATTTGGTTATCTTGCCATGAGTACCGACATGTGAAACAGACTCCAGGCAATCCCACCAACTTTGGGTGATTGGCTCTTGCATGCAAAGCTCACTGTGGGCTTTATTTAGAGTTTGATGAACGGTATACTCCGTCGCAGGCTTTGCTGATATCCCGTCCACCATTTTACGTGCTATATCATACAGCACGATCATATTTCGATCCATCTGCCAAATTCTAAATCAGCCCAACGGACTTTTGAAATTGGTGGTGGTAATCCTGCTCGCTGTGTTATGTGGACACCTTTTTATGATTAATGGCACAATTAAAATGTGTTACTAATCTATGGATTATCTATTTGCAAATGTGGTTGAGAGATCGATAGTGCTGTTTATTTGTTTTATGATTATTTCGCCTCTTTTGATTTACTGCCTGGCCAACGCGAAATGTTCCAATCAATCAATCAATCAGTCATTTGTAAAGCGCACTACATCCCCGCGAGGGTCTCAAGGCGCTTCCAGAGGAGAGGTGAATAATATCGCGGCGCCAAGTCTGAGCAGTTAGGTCGCGTAGCAATTCTACGGTGGCAATATTCTTAAAAGTGCTTTAACAGTTAAACCTAGAACATCAGAGAGTTCGAAAAGCCAAACCTAGATCATTAAAGGTTTTTGGGAGACAAATGATCGTGTGGATCTGGAACCCGCTCTGGAACACTCATTGGTGCTGAAGGCCAAAGTTAGAACGTGAAGAAGTTCTAAAAGCCAGAACTGGAACGTTATTGGTTCTGAAAGCAAAGTTAGAACACCAAAGTTGATTAGGAGAAAGAAAATGTTAGTGAGGAATCCTGCCAAACACACACAGTCAGCAGACAAGCAACGATCATTACCGGGTTCCAGCAAAGAGCAAAATCCAGAACATTCGAGCGCACAGAGCTTCTAGCAATTAAAATCCAGAACATTCGAGCGCACGGAGTTTTTAGCAATTAAAATCCAGAACATTAGAGCGCACAGAGTTTCTAGTAATTAAAATCCAGAACATTCGAGCGCACAGAGTTTCTAGCAATTACAATCCAGAACATTAGAGCGCACGGAGTTTCTAGCAGTTAAAATCCAGAACATTAGAGAGCACAGTTTCTAGCAATTAAAATCCAGAACATTAGAGAGCACAGAGTTTCTAGCAATTAAAATCCAGAACATTCGAGCGCACAGAGTTTCTAGCAATTACAATCCAGAACATTAGAGCGCACGGAGTTTCTAGCAGTTAAAATCCAGAACATTAGAGCGCACGGAGTTTCTAGCAATTAAAATCCAGAACATTCGAGCGCACGGAGTTTCTAGCAATTAAAATCCAAAACATTCGAGCGCACAGAGTTTCTAGCAATTAAAATCATCCAGAACATTAGAGAGCACAGAGTTTCTAGCAATTAAAATCCAGAACACTGGGGGTTCTACCACCCACTCCACAAAAAGTCAAATCTCCACCACTGCGATTCTCAGACCGGAAGCGGCTCAGCAGAGGGCTCTGGCGGGAAAAGAAACCGAGGAGCTCAGAGTGCTGCGCCAGACACTCGAGAACATCAGAAGGTTATGCTATCATTCATTAGGTTCTGCCATCGTCCCTAGGACAGGCGCTTATCTGCCTCTTCCAGCACGTCGCAGAAGATCACAAGGTGAGCCGGATGGACGCCGGGCCCGCGGGAGCGCCGCGGGGAGCGCGCTCTGCTGTCTGCGCCGGTGACAGCTTGGTGGCACACACGAGGCCCGTGGGGACCTGTCTCTGCTTACACTTCTTATTTAATTGACTTTTAACTCGTCTCTGGGGTTTTTTTCAGATACAGAGGCGGGCAGTTGGGGGGGAGGAGGAAAGACGAAACCTGCCTGGCGGGCGCTGCCAGCAATTCTCAGACCATCTTCTTGACCACGTTGGAGAAATTCAAACATCCATGTTTTTATACGGCGCTTAACAGGGATGCTTTTCCCGCTTCTAGGCACTCTCAGGTTGGATAAGGACTCATACTTCACAGTTCACCATCTGCAAACTAGCCTCAGGGCACACCTGCTCTACTAGACCACATCTAGACCAGGGCCCATCTCATGCAACAAGCCACGTCTCAGCCAGAGGGCAATGTCGTCGGGAAACATCCATTACAAGGCAATGCCTTTACAACGCAGGCAATACAACGCAAGTCCCGTTACAACGCATGCCAATACAACTCTGACCAGCACCTTCCCGGAGGTAAACCCCCAGCGGTGTTAGAATAGTAAATTACGTTTTGATGGTGCATGCGGTGTAATGGCTTGCATTGTAATAGCATGCGCTGTAATGGAGATTGCGTTGTAATGGAAGTTGCGTTGTAAAACCGTGTTGTAATAGTTTGCTTTGTAACTTCATACATCCAATGTTGTCACCCGTAGGCCACGACTCTGGCACTTAGCTACTCCATGAATAGGAGGCATCTACCCCTCCATGAGAAGACATCTCCATCACCAGACCACGCTTCCTCTGCTAGGACACATCCGCCCACTAGCCCATCTTTCTACCTCTAGAACACGTCTACATCGCTAGACCACAACTCTTCTATAAGACGGGGTCGTCCCCACTAGGGCACCGCGCCATTCGCTCTACAGACCACACCCCCTCACTGTGGCAGTCCCTTCCAGAAGGCATTATTTCATGACCAGGGTGCATCTCATCCGAAAGAAATGCCTTCTCTATTTGCACCATCCCTTGAAGAAAAAAACCCACTCACCCTTCATTAGGGCTCCTCTCTCTACTAGGGAGTGTCCAGCGCTTCAAATGGGTCAAAAAAGGTAGAGCGGGTAGGGGCAGTGCTTAATTTGTAAAAAAATAAGTCCCAGGGCCCTGACCAGGAGGCCACTGCAGCTTGCACCACCCATTGCCCCGCCATCGCTGCCAATGACGATACTGACCAGCTCACTCACCTGCAAGTGCGACAGTTCAGATTATTCCAGGTCCCTAAAGCTAAAGGAATGGCTGCAGAAGCAGTTATTAATTATTTCTAATGTATATTGTATTCATAAACAACAGTTACTCTGCTCATCTCTAAATTAGATGAGCTGCACCCCCATGTGGCAGACTGTCATAAGTGCAGTGCTGACAATTAAATGCTGAGACAAAGCACCAGAAACGGAAACCAATTAAGCGCTGATGCAAAGCACCGGAAACCACTAGTTCAAATTAAGCAATGGGAGAGGGGGTCGAATAGTGGTAAAAGGGTAGTGGCCAAAGAAGAGTAACAAGGCATCCTTTTTCAAAGAGGCGTGGTCTAAGTAATTTAGGGTGTAGCCTAAAACATGTAAACTAAACTCATGTACTTCACACAACATGCAACTCGACCAGTATTCGTGTGTCTCTCTACGAGTTTTCTGTTTTTGCACATATCACACAGCCAACTCAAACAAACAAGCCAGGCCTATTGGCTTTGTCAATGTTGGTTATATGTATCAGATAAATAACAACAGACATGCCAATGGGCATAGTGCCAATGTGTGTCACACGATAATCAAAAACTCCTCACTGGGTCACCATGTGAAAGGAGCCAATTAACGGTGGATCAAAAGGTGGGCCGGAAACCCCGCATAACATGGATGCCAATGTCTATGAAGGGGTATGAAAACACCACAGGACATTGGCAGAAGAATCAGAAGTTTTTTGGAGGGGGGGGGTCTAAGTGCATTATGAGCAATATTTGGTGTAACCCCCCTTTTCCCCAAATATGGGAAAATGTTCAAAAGTTGACAGGTCTATAACAATGATATTGTTGTTAAGAATTAGATTTGAAAATGTCTAATTTCTGCATATCTCACGCTTTATCTCTTTCCTCTTCGCCATAGCCTTTTCACTTTCTCCTACTACACGTTCTACCGTTCATCTCCATCACTTCACCAGCCCTTGCGCAAGCATGCAACCCACCAACCAAGCCGCAAGCACTGAATGTTCATTTGCTTTGGGGCTGTCCATATTTTGACATCTGTGTACCTCCTACACCCACTTTCCCACAGTTACAATCGGCACTAACCGAACCAGCACTCTAGTCGCTCTGCAGAGAGGCCAAGGAGTGGATGTGCATGTAGTCTGCACACCTTTATGACCAACTGACAGACGCTGTGAGAAACTATCAAGTCTTCAGCCTCAACTTCAGAGCTCTCAATCGTGTGTCGTCAAACATCAATTCCCAATCTGGGCTCACCCAGACATCTGGAGGTGACTCAGTTAAAAGTACGCGTAATACGCGAGTCATATGTTGCATGAAAAAAAACTACAGAAATATAACACCATGAAAAAGGCAAATACACTATTAATGCAAGCTGAAGTAAAACGTGAAATGTAGGCAGGGACTGCATCACTGATATGGACCACTTTAAGGGTTTTTACAGTCATCGTTGAGAAATCTACCAGTGTTGCACCAGTAAAGTAAGAGACATGAAGATAGAGCGCAATAAGTAAGAGGTTCAAAGACAGTTTTTACTCGTCCCCAGCAGGACCTGCCCCACTTAAAACCCCTGGAGGGTCTCTAATGAAAAAAGCACCATTTTATTAGGCCACACCTTCTTCACGAGTCTGCCTCTCTCCCAGTAGACTTCCATCTGCAAGGCCATCCCTCCCACTAGGCCAAATCCGATCTACAAGACACCATTTTCACATTTTTTTTTTGAGGTCCTATGATTATGCCAACTGGATACTCCCAGGACCAAACTGGACATGCCCATGGTTATTGTGCATTGAGAGAGTCCATAAGGTCTTTTAACACGCTGGAGTGGTACCTAACCTCCCCAAATCAACAGTTGGGAAGTGCTCTTTGGTCTGACAACATACCCCTCCAGGCTACGGGCTGAGAGCATCGAGAGAATCTGAGGGAAGAGCCCACGTTATCCTAGCCCATTGACAAAGGGGAATGCATAGACGATCAGCACGTTATGGGTATTGGCGAATGAGGACAAAAAAAAAAAAAAAAAAAAAAAGAAAAAGCAAAAAAATACTTTTTTTTTTTAAAAAGGCACCATTTTCACATTGAAGCTTCTCTTCTCAAGAATATGTGTTTTTCACCAGGTGACTTCCCATCCACAACACTCGTTCTGCTGGTCTAGGCCACGCCTTTCCTACTTGGCCACACACCTTCTCTTGGCTTTCTCTCTTCTCTGCTAGACAAATCCCAGATCACCGACAGAATATCAGAAACAAAATATCTCGTGGACATAATATTGTGTCAAAAATATCGAGTACCAAAATATCGAGAACATAAATGCAAATAGATAAGTATAGATTTACTATGCTTAACTCATCTATGTACCATGAAGATGTATATATAGTGTCACGGTACATTTATGTGGAATATATATAGTAAAACTTTGCTTACCTACAGAACCTTACAGAAAATTATCTTAACATTTGTGTCCTCTATATTCTTGGCACGATATTTTGGTCCACGATATTTCTGTTTTTAATATTCTGTCTAAATCCCCAAAACCCATCGGGTAGGCTAGGTCTCCCAGTACCCCACGCCTCTTCAACTAGGCCGGGTCTCCACCCCTAGGCCACCCACACTCCACAAGTCCACGTTTCCACCTGTGGCCACTTTTGTTTCACCAGGTCTGGTGGCTTAGTGGACTAATGCACCCGCTGTTGGGGCCTGTGTTCGACATCCTGGCAGGTGCACTCAGCCTTTCATCCTTCTGAGTTCGATAAAATGAGTACCATTGAGATTGGTAACAATAAACATCTGTTATTCAGCACCAAGATACCCTCAGGTGAAGGGGCGCTTTACAAACACACATGATATGTTACTAGGCCACAGACCCTGCACAAGACCATTTCCCAACTCCTCTTCTAGGTCATGCTTTCTCACGGTGATGTGCCCAGTGACAGTAGGCCATGTACTTCTTGTATAACAATGTTTGTGTCTCAACTGCTTGTTGTAGGATTCATGCCCATCTGCTCTCAACTGTGCATCCAGCCAGGGAAAAACATGCTGTGGAATTGAAACGACCTTTAAACAAATGGCATTGCAATTTAAACGTTTCAAGAACAAACAAAAAAGGAATGGATGCAAATCCTTTAGCCATTTCTTCTGAACCACTGGCAATTCCTCTAGGAATCGGGCATCGCAAAAGATCTTCATATACTTAACCAGCATTGACAACCCAAAATGAGAAGAGGAGGAGCCCAGATCCAGCGGTGGCTGGCACAGGTAAGCGCGGTGGGACGGGGCAGGAGGGGGGGGGGGGGGAGGCAGACAGATGACGGAATAGGTATAATTAAATAAATCATATCTATTCCATCGACTGTCGACTTCCTCCCCTGCCGTGCCCCGCCCTCTGCACTTACCTGTGCCAGCCGCCGCTGCCCAGATCACATTTCAGACAACATACCTCGAATGCAGATGAACACAAATAACTCCTCATTTGTTTTAGTCTTGTTTGGCCCCAACAAGGAGGTGCAGCTTGAGTTCCTACAGAATATATGCCTTTTTTTTTTTTGCATGTGTTTACAACGCATGCCATAACAATGCGGTTGTTACAACGACCGCGTTGTTATTTCGCATACTGTTACAACGCAAGTCGAAACCACGACTTGCTTTTAGGGGCGCCTGATGTTGGAATAGTATAATTTGCTATTCCAACTCCAGTCTGTGCGGACATTAGGGAAGGTGTTGGATTTTAAATCCAACCCATTCTGCCCCCTAACGCAAGTCGTTGTTTCGACTTGCGTTGTAACGGTATGCGAAATAACGCGGTGGTTGTAACAACCGCGTTGTTATCGCATGCGTTGTTTGGCATGCGAAGTAAACGCTGTTTACCATTCCTACATCACAGTGCTGTTTGGGCTCACATTCCATCTTTGCACACATGTCACCCGGGGCGACGTACTCCAATTAAAAGCAACTAGTGGATGGAAGTGCTCGAGTCAGTGCTTCTGAACCACTGTGAATATCTTTCAGCATTAATCTTTTGCAGGGGAAGCAAGCGCTATATAAATGCAATTACAATTGCGCCAGTTTTAGCGTGTCCCTGCCATTGCAGTAGGAGCTTTAACCGTTTTTAATTTGTCTTGTCTCTGATCCAAAGTTGGAGTCTAGATACAATTCCTATTTCAAATCTCGCCAAGTGAACACGAGCAGATCCAGAGATGTTTTGCACCTATTGGTCAACTGAATTTCCTGGAGCGCCCACATCTAGGTGAATCTTTGAGCATACCTGTGCCATGTAGGACAACTTACTGAGATAAAAAAGAAACCCTTCTTAGTCAGGACCTACTCCTCTCCCTTTCCACCGCGTTGTTTTCCAGTTGTTTGCGGAATTATAAACTAAGACCAACAAGATGCAAATCAGTGTTGGCCCTAATATCCAGTGGCGTAGCAAGCGGGGGGCAAGGTGGGGTGTGGTTCGCCCCGGGTGAGCCAATTATGTCTATTACGCTCCTTAAAAGACTGTAGAACTCTTCCCCCAATCTTATTAACCTTGGAGGAAGTAGAGTCGGCCAACCACCATAGTAAGGGTGGGAAAGCCCCAGGTCCAGATGGGGTACCAATAGATTTGGTGAAATCTATGCCCGAAATATGGGGTACCCTCATCACGTACACATTTAACACTTCCCTATCTACAACTATTCTCCGTCATGGTCTACGGCAACAATAGTGCCCATATTTAAATGGGGGGGGACAGTATGTCGCTAAAGTGCTATCGACCGATCTCGCTCATCGATAGCACTATTAAAATTATCTGTAGAGTTATTTTCGACCGTTTGGTCGAATGGGCTGCTGACAAAGACATACTCTACCCTTTTCAATTCGGATTCCGGCCAAAACTAGGAACCAACAAACAATGCCTGAATCTGGCTCTGACAATATCTAAATACATTAAGGCGAAGCATTCCCCTATTTATTTAGCTTTCATGGATCTATCCACCGCTTTTGACTCAGTAAACAGACCCAAACTTTGGTTTATGTTGCTGGATCTAGGCGTGGACCTCGCTATGGTGATTTTTTTGTACCGCTTGCATTCAGATCTCTCAGCTCGGGTTTGTTTAAATTCAAATGGGGCGCTTTCTTCTGATTTAACCCTGAAGAGTGGAGTGAGGCAGGGCTGTATATTGGCACCTTTATTATTTATCTTATAAATCAAAGGTTTAACAGCCCATGTATCTATTTTCCACACAGATATACCCAGACTTGCAGGCTTCCCAGTCCCCGCTTTACTGTACACCAACGACGCGGTATTGTTACCCCCTACTCCAAAAGCACTGAGACATCAGGTGCATTGCTTTGCTGCCTTTATGCACAATTTGAACCTAAAAATGAATTATTCAAAGTCGCACATCATGTCCTGTGGCCCAAGTAAATTAAGGCTAGATAAAATTAGTATCAAGGGGCACGTTTTGACGACTGTTAAGAATTTCTGTTATTTAGGTCTAAACTTTAGTTCAACAGGGTCATGGACTGCTCATCTTGCTCAGGCCTGTGCTAAATTAAATAAAACTGCGGGTACTGTTTGTAACCTTATTAGACCGCACATTAGTGGGACTGTGCTTCCACCACTGAAAGGTTACAACTCGCAATGTATCAATGTAGCTACCTACGGAGCCTGAGTATGGGACGTCAGTAAATTCTGTTCTCTTCAGGGAGAGGAAACCCGCTTTTTGTTAAGGCTGCTAGGCATACCGCCATTCACTCCCAGTCTTATTACCCACTTTGACCTAAACCAGGGTTTTCCTGAGGATAAGATTCAGCTGGCACGACTTTTATTATGGGTCAGCATTTGGTTGAACCTAGCCGCTAAACTCTGACTGCTAGACGATGGACAAGGCACGCTCCACACCCTAGTTGAGTTATATCCAGTACACCCTTCGTTTCCTCGGCTTATCCTGGTGGTTTAGACTTAGAGGGTAATACCAGCTCTCCTCTACTTACAATCCCTGTGTTCAACCGAAATTGTATTAATTGTTCCTTTCTGAAAGCAGCATTTAGGGTTAGACGCACCATGATGGGCTAGACTGTCAGATATTTTTCGTGCAGTACGGTTTAGCATATGGAGTTGGCTGAGAAGTTAGTTCTACTCCTTGGGGATAGTAGGAGTGCATGGCGGACTTTATTTGAGGTTTTTGTTCTCTCTATCTCCTTCTCATACTCCACCAATCTACACTTACTGCTTATATTACAATGGAGCACTGAAACCTGTTTTCAATTTGCACTTTTCTGTCCATTTCTAGTATGTTTATTTAACGTATTACTTGATGTGTCGCTGAACCACAAGTCTTTTTTTATACACTCATTTTAAAACACCTTTTAACGTATGATCATTTAAGAAAAATGATGTGTGATTACAGCTATGTTTAATATTTTCATGTACTTTTATGGTCTGTTTAGACCGAATAAAGTTATATTGAATGGAATTGATATATAGAGATGGTGAATAACAGGATAGCATGAGGGATACCTGGAAGTGAAAAGAAGGGAGAAATTTAGCCTAATTGTAACAGGAGGTGAGAGCCTTCTCTGTAAATAGAAAGAACAAAAATGTAACAATTATTTCAGATCACCTGAAAAATTGTACCATCATTATTGAAAAATCAGTATTAAAAGTAGGAACCCAAGATTAATCACTCTGAGATGTCCCACCCTTGAGATTACTCATTTCAATGTGACACTGAACCCATACATAGTTCAGATATGACAGGCGGCTGAAACATTGGTCCCCAAGCCCAGATCCATGCCAGGTTTTCAGGATACTGAATGCGGTACAATTTAAAATGGTGTCTGCATGTTAGATTTCATGTTGCCAAGGTGAAGTACCTTCTTGAAGATTGGTTGAAGGCACAGAAATCTGAAATAGCCGTTATAGCCTACAGCGCTGAAGTAATTTCACTTATATTTGCAGGTCATTCATTTTCCGCTAATACATAAATGAAACAAGAGAAATTGCTGGGGGTGTTCTGTAAATAGGACAAGCTATGGGTGTATGGAATGCCAAAACTCTCTAAATGAAAAAGGTCACATTTAAAATTTTTCAAGCGCAGCTTTCTGGCTGTTCTAATAATGTTATGGCACCATCTCGTACCGGTTAAGAGTTATGAAATAGCAAACAATTTCCTACAAAAAATATTAAAGATGAAGCTTGAGGGTTCAAATTACAGTTTTCTGACTTTTAGAAATTTGTCTTGGCAAGTGATTTTGCAGAAAATGTGATTGCAGAAGAAACATCTTTCAAAATATTTTTGGGTGACAGAAATCCACCACTATAATTGAGAAACTGCTGACGTTGTCCAAAAAACCTTTTTAGGAATTTGGTTCTTATAGTTACAATATCACATCTAAAGCTTGCAAACATTTTAAGAAAAGTTCATGTTTGCAGAGGAAAATCTTTGCAACACAACACACCTCTTTTTCTCATTTTTTCATGATCTTCCCTGAGCACAGACAATCCTTCTAATAATGTTATAACACCATCTTGTACTGGTTAAGAGATATGAAATAGCAAACAATTTCCTACAAAAAATATTAAAAATGAAGCTTGAGGGTTCAAATTACACTGATGTGGAAGATTGAGGTTTCTTGTATGCAATAATTTAGATGTAAAATCCCTACAATGAATTTGGGGATGATTTTAAAACAGAATATTTTTTAAAATGACTGCGGAACTGTATCATGGTTCGAGGTTTACACTATACTAGAAAAATAATTAAGAGGTATGGTTATTTGTGTAATTGCTGAATATTTATGCAACAAGAGATAATTGTTCAACAGTTCGCTAAGCAAATTTTGCACGGAGAAGAATACATTTCCACCTGGTACCAAATCACTAAGTGGTAAGATCAGCAAAGAGAATGCGGAATAGAGTTCATGGTTCCACACTGACTATTATGTGTAAGATAAGGGAAAACAAAACAACTGAATAGATTATGTGTATATTCAACTTTTCTCAAATATCCCCTTTATAAATTTCTTCAGGAAGAGAAATCACTATTTCCCAGACTCCTTCAGTGTTTTCCTACAAAAATATCTTTAAAAGAAGAAGCCAGGTAAACTGACATCATTCGCCATCACCTATCGCCACAGGAATTGACATCACTGTATTTTCCTGCATCCATCTGAATTAGAAATGACATCAGTGGTTTTGTGCCAAAAACACATTTAAAAGAATAAGCCAGGCAAGAGGACTTTTTTTTATCATTCTTTCCACAAGAAAGGACCTCGTTGCATTTCCCAGCATTGATCAGTGCAGGAAGTGAAATCAAAGGTTTCACACCAAAACCATCTCTAAAAGAAGAAGCCAGGCAATTGAACTTCATTTTCCAATATCCATCCCCACGGGAAGTGACATAATTGCATTTATCAGGATCCATCTATACAGAAAAATGACATCACTTTCTACCTTTTCCCTGCTTCAATCAACTCCTCAGGATGTCCAACTCCCAGGTGTCCCTTGCAAAGGGAGGACATAGAACAGGCCTGTTAGGGCCTTGGGCCAGAACCCCTGTTCCAATGAGGCCTCCAACATAATATATATTCATGTGCCTCAGCCAACACATGAAACTGGAAATTCCTACAATCACACTAAGACCCAGATGATGCAGTACTCACATAGCATCCTCACAACACAGAGACCCAACCTCCTACGCATCCTGCTTACTACCATGCACCTTCAAACCACAGAACACATACTGCATCTCAAACTAATCAATGCCCACTCCATCGTACTCCATGCGCCAGATATCCCACACCCCATTACAAGCTTAACACCGTCTTTGTCACAGAAACTTGGTTCGCCCCAACATCCTCGCATAGACATCCTTCTTCCCACAACGTGCAGCATTCATTGTGTGGACCACACTTATGAAAAGGGATGAGAGCATTGGGGTCATCCATAAGTCCTCCTGGTCCTACACCATATACTAACAAGTGAAACTCAACTCCATGGAGCTCCCAACATGTCAGTCTACACACTCTGCAACTCAGACCCCTTTTGTCCTTCTTATCTACAGGTCTCCCTGGCAGAACAAGGACTTTATTGATGTGTTCTCAGCTATCATCATGACCTCATTCATCTGACAAACCCACATCAGCCGGTTGGGTGACTTCAACCACCCGCCAACACAAGCTGAAAAACAAGAGACTCTTTTCCCACCTTTATTGATTCACTCAATGTAGTACGTGTGACTCAACTAATACACTTCAACGCCACATTTGCAACCTCATCTTGTCAACATCACCAACAATCAAGTGCTAACCAGTTATAACCTTGGACTGAACCACCCGTCTCACTATCCCTGTCTCTCTAATCAGCATCGTACCAACAAACCGAGATCCACCTAATGTTGAAGACCAGACATTCAGATCCTTCAAATACTTGTCCATCGAAAAAATAGTGCTTGAACTAATTTCTTGCCCAGCCAACAACACACCTGACGTCAAAACCCTTCTAAATGACTTCAACGCTTTTATTGGAAAACTATTTGAACATACACACCCCAACTAAAACACATAAGTGCAAACCAACACATTCAGCGCCTCCAAAGACCATTCTGACAATAAATGCTCCATCCACAGACAGGAAAGCAATTGGAAGAAAAACAGAACTTCTGATGACCTCATGGATGGCCCTCTGTACAACATGCAGATAGTTCATCACATCAGCCGTAGCAAAGTACTATACCAGCACCATCAGTGAAACCACCAACAGAAGCAGAACACTCTTCAAGACAAATCCTGCACTAACCTCCTGCCCGACCCTCCTATCTTGTCACTCCACAGATACGTGCAATGCCATCAATCTCTTATTCAGGGAGACATTATGTAAGATCTGGCAGAATATCAACAACACTAAACCTGCTTCTCCTCTTATAGTAACCCCTTCACATAGAATCATACAATCGCATCCTTCAACCGAACTCTCTCAAAGCCACTTTTAATGGAGATCATGTGTTTTTTCCAGGGAAGCTCTTACCCTGACTCACTACTGTAAATGCCACCCTCACCTAAGGCATCTTCCCAGTCACTCAAAAGACAGGCCAGATGCTCCCACTACTAAAGAAACCTACTATAGATTCTGATGAACTCACCAACTGCAGCACCAGCACTCACCGACCCTTTACTGGCAAGACTATCTAAAACAATCTACGCTCAACTCCAAGGTCAAATCAGTGCTAACCATCTCCTACAGAACAACTAATCTGACTTCAGATCACACTTACCATGGAGACCACAACCTTACATATCATAGACATTGCGTCCATGACCATAAATAAAAATGCCTGTTGACATGGCTGGAACTCCCAGCTGGCAGTGACACAGACTACCATCCCATCATCATGCACACGAGAAATCTCAAATGGGATTCACTGGCAATGTCCTTCTCTGGTTCCCCTCCTACCTTTCCAAATGACCTCAGCCTGCCCAACTGGGCACCTCAGGATCCCAAAAGATCTTTTTCATCTTTGGCATCCCCCACAGTTCTATACTGTCCCCTATCATATTCAACAACTGCATGGGGTCCTTTGGGATCCTACTTACAGATAACCGCATCAAAGATCACCAATCTGCGGATTATACACAATTCTGCTAGAAAGTCTCCTCCACTCCACACACACCCACCCCCTCAAAAACTGGCTGCATTTCATCCAGACCTGGATATCTCACACCCATGTGAAGCTTAAGCCCACTAAAACAGAATTCCTCTTAATTGCCAAAAATAAGAAGCAAGAAATGTAAATGTACAGATATTTATATAGCGCAAATCACCAACCGGTCTCTAAGCGCTTGCTTAGGGAACCCGTCCTGGTATTCCCCTGTGAGATAACCCAGCAGGGCATCCACAAGGTGAAAGCCAGGCATCCCGCCGCAAAGGGCCATTGTGGAGATTAAGCAAGCTATTGCCCAGAGTCGCAGAGTGTGAACCCATGAATCGAGTATGCACTGGAGCGAGAATTATCGAGTCCATGGACAATTTATGGACTCAAGACCCAGCAGAGCCGGGAATTGAACCCTGGTCCCGGGCTGACCTCTGCTTCCAGGTCTGCCTACTCTAACCAGTGAGCCACACTTCTCCACAACTAGACTAGATGGGGAAATAAGACCAACCCCACTCAATGACATATTCCTTGACAGTTTTGAGCCTTAAATCTCACTGAATATCAAGTCATTTTGAATCTTCTGAGACACCAACCACACCCTGAAGGACACAGAAAGACTGCCAGCTACCAGCTCTAATGAAAGTCAAACAGTTTCTTCCAGAAAGCAACTTCGGAACTGCTGTTCAAATGCTCATACTTTGGCATCTGGATAATAACCCGGAAATTGTAAAGCACAAACTAATTAACCCAAAGGGTATCAAGGCACTGAGGGCCGTCGGGGAGATTAAGTGAGCTATTACCTGAGTCACATGATGCTGAGCTGATCTGCTGCTCGGGATCAAACCGTGAGCCCCGTGCTCCGGAGTCAGCCGCCCTGGACACTGCGCCACACCTCTCCTCTTAGATGGCAGTAAGGCAATGCTCTATCACCTACCAAACTCCACCATGGCCCCCACTAAGAGTATCCTACATGCTGCAGCTCATATAATCCAGGGCCTGAAGAAATATGATCAGATCGCCCCCTCCTGCTGGAACTCCATTGACTCCTCTTGCCGGCCCTTATCTTCAAAACCAGCTGCAAAATTTACAAAACCATTATTATCAGCACCCCTGCTTAACATGCATGCAAGCTCATCATCTCTGGTGAACCGCGGCACACCCACAGCCAGAATACCATCAAATAGGAGACTACAAAGTGGAAAAAAAAGATAGTAGGCCTTTTCTATCTATGCAACGAAGAGCTGGAACAACATTCACAACACTGCTGCAATTTAGAAGGAATTGAAAACAAACCTCTTCGAAGAACACTACCTCCCCATGCAGTAAGAGTACATTCCTGCTCCCAGAATCCAGCTACCTGTACTATCACTTGTAGACTGTATGCTTGCCTTTTATCCTCTACAGTGCTGCCTGTGGCATAGCAAGGGTGGGGCGGGGGTGGGCCATCTGGGGTGGGGGGGTGGTCCGCCCCAGGTGGCATGAGTTTTGGGGGCGGCACCCCCCTCCCGCTCTTACCTGAGGTCGTCGCGGGTGGCAACGGCAGGAATTGTCAGCACCCCCCTGTTCTTATATTCGGCCACCGAGGCGGCAAACACAGGCGACACCATGGGCGTCATAAGCCCTCGTTACGCCACTAAGTGCTGCTGTGCATTTTGATTAAGGTTTGCACTATGCAAATACCACACACATAGCTATTGAGGTATTAGGGTGCATCTAAGCACTTAATATCAGGCAGTGTTCCATGGAAAATCAATTTTCTATTAACCTAAGCTGATAAGTAGTCTTTCATTTTGTTTAATCATATATTGAATTTTAGGAATTGCGCTTCTGCAAGTTTTTAAATATGGCTGAAAATTTCAATATGATTAATTTATTCCTAAGGTGATACATGTGCCAGCTAAAGTAGGTGTTCAGCACAAAGTATGCACATACCTCCAAAGTGTAAAAAAATACACAAACTTCATAGCTTTAGAAAATGCTAAATTTGTCAACGTTCTACATTTTGTTATGGAAATTTACATTTTGCACACCCACAGTAAAATGCTATATTTTTACAGGCAATTTTAGAACGAAACACATCAAATACTTCAATATTACATGGTCTGCAAACATTTACATAAATATTATTTCTCATTAGTAAGAGACGATGTATGTGGTTATGAGAACATTTTGTGTTGCTCTTTTAGGGATGCCGTTAGGATCAGATGGCCAAAGGAAAAGGTACCCTCCTAGGGTTCATTTGTACGTCTGGGAGCAGGGGGGAATGACACTAACTAAATATTTAGTAGGAACTCCCACCCGACCTATATGTTTTACTGGTGGCTACCAACAGCTCTATGGGCTACCCATTGCTATACAGATCAGTTAGATATTCATTTGCGTTTATGATTCATTTTGTTATTCAATTCATTTTTCACTGAATATAAAAGACAACGTTTGTTTTTATATAAAGATATTTTTCTTCCATTAATTATACAGAAGTTAAAAAATCATGGAAATGAAAAAACAATTTTTTTTCTTAAGTGCAAATGTACACAGAGAAACAATTGCTACATAAATGACATTTAACTAAAGTTTGTGTACACATGAAAAACCAACCACTAATTCCCCATACTGAGACCACACTCGCATCCCAACCTTTCACAACACGCCACACCAGCACACATACATCACATACACACACTTCCCAGCCTTAGTCAGCACACACTTGTGAAATCACAGAGAGGACCCTTCATTAATATCGGTGGTTGCGTTGACAACTGGGAAACAATGTAATCAGGTCAACGCGTTTCAGTGGAGATTAATAATTCTGTCCCCCTTCATCAGAACCACCCTTTCTGGATTCTTTTAAAGGGGAGTGGTAGGGGATCATTTGAGACGGTACATGACATCTAGGGTGTTGACCATCACTTTCCTAGATGCGATAATACGATTGGCATCTCATTGGCAGGCCAGTGCGACTGGGTACAAGTCCGACTCCAGTTAATATCGTTAAGCTATGGACGCGTGGGTGATGGTGTTGCAACCCAGCCACTCCGTATGACATACAGCATGGATAAGAACAACACTGCATTTATCTTTGAAGGGATGCACACCCAGGAATGATATCTAGCAACATAAGTGGCTGAATAAAGATAGAATATAGCCCAGGAGGCACTCTCCCCACAGCTACCCTCCAATTGTTTTCCAATGGTGGAAGCTGCGTCCATAGCTTTACGATATAAACTGGAGTTGGACTTGTACCCAGTCATACTGACTTGCCAACGAAACGCCAATCATATTATGGCATCTAGGAAAGCGAAGATCAACACCCTAGATGTCAGGTACCGTGGCGTAATGGCCAGAGCTGTAGACATCGGAGCTGAAGAACCAGGTTCGAGTATCAGCACCTCAGTGTGCTGTGATCACTTAATCTCCCCATAAATTAATATATCCTTAGCTGGTGCTCATGAAAAGCTCTCGTGTTGAGGATTAAGAGCCGGTGCTGAGCACCAGAAACCACCGGTTCACATTAAGTACTGATTTGAGGGTTGGGCTTTATGGTATTTCCGACAGGGTTCTTTTTTGCAACAGGTCGGGTAATGAACACTACACCATTACCCAGAGTCTTGCAAGGGTGGGTTGTTACCCTGCATTTTTATAGTATAGATGCTACTTGAATCAAGCATCCTGAAAAAAATAATACAGGTGAAAAAAGAAGATTGAGTTAAAGCGTCCTATTTAAGGCACTGCGCGGGAAGCCGACGGGCAAGAAGCAGTCTTGTATGTCAAAGGCCACCTGCGTAGACACAGGCCCGCCTCTGCAGGCGGGATGAGGTACACAGACCGCCTAGCAGCAACGGATCGCCTCAGAGGACACAAAGCATCCAGCAAGCTGAGGCCACGCCATGGAGTCTGAAGGAATATCCATCCATATGCCTGTCGCTTCTCCGTACATGGACTGCGTTGCCGTATGCGTCATCCATACCTTGTTATACAAGACCTCCAGGGCACAGGCCTTGGGCGCACAATGATGAGCGTCTTTAATAAATTCAGATCACTCGAGGATCAATGATGGCAAGGGCCAACAGAAATACCGGAAATACAAGCTCACATAACAGGCTTGTTCATTGTGGGTAGTTTGAGAGTTGGCCTAGCTGTTAAGATTTTGTCTGAGGAATCAGGGCTTAATTTGAGCCGGTGGTTTCCTCATCAACACTGGCGCTTTTCATGAGCACCAGTTAAGGACACTATCATTTATAGTAGGCACAGGGAGATTAAGTGATTGCCCAGAATCACAGGAGGTTGAGGGGACGCCGAGACTTGAACCTGGTTTCCCTGCTCTGAAGTCGGCAGCTCTGGCCATTACGACACATCCTCTCTCCACTTTCATGGTTAGTAGTTGGTTCTGTTTTAGGTGGCACAACAGGAGAAATGGGCTGGTGCTAGCTGCCTCCTGACGAGAGCCCCAGCACTCTTTTACAAATTAACCACTGTGTGGAATCAGGGAGGGGGCTGGCTTCTAATCCCTGCCTCACCCTCTAGCACATTGTGTCATCCTAGGTAAATAATGACGGTCTCCGAATGTGTCAGTCACATTTTGTGTCTAAGCTGAAAATGTGCTTCGAAACCGTCTCAATGCCTGCTTTAACCTCTTCTGTGCCCATGACGAGATAGTCTCGTCATGGAGCACGGTTGCGCTGTGCCCATGACGAGACTATCTCGTCATGAACCCCACCCACTAATACAACGCCCGGAACAGGAGGGGGAAAGGGCGTGGCACTGAAGGGGTTAAGCACTATTGAACAAAGTGGAGAATGCTTACTTTCAGTTGGAAGCTTTGCAATCCACAAAGCAATATATGACTATTGAGCGCAAGCCTTGTAAACACAACCACCATAAACCACAGACCTGCAACCCACAGCCGGGCGTGCTGCTCATGTTCGCAGCGCATGATGCGAGCACGCGCAGCTTTTTCTATAATTCAGAACTAAGGGCCCGTTTCACAAAGACAGTAGTTAATCGGGAAACAGCCATTACAACGAGGTTTTTACCGCGTTGTAACTTTACCACGCATTTTTTACCATGCATGATTTTACAATGCATATGCTTTTACAACGTATGACATTACCACGCATTTAAGGTAAGTTCAGGGGTGTGGGGGGTTTCCCCCCCAAATACATTGCTTATATATATATATATATATATATATATATATATATATATATATATATATATATATATATATATATATATACACAATGCGTGGTAAAGGCATACATTGTATGTAAACGCATATGCATTCTAATTAAGCCTGGGCAAAGCACTACGCTACGCTCGCGTAGTTTGCGAAGTTCGCGCTACTTCGCACTACGCGAACTGCACGTAGCACAGTGCGAACACGCGTAGCGTAGTGTTGCGTAGTGCTGCGGTCATTTTTTGCTTGCTCGCGGTCCTCAACGTCAAGTTGGCGACCGCGAGCAAGCAAAATGACATCCCCGCGAGACTTTTTCCTTGTTCGCGATCAGCAACATCAAGTTGGCGATCGCGAGCATGGAAAATAAACCTTCTGGCGAGATTCCCAACGCGAGGAGGTCAGGTTTCTCATTGCGAGTGGTCGCGTATGCTCGCGACCGCTCGCGATGAGAAACTACCAGTTCGCGTTGAGAAAGCTGCCGCTCGAGTAAAAATCTACTCGAGCAGCAGAAAATTACAGCTCGCACTGTGCAAGATGCCATTTTCATTGATTGCACAGTGCCGGTTGCTTGTCCGCACTGTGCAATCATTGAAAACGACATCTGGCACAGTGCGAACAAGGTACTACGCAGTTCGCGAAGTGCTACGCGTAGCTCGCGTAGTGCGAACTTCACTTTGCGTAGCTTCGCGAAGTGCTACTTCGCGAACTACGCCCAGGGTTAGTTCTAATAAAATTCGGGCTGAATAATGCGTGGTAAAGGCATGCAGAGTATGTAAACGCATATGCGTTCTAATAAAATTCGGGGTGAATAATGCGCGGTAAAGGCATGCAGAGTATGTAAACGCATATGCGTACTAATAAAATGGGGGTGAATAATGCGTGGTAAAGGTATGCAGATCATGTAAACGCATATGCGTTCTAATAAAATTTGGGGTGAATAATGCGTGGTAAAGGCAAGCAGAGTATATAAACGCATATGCGTTCTAATAAAATTGGGGGTTAATAATGCATGGTAAAGGCATGCAGAGCATGTAAACGCATATGCGTTCTAATAAAATTCGTGGTGAATAATGCGTGGTAAAGGCATACATTGTAAGTGCATATGTGGTCTAATAAAATTGGGGGAGAATAATGCGTGGTAAAGGCATGCAGAGTATTTCCCTGCGTAGTTCCGTCATACAACCTAGTTAATCCACACTCACAGGGCCCTATTCACAAAGGTAAATTTTGGCCATAAACAAATTCACGACCAAATTAACCATTTTGTTGTGCCTGCTGGGAATTCACAGAGGGATTCCAAGCAGGCGAGGCCCGTTTACACCTGCCGAGGTCTCCTTTGTGAGTGGGAAAACTGCGAAAACGAGGTAATTGCCAAACAACTCAATTCTGATCCCTGTACAAACTTTTGCTTGTAATGGGCACTTCTAATCAGGACTCAATGTACTGAATCCCTAGAGACACCTAATGCACGGATTACAAATGCCTCTGTAATTATAACCCTGCACAAACCACTGTTTGCCTTTGGCGCTGCTGTTACAGGTGGATCAGAGCTTATTACTGGGTTCAATAAAGTCTGCGTCCTCCCTTTAAATATTGGCATGTCGAATCTGCTGACACTTATCGAAGGGAAAAGGCCCTGTAAATACCCAAACAAGCAGATTTTGGTGCGAAAAGCGCCATAATTCACAGGTTATGTCCCGTAATGAGGGCTAAACTCGAAAGAATGAGTGAGCGTGTATATTTACATAGCGTGCTTGAGACCGGGGAATTTCTATAGGCGGCGCGACAGCTAGACAGACAGCAGGATATGAAAAATATTCAAAATTCAGACCCACAAAAAGGTGGACTGTAATTACACGGGAACAGATGTCTGTATGCAAGTGAAGGATGCGCCCGCGGACTGACGCAGTAATACATCGAGCCGTCAAATGTTGCAAAGTGTTCCCATTTTAATAGTGCCTTTTTTCGCGGTAAACTTCAATTAAGCAGTGTTTTCGTGACCCTTGGTGCTCGGGTGCCCGCCTCATTAGCCGGAGCAGGCGCTGCGCCTTGCATCGCGAGCCGCTGGGGCAGGGCTGTGAGAGGACGGGTTCCGTGCCAGCGGCAGGCAGAGGGCATTGTCCAAGGTCACCCGGCTGTGTCTGAGCGCTGGTGGCGGGAGCTGGGCACGGGGGAGCCGGCTCTGCTGGCAGCAGTGAGGAGCGCCGGGCCAGGGCACGGGCCGGGCACCTCTGATTAACTGCTTAACTCTCTGCACCTGGGGAAGTCTTGAGTGGCACGGGGTCGGCCGGAGGCAGCGCGTGCTGCTGTGTGGGGGTACAGATAAACAGAGCGGAGACAACAGAGCTCAGGCAGGGTCGGACTACGACAGAAAATAGGCCCCGGAACAAATGTACGAAAAGGGGCAATGCACAAATGGTGGGATCCGGCCACAGGCGGGGCCTGTACCTGACCCAGGGGAGGGGTTCATCAACACATTCTGCCGCCTTGGTGCTAGTTTTTCTGGGAAACGCGGGAAAAGAGAGGTTGGCTCTCATTGGATGACATGGGCCACTAAGGTCGTGTGTTCGCGCACAGGGGCACGACATGAGGAAGGCTCTCTTGGCCCTCTCATCGCTTCCTGATTTTGCTGTGCCCCTGCCACCCCTTGACATGCTCCTGCTTCACCCTGATTCAAGTAATTGCCGCCATCTTCTTTGTCCTGCCTGGAACCTGCTGCCCGACTGCCTTCCTGGGGCCTGTCCGCTCCCCTGGATTCAGTCAGAGGTGGCTCAAGGTCCTGGAGCCCGTATTTGGAGAGCCTTCCCTGTTGCTCTGGAAGTATGCGCTGTCGCCGAGGACCACTGTGCTGCGTGACTGGGTGGGGCTGGCCTAGGGTGCATTGTTGGCGAGTCGCAGTGGTGTGTGTGTAGGCCATTGCCCGAGTCAGGGAGAGGCCGTGGTAATCGGGCACAGCGGTGGCACTGTTTTTTAGGTCGAAGCCTACCAGACAGCGTATTGGGTTGGACAAAAACATCTTCGGGACATTTAGAAAGCATCCCTGGGAATGTATCCTTCCCATTGTTTACCATTGGCTTTGTGGTTCCTAACTCACATTTCCTTGCTTTCTATTTGCTGACTTTTGCAGACTTGCTGACTATTCTTTTTAGGCTGTCCAGCTCAAGTTCGTCCCTTCCGTGGAGCATAGCCTGTTTACAAGGGCCCCTTGTATTCTTCCACCAGTGTTCCTTTCTGTAAACATACTTTTAGATCTTGTTCTTATCGTATCACATTTGCTGTACATTCAGAGACAGAAGTCAAATGCCAGGCTCTGTCTTCTGAGGCAGCTTGGTGTTTACTTTTGTTTCTCTGACTTCAAAGTGAGAGGATTTATGTGACATCGATGCTGGCTACTAGGACTGTACTGGAAGAAGGCTGTATGATATGTTTTTTTAGGACAAAGCAAAATTTAAATGTCTATAAATGAACTGTGCAGATATTTCAGAATATATCCAAATTAGGTAAGCACAAATGAAGCCCATTTTTTGATACGTCTGGTGTGTGGTATAAACAAATATTTTAATACAATCAAAATAAAATCAATATACTAGGTGAAGATATTTCCACACATTACCGTTTGTGCGCTGTATATATTTGTCAGTAAAACTGTATGTCTGTGCAAATGTAATGGTCATTTCAATTGAAAATGTGTTGTCTGTAATTGCAGTACAAACCCACACCATCCATACTCTACTTTGCAACACTCCACTCTACTCTACAATACACTGCCCAAAAGGAAGGGCAGTCAGGGGACCCACGTGTGTTTGATGTTATGGGGCACCTCGCCTCTATTGAGGAATGAATGACCTTACTTTGCCTTACTCCGACTCCTGTGACCCAGGAGGAGCCCAACCCACAACCAGTGACTAGCCTTGACCCACACTCTTACATTCGGGGTGAGCATCCCACCTAAGGAAGCATTTCGACCACTACTAAAACGGGCAAAGAAGGGAGCTGCAGGCTGGGGTCTAAGGAGGCCAAAGTCACAAGTTCCAATACAACTCCAGTTCAGACCCAAAACTCGCAACTATCAGGCCTTCCCAAGCTGGCACAATTACAGTAGGGAAAAGGGAGCCAGCATGCAGCGATAAGCAGCAATGGGTGGCTGGGGATGGCACGGCTAATGATCTTGTTATCAACTTGGCTTGCGCGCTACCATGGCGTTCAAGATAGACCGGTGTG
Source organism: Triturus cristatus (assembly GCF_964204655.1). Taxonomy (NCBI): domain Eukaryota; kingdom Metazoa; phylum Chordata; class Amphibia; order Caudata; family Salamandridae; genus Triturus; species Triturus cristatus. The sequence continues at coordinate 88,070,932 of NC_140586.1, forward strand.
GGAGAAGTGTCCCAAGTAACCGGGAATGACACCTTTACCATTGCAGAGGATCTGACTGATCAGAGGATCAGACAGGAAACAGCCTGAGAATGTGTCCAACCCCACCATGGCAGCACGCCTCCCTGCCCAGCCTCAGGTGGTGGAGAATATTCAGACACCTAGTTACCCAGCTGTGGTTGCACCACATTCTTTCAGCCTCCTTGACAAGCAAATCTGGAGATGATGCAAAGAGCTGGGGGACCCTGTTGGAAAGACCATGATAAAGCCTTCTGACTACCAATCAGAGCATGTTTTGGGCCCAGAGAAATATTTCTTGGTTGCGTTGTATGATGCTAAAGAAGAAAAATGAAGGTAATAGCCAGTTCTCCTATTTGATGGCTTCCGGGGGAGGGGATCGAAAAGGAGCATGCTGGACTTCCAAAAAGAAAAAGTATATCAGGCCTCAAGGGCTCTACAAGTTCAAACATTAATGTTCATTCTGCCACCCAAGTGCAAACATTTTCAAAAGTTGAGGGAAAAGGGTGGCCAAAAGGGAGTTCCCAGCAAACCGAACTGACTAACCCTCATCCCCGGCATCACTACTGCCTTTGAACCCTTCCCTAAAGGCTTATCCACCACATTACACAGCTGTCAGCTGTCTTGTGGCTCCTCTTAGGTCTACAGAATACTAGCCCTGGGAGTACAGGGCCCCAGTTTTTCCAAAACACAGCAACCCCTGTGCTTGAGGAAAACTGGTGCATGAAGCAATATTGAAAAATAACTAGGATTGGCGAAGGTAGGGGGCCCAATCCACCCCCCCCCCCCCCCAATTTGTATGTGTTGTCTGCTCACCACTAGGGTTGGTCCCCAAAATAGAGCCGGGAGAATTCAGACTCAGCCAGAATTTATAAGCTCCAAAAAGGGAAGTCAGTTAACGATGCAATTGACCCATTACTTTGCTCAGTAAGGTATGATGCCTTGGATTGAGACCTCAAAGAATTGAAAGAGTTTGGTCCAGAAGCGCATATGGAGAAAATGGAAATAGAATCAGCATTCTGGCTTTTCCTGGTGCACCAGGATGGCTTCCATATTCTAGGCTTCCAATTTGAGGGTAGCTTTTTCTATGACAACTGTATGCAATGGGATGTTCTGCCTCCATTCGTCTATTTCAAGTGTCTCAGTGCATTTGTGGAGTAGGAATTCATCTGGGTCTGAGGGTGTAATTCTTTATTTAGATGATTTCTTATTCCGAGGTCCCAGACATTGTGTGCCAAATCATTGCCTACCTTCACTAGGTTCACGAGTGACTTTGGGTTTCCTTTGACCCAGAAAAAAACTACAGGTCCAACGATGACCCTGGTCGTCATGGGAATAGAGACTGACTTCTCTGGCCTTTAATGCAGCTTTTAGTTGTCTCTGAGCGTATAACAGGGCCCAAGAGGGATATTCACAGAGGGCTGTTGCTCAGCCATATCACCTAGTTCTATGAAGACCTAGTGGCCAATTTTTCGAAAAACAATCAGCCAAGGAAAGGGGAGCAAGTGATTCTGAAGCAGGGTGATGGGGTTCCTGGGTGTCCAGTCAACACTGTGTCCGCATTTTTGCAAACACAGCCTCGCACTGCTTCCAACTCGCTAGTAGCTCATGCCACTGGTATACTTCTCACAGGGTTCAACAAGGCGATGGAAATCACATTGCAGAAGACAGGCATCGATAGCAGGAACTACAGCACATATTTATTTTAGGATAGGCACAGCAACATCAGCCATAGGCGCTGGTCTCAGCACAGAGACAATCAGGAGAATGTGGAGGTGGAAGTCCAACTGCTACAAATACATCTAGTCTGTGCTTGTCCTTGCAGAGAAGAACCTGTGCCCACATATAGTCAGCATATGTCCCTGCAGATGAGAACAATTGTGTACATCTATTCTAAAACTTCACTTGCAGATAAGGATGCATGTGCACATCTAGCCTGTACATGTTCTTGCAGATAAAAACTCATGTGCAAATACAATCAGTGTATGTTCTTACAGACAAGGCCCACAAGCACATCTGTGCAGTAAATACCTTAACCCTGTGAGGGGAAATGCATATTCTTAAAGACCCAAAATGCCCTCTGACATCAATGCAATTCCCTGAGTTCCAGAGTGATTCTTGCCCCCGTCCCATAGAGAAATGTCTTTGGTAGACCTTTGAGGGTGGTCCATTCTTCTTTGATTCTTACACAGTGTCCACCAAGGACTTAGATTCTAAAGGTATACCATGTCTGGGCAAGTTTGACCTCCAGCCCTTGAAAGATTTAGGCAAGAGTCCAATGACATGCCTAGATTGACTGCTAGAAGTGATGGCTAACCAATCAAAGCCCTTGGACCAGAAGGAGGATGCCTATGCAAGCGAGTCTTGTCTTGACTTTGCTCTCATTAGGGAGGGTGACTCCAGCAGGCCTCTTGGGTAATGCCAATAAGGCCTGTCTTGGAGAGGAAATGAAGGGTCCTATTTAAAACAAAGCCTACACTTTCTGGTCCAGTCACCCTGAGAAGGGTATTGCCTCTGATGGAGAGTTGTTAAAAAAAAATCCTTACGTTGTTGTCCAGTTTTAAGGAATCTTTCACTCTATACAGAAGGCCCAGCGTGATATGAACAAAATATTTTTAGGCCATCTTTTTTTCTGGGCTGCAGAGAGGCAACTTCCCAGAGAAGACAAATCTCCACACAGGCGACCTCAAGTTCACACTTCCTGGGAGGTAGATCTGAATTTCCTCAAAGAGCCAGAGGTCTCCAAAGATCCTGAAGTGCTCGTGATTTTACGAACTGTAGGGGTTGTGACCACAAAATAAATACCATAAAACTCGAAGTACTACTCAAACAAAATGATGCATCCATTGTTGTGCATGGTTCAGCTCCTCTCATTTTAGACTGCATGTCACATTTTAAGCAATTTAATGAGAATGGCTGGAAAAGGGCCCTCTCCCTACCTTTTTTCGCCAGCATTTCTCGAACCTGAATTGAGGGGTCCGCCTTGTGAAGCCGGAATTCTGGGCTTAAAGTTTATCGGTGAATTGTTAGGTGGGGAAAAATCAATTGTTGACTTATGTTTGCAAGCAATTTTAAAAAGTGAAACTAACTGGGCAGTGTTGCGTAAACACAGATGTATACTACACCATTTTGTTCACATTCCCACCTGTTGTCATCCATATATATTTTTTTCTCATTATTCTAGTATTTATCTATATTTATTTTTTGTTGTTGAAAAAGTGAGCTTGCAACTGGTATATTTCCATATTTATTGAACTGATAAACTTTTCTCATACTTCTGCATCTATAGAGTTCAGGACCAGATGTACCATTCCCATTGGCAAGCCAAGCACTGATTTGCAAATGGTTAGGCACTTTGAGATGCAACCTATGTACTAATAGTTGGCATTGTATATTGTCCATTCACATGAGGTCACAAAATGATTGGATTAATGAGCATTAATTTAGCAAGTCACAATCTGAGCCACATTGCCATTGGTTGCCAATGCTGAGATGGAGGCCTTCAAGGACAGCAGACCTCGGTCCCTGCATTTGTTTTAAAAAACAGGGAAAAATCAGAGGTTTCTGAAAAATCTATTAAAAATTGGAAGCCGACAATAACCAGTCCACAAATAGTCACCCCAGTAAGTACTGTACTATAAAGTCATATTTGAGAATATTTTGCTGCATACGTTGCAACATTGCACCTGGGCACCTAGCTTGGCCATTGCCAGTGGCCGCCAGTTTCTGCTCGTTCCAAACTGATCCAGTTGCTACCTTTTGAACAACTGACACCACTGCTGCCTGGGTTTTCCTGCCTCCCTGGTTGTCTCGCCAACACAAGCCCCGCCCACTACAGGAGTTACTTAATGCAGGCGGCAGGACAACCATGAAGCAGACGAGTGCAGTGCGCATGCCACTAGGGCGCCAAGGCGAGCCTCTCTGCGCCTGGTCTGTGCCCAGCACCAGGAACCCTGGCCACATCACCATACAACACAAAACCACAGCTGCTTCCAGAACCAATGAACACTGACCGGTGTGTGCGTAATGGCCTCTATCATGATTAAACCTATGAGCAGCTTGGCATTGCAGGCTCCTGTATGTGCGCACCCGCACCTATGGTGCCCTTAATTGAGTGTGCCACCAGCCATCGCAGGCTTGTGCATGAGCACTGACACATATATTAGTTAAATCCTTGTCCAGTCTGCAGTGCAGACTTGGATGGGTGCACTTGCACCCCTGGTGCGGGGGGACCATGTGTACAACCTGACAACACAGGTCTGTGTGTGCACTAGCACACATGCGCCCAGGTAGTGGGTAAAAGCTATATGTGTTTTCACTACCTATGAGGCTTGCTCTTCCCATAGGTTAACATGGAGACGTGGTTAACATTACTTCAGACTGCACTAGTGGATTGCAGCGGGGCAGGCTCATGATGTTTCCTATCAATGGATTCGCCAGGCCAAACCTTTCCCATTGCTAAAGGGGGTTTTGGCATAATTCGCTTAGAAATGCCACTTAAAGAATATGGACATTTCAATGCTCCAAGAGTCTCATGTGCCATGGTCCCTGACTTTAGTTGACACCAGGGGAGCACATCTATTCATTCCTCAAGCGACAGCCTTAAACCATTGGTATCCCACAAGAACGGCAGACCTCTGCCATTTGAGGGCAGCATGGAATAGATTTGAGATAGAGGTTTTGACACTTAGCATCTAGGGCCGGCTCATGGCCCCACTAAAGATTAGGATCTGCATCCCACTGCCCCATTGCAGACAGACCTACAATTTAGGGGAGACATCTCTGATTCAAAGGAAAACCCCCAAAGCCACCCCTAACTTCAAAGACACACAACAGTATAACTACGGGTGCCATCCTTCAGCAAGTGGTGAGATACGCTTGTTGGGACATGGGACCGGAGAACCTGGACTGCATAGTGCACATTGCCAGAGGACTCTGTTGGGCACAAGGAGGATAACTTTACAAATAGTGGCTGGCCCAACTGGTATTGCGGTGTGAGAGTTAAACTAAGAACGGTGTCTGGAGGCCAAATTGTCTACTGAGGAGCCCCAGAAATGTTGCCCGCATCTCAGGTATGTGGTTCCTGCGCTGTGGGAACCCTGACACTCATAAGGGTCTACTGGGTGGTGAGCAGATTCACAGGTTACCAGACCGCACGTGGCCCGTTTCATCGATCTAACCACATCTGTTTTGTGCAACACACCAAATGCATGCTCATTGCATGTGGTGTCTGATTCACAGGATACGACCCTTGAAGGTGGGGGTGTACCCATAGTAGCATCTCATTTTACCTCATATGGCTCTATTGAACTTGCGCCTGTGCGTGTGCACCCAGGTTAGTCTGGTGCAACCTGTATCATCGTGCATTGGACGTTGTGCCTCATTTCCAGGGAGGTACCTGTGTGACCAGAATTGCCTGGTGCAACCCATCTCAATGTGAACTGGTCATTGAGCCTTATTTCCAGGGAGGTGCGGGATTTGCAACTCATTGTGTTTGAAATCTGAAGTGTCTGGTGTAACTCATACCAACGTATCCCAGACGCTACGCCTGGATTGCCTGGGCACGACCCGGATCATCGTGTAGCGATCAGGGCACCTCATCCTATCAAGAGGCTCTTGTTTGTTACTCCCAATTCATCGGTTGTTCCCTGTTTTTACCCTCTACTCGGCAAACCAACTGCCCCTCCAGTCCTGGTCCCTCTCAAAGACATCTTGGCACCAGGTAGTAGCGAGTAAAATTGACAGTGTTGAAGGAATGCTTCGGAGACAGTTCGGAGGAGGGTCAATAAACTGCGTGACTCCTTTGTGTTTTGAGACCTGTGGTGGAAATTCCTGAGTGGCTGCTAAACTTCCCTTGTTTATATCTACCTCCTAATTGAAACTACTAAATATTCCCACCGGCTTCCCAAGGACCCAGACTAAGTGTGAATTTGGCCTCATGCGGCCTAGTGTCTGGGAAGCCTGTCTGGTTATCTTCCATCCAGGGGTAAAGGTGAGGCAATGGAGTCTGCAGGGTGTGATCCATTGATCTGCTGGGTACCAGTGGCACTGCATTAGGGTGCTGAGTGTGAAGGTGTGTAAGAGCATTCTGTATGGACTGGCTGATACCTGTTTCACCGCATAGTGGTGCAGAGTAAGCATGTGTGAGTGGGAGTGATCATGTGTGGTCCGCCTGTGATTCATGACATTGGCCAGCGGTGCCGCTTTATACGTTGATTTTATGCCAAAAGCACAATTCATTTCACATTAGGTTTACACCTGTGGCCCCAGCCTGCGGTGCTGCTAGATAGCATTCTATTTTCATGTATGTACATATTTCTGATACTGTGCACCGGAGGTTATTTGTAGGCACTATAGTGAGCCATCACCATCAGCGTAAGCTGCTTCCGGCACTATAGAAGTGCTCAATTAGTGTGAGCTGCTTCCGGAGGTACTTTGTTGGCATTATAGTGCTCCATCAGTGTGAACTGCTTCCGGTGGTACCTTGTCAGTACTATAGTGCTCCATTAGTATGAGCTGCTTCCGGTGCTGCTTTGCTGGCACTATAGTGCTCCAGCAGCATGACCTGTTTCCCGTGGTTGATTGTCAGCACTATAGTGCTCCAGAAGTGTGACCTGCTTACACTGGTTCTTTGTTGGCACTACAGTGCTCCATCAGTGCGACCTGCTTTATCAGTATTTGTTTGCACTATAGTGGTCCATCAGTGTGACCTGCTTCCAGCGGATCTTTGTCAGCACGATAGTGCTCCATCAGTATGAGCTGCTTCCAGTAGTGCAATGTTGGCACTATAGAGCTCCAATAGTTTGACCTGTGTCCAGCAGTTCTTCATCTGCACTTTAGTGCTCCATCAGTGTGACCTGCTTCAGGCAGTTCTTTGTTGGCTCTATAGTGCTCCATCAGTGTGAGTTGCTTCCGGCGGTTCTTTGTCAGCACTATAGTGCTCCATCAGTATGAGCTGCTTCCAGTAGTGCATTGTTGGCACTATAGAGCTCCACTAGTTTGACCTGTGTCCAGCAGTTCTTCATCTGCACTATAGTGCTCCATCAGTGTGACCTGCTTCTGGCAGTTCTTTGTTGGCTCTATAGTGCGCCATCAGTGTGAGCTGCTTCCGGCGGTACTTTGTCAGCACTATAGTGCTCCAGCAGTGTGAGCTTCTTTCGGTGGTGCTTTGGCGGCTCCAGCAGTGTGAGCTGCTTCCGGCGGTGCTTTTTCAGCACTATAGTGCTCCAGCAGTGTGAGCTGCTTTCGGTGGTGCTTTGGCGGCTCCAGCAGTGTGAGCTGCTTCCGGCGGTGCTTTTTCAGCACTATAGTGCTCCAGCAGGGTCAGCTGCTTTCGGTGGTGCTTTGGCAGCTCCAGCAGTGTGAGCTGCTTCCGGTGATTCTTTGTCGGCTCTAAAGTGCTCCATTAGTGTGACCTTCTTCCGGTGTTGCTTTGTCGCAATATAGTGCTCCAGCAGCGTGAGCTACTTCCAGCGGTTGTCGGCACTATAGTGCACCACCTTTGTGAGCTTCTTCCAGTAGTGCTTTGTCAATACTAATTTCGTCAGTGTGAGCTGCTTCAGATGGTGCCTTGTCAGTTCCAGCAGTGTGAGCTGCTTCCGGCGGTTCTTTGTCAGCACTATAGTGCTCCATCAGTATGAGCTGCTTCCAGTGGTACATTGTTGGCACTATAGGGCTCCACTAGTGTGACCTGTGCCCAGTGTATTTTCGTCTGCACTATAGTGCTCCATCAGTGTTACCTGCTTCGGGCAGTTCTTTGTTGGCTTTATAGTGCGCCATCAGTGTGAGCTGCTTCCGACGGTTCTTTGTCAGCACTATAGTGCTCCATCAGTATGAGCTGCTTCCAGTAGTGCATTGTTGGCACTACAGAGCTCCACTAGTTTGACCTGTGTTCAGCGGTGCTTCATCTGCACTATAGTGCTCCATCAGTGTGACCTGCTTCGGGCAGTTCTTTGTTGGCTCTATAGTGCGCCATCAATGTGAGCTGCTTCCGGCGGTGCTTTGTGAGCACTATAGTGCTCCAGCAGTGTGAACTGCTTTCGGTGGTGGTTTTGCAGCTCCAGCAGTGTGAGCTGCTTCCGGCTGTTCTTTGTCGGCACTATAGTGCTCCTTCAGTGTGACCTTCTTCTGATTTTGCTTTGTCACAATATAGTGCTCCAGGAGCGTGAGCCTCATTCCAGCGGTTGTCGGCAATATAGTGCGCCATCAGTGCCAGCTGCTTCCGGTAGTGCTTTGTGTTAGAAAAACCCCACTCCCACACCGGAAAGGGTGGTGGTAACGGGGTCCTTCCAGACATACACAGTGGTAGCTTGGCTCGAGTGGTCAGGGGTCAGGCACCGTGTTAAGCACACGTCATACCCACACAATAACCATGCGTGCATCCGTTCCAAAAACGACACTACACCTTAAAAATTATGAAAATATCTCTGTGTTTATCTTCTTTTCTCTTAGTTGCTGATTAATTAAATAATAATACAATCACAGTACACAAGCTTCTCCTTAAAAAGTGCAGGTCAAATAAATAGTAACACTTTACAGGTGCAATAAATAGGATCAGGTCAAATAAATACTGTGAGGGAATAAATACTGTACAGAAATAAGTTAGCTCAGGACAATAAATACATTACAGGAATAACTTAGATAAATACAATAAATACAGTACCCTCAATAAATAATATCAGCCAACCATGACATTTGTAAAATCAGATCACATTTAAAATACTATGGGCTGATTTGGCCCAGTCACAGCTTGTGGTTAGGTGGATGGCCTGTGGGTGTCTCACCTAGCTTGGGTAAGGCTGAGGCTAAAACTGAGGTAGATCAAGGGTAATCTAGGAATCTGGCTCTCCCAAACTACACAACCCCTCACACAGGTCACTGTATCAGTCTCAGTCCACCCCTGGCACTTCCAGGCTGGTTCTAACACCTCTTTATCCCTTAGGATGGTCTCTTAGAGCTCCACAGGGCCTTAGGCGCCCTCTATTCCACTTACTGCCCTTTTTATGAAGCTCCGACGCCGCTGGAGTCGTGTCGACGCCGTGAGGCGGCTCCGGTTCGATGTCGGCGGCCTCGGCGCAATGTCAGTTCTTGACGACGTCGATAGGCGGCTCCGGTTCGATGTCGGCGGCCTCGGCTCGATGTCGATCTCCGATTCGATGACGTCGGGCAGTCTTGGCTCGATGTCGACTTCAGGCAGCTCCGGTTCGATGTCGGCGGCCTCGGCTCGATGTCGGCCTCCGGTTCGATGACGTCGGGCTGTCTTGGCTCGATGTCGACTTCCGTCGGCTCCGGAGTGCGACCTCCACTCCTGACCTCCGGCACGATTCTCTTCAGGTTCCGGTGACTCCGGAGTGCGACCTCCACTCCCGACCTCCGGCACGATTCTCTTCAGGTTCCGGCGACTCCGGAGTGCGACCTCCACTCCCGACCTCCGGCACGATTCTCTTCAGGTTCCGGCGACTCCGGAGTGCGATCTCCACTCCCGACCTCCGGCACACTTTACCTCGGTCTCCGGCGACTCCGGAGGGCGGACTTCACTCCCCCGCCGACGCCGCTCACTTGACCTCAGGTGTCTTCCTCCTCGACCTCTGGTACTCTCCACGACCTCCGTCGGCGCCCTCACTCGACCTCTGGCGGCTCCGGGTACGACGTCTGCTTTCCAGTCAGCGCCGCTTCTCCACCTCTGGCTCCAGGTCTCAGGCTTCTCGACGTCGGACTCCAGGGAAACCAATAAACAGGTCAGCTTCTTGCTTTTCTTTACTTCTAAGGCCTGTTCCTGCTGTCCAGGTCCTTAAGATGGTTTTTCTTGCTTTTTCCCACACAGGGCTCCAGGCTGGGCTCAGTCAGTAGGGACTAGCATCAAGGGTGGGTTTATGGACCCCACTCCAGGCACAAGTTTCCACCCCTGCTGCCTCACTCCTTCCTCCTTCAGTTCTGTGCTCCTCTCTCTTCACCAGTCAGGTGCCAACTGCCAGCTCCAACTGTCAACTCTGGCTTAGCTTCCCAACATTCCAAACCGCCTCCAACTGTCACAGGGTTCCAGAATGTTGCAGAAGGTTCTAGTAGGTTCCAGTGGGTTCTGATGATGTCACAGGTGACCACCATTTTGTGCTCCAGGCCCTCAGACAGAAGTTCCAGGGGTAGCTAAAATGGCTCCCTGAATCTGCATCAATACTAAAAAGTCTGGTGGTTCCCAAAAAGGAAAAAATACTAACAGGGTTTGAGGCAAAAGTGGGACAAAATAAATAATGATGAGGAGGGACCACCCAAAGGGCTGACAGGTCTAACACGCGTCCCCCCCAGCTGAAAGTGGGGAGAGCTACCCAACCCCTTGGGAGTTCTCATCACTAAGGCGGAAATACCTTGAGAGACCGTCTGCATTGGCGTGGTCCACTCCAGGCCGATGTTCCACCTGAAAGTCCATTCCCTGTAGGGAGATAGACCACCTCAACAACTTGGGATTCTCCCCCTTCATCTGCATCAGCCAACGAAGGGGTCTGTGGTCGGTCTGAACCAGGAAGTGCGAGCCAAACAGGTATGGCCGCAACTTCTTCAGAGCCCATACCACTGCAAAGGCTTCACGCTCTATTGCACTCCACTTCTGTTCCCTGGGAAGTAGTCTCCGGGATAGGAAGACCACGGGTTGATCCAGACCCTCTTCATTGAGTTGTGATAACACTGCCCCAATGCCATGTTCTGATGCATCCGTCTGGACAATGAACTCCTTGGAAAAGTCTGGGGCCCTTAAGACCGGGGCCTCGCACATGGCTTGCTTCAGCTTCACAAAGGCCTGCTGACAAGCCTCCGTCCAGACTACCCGTCGAGGTTGTTTCTTGGACGTGAGCTCCGTGAGGGGGGCTACAATGGTACCGTACCCCTTCACGAAGCGGCGATAGTATCCCGTGAGGCCCAGAAAAGCTCGGACCTCAGTCTGAGTCTTGGGGGGTTCCCAGGCCATGATGGCCTCGATCTTCGCCTGGAGGGGTTGCACCGCTCCCCTACCCACCAAGTGTCCAAGGTACACTACCGACCCCTGCCCGATCTGGCACTTGCTGGCCTTGGTCGTCAATCCAGCTTGTCTCAGGGCCTGGAGAACAGCTTGCAGGTGACGCAATTGATCCTCCCAGCTGTTACTGAAGACGGCTATGTCATCCAGATAAGCAGCAGAGAAACTCTCCATTCCGGTGAGGATCTGGTTTACCAGGCGCTGAAACGTGGCAGGTGCGTTCTTGAGCCCAAAGGGCATCACACAGAACTGGTAGTGGCCATTGGGCGTAGAGAAGGCTGACCTTTCCCTTGCTCCATCAGTCAAAGAGATCTGCCAGTACCCAGAAGTAAGGTCAAAGGTACTTAGATATTGGGCAGCTCCCAGCCGGTCAATCAATTCATCCGCCCTAGGGATCGGATGAGCATCAGTTTTGGTTACTGAATTCAGTCCCCGGTAGTCCACACAGAACCTCAGTTCCGGTTGGGCACCCGGTGGTGCAGCTTTTGGTACTAGTACCACCGGACTGGACCAGGAGCTGCTAGAAGGTTCGATCACTCCTAGCTCCAGCATCTTAGTGACTTCACTGTGAATGCTGGCCTTCACCTTGTCTGACATCCGGTAGATCTTGGACTTCACAGGTGGGCTGTCTCCTGTGTCCACGTCATGGACGCACAGGTGAGTCCTACCCGGGACTAGGGAGAACAACGAAGAGTACTGCCCCAGGACCTGGCGGCAGTCCTCCTGCTGTTCAGGAGTTAGAGATGGGGAGAGAATCACTCCCTCCACCGACCCATCCTTCTCTTGAGACGCAAACAAATCGGGGAGATGCTCGCTTTCCACGTCCTCTGCTCCGTCAGTCACCATCATCAAGATGACTTCGGGCCTCTCGTGGTGGGGTTTGAGGCGGTTGGCATGCAGCACCCGTAGGGGCTGACGAGGGGTCTTCAGGTCCACCAAGTAGGTAGCCTTACCCTTCTTCTCCAACACCTCAAAGGGTCCTGACCAGCGATCCTGGAGGGCACTAAGCTCTCCTCGTTCGATCACCCACACCTTCTGGCCAGGCTCCAACTCCACCGGGTGAGCATTGTGGTCATACCACGCCTTCATCACTGCTTGGCTGGCTTCCAAGTTGTCAGAAGCTTGCTTCCACAACTTAGCCATTTGGCTCCGGAAGGCCAGCATGTAGCTCACCACATCCTGGGGAAGCTTTCTGGGAGTTCTTTCCCATCCGTCTCTCACCAGGTTGAGAGGTCCACGTACAGGGTGCCCATACAGAAGCTCGAAGGGGCTGAAACCCACTCCCTTCTGTGGCACTTCCCTGTAAGAAAAGAGTAAACAGGGCAGGAGGACGTCCCATTTCCTCCGCAGGCTTTCAGGCAGACTTCTGATCATGCCCTTCAAGGTTTTGTTAAACCTCTCCACCAGACCATTGGTCTGGGGGTGGTAAGGAGTGGTGAACCGGTAGGTCACTCCACACTCCTTCCACATTGCCCGCATGTACGCTGACATGAAGTTGGTCCCCCTGTCGGACACAACTTCCTTGGGAAAACCCACTCGGGTAAAGATTCCCATCAGGGCCCTAGCCACAACAGGTGCTGTTATGGTCCTCAGAGGTATTGCCTCTGGGTACCGTGTGGCATGATCCACCAAAACCAGGATAAACCTGTGACCAGCTGTAGTAGGTGGATCTAACGGACCCACAATGTCGATGCCCACCCTTTCAAAGGGGGTGCTAATGACAGGAAGTAGTTCCAGGGGAGCTTTCAGCTTCACCCCTGTTTTCCCACTGGCTTGGCAAGACACACATGTCCGGCAGTAGGTATCGGACGACACTTTCATTTGAGGCCAATAAAAGTGTGGGACAAGACGGGCGAAGGTCTTGTCTTGCCCCAGGTGTCCTGCCAAGGGGATCTCGTGAGCCAACTCCAGAAGGAAGGCTCGATAACGTTGAGGGACTACCAAGGCTCGTGACGATCCATGTAGGGGTGCCTTGGGTTCACTGTAGAGGAGGCCATCCTCCCAGTAAACACTGTAGTTCCCTTCAACGTTCCCTGCTGCCTGGGCTGCGGCCTGACGCCTTAGCCCTTCAAGGGTAGGGCACTCCCTCTGGCCCTGGCAGAATTCCTCCCTGGACGGGCCTCCCTCCACGTGCCACTCGGCCGGGATGGGTAGGTCCTCCAGTTCGGTGATATCCCCCACCGCAGACTCCTGGTCCACCACCTCCGGTGGCCTATCCGTCCTACGGGGTGGGGACGCCGAGGCAGGCTCCTCCTGTCCTCGGTTCTTCCCTTGACTGGCAGCTGGCTGGGCCTTTGTTCCAGGCTCCAGCCGAAACGAACTCCCTCTCCGGGTAGTCGCGGACCTTGTGCTCACACAGGCCCAGTCAGGTGTACCCAGCATCTCAGTATGAGTCCGGTATTCCACCTCCTTCCAAGTATTGTGCTCCATGTCATTCCCCAGCAGACAATCGACTGGCACGGCACGGCTTACGGCAACTCGAAGTGAACCTGCAACCCCTTCCCATTCAAAGGGAACCTCGGCCACCGGATAGTGGCCCATTCTGCCGTCAGCCATCGCGGCAGGGTGGAGTACATCGGGAATCACCTGCTCTGGAGACACCAGTTGGCTACGCACCATAGTCATACTGGCTCCTGTGTCTCTCAGAGCCTCCCCTCTTTGGCCGTTGATGGTGACCCACTGCCCATACTTTGCGGTATTTGCGGGCACCTGGATCTTAGGAACCATCTCCCGTTCTCCCAGGGACACTAAAGTGACACCCGCCCACTCCCTTCCCTTAGTTAAGGGCATCTCCTCCCCGAGCACTACACTAGCTACTCCGGGGGTCTTTCCTCCAATGGGAGGGGGTGGTCGTTTCGGGCACTTCGCATCTCCCTTGTAGTGTCCAACGCCACCGCACTCGTAGCAATGGACAACCCTTGGCTGCTGACTCTGGCCAGGATTAGGGTTTCTGGGGGGGGTTAGCCCTAGGGGTGAATCCTGTTCCCTTCCCTTGGAAGTTATTTTGGGGGCCTTTGGAGAACTCCTTTTTCTTTTCCCCTCCCTCTTTCTTCTGGGGGGCGCCCTGTCCGGCCTTTAGAGTATCCCCTCCAGTCCCCCTTGTGGACACCCGGGTACTAGCCCAAATGTCCGCCTCCTCAGCAAGCTTCCGGGGATTGGTCAGCTTGCTATCCACCAGGTGTTGACGCAGTTCAGGGAAACATTTTTCGAGCAGGTGTTCCTTCAGAACTAAATCAAACAACCCCTCGTAGTTCCTCACTTCACTGCCCTGAATCCAACCCTTTAGTGCCTTCTTTGCATAGTCCAGGAAGTCCACCCAATTCTGTGTGCCCAGTTTGTGACTACCCCGGAACTTCTGTCTGTACTTTTCGGGTGTTAGTCCAAACTTTCTTATGAGCGCCACCTTCATGGTGGGGTAGTGGGTCTGCTCATCCTCCTCTAAGGCCAATAAAGCATCCCTCCCAGCTGGAGGCATGTACTTGTACAATCCCGCTCCCCAGTACTTCTCTGGAACTCCATGGGCCCTTAACGAGACCTCATAGGCCGCTAGCCACTTGGCAATATCGTCGCCCACTCCATAGCTAGCTACTATGTCCTTTGGCAGGTAGGGTTTGGGTTCCCTGGTGAACTCTCTTTCTTGGTCTTTGCTGCCACCATTAGGAACAGTGTGTGCCCCGACTCTTAGGATCTGAAGATCTATCTCTTTCAGCCTTAGCTCATGAGCCATCCTCTGTTCCTCCTTCTCCTTCTCCAGCCTTGCTAAGTCCCATGTGAGCTGTCTTTTCTCCCTCTGGTCTGTTAACTCCACTTCAGATAAGCCACCGCTAGAGACAGTGCTGCCCTTCCTGGAAATGGTTCTGGGCCCCGCTACTAGGTTCCCCACCTCAGGTTGGTACATCCCAGCCCCCTCGCTGTCAGGCTCTCCATCCCCGTCTTCCTGCTCAGCCTTGCTTTCCCGTCGTGCCTCCCCCCAAGCCCTTAAGCTGGTTTGGAGTGCACCCTTCTTTGCTCCTGGGGGACAGTACACCCCCTCCCGCTGACAAAACTCCCTGAGTTGAGCCACAGTATAGGTTTCCAGGTCTTCTAAGACAAATTCCATTTTGCCCACTCAGGTCAGAAGACAGGTTTTTACAGAAGCAATGCAGGGGGGTACCTTTAATAATACCTCCTCCCACCACCAGAGTAAATTTGGAAAAAACAAAAACTCACAATTAGGAAGGCCGCTTTGAGAAAACTCCAGGTGTAGGCCTACGGACTACCCACAGTTATTGTCGAGTATGCGTAGGCACAGCTCAATCCCGCCGCTGAACACCAATTATGTTAGAAAAACCCCACTCCCACACCGGAAAGGGTGGTGGTAACGGGGTCCTTCCAGACATACACAGTGGTAGCTTGGCTCGAGTGGTCAGGGGTCAGGCACCGTGTTAAGCATACGTCATACCCACACAATAACCATGCGTGCATCCGTTCCAAAAACGACACTACACCTTAAAAATTATGAAAATATCTCTGTGTTTATCTTCTTTTCTCTTAGTTGCTGATTAATTAAATAATAATACAATCACAGTACACAAGCTTCTCCTTAAAAAGTGCAGGTCAAATAAATAGTAACACTTTACAGGTGCAATAAATAGTATCAGGTCAAATAAATACTGTGAGGGAATAAATACTGTACAGAAATAAGTTAGCTCAGGACAATAAATACATTACAGGAATAACTTAGATAAATACAATAAATACAGTACCCTCAATAAATAATATCAGCCAACCATGACATTTGTAAAATCAGATCACATTTAAAATACTATGGGCTGATTTGGCCCAGTCACAGCTTGTGGTTAGGTGGATGGCCTGTGGGTGTCTCACCTAGCTTGGGTAAGGCTGAGGCTAAAACTGAGGTAGATCAAGGGTAATCTAGGAATCTGGCTCTCCCAAACTACACAACCCCTCACACAGGTCACTGTATCAGTCTCAGTCCACCCCTGGCACTTCCAGGCTGGTTCTAACACCTCTTTATCCCTTAGGATGGTCTCTTAGAGCTCCACAGGGCCTTAGGCACCCTCTATTCCACTTACTGCCCTTTTTATGAAGCTCCGACGCCGCTGGAGTCGTGTCGACGCCGTGAGGCGGCTCCGGTTCGATGTCGGCGGCCTCGGCGCAATGTCAGTTCTTGACGACGTCGATAGGCGGCTCCGGTTCGATGTCGGCGGCCTCGGCTCGATGTCGATCTCCGATTCGATGACGTCGGGCAGTCTTGGCTCGATGTCGACTTCGGGCAGCTCCGGTTCGATGTCGGCGGCCTCGGCTCGATGTCGGCCTCCGGTTCGATGACGTCGGGCTGTCTTGGCTCGATGTCGACTTCCGTCGGCTCCGGAGTGCGACCTCCACTCCCGACCTCCGGCACGATTCTCTTCAGGTTCCGGCGACTCCGGAGTGCGACCTCCACTCCCGACCTCCGGCACGATTCTCTTCAGGTTCCGGTGACTCCGGAGTGCGACCTCCACTCCCGACCTCCGGCACGATTCTCTTCAGGTTCCGGCGACTCCGGAGTGCGATCTCCACTCCCGACCTCCGGCACGCTTCACCTCGGTCTCCGGCGACTCCGGAGGGCGGACTTCACTCCCCCGTCGACGCCGCTCACTTGACCTCAGGTGTCTTCCTCCTCGACCTCTGGTACTCTCCACGACCTCTGTCGGCGCCCTCACTCGACCTCTGGCGGCTCCGGGTACGACGTCTGCTTTCCAGTCAGCGCCGCTTCTCCACCTCGGGCTCCAGGTCTCAGGCTTCTCGACGTCGGACTCCAGGGAAACCAATAAACAGGTCAGCTTCTTGCTTTTCTTTACTTCTAAGGCCTGTTCCTGCTGTCCAGGTCCTTAAGATGGTTTTTCTTGCTTTTTCCCACACAGGGCTCCAGGCTGGGCTCAGTCAGTAGGGACTAGTATCAAGGGTGGGTTTATGGACCCCACTCCAGGCACAAGTTTCCACCCCTGCTGCCTCACTCCTTCCTCCTTCAGTTCTGTGCTCCTCTCTCTTCACCAGTCAGGTGCCAACTGCCAGCTCCAACTGTCAACTCTGGCTTAGCTTTCCAACATTCCAAACCGCCTCCAACTGTCACAGGGTTCCAGAATGTTGCAGAAGGTTCTAGTAGGTTCCAGTGGGTTCTGATGATGTCACAGGTGACCACCATTTTGTGCTCCAGGCCCTCAGACAGAAGTTCCAGGGGTAGCTAAAATGGCTCCCTGAATCTGCATCAATACTAAAAAGTCTGGTGGTTCCCAAAAAGGAAAAAATACTAACAGGGTTTGAGGCAAAAGTGGGACAAAATAAATAATGATGAGGAGGGACCACTCAAAGGGCTGACAGGTCTAACACTTTGTCAGTACTAATTTCGTCAGTGTGCGCTGCTTCCGGTGGTGCCTTGTCAGTTCCAGCAGTGTGAGCTGCTTCCAGCAGCTCTTTGTTGGCACTATAGTGCCCCATCAGTGTGACCTGTTTCCGGAGGTTATTTGTTGACACTATAGTGTGCCATCTGCATAAGCTGCTTCCGGCACTATAGTAGTGCTCAATCAGTGTGATCTGCTTCCGGTGGTGCTTTGTCAGTACTATAGTGCTCCATTAGTGTGAGCTGCATCCGGTGGTGCTTTGTCGGCACTATAGTGCTCCAGCAGTGTGAACGTTTCCGGTGGTGCTTTGAGAGTACTATAGTGCTCCAGCAGTATGAGCTGCTTCCGGTGGTGCTTGGTTATTACTATAGTGCTCCATTAATGTGAGCTGCGTCCGGTGGTGCTTTGTCGGCACTATAGTGCTCCAGCAGCGAGAACTGTTTCCGGTGGTGCTTTGACAGTACTATAGTGCTCCAGCAGTATGAGCTGCTTCCGGTGGTGCTTGGTCATTACTATAGTGCTCCATTAGTGTGAGCTGCGTCCGGTGGTGCTTTGTCGGCACTATAGTGCTCCAGCAGCGAGAACTGTTTCCGGTGGTGCTTTGACAGTACTATAGTGCTCCAGCAGTATGAGCTGCTTCCAGTGGTTCTTTGCTGGCACTATAGTACTCCAGCAGTGTGACCTGCTTCCGGTCGTGCTTTGTCGGCACTATAGTAGTCCAGTATTGTATTGTAATTGTATTTATATAGCGCTTACTACCCCTGACGAGGCGTTGAAGCGCAGTAGTGTGAGTCTTTTCCAGTGATGCCCTGTCGGTGCTAAAGGACCCATGTGGCGTGAAATTCTTTCAGTGGTACCTTTTAGTGCAACAGTACCCCGGCACTATTAGCTTCCACCATCAGTGCGTGCCAGCGCTCTAGTCCTTCAGTGGTGACCTCTTATGTCACCAGTGCCCACTCCGTGCAACAGGGCTCCAGCAGTATGAACATGCTCCTGAAGTGCCTGTGGCGGCCATGACACCCACCCTGCGAGCTCACCCAGCAGTGCCTCGTCAAAGTCAATGCCTTCAGCTGACGTGTTTTTGCTGAAGGCTCGCGGTCTAATGCAAGCACAATAGTGCTTTAGCTCCTGTTCAGAATCATGAAGCCTTTCACACGCAGATACCTAGTGAGAATGACAGCGCAGATCACAATAAAGTCTTTTTAAGGCGTTTGTGTGCCGTGTGCTTCTGTTAACCAGCTATTTCTGACCTCAATCAGTGACCCGGCAACGAGGAATTCTTTAGTCATTATTCTGCACAACATTATGCTAAAATAATCTAATATTTGCACAAATGTATTACCTGCCATCCTGACGCGGGGAGTGCTGGCTTGCATGCTAGCTAGGAACCAGCCAGTGGCGGCTCCTCCGCTAAGGCGGCGGAGCACTGCCTCACCACTGTTTTAGCAATGAAATAAAGGGAAAATAAAATGATAATAACTTGCGCTATATATCATTTTATTTTCTCCTACTTCTGCAGCTTTGCGTGCATGGGCAGGGGACGAGTGGTAGCACCCTCCTAACTGCGCAGTGAATGATTGGTCTGCCCTGTCAGGCCGGCCAAACAGTCTTGCGCATTTGGCATGTTCTCCATGCAGGTTGCATTACAGCCTGCATGGAGAACATGCCCAGGCTCCCAGTCAGCGTCTGAGTGCCAAAACACAGCACTCACAATGCTGCTAAGGCAGCATTGTGATTGGGTGACTTGGAGCCTGGCTGTGCTTCCTGTTCAGGCCAGCGATGGAGGACTACGGAGGAGACACGCGGCGAGAAGGTACGTTTTTTATTTTATTTTTTAATACCTGCTTTCCCCGCCCCCTTACCTCCGATATGTGTCGACCGCCGCTGGAACCAGCGCTCTATGCGGTGTGAGGGAGTGCATCAGCCTGATGCATTGGGAAAAGAGACTGACTGTGGCCTGTCAGACAGTCAGCTTGTGGACTAAGTATTGACCCCCCTCCCCCCCCCCCCACAACCCAGCCAGAGAAGAGTGACTTTGGCCTGATGAGAGGCAGTGCAGCCTATGGAGTGAGGCGAGACCCGCCCTAAAGCAACCAGAGAAGAAACGGACTGTGTGTGGCCAGAGGCACAGCAGCTTAAGGGGATCACAGGTGGAAAGGGGTGGTCAAGTGAATGTTTGAGGTGCCCTCTGCTGTCCTTATATTGCAAAGGCAATGATTTTACTCTGCTGCATTACATTTATGAGTGACTCATGTCTGAATGAAGCAGAGCTGCAGTCACTCACCTGTGGCACTTGTGATCCACGGGTCCAGTGACTATGAAGTACTGGCCCATTAGTCCTACACTCTATCTTGTTTTTAAGTCTCATTCTTACCGACAGCTGCCTGTTTGAGCCCACCATTAGGTTTTGTCGCAGAGTCCACACATTGTCGGACATTGGCTGGGTTTATTGTTGCCCTCATTGGCCTGCTTTTCATGCATAAGCTCGTGTGGGCTTTCCTTCCTCTTCTTGTGTTTGTCCATCCCTGGAGAATGGCCTCATTACTTGCATGCTTCTACTTCTTACTTTTAGACACTACTTTTTTCTTTTTAGTTAAGTACTCAGTGAGAGTGCATCTGTTTTCCAGCTGTCTCCCTTGTGTACTTCAGTTTCCTCTCCGCTGTGTACTTCTTCCCAACCACCCTCCATGTTGTGCTTTCCCTCATGTGATTCTAGCCGCCATATTGCTTTATCACCTGTGTTTCTCCTCCTCCACACCTCCACATCCCTCTTTAGATCATGTACTTTCTTCCCATGAGCTCCACGTTTTTCTCTCTGGCCAGAGTTGCTCCCCCACCATGTTGCTTTCCCTATGCCCTCCATGTTGCTTCACCCCAACCCACCAAAGTTGCTTTCTTCCCCCGCCCTCCATGTTGTTTTCCTCACCAGTGCCTGAAAAACAAAATGCTTTTTTGCTACTTTTTTTTAAATTTACTAATCCAAGTCGGTTCAGTAAATCAAGGCAAAAAAAAAGCAGCTGCATCATTTTGAAGGTGACTGTATGCATGTTGTGCAGGCCTTCTAAAAGACATGGTCGGCCGTCACACTTTTTTCCCTCTTCAGCCATGCTCCACAGCATGGGGGATGCTAAAAATCCAATGGCAAAACCATTAGACCCCAAAAGCGAGACCAATTGGCTTTCCAATGCTTGTTTAAAATTAGGAGTAAAATCCCTTTTTTAGGCAATTAATATTATATTTCAAAGTATCTGTATTAACGTACGTCGCAGGTATTGCACATTATTTTCTGCACATACTGGCAGAGAAAATCACATATTAAGATTTACATTTTTTATTGGCAGTAATGAGGACAGTGAGCCACAAGCAACAAAATGTCGAACCACGAGTACACCTTCAACTGAGCAGTTCCACAAGTTCACTATATGAGAACAGTACAAAAGCAGCCGCTTTTTAAAGTCGAAATTTTGACAGCATAACAGGCAGGAAGTGGACGCGATGGCTCAAGGATCCAGGAAGGAGACATGCGAAGAAGGAGACAATGGAGATACAATAGAGGAAAGGGAAAATTTGAAAACAACAAGTTAACCCACTAGCCCAACTCCAGGGAGACAAGTCCCCGATCCAACACAACTAAGAAGAATATAGCAGCCGTGCCCCTGGTGAGCCACAGGGCACCCCTACACTCTGAACTTGTCACCCGGTGCGGCTCTACCATTTGAGCCGAGGAGCGTCGGCCCATTTAAATGCCCCACAAGCCCCAGAGATGTAAAAATATAAAGGTAATTCATGACCATTTTATTTTTCATCATCCTTTCCTGAACCGAGTGTCAGGATGGGGCGTGGCCTGCTGAGCAGAAGCAGGGAAACGTGGTGGGCAGAGGGCTGCCGGCGCACTGTTTAAAGTGCGCATGGCTGTTTGGCTGGCCGTCTTGATACGGCCAACCAGACATGCGCACTTTAAACCTCTCAACCCAGCTGTCTTAATATAGTTGGTTTGAGAGCAAGTGCAGGTCTCCAGTGCGCTGCGGAGCACCGGGAGAGGTTGCTCCCACTAACCAGGGCACTGCTCTCATGCTGCATGTGAGCAGCACCAGGATTGGGCAAGGGAATTTGCTGGTGTCGCACTACAGTCAAAAGAAGAGGTCTGGAGCAAATGTTTAATTTTGTTAGCGCATCCTCACCCCATCCCCATAGATGCCAGCCGCCACTGCCTGGCAATCATCCAGGCCCATTAGATATGCCTTTGCCGACAAGTATTGGAATCTTTTTCTCTTGTGAACCACTTACACCTAGTTTCTCCAGTTAGCCTACTGATGCCACAAGTTCCTCCTTAATGCTAACTAGTGCCATCATCCGGGGCCTGGGGTTCAAGTCTAGGAAACCTGGCAGAGGCCTAGTCCCCATTAGAATGGCTTTTTTCTACACTGCTGTCAGAAGAATTTTATATTCCCACTCTGTTGATTGCACTACCACCATTACTGTGCCACCATTACTCCTGTAGGGTAAACATCCTTTACGACGACTGCGTTACAACGCATGTCATTAACCTGCAATTTTTACTCCGCAAAATCTTTTATAACGCAGGGCTTTACACCGCAAATCATTACAACGCATTCCCCATTACAACGCCCCCGTGGAGTTAGAATAGTAAATTGCTTTGTAAAGGACAATGCGTTGTAAAAGATTGCGTTGTAAAGCCCGGAGTTGTAAAAGACTTTGCAGAGTAAAAAATGCGGGGTAATAGCACGCGTTTTAAATGTGTGCGGGGTAAAGTGTCATATTCCTTCTGTAGATGTCGTCGACTTATGGGCGGGATGGTAAACCAGTAAAACCATTCCCAGATCACCATGCAGCTGAATCCCTATAGCCTGGAAAGCACTTCCTTAATGCAGTTCATCAAAGAATTAGACCCGAGTGAAATTTAAATGATGCCAATGTAATTCACGTCATTTTGGCTATTTCATCTTATGCTGGTTATGTGAAATTCCTGAAATTACGCCACCATGCTACTTTGCTTAATTCAGCGATAATTACAGAATAAGTACAGAAATAAAAAAGCATGAGCGGCTGTTGTCCATGATGCTTACGTTTTTTCACTATTTCTTTAGTGTGAAATGTGTTCCTGCGTCAAAAGTTGACACAAGGATTATGTCGCACTAAAATATAGTGTTACATGACAGATTGGCATTTTGCAGAATTATACATAATTTTGCATAATTTCATGGAGGTTTCGTGTAAATATTCATGCAATATCGAAAGCAAATTAAGTGAATTTCACACACCCCTACAGAGAATCCACATGGATCCGCAACACTCGAAGGTGGGCAGTGTTGGTATATTATTTAGCTCCTCGAAGCATTCCTCCAGTTTCACCCTGGTATCTACTGCAGTTGTTCTGAAGGAGTCCAAGCCATATTTATCAAGCCTTTGGGTTGTTCTTGCATCATACAAGGTGAGGCAAGGACAACTCAAAAGGCTTCAGTAATATTTACAACGCCACACAAGGGGTGATTTGCATTGCTTTGTAAAGAAATGTAGCGCCTTGTGCTGTTACGTTACATTTCGAGCTGGGAGGCGTGCCCATGCATCCAACTATGGATTTTGGCACATTCCCAAATTTACTAAAACTAGTACACACAGGAATACTTCTAAATGCTACCCCTTCCCCAGTGAGGCATAATGAGGAAAAATATGTTTATTTCTCCTTGTTACTTCCTCTTTCTATACATGATGCATTCCCCATCGCACATAGAAAGAGGAAAATACCTCTAAGGATTGTTTTTGAGCAGGAAGGTGATTAATAAAAATGTCCCCAAGATTATTAAATATGTCCCCAAATCTTTTTCCCCATTAACAGCCTCTCTAACTGTGGTTTTCAGTTTCTGTACCTGTATCTGCTTCTTCTCAGCCATTGCCACTCTGTCAGTCAAACTTTCCAATTTGAGTTCCATGCCAGGAACAGCTGTGGCAATCGCGTCAACTTTCACGCATAAATCAATGTGCAGTGCATTTATTGAATCAGGAAGGATTTGCTCGCCAGAGGCCGTATCATGATAGGGTCCGCTGATCCAGCACAGAACCTAGCGCCTGTTTTATGTGCCTGCCGGGCGTTAAGTAAAATCTTTTAACCAGATAGATCTGTGAGTTAGTGCCTTATTTTGTGATAGCACTGAGGATGGTTTGCCCGTTTCATTTTCTGAGCTGTGCTGTCTGAAAATAAAGCGCATAAACAGGCGCTTGGCTCTTCTCTGCACCAGCGGAGTCTATCATGATACAGCCCCTAGTGTCAGTACCCTGTTGCCTGGGGCTTCTCCTGAAATGACTTCCAGACTGCTCTGACCTCATGATCCTGTGGTGATGTGGAAAACACCCTCTTTCCTGTTCTCCTGGCCCTCACATTGAGCAGAGGTAGGCAAGCTGGACATAAAGCGCTATGGAGGCATCATCTCACTAACCCAGCACTCCACTCGAGAGATTAACTTACAGGGGATCATACCTCAGGACCCTACCAGGGGCCGCTTGCAAGGCGCTCTTCTCAGAGATGAAGCTCATAGCCACACCATTTGGCCCCAATATCCTGGTCAACCATCCTTGCCAAGCACAGGGGAACCAGGCCTCTCCCTGGCTCTTCCCAAGTCCCTCTGGCTTCAGTCAACACCACCTGCAGGCCACAGTCCTGGATAGCTATATAAATGCAATTACAATACAACCTGCACGAAATTCCTCCAGGAACAGCCCATCGACCTGGGTGCACTAGGGAAGCAGAAGTAGCCCTGGCCAACATGTTGAAAACCAGTCCTGCTCCCTTTGTCTCCTCAAGCAACCTCTCTCTTTCCATCCATCCATTCTCTCTCATCTTTCTTCTTCCACTCTCATCGCTTTCTCTCTACCTTCCCCCTGACTCACCATAGGGTCGGACTGGCCTATAGGCCCATTGGGCAGTGCCCAAATGGCTCATCTGACAAGTCAGTGCTTGGGCCTTTTTTGGCTGTTTGTGGGCCTGTTTTATGATCTTCTGGGCTGCGTTTTTTATAGTTGATTTCCCCGATATTGAAACAAACATTGGTTGTAGCAAGCTCAAATTTATGCAGTCTTCCATACCTTGCAAAACACCTATACAGTGTGTCTTTACAAGTTCAAAATGGCCCCACTTCGTAAACATTGGCCACTTCTTTTAGCTTTCTAATTCATTAACAGGAGACACTTTAATGTTAGTGCCTGAGCCTGTTTAATGTCTCTGTCCGACCCGGACTCCAACACTCTCTTGAAGACTTTGTGCGTCTGTTGTAGTTAATCTTCCAGTTGCTCCGGCCCACCGGAGAAATGCCCAGTGAAATAAAAGGCCTGTTCGTCCATGCCATCCACAACAGGCCTCCTGGCATCCAACAATGTCCGATGCTCTTGAGGCCGCACTAACACCTCTGTCAGTAGATGGCCTCTTGCAGGTTACCATCAATAGCGTCAAGGTTTGCATCACACCGACAGGCAGAAAGGTGTGTGCGAAGCTGCCGTTGTGCTCACCCCCAGCCATACTCCAGTTTTGGCGTCTATCCTTCCATCCAGTTTTTGAAGTCTATCTCTTCTCCCTCAAGTCGCACCAGGCTGAGAGGTTCACTGACACCTGTGAAGTGAGTGCGCATCCCAAAGCCCCCGAGTATTTCCACCATCTTGAAACTAGGTGTGCTATGCCCCCTCGAGAGTCACTTGTTAGAGTACCCAGGGCATAGCTTCGGGAGGTGTTTAGTGTGTCACATCCCTAATAAATGTATTTTCTTATAAATAGTTGGATAGTCAGATTTCACCATGGATATTTACATACACACAGACAAAAACGCACACACACTCGCTCTCTCTCTGATTCGAAAGTCCTCTGAATATTGGTTACATTACAAATATTGTGTTCTCTCTCCAAGTACTCCAACCAATCCGCATTTGTCTCCCTTTCCAATGCCCCTTAGGTCCCTCTCATGCACCCTTCTTGTCCTATGATGTTTTTAAACATTATATGATCGCCTGATTGTCGAGAAACCCTGAAGCGCACACTCCCTAATCTTACTGACCAAGCTACGTCCCTTAAAGTACCTAATGTAACTATGGCTCAGCCCAACCGACCCTTCAGAGGTGAGCCTGGCGTAGCCGACTGTGGCCAGTCCTAACATTCTGGAGTCCCTAGTCTCCGACCACTGACTCTTCTTCAGCCTGACCATCCTTACAGAGATAATCCTGGTCATTTGACTGAAAGGCCAGTCAGGCTGCAGAATCATCGGTCAGGTCTGCCTGTGACAGGGCTGGCCTGGGGATGGCCAGTCTCTTAAGGTCACGTCTGCATTAGAAGCAATGGACAGCGCTTGGCTGATACCCACTTCTACCCACAATCACCGCCCACTTCGACCACTGGCGTGCTCCACTTCCATGGCTTGTGCCCTCGCTTACAGTGGAAAACGCTAAAAGGAAGTCTTCCAGGGAGCGGATGGGAAATGTCTGGATTGGAGGACTTACCGTTCCTATCGCTGCTGCTGCCTCAGATGCCCACCTCGGCGCTCTCCTAGCAGTCTCTAAAGCATGCTCCCTATTCAATCCAGGCGCTGCTCTCATGCTTTGAGAGCAGCGCCAGGATTGGTTTGAGCAGCCTGGTCTGCCGTTCAGACAGTCCCAGAGAGCCTGTGACTTTTCTCTAACCCGGCTGTAAACACAGCTGGGTTGGAGAAATAGAAACGGCATGTCTGTTTGGCCGGCCTAAGTTGGCCAAACTTACAAGCTCCCGTCTAAGTTTCCACCACTCCTCCTGGCCCCACACCGTCCTACACACATGCCTAAACCAGTCACAAAGAAAAATAAATTGTGTTTTATTATCATTTTATTTTTTATCACGGATTCTATCGAGTGGGGCGACTCTCCTCCGCCATTAGGGAGGAGCCGCCCCGCAGATTAAGACACACAGAAACCAACCTGGGCTCATGGTAGAACGTTTACCAAGGCAAAAACAATTCTACCGACAAGAAGCAAGGGTGCGGCCCCTTCCACCAATCAACAACACTTGGCATTCTGGAGACATGTGGGCCCATATTTCAAATGAAGGGAAAGTCTGAGAATGAAAAGTGTTCCTTCCTATGGTTCTACATATGGGGAAGGTTTGCATATGGCACACTTGTACTAGCAACTATAGAGTTAATGAAATAGATTTAGAAGGAGAGAATGCAGTGTGTACCTGTCCAAGGGCTTGATTTCCATCAGTGCAGCAGGTACAGTGGCACCTGGGCCCAGAGGAGTCTAGTGAACCCTGGTTCGTGCTGTATTTCACAGATAAAATAGGGGCCCATTTCCTTTCTTGCACTGATGCCTGTGACACACTGGCTACCTGACTTTACATGTGACAGCTCAACGTGTGTGTGTTACTGCCATGGATATACAACACCCTCTGAGAGGTTATAAAGGTTGAAAGGCAAACTCTGCCCATAAACGCTCGCCCCCTCTTCTTCCAAGGCAGAATATGTGACTTAAGGATTACAAATGTGGGGGGGCAGGCATTTCCTTGGCGCGGATGGACCTCACCTTTAAGCCTGCCGCAACGGACCACCCAAGAACCTCCAAGAGAGGGCAGAGGAACAGGAAATGCAGCGCTTCGAGGCAGGTCCGGACTAACCTATGGGGCAATCTGGCAGTTCCAAAAGGGCTGGTCTGGCATTGTGCGGGCCGGGCTTTGGCCTGCCTGTGGGCTTGGTTTATGTTCTCCTGGGATGGTTTTACTGTTGATTTCCCAGATATTGCCACAAATATTGCCTTCAGCAAGCACAGTCTCCCACACCTGGCAAAACAGCTTTATGGTGTTTAAAACTTCCACTTGAAAATGTGGGTCAAGTTTTTGCTCTCTGATTCACTAATGGGGGCCACTTTTATTCCGGTGCCGGGTCTATTTTATGTTTCAGCCTGATCCTGTTTCACCAATAACATGTGCGTTGAGTCTGCCTTACCTTTAAAAGCGCACTGGCTGCTCCACACACAGGCACTACTTGTGAAATGCCACCCAGGCCATACTGGCACCCAAAGAAGAGGTGACCTTTTCTCCTCCATCTGCAGACCCTCCTTTTGACGCACTGCAACATATGCTGATTCGGATATACAGTGCATGTACACATTTGTGCATGCTCGAAGCCTGACAGGAATGCTTGTCTAGCTCCAACCCGACGGGTCAGAGCACCGACCCCAGCAATCTGCAAACATGTATAGGACTGGGAGTGACGCCTGCTTTTCACATGAGAAAAGAACAATTGATGAACAGAACGCAGAACAATGTGATACAGTCACCCCAGTACAGAGATCTGGGCCTACATTCATTGTTTTTTTGCTCCCCATGCCATTCCAGTTTGAACCCAGCTAAAGGCAAATCAGTCTTGACCCTCCTCCCTATGGAAACAGTCCAGCCCGTACTGCCAGGCCAGGTCCTCCCCGGACTGGAAACAAGCATCCGAGGACTAGTTTTGGGGTGTCACCCCTCATCAGCCAGGCTAGCTTGACGCCAGTGGTATGGAGAGCACGGGAGACCCACGTCTGGGCATACCCGTCCCACTCGGGGTGAAAAATGCAAAAAGAATAACTGATGGACAGAATGCCGAACAATGTCATACAATCAATGAAAACTTTATTCGGATCATTGAGAATCCATAAAAGTACAAAAAGACAATTATAAAATCATACAATAAAATAAAATACTGTTTGCACATGAGAAATAGTCCATCTAAACTTTAAGACATAGTAGACCGGGCACGAACCGCAGTTTTTAAAAAAGAGCTCACACGAAAGACAAGTTCATCATCGTCCAGGGCCAAAATCATTGAAAATGCAAGTTCCAGGCTAATAGGTTTTGTTTTTTTAAAATACGGAGTTAAAAACCATTTAATATACTTCATATAAAATTTACAGAAGAATAAAAAATGTAGAGTTGTTTGCCTACTCTGGGAATCACAGGGGCATGGCTCAACACATTGGTCATTAAAATTCCATAGAGGGAAGCTAAGTGCATGTTTAATGGTGCCTGCCCTAAGGCGAAATATAAGGCCTCGCTCCCAATGACTCAACGGAATGGATAAATATCTGGGTGTGGGATATATTATAAAATTACAGGCTAAATAACCAGAAACACTAGATTTCAGGGACTCCCTTGCTACCCTTTCGACATCAAATAACGTATAAAGTGCTTTTTTAAGTTCACATTTAGTGGGGTGCTTAGTGGTGGAGGGTTTAAGGAAAATGTCTTCAAAGTTCACGCTGCGAAAAATGCTATGCACTCCTGATAGCCAGGGAATGGTCATACCCCTGTCGCAGCGGAGGCAATCCTCAATGATGTCCCTAGTCAGTTTTGACACATTGACATGGAGGCACCAAGCAGCTCCTGGTCCCCACAGGCACAAATTAACCACTGGTCAGAGCTGATGAGCAATTGTATGACAGTATGCTGGTATAGCAGGCAAGTGTCATCCACATGTCAGGAGCAGTGGCGTAGCAAGGATGCTATGGACCCTGGTGCAAACAAGAAAAATAGGTCCTTTGCTGTTGGAATAGTAAAATACAGCAATTATCAAGGTTCGATGGGC
This sequence comes from Triturus cristatus, assembly GCF_964204655.1. Classification (NCBI taxonomy): domain Eukaryota; kingdom Metazoa; phylum Chordata; class Amphibia; order Caudata; family Salamandridae; genus Triturus; species Triturus cristatus. Next base: position 88,099,926 of record NC_140586.1, read on the forward strand.
TCCTCAGGTCTCTGGGCCCTGGTGTCACTGTGCCTGCCACACCCGTGGGCAGGATCCCTCATAAAAGGGGAGGGTAGTGTTAGCGGTAACCCTAATATCTGACTGACTCTGATACAGCCCTGCCTGCCTTTCAAATGTGTTCTGATGTTATCAGTGTTTCCCCAGCCCTACTAAAACATTTCAGAGACAGACTGGGGTGAGATGTGATCCAACAAGTTATTCTAGTAGAATGTCATCTCTTTCCTGTTCTGTTTAAAGCAAGCCTGCACCTCCAAGGTGCGGTTGTGCTATAAGAAAAACCTCTTAAAGAAGTAAACATGTAGTCCAATGTGCATCGCTGCATTGGCATGGCTAGCCAGACCTGCGTCTTGGAAGGAAGTGCAAGCTGTACAAGAGACACAGAAATAGCAAGGGCTGCCTTTCAGGGCTGTTTCCTCCACGGAAGGCTTTGATTCCTTCACAGTACAAGAACATAAAACCCATGGGAGTCCTGTGTACTGACAACCAGGGTCTATTTCAGGAAACCATTCTCGCTGCATGGCGATGCCTCGCTGTGAGCTGCTCCATGGTGGCACTTACACCTGAGCAGAAGGAGTTAATTCTGTGCCGTGGCAGAGAGTTTGGTGGGACTGGGAAACCGAAAGCGGCCAAAAATGCTCAAACCAGCTGCGCTCGCTTCCTTTCGTTACATAATCTGTCGTTCCATCCATCCATTCTCTTTCTTTTCCCTCTCTGCCTTTCCATCCATCCAGCCATTCTCTTTCTCTTCCCTCTGCCTTTCCATCCATCCAGCCACTCTCTTTCTCTTCCCTCTGCCTTTCCATCCATCCAGCCACTCTCTTTCTCTTCCCTCTGCCTTTCCATCCATCCATCCATTCTCTTTCTTTACCCTCTCTGCCTTTCCATCCATCCAGCCATTCTCTTTCTCTTCCCTCTCTGCCTTTCCATCCCTCCATCCATTATCTTTCTCTTCCCTCTCTGCCTTTCCATCCATCCAGCCATTATCTTTCTCTTCCCTCTCTGCCTTTCCATCCACCCAGCCATTCTCTTTCTCTTCCCTCTCTGCCTTTCCATCCATCCAGCCATTCTCTTTCTCTTCCCACTCTGCCTTTCCATCCATCCAGCCACTCTCTTTCTCTTCCCACTCTGCCTTTCCATCCATCCAGCCATTCTCTTTCTCTTCCCTCTCTGCCTTTCCATCCATCCAGCCATTCTCTTTCTCTTCCCTCTCTGCCTTTCCATCCATCCAGCCATTCTCTTTCTCTTCCCTCTGCCTTTCCATCCATCCAGCCACTCTCTTTCTCTTCCCTCTGCCTTTCCATCCATCCAGCCACTCTCTTTCTCTTCCCTCTGCCTTTCCATCCATCCAGCCACTCTTTCTCTTCCCTCTGCCTTTCCATCCATCCAGCCATTCTCTTTCTCTTCCCTCTGCCTTTCCATCCATCCAGCCACTCTCTTTCTCTTCCCTCTGCCTTTCCATCCATCCAGCCACTCTCTTTCTCTTCCCTCTGCCTTTCCATCCATCCAGCCACTCTCTTTCTCTTCCCTCTGCCTTTCCATCCATCCAGCCACTCTCTTTCTCTTCCCTCTGCCTTTCCATCCATCCATCCATTCTCTTTCTCTTCCCTCTCTGCCTTTCCATCCATCCAGCCATTCTCTTTCTCTTCCCTCTGCCTTTCCATCCATCCAGCCACTCTCTTTCTCTTCCCTCTGCCTTTCCATCCATCCAGCCACTCTCTTTCTCTTCCCTCTGCCTTTCCATCCATCCAGCCACTCTCTTTCTCTTCCCTCTGCCTTTCCATCCATCCATCCATTCTCTTTCTCTTCCCTCTCTGCCTTTCCATCCATCCAGCCATTCTCTTTCTCTTCCCTCTGCCTTTCCATCCATCCAGCCACTCTCTTTCTCTTCCCTCTGCCTTTCCATCCAGCCACTCTCTTTCTCTTCCCTTCCTGCCTTTCCATCCAGCCACTCTCTTTCTCTTCCCTCTGCCTTTCCATCCATCCAGCCACTCTTTCTCTTCCCTCTCTGCCTTTCCATCCATCCAGCCACTCTCTTTCTCTTCCCTCTGCCTTTCCATCCATCCACTCTCTTTCTCTTCCCTCTGCCTTTCCATCCAGCCACTCTCTTTCTCTTCCCTCTGCCTTTCCATCCATCCAGCCACTCTCTTTCTCTTCCCTTCCTGCCTTTCCATCCATCCAGCCATTCTCTTTCTCTTCCCTCTGCCTTTCCATCCAGCCACTCTCTTTCTCTTCCCTCTGCCTTTCCATCCATCCAGCCACTCTCTTTCTCTTCCCTCTGCCTTTCCATCCATCCAGCCACTCTTTCTCTTCCCTCTGCCTTTCCATCCATCCAGCCACTCTTTCTCTTCCCTCTCTGCCTTTCCATCCATCCAGCCATTCTCATTCTCTTCCCTCTGCCTTTCCATCCATCCATCCATTCTCTTTCTCTTCCCTCTGCCTTTCCATCCATCCAGCCATTCTCATTCTCTTCCCTCTGCCTTTCCATCCATCCATCCATTCTCTTTCTCTTCCCTCTGCCTTTCCATCCATCCAGCCACTCTCTTTCTCTTCCCTCTGCCTTTCCATCCATCCAGCCATTCTCATTCTCTTCCCTCTGCCTTTCCATCCATCCAGCCACTCTCTTTCTCTTCCCTCTGCCTTTCCATCCATCCAGCCACTCTCTTTCTCTTCCCTCTGCCTTTCCATCCATCCAGCCACTCTCTCTTCCCTCTGCCTTTCCATCCATCCAGCCATTCTCTTTCTCTTCCCTTCCTGCCTTTCCATGCATCCAGCCACTCTCTTTCTCTTCCCTCTGCCTTTCCATCCATCCAGCCACTCTCTTTCTCTTCCCTCTGCCTTTCCATCCATCCAGCCACTCTCTTTCTCTTCCCTCTGCCTTTCCATCCATCCAGCCACTCTTTCTCTTCCCTCTCTGCCTTTCCATCCATCCAGCCATTCTCATTCTCTTCCCTCTGCCTTTCCATCCATCCATCCATTCTCTTTCTCTTCCCTCTCTGCCTTTCCATCCATCCAGCCACTCTCTTTCTCTTCCCACTCTGCCTTTCCATCCATCCAGCCACTCTCTTTCTCTTCCCTCTCTGCCTTTCCATCCATCCAGCCATTCTCTTTCTCTTCCCTCTCTGCCTTTCCATCCATCCAGCCATTCTCTTTCTCTTCCCTCTCTGCCTTCCATCCATCCAGCCATTCTCTTTCTCTTCCCTCTCTGCCTTTCCATCCGTCCATTCTCTTCCCTCTCTGATCGCGTTCTCTTTACCTTCCCTGTCCTCCTCTCTCTCTCTCTTAAAGCCTCCTGCCGGCTGTAATTAACCCCCGGGAGTAGAGAAAATGACAAAAGCACCAGGAGCTGCCTTGTGCTTTCAAACCGGCCTCCAAGGGCCCTAGCCCTTTGGGGAAGTGCCCAGTGGACTAAAAGACCTGTCCGACCCTGCACAAAATGACAGATATCTAGTCTGCCATATTACTAGTTCATTATAGCCTAATGTATTTGTAAGAAGGGATATCCTTCACATTGGTGTCAGAGTGAGGTTCCTCAAAATTCTTAATCAGGCCAACAGACTTAGGGGCTGATTATGACTTTGGTGGTGCGGTAGCGGGGCAGTATGCCACCGCCCTGCTCCCGCACTGCCAAAGTCGACCGCCGCCCACCCACAAGATTAGGTGTTTTCTTCTGGTCTGGTGGGCGGTCCTTTGGCATTCTCACAGCAGTGCCTTTGAAAAAGACACAGCAATAGGAATGCCACAGCAAATTGCTGTACGGCATGGACTATTAAGCTCATGCTGTGCAGGTACTGGGCGTTCATGCAGACAAGGGGGTCCCTGCAAGCATCCCTATGGCATGAGACATCAGGGGGCCCTGTAGGACCCCCTTAGTTTTCTCACTGCCAGCAGTTTCATGGCACAAACACCACCGTGAGAGACCGCTGGCAGTGAGGAAACTCGTAATATGTTTGGCGGGGCTGCCGCAACCCAGCGAAGCATATTGAGGCCTCACACCACTATGCCACTGCCGGGGAACATGGTTCCCTGTCGATTGTGGCAGTGCAGTGGCAGTCTGGGCGTCAAAGTTGTAATACTGCGGTCGAACCACCGATCCGGCGCGGGCTGGACCACCACTGCTGCACCCCAGTGAGTCTGGCTGTCCTCGGACCGCCATACTCGTAATCAAGCCCTTAGTTCATAGATGTGCTTGAGGGCATGCTAAAATAGACCCTTTGGATGGCGGTGCTTTTAAGATACCAGGCCACAAAAACCTTTGAAGACCCAAGGGACGGGGTCCATCACGGGTCATTCTGCATGACTAGTGGTATCAGTTCTCCTGAGTAGTGAAAGACAGTCTATATGACCTGGCCAGTTATGTATGCATCAAACCGGCACCTGGTGCCGCAGGACCACTGGGGATTTACCCAGCTGTCGGATTACCAAGTACGCCACTGATTCGGACCAGGGCACGCCATGCACTGCCATGTAATGAAACACATGGCAGTCCTCCTAACGTACGCCCAATGTTGCTCTAATGTCCCTTTAAATGGCTACTACAACGCCTGAAAGCGCTCGCCTGGAAACGAGTATGCCAATCATTCTGGGAAATTTGTGCACGATTCAATTCAGGCCTCCAGTCTCACCTATCAAATACCAAAAACAATCACCTACCCAGAGACACCGGAAATCTGCGATTGTGCGGCTGCAGCGTTTTTCGCATGATTATAGATCTGCCGGATTTGCCACATGATCCATCATCTGCCTGTATGTTTTACCAAAAATTGTTGTTTCTAGCTCAAATGGTTCAAAAGTTACTAAAACGCAGCAACACGTGTTGCCGCACAGTGGAAAGGTTAACTGGTCAACTTTCTGCTGCTTATTGCTATGTTTAGGTGTTAAACTGGCACTAGTGAGGTTCAATCAATGCTAAGTCTGTTAACAGGTCTTAGCAATGTCAAAATACCGAAGTGATAATATCACAAAATGTGCTGAATTATGCTGCGTAATTTGCCTATTCTTGCCGCATAATTTACTGAACCCTGCGGCATAATTTGGCCCTCTCCTATAATTCCAGTGGCCCTGCCTACACCTCATTCATAATATAAGAACAGACCTATCCACACTATATGCACCTCTTCCAAAGATAAACCTGGCCCCTCTGAGATGGAAATCTCAGAACAGTTGGGAAAAATCAACCCTGAACAACAGAAAGCGCTACAATACCATTGGCAGATTGTGCGCTATACAAATGCAAACACCACAACAATGACACAAAACACCTCTAAACCTTATTCTGGTATATAGGGTCGGAGAGGCAGATCAGGTAAATTTCCTGAGACTTGTAGGACACTTTTATTTACTAAGAGGAGGCTTAGTCAGACCATGGTGAGAAACTTATGCTATTTTCCTGGGTACTGATGCTGACAAAATCTGCACTGATACCGGAACAATTTTGCACCAGGCGAATGCACTGACTAATGTGTAACTTTCAGGTCATGCGAGTGTTATGATGTCACTGATTGGGCAGTGCAAGGGTGATTTTTTTCATTCGTCAACCAATGAGAATGCTTTTGCAAAATGTGCTCGATCACCGTTGCGAAACTGCTGAGTCACCGGCTCAGTGCAAGCGATCCTCGTGGGCGCTAAACACTAAAATCAGGGGAAGTGCCTGATCCGCCACACGGTGGGAAGACAAAAGAAGGCGCTAATTATATGTCGACAAGGTGTCCCCGCTCGAGAGGAGTGGAGAGGCCTGCGGAGGAGTGAGCGCCGCAGAGCGGTGATACACGAGTGGGCGAGAGACAAAAGGGAGCGCTGGAGAGGAAACACCGCAACACCTACGTCGCCAGCAAGAGCCCTTATACCGGAGCCGCACGCGCGCTTTGAATCCGCGCGGCCATGAAAAGCCGCCTACCTGGGAGATTCCATTCTGTGGGAAAGGGGGAGGGGGTTGGGGCGGCACCTCTCGTTATTTTAGAGTAAATACTGCTGATTATTAACAAGGCTACAATTTTTTTTATTTTTGTAAATAAAAAAAAGTAGATCAGGAGAAAATCTGCAGTACAAATCTAGCCATGCCCCAGATCCGGTTTTCAAGTGCAGCTCCAGGGAGGCCGGATATATTCCAGATTAGCAGCCTTGAGGTAAAAAAAATGTATATGCAACGAGTCTGTATTGAACCTACCTATACTTCAGTGTTTATACTGAAAATTCGATACACATACTGCAGAGGGATTTGCTGTTCAGGGCCTTGAATTTTTCAATTCTAGTTGTAGGTTTGAGAGGAAGGGACGTTTTTAGATTAACTAAAAGCTTTGCACACTACATGCTGCTGCTGGAGCTGTATGCACTCGCACTATGTAACACATAGCTTGGCGGGTAAACGTGCTTGCTGCGGAGATCTGTTAGCAATGCATTAAATGGGCAGCTACCTACTGCAATGGATTAATTTGTTGTTAGGTCTCGCATGACCCAGCGCATGTGCTGGTCTGGTGAGACTTATTGAGAGGGCTCCAAAAAGTGCTACCAGGCCAGCCTAGAGCTACAGTGCATGTGCGCGGGCGCGCGATCAGCGCTTTACCGCGATTACTTTCGGTTTCGGGGCCGCACAGCCGCTTTGATGTTTGATCGTGATCACTTTCACTTACGCGGCCGCACGGCCGCTTTGCATAGCCAATAGGTCTCGCTTTTGGGACCTTATAAGTATTTAGTTATGCAACTGTTGCATGGCTAAAACACTTATAAGGTCCCAAAGGCGAGACCTATTGGCTATGCCAATGCTTGTTTTCAATGCTCTGTATCTGTTTTAAAGTCAACAATACATGCATCTGTGGCCATTTCAGATAGGGTTATGTTTTTCAGTGCTTCACATACAGACGTAGTGCATGAACATGGCCATAGAATAAGTCAGGTTTCGACAGAAATGCTACATTTAGGTGCCACAGAACATCCAATCATGTCAACAATTTCTACGTTTCAGTCTGTTCGCAGTAGAGCCGTTTTTTTCTTCAAACGAGGGATGCTCTCAGGGGAAATCAGTTTGAGCTATTAGTGAGAGAGATGTTGCGTGACTTGTGCTCTGCATCAGTTAGTGGAGTTAATCTTCAGGTATCCCAAAAGGGCAAGCGAAGGATCATTTTCAGTCTGGGTGGCCTATAAATTCAGCAGCTCTACTAGCAAGCATTGGCAATGTCAACGGGTCTTGCTTTTTGGAACCTAGTGGCCTTTGGTGATGCTGTACAGAATCATAATAAAATAAGGCGAAATTGCACGACTACTGCTGGCGGTCGCGTCATAGCTGTGACTCCCGCATACATCATAAAATGTGCAAGCTGCAGCATAATTTTTTTAAATCTACCAATCCAAGATGGTGGGCACCACTTTGACCGGTAAATAATTTTTTTTAGATTCTTTAGCGCGAAAGTGACAGCTAGAAAAAAACCGTTTGGGGAGCTGGGAATAATGGGAGAGAAGGGAAAGACAATGTACAAGGGAGAGAAGAACACAGGGATATGTGGGATGAAGTTTACCAGGGAATTGTGGCAGAAAGCACATGTGAGAGCAAAGACGAGGAACAGTAAGGGAGAGAGAAAAAAAAGAGTACAGGTTTGGGGTGAAAAGTACATGTTAGAGAGCAACACAGGATGCGGGTGGCATGCAGTTTGGTGGGGGAGGAGACACGGGAGAGAGCTGGAAAACACATGCACTCTGTTGGAGTGCTTAACAAAAAAAATTGGTTCTCTAAAAGTGGGCAATTAAATGACACAGGTAAAGAGGCAATGCTCCATGGGAGGGACAAACACAAAATAGACAAAGAAGGCCATTGATTAAGCACCAAGGAAGAGAGAGGTATAATAAAGCCAATCATTGGTGAGGAAAGAGTCGACTGTAAGCCCCTCTAAGTCCATGTTAAGCACCCACAATAGGTCTTTTGCACCCAGACAGCATGACCAGTCTGGCAGGCTCGAGTCAAAATCAGATTTCCAGGAGTTAGCTATATATGGGTAGTTTCTTGCCAAATGCAGAAAATCCATTGTCCTATAAGGACCATGGTGGCATCTTGGGTCTATAGTCGGGCCTATTTTTTTCAGCCGCACACGGGGTATATTAAATGCACGTCATTAATTTAAAGTGAACGAGTTTATGCCCGTAATTTACAGAGAAAAGCCTAGTTTGCTTACAGCAGCACTGCATACACCCTCATCCAGGAGCGGCTGCAATGATCAAAAGGTGGATGGCCTGAGACAGAAGAGCGGGTAGTAAACATATCGTACACAATGGGGACCCATCATTTCGAGTCCGTGGTTGCTATCACTTTTTTGTAAGAGGGGAAGTGTCACAGGCTCTTGTTGAAAAACTGGAAAACATAGACCTGACCAAGTGTGAAGTCTATGATCTAGTAAAGTAGATCCGAGTGATCTATCTAATCTACCCACTTGTAAACAGTTCTGGTGTTTGAAAGGGCCCATTGTCAAACAGGTCACCAACGCAATGCAATTTTTCAAAGTAATTATCCCCTTATGTTTCTTTCCTGGGTTTATTGGTATCATAGGATTGTCAGCTAATTGTAAATTTGGTGCGTATGGCTATGCTAGTCTTGCCTGCCTGCTGGATTCCTACAAGGCCCATTGTTAGGGGTGTGCAAAATGTGCATAATTTTTGTTGTTGCAGTTTTTACATAGCATGAACTCGACCTGAAGGTATGGGAGCGCTTTACAAGAGCACCAGTTACATTACACAAGAACACTTTAGAAACTTTTTTTAGGCTCGGAAGGATTACGCGATTTGCCGAGAATCACAGGATGTTGAGCTGATGCCGAAGCTCGAACCTGGTTCCCCAGTTCCGCAGACAGTAGATCTGGCAGTTACAACGCATCCTCTTGCTTTTGCATGATTACGTGAAATTCCAGCAAAATTATAGGAAATTTTGCATATCATCATGAAATACAAATCCGTCATATTGCAACATATTTATGGATCTGTTGAGTGGGTCTGGGGAGTAAAATGGAAAATACAGTCTTCTGTACACAAGTTTGCAATCTAGTCCTATCACCGGGTAAGGGATGTAGCATTCTGGTTTCAGTCAGTTCACAGCAAAGCGATATTGGTCAGCCTGAAAGCATCTCTCCCTATCAGGGACCTCAAACCACCTTTTTCAAAATGGAGTGTGAGACTATCCTAGCGTATCATATGGTGCTTACCCGCTCATACCAGTCTAGAAATCAACATGTCGTCTCGCATAAAACAGACTTACTCGCACAGCAGGTAGACTGATGAATAGGTTTAGTAATCAAGGTAACACAACCATTTTAATGAGTGCAATAGGACCTGCCATTGATAAAGGAAGTCTAAACCACCTCTCAATCCGACATTTCATCTTAGATATTAAGGGACGTGGTTGTCTCTATCGCCTCTCTGTTTCTTGCCATTGCAATTCCAAGGTATTCGGCCAATGTCTCAGAAGGTTTAAATGGGTATCCAGTTAATATATCTTCTATCTTTTGAGTGAGAGGAACAAACCGGTTTTGTTCCAATTAATGTTAATGCCTAAGGCACCTCATTCATTGACCTCTCTAAATATAGATGAAATGTTTGAACTAGGGTTCTTTCTAGATACATCATATTAGCACAAAAAGAAATCGACATTTTCCTTGAGGGGAAAGGTATGACTGTGTAATTATGTGTTCCAGGCCAGTGGGTCCATCACCAAAGCAAACAAGCATTGGCAAAGTCAACAGGTCTTCACTACGCTAGCCCTATTTATTGGCTGTGTCAATTTATTTATGCATGTTGTACAGCAGCACGGCTGCAGTGCAGCATGGCTGAAAGTAATGGGGAAAAAGCGCTATGACGGAGTCAGTGCTGGCAGTGTAATAGAGTTTTCCCCCCCATTACTTTCATGAAAAACGGTGCTGTACAACATGGCTAAACAAAACATTGACAACGCTAATAGTGTTTGCTTCGGTGAGACATATTGGCTTTGCCAATCCTTATTTTGCTGCCAGGGCGGGTGGGTGGGAGAGTGAGTAACAACATAGGAGGAGCAAGCAACAACAAGGAGGGTGGGATGGGCCAAGTTTGTTTTTCTGCGGGAAAAGGGAGAGTGGAAGGGCAAAGCAACAGTGTGAGAAGATGGGAAGGGGAAGCAATAATGGGGTAGGGTGGGAGGGGACCAAGTAACAATGGGTGAGGTTGGGGAGACAACCAACAATGGGGATGATGGCGGACAAGCAACAATGAGGGGAGAGTGGGAGGGGCAAGCGACAACACAAAAAGGGATGGGTGAGATGCATAACAAGGAGCAGGACAAGAGGGTGGGAGTGGCAAGCAATACCAGGAAGTGATACAGGAGGGTTGGAGGAGACAAGAAATAACATAGAACCCTAGGGGGAGAGAGTAGAAAGATTGAAGGGAAGCAGCCTGCAAGCACATGCATTCTTGTGAAGTGCTGCAACTAAAAGAAAAAAGTAGCCTAGGTCCAAAAGTAGGAGCAATTGAAGAACACTCATTAGGCAAGGCAGCAGTACTTGTGCCATTCTCCAGGGGAGGGACAAACACATGAAGAGGGAGTGAAGCCGGTGCGTGCTGACCAAAGAAGCAAGGAAATGAGAGAGACGATGAAGCCAGCCAATGATGAGCAATGGACAGGCTGTAAACCCTCTGTAAGGAAACAAAATGCTTTGCAAGCTTAAGCACATGTGCTCTCTCTCAGGCGAGACGTAAAAACAAAGTCAGCAGTGGGCACCCATGCCTAGTTATCCTACAGATTGGAAGGAGAGATGAGAGGCAGCCAAAAAGAATAGTTTAACAATGAATAGTATAGGACTCCCGATGCCCATTCTTTCAAAGGAGAGTACCAGAACTTCTCAGCAGGGATGAGTTGCTTTTATTGGGACAGCACCAGCACTTCTTAGAAGCAAACAGGTATTCTAGCAACTTCAAGCACGATCTGTGTGATCCTACAGGTAACACTTTTAAATGAAGGTAAGATAGTTAAGTGACTTAATGTGCCACTGATGCATTTTTTGCCTGCAAGTCACAGTTTCAAACACTTGGGGCAGCCTTTCATACATTTGAGGTCAATACGAATCGAAAACCTGACAAAGTAAAACAAAAAAATATTAAATTGTAAGTTGTTAAAATGTGTAAACCTCTATGTGTAGATTAGGGCATATCTGCAGTATTGTACCTAGCTGTGAAGGCCACGTGATCAGCTGCGGCCCGTGTAGGTAAGAGTGGTGGGGCCAGGTGAGGGGGGGGGGATTTCGACAGACAAAGATGCAAGAAAATTGTTTATTTAATTTTCCCTTGTGGTCGTCTCTCAAATACCCCCCAACCCGGCCCCACCGCTTTTACCTGCACAAGCCGCGGCTGCACGTGACGGTTATTGTGGCCAGCTCTGAAGGCTATATAACAGAAGTTCACGCAAAGATACAAGAACTCCTCTCAAAGTGAATATCTCTGATAAAGAATAGGGTAAAGCTGGAGACAATTTAGGGGGTGTTTGTTTAATAAAAAGTAGAAATTGTGTCTGGAAGGCATGCCACTCACCACCTGCTGCTGCATTCTAAGGTATTAAGGGAAGGCTTTAAAACTTCCATGGGCTGCTATGAATAGAGGCACCCGGCTTTTATTCCAGAGAGCGCTACCTTTCAGAAACGACAGGAGGCTGGCGAAAACCAAAAACAAGATGCCCTCCTGCTGCAAAATGGGAATAGACAGAGGCAAGAAGCCGGCAATTTCATCCTTTTCTCAGCGGCACTCGAGTGCCTCGGCGCGAGGAGTACATTTTTCGCGACCATTCTGCACATTGTCCTGACACTGTCTTTGTAAAAAGCCTGACCTCAGGGCAGTCACTTCAAAATAGCAATTTGTCCTTTGGGGTATTTTCCACCAGTATGGTACTAGAATATTGTGGAAAAATATTGGGTTAGAAAAAATTGCAACACATATATAGGTGTATGGGCGACTTAAAAATATTGTCCTACCGGAATATCATGGGCAGAATATTGAAGACCGAAATATTGTGAAGGTAAGTTTATATAGGTAAGTACTGGTTTACTTTACTTAACCTGTGGACTTTGACCATATAGATATCTTCAAGTTACAGAGATGTAGAGTTGAGGATAGTACCTTTACACTTACCTATATGCATTTACCTTCTAGATATTTGGCCCTCCATATTTTGGCCCCAATAATTTGGTAGCACAATCTGGTATTTTGACATACCATCTTACATATGTTACAAATGAATGCACCTGATTAATTTAGGGCTATGCCCTGCAAGTCGGGTGCAAGGAGGTGGCCAGAATCTCACCAATAAATTGAAACAATCTCTCCAAACCTGACGAAAGAACATTAACATTCCACTCCACTCTTTGTATTGAGAAAAACCCAATTGTTTAGGGTTGGAATGCATGGATCAGCAGGCCATGGTCAATAAAACCATAAACTGCATCCTCAGTATAGTGCTGACGTCACTCCTTCGGGGCTGGAGGAATTGTTTTAACGTATAATAAAAAGTGGCATCACCATCGTGTAGTTCTAGTTAGGATCTAGTTCCCACAGAAAATGTATTTTTTGTTTTGCTAATAACTTTGGCAGCGTTTGACAAATCTTTACGAAACTTTCACCAAAAAGTAGTAATTCACCTTAGTTCTTAGTGGAAAGCTTCAGAGTGATTTTTCAAGCGAGGGCTGAAAAAAAGGGGGTTTGCCAAAATGCAATTTCCAGGGGGATTTTTGAACAGCGCTACAGTCAAAACGGCTGAACGGAATTACACCAAATTTGGCAGAAAGCTAGATCTTTACCAGAAAGCATGTTTTTTGTGATTTGGTGTAAATCCGTTCAATTCTTTTTGGGAAATTAAGGTTCTAAATTTATAGCCATCTCAATAGTTGGATACAGGAGACTCCTTCCGGAGTCCTGTGGGTACGCAACTTCAAATATTAGAGCGATCTGTTTGGCTGAGGGAGCTTTTTTCCCCCCCGTCAGCTGCAACGCACCTCTGAGTCCTGCAGGAGCTCACACTCGGACTGGCTGGCCACAACATTAACAGAAATGTTGTGGCCATCATTAGAAGACTCAAAGACTTGAACACTGGAACCAAGTGCACCCGATGGATGAGACCCAATCAGGGAGAAACCGGTCTTGGTTTGTTTGTGCTCATGTTAAAAAAGGAGCTGGTCTCAATCTTTGGGCTGGACTGTTCCTATTGGAGGAGGATCAAGAATGATTTCCATATGGGTGGGTCCAAACTGATGCGGTATGATGAGCAAAATAACTGACTGGGATGCGTCCTCAAGTAATTAGAAGTGGCTGAGATTAATTCAAGCATTCACTTCTTTGTATACTTCAGTGAAACACCCTAAGCTTGACCGGTATGCTCAGATGTGGTTTGTGTGGTCACTCTGCCACTGAAAACAAGCTGCACCAGGCTGACGAGCCCCAATCAAGACAAAACCGGACTTCGGTTGCTTGGGAGCATCTGCCTGGCAGTTTGAGCTGGTTTCTTCCCATTGGAGCTGGGTCAAGACTGATTTTTATATGGCTGGGTCCAAACTGAGGTGATATGGTATTCAAAATACGATGGACTGGGATGCGGGCCCAAGTAATTACCAGTGGCCTATATTAATTCAAGCATTCCATCTATCACTATTTAACATTCTTACATGCTTTCTGAAGCACACAGAGGGATTTTAGTTAGTCTAGTGCCAGTATACAATGGAATGGGATCTCAAATGCCTATTTGGCCTCCGCTATGAATATACCCGATTACTAAAGGCAAAAACTGCAGAATCCTTGATCAAATAGCTGAAAGTTCCTCTGGTATCAAGGCCAAGTGTGTGAACTCAGTTACTGCCCTTTACTGAGAACCGTGTTGTCCTGACTCCACCAGTGCATCTGCTCCCAGCAGTCCACAAGGGCCTTCTGTTGGGTCTTTGTTTCCTTCTGTGTATAGTCTGTTTTCTGTGTTGATTGAGAAGACAAAAATGTTTTTGGGTGAAATGCTCGATTTAATCTTAGCCACTGGTGATTACTCAGTGGCACTTTTATGTCTATCACTTTTTCCCGCCAAGACATTCATGACAGAGAGAAGCCATATTCAAATCGGGCTTGGTCCTGCTCCAATAGGCTCAGTCTAGCCCAAACTGCCCGGCTAGGTCACTTCTAAATGGGACCACGAGCAAACCCAGACTGGTTTCTGCCTTGTTGGGCCTTAGCAGTGAGGTGCAACTTGAGTCCAGTGGCACAGTTGGCAGTGGACCCATGCCCCTGCATACCTGTAATGGACGTATTGCTTGAATTCATCTCAGCCACTGGTAGCCACCGTAGGCTGCAACCAGTCCTTCATTTTCCAATCCTTGTCTTACTTTGCCTTGTACAACTTTATATTGGAAACACACGTCCCTGCTGTATGCTGCAGATTCAGCAACGTCTTGGAATTCCTGGCCAACGGTGAGTAAACAGGCCACCGGGGCAGCCTATCTACTTGGGCACTTGGGCTCCCCAACCCACAATTACCCATCAGATATGCACCTGAAACATGAAAGTTCAAATACATTACAGTGTGTGTCTGACTCTTTCCTGAGAGGTCAGATAGCCAGACACTGTTGGGCTGTACAGAAGCAAGTGATCACACCGGTCATTCTAAGAATAAATCCATGCCACTGACTTTCCTCTGAACAGCCCCATACTGCAAATAAAGCAAAAACAGGAAGCCATCAGTGTTGTCGCGTCAACGTGATGCAGTCCTGGGTGCTCCACTGTGTTGCTGAGTTTGAGGTGAGTTGGGTTATCAGCATTATCCTATCCTTTCCCATTTATCCCAGGGTATTCTGTAGCATTTACTAGCTCTCTGTAGGGTGCTGAAGCGTTTACCTATAGGAGTAGCATGCTACACCATATGGGGGTGTGGCTGGAAGGCTAGGACTGCCCTCTCACAGTCTGTGCTGGTTCTGTCAAAATGCAGTGACACAGCTGGACCACATGGTGCACTCACGTGCAGCTGCCAGACAGTCTGTCTTGCCGCAGGGATCTGTGCATTCAAAAGAAAAGAACTGTGGATCACATGAAAGGTAAAGGGCCATATGTACCAACACATTTTCCCATAGACACAGAATGGGTAAAACTCTTTGATTGATCTGTCCCAAAATGTTTTGCAATTTGCAAACTCAAAGGCACTGTGGAGTGGCATCACTGGATTGATAGAATAAATATCAGCCCTTTTCCCTTGTCAATCCAATGATGCTACTCAGAAGTATTCCGTTGTTGGTCTCTTAGTCCTTATGTTTATTTTCTCCACCAGTTCCCAGTTAAAGGGACAGCTAAATCCGAGGATGCTCTGAACAGTACACTTCACTATATGGTTTTGTGAATAACAAGTGTTACAAAATGATTTCACAGCTGCTTTATTTTACACGATGAACAAAGTGAAGAAATAAATAGAAATGTAAGGCTGCAGAAGCAGTTAATGCATGTATTCATGCCCCACTACCATCTTGGAACACCCAGCCGCCACTGGAAGGCCGAGATCCCTATTCAGCTGAGCCCTGGGGAGCCTAAAAGTGTTTACCTTGAGGGTGCAATAGAGGATCCGGTGGAACTGTCATGGTCAGAACTAGGGGTTTGCCAAATTTGTGTAATTTGCTTCCATGTAATTACACAAAATTTCAGGAAAATTATGTGAAATGCAAATCCACCATTTAGCTCTACATTTTAGCACAAAATGTGGCCTCCCGTCAATTTTGTTTACTTAAAAACACATTTTCCTGGGGCGTGGCTAGCAGCCAAGCAAGATGGCCGCAGCCTGAGAGCTACGTGGCCGCGGGGGCAATCCCAATAAATCCGAGCAATTATCCGATACTAACACAGCCTGAAACACACGGAATTGAATTAAAACCGTTGGCAGCTCGGATCGTGCCGTTCCAGGGATCCGAAAGACCGACAGCTGCTGGCACAGAGGACGCGGCAATCTGGGGCCTGCAAGACTTTTTCAAGCCGGGGCCTTGCGTGAAATACTGCCCCGCCGCCGCGAAGATCCAGGCGGCACCAGTAACAACCAAGGCAGCACAACCATCGGTGCACTGCTCATGAGGGGCGCCGCGGCAGAGTGGATCTAGGGACATAACGGCTGTAAAAAAGGCATCGCAGGCAGAACGGGTGAGCGACGCAGTGTACGCGCGAGCGCTCCGAGGCCCCCCACCCGGCGGAGACGGTGCTCCCGACGCAGCCTTACAGAGCGAGAACGGCGAGCTCTGGGAGGGCAGAGGCCCTGCCAGACACAAACCACAGACTGCAGAACCCCTGGGGACCAGAAAACTAGAATTTTGACCGCATCGGAACAGATTGAGGGACAGTTGATGCACCGGATGAGACACGATGCCTGAAGCAGTCAATGGGGGAGGGCTGGATGTGAGTGCTGTATAAGATTCGGGTGTGAACACTCTTAACATCTAAGATAGTGTGAGCAAGACGTGGCGGCATAACGACTCGCGCGCCAGTACAGATCACTTGGCGTGGCCAGGTCTGGTCAAAACGGGAGCGCTGCCTACGAGCCCACGCCATTAATCCACCAGCAGATTGGGCTCCCCCCACAATCCCACATGCGCTAAGCGTTGGGACTCACCGATATTGGAAGGGTGCCCTGGACGAACAGTAGGCTGAGTGCGCACAGAGCAGACTGCGTGACATTGAAAAACGCTGCACTGCAGACCCTGCGCACGGGGTGACAAGACTGGGGGCACAGAAACAATTGACGCTGTGCGACAGCACTAAAATCGGCTTACCACTGCAACCCAGCGCCGCTTACATCCGAGGCCACGGAAGAAGGTAGGAAATCCGAAAGGCCGTGCGCGATTATTTAACACGCGGCAGGCAGTGGAGATTACTGCCCCCCTGTGTGCGTGGTGGACCCCCGGTGCGCAGGAAAAGATGGGGGCCGGGGCCAGAGAAGCCCTCCTACTGTGAAACTGGACAAATATGCCTACACCAAGGACTCGACTGAGAAAGCACAAACAAATGCTACCCAAACGGTGTCCTCCGCATCCAATAACCCCGAGGAGGTCACGCTAGTGGACATTATGGCCGCCCTACAGCAGGTCCAATCCTCGATTGGCACGATCTCCACAGATATATCCCTAATACGGGCAGACTTTTCAAAATTATCAGAAGGACTAATGGAGGTCGAGTCCACGACAACAGCTCTTTCCACAGATACGTCCTTGCAACGCCAAGAGCGCCATCTGGAAGCTGACAATAAGCTTATACTGGCGAAACTGGAAGACCAAGAAGGTCGTTCGCAATGAAACAATGTGCGAATTATTGGTGTGCCCGAAACAGCGGGGCGGCCTGCCTTGGACCTCTTTGTGGAAGACCTCATCAAGACCCAGCTGCAGCCACGGGGACTGTCCAGCTTCTTTTCAGTAGAAATAGCTCATCGAGTACCAGGAGGGAGGCCATGGCCGGGCGCCCCCCCAGGCCAATATTGGCGTGCATATTCAATTTTCGAGATCGCGACGCTATTCTCCAGGCAACGAGAATAGCCCCCCTCTATCCAAATTGATAACTGCGCCATCACGCTGTATCCTGACTACACAGCAGCAGTAACCAAGCAAAGGCGCAGTTTCCTGGAAGTAAAAAAAGGACTGCGTGCTCGAGAACTCAAATATTCAATGCTTTTCACCGCGAAAATTAAGAGTAGCGGTGGAAGGAAAAACCTAGTTTTTCGCCACACCTGAGGAGACCCGAGATTGACTGGAGGGATGGCACCGAGCTGCACGATCCGGAAAACCGAGAACTCAACATCAACGCCGACTGCAGGACTCACAAAGATCCAGGTCAGCGGAACCCAGCGAAACAGGAAACGGACTTAACGTGCGTGATCGGTACCATGATAGACGATACAAGGCACGGCATCAGAATCAATCCACAATAAGACGCCACTGAAACGTCAACTCTACCATCGGACATACCATTCTTGATTTTACTATGCTTTATTCCATGTATACCTATTTGCCTAGACAACAATAACAAACGAGCCGCCATCGACGGCTGTGAACTATCTACTTCCATATACGATGCTGGCCGTCGCAGTTGCTTTGCCTAAGGCAGGACCTCCGGAGGTCGCTGATAGATTCTCCCCCCCACGCAAGTACAAGTTATGGGACAAAAGTACTCTGCTCAGTTGGGGTGGCAGGTAGTTGGAAGTCCGCCGGGCAGGGAGGGGGGAGGGAGACGGGACAGTTCACGGTTTTCCATTTGTTTCTATTGTTTTTACTACTAGGCATACATGATGACACAGTGAAGTGGATACCGCACAGTGCTATACACCCTTACCTTACCAATATCGTGAATGGCATACACAGCCCACATACCTGACAATGCAGATGACCTCTCCCTGAACCCCAGGTGACTACCTCCTCCTTTTGCAGTACTGTCATGGAATGTAAATGGACTGGGTGACAAGATTAAGAGGGGATTGGTCCTCCAATACATTAGATGCAAAGGCCCGGCAGTGGCACTGATACAGGAATCACACTTAACGGGTTCGGCCTACAAGGTCCCAGATAGATGGGGCTACAAAATGGCTGTACACTCTGAATTTACCTCTGGTTCTCGGGGTGTGGGAATCCTGGTAAATAAACATTTCCCTCTGATACTCACTGGATCCTGGACAGATGATCAGGGACGGTTTGCCCCGTTAGCATGCCATTGGGAGGTTCAACCGTATAACCTGGTTTCAGTTTATATCCCCCAGCACTACAGCAAGTAACCTTCCCAGCACTAGGAGAAATCATTATGGGCGGGGACTTCAATGCCACAATGGACGCGCCAATAGACAGACAACCCCCTAGAGACCCTAGTGGTGCAAACCTCAAATTAAGGGACTTTACAGACGCAGTTGGCTTCATTAATGTATGGAGAGCTAGACACCCACAAGACCGACAGTTCACCTTCCACTCGAGGTACATAATAGTCTATCATGAATAGACTACATATTCACATTGGCAACAGGGCTAGAAAGGATATCAGAGGTCCAACATCTGCCCGAGGCATTTCTGACCATTCGCCGCTACACATCACATACACATCTTATACTACAACTAGACATCGCCTGTTTCCACTTTACCCAGGATACCTTAAAAACCGTAAGATAGGAAAGGGTTTGATCATGGCCACTAAGCAATATTTCGCTGAAAACGAACACTCAGTATCCTCCCCAGTGACGTTATGGGAGGCGTATAAAATGGTACTACGGGGTCATGCAATCACACTAGTTGCTGGGGGAAAAAGTCACAAAGGCACCAGATCGAAACATTGGAACAGGAAGCAGCGGAGGCGAATCATGCACTAAATACCAATGATACAACACATCGGCTACATCTAGCCCAGCAAGAATATAGGGCATATGCGCAAGAAGAGGCGAGGGCCAGGCTCACAGCCACGCAGCATACTATTTACAAAATGGGTAATAAAGCAGGTAAGCTTCTCGCCTGGCTAGATAAAAGGGACAGAACTAACCGATAGATAGCCCGACTCCGGTTAGAAACTGGGGATATGACCTCTGACCCTCAGCAAATAGTAGCTCCATTGGCCTCACATTACAGAACAATCTACACGCCCATTGCCGACAATACAATAGAAGACAATTTAGCCTTCCTGACAGACATCCGTATGCCCACACTATCTCAGGACGCTGCCCAAGCGCTTGATGCAGATCTGACTTCAGAAGAGCTTACTCTGGCCATAGGTGCACTGCATATGGGGAAGGCCCTGGGAGCTAATGGGATCCCGGTAGAATTTTACAAAAAAGCAGCAACCCAACTTGCGCCACATCTACTTAACATGTACAAGACGAGTCTAAAAACAGGGGGAACTGCCCAGAGATCAGCGACTAGCGACAATAGTGGCAATTCATAAGCCGGCAAGCCACCGCAGGACTGCATGTCCTACAGACCTATATCTTTGCTAAATGCAGAAGTGAAAATACTAGCTAAAACATTAGCCATGAGATTGCAACCGTATCTTACGGCAGTGATTCACCCTGATCAGTCCGGCTTTATGCCGAACCGTAACACAGCTCTCAATCTCCACAAGCTCCATGGTGTCATGGCGCACAGGTCGAATATTGAGGAAAACGCAGTTATTCTTTCCTTAGATGCACGCATGGCATTCGATATGGTTGAGTGGCCCTTCCTCTTCGCAGTCCTCCGGCATATGTGCTTCGGCCCCAAATTCTGCGACTGGATACGTCTGTTATATAGTAAACCCCTGGTGCAAGTTGTGGCCAATGGCCGCATCTCGATAGATTTCCCTCTTGGTAAAGGGACAAGGCAAGGCTGCCCGCTCTCCCCACTCTTATTTGCAATAGTGTTAGAACCCCCGACGGCATGGGTACAGCAAGACTCAGTCATCCGAGGGCTGAAATGGACCCTGGGAAGGGAGGACCGCATATCACTCTATGCAGATGATATATTGTTATACCCGACGTCCCCGGCACGCTCTATCAATTGCCTATTAGATATTTGTGCAGCGTATGGCAAGGCCTTGGGTTATACGATAAATTGGACAAAATCACTTCTGTATGTTCTACATGGTCCCCCGCCCAGATTGCCGCGCAACTGCGATATCCAGATTGCAGAAAGGGGTTTCAAATATCTAGGCATATGTATCACACCTCAGGCCGCACATTTCACCGAAAAAAACCTCATGAAGCCCCTAGCAAGATTCCGCCGCGATGTTAAAACACTGGCGCTCATTACCGCTCACTCTACTGGGCAGAGCGGCTCTCTTCAAGGTGATGGCACTGCACAGATTCTTGTATATCCTGCAAAATACACCATTCCAAGTTTGCCCCACAATGATAAACACCGAGGTAACCAAACTACTTTGGGACGGGAGATCTGCACGTATCGCCATGAGTAAATTAGTGAAGGGATGGTATGACGGTGGTATCGCCCTCCCGAATATTCAAACGTAGTACTGGGCATCACACCTCATCGTGATAAATCAATGGCTTCATGCACCACAAGATGACCTAGCATCCTGTATGGATAGGCATCTACTAGAAACCGAAGGCGTCATGGGGGTACTATATAATTGGTCCAAGAAAACGACTCTCACCGGTCCTGTGGCACACACAGTAGAGGTATGGCATGTGGCACAGTGGGTGTTAGGATGGGAAGGGACTTTCACGCAAGCTACGCCACTGTGGGACACCCGAGAGTTAGGGAGGCTGCAAAACACCACAGGATTCCAACAGTGGGACTTGATAGGTATCTCCAGGGTGGGAGACCTATGGAAAAAGGCGAGGTTGTTCCTTTCTCACAGCTACAAGACACTTACAAGTTGGCACAGACAGAAACCTTCAGATATATGCAAGTTAGGCATGCGCTCATGGCTGTGATTCCACCAAGCACGCAACTCCCGGAGGTCTCACCACTAGAGGACAGTCTTCTAACAGAACATTTGAGGAAAAAAGCCATCTCCCTAACATACCGGAAAATATTCAACAATCAGCCAGACCCCACGACCATCCTTAAGGAAAGATTGGAAGCGGACGTAGGAAACTTAGATGAGGAGGAATGGCAGGAAGCACTAGCGTCCAAGAGAAGTAGCGATACCTTCTACATTAAAACTAGTACAATTGAAAATATTAGATCGCACTTATTACTCACGCACCCTCCTACATAAGCTAAGCAGGATCGACACTCCACTCTGCCTCAGACAATGCGGAGCACTGGGCACCTTTTGGCACACAATTAGGGAATGGCCAGTGATTACACGCTACTGGAAGGCCATCATGCATACAATTTTACAAGTGACTAGAGTGGAGGTCCGTCGAAAATCAAAGATGTGCCTGCTCAATATCTGGGACCCCACGGATCTCAATCACGCAGCTTAAGACTGGGAGGCTCTGGGGCTGGCATTAGCGAAGCGCAATATAGCGAAACACAGGGGCTCAAGAATGACTCTGACACATCAACAGTGGTGCTGTGATATGGATGGCACAATGGTAACTGAGAAGTCAGTTTATTTTCACCGGGGATGCCCCAAAAAATGGGCTAGAGTGTGGGGAGGATGGAATACATTCCGAGGTAATATCTGCGAACCCCTCCAAGAGGAGCCGCTGTCGGCTGAGGGAAGCGGCGTTTACTTCGCATGCGTTTCTTCGCATGCTGTTTCTACGCGGTCGTTGGTACGACCGCGTTGTTAGTTAGCATACCTTTACTACGCAATTCGGAAATACGAATTGCAGTAAGGGGGAGAAGGTGTTGGATTTAAAATCCAACACCTTCCCTAGTGTCCGCATAGACTGGAGTTGGAATAGTAAATTATACTATTCCAACATCCAGCACCCCCTTACTGCAATTCGTAGTTCCGAATTGCGAAGTAAAGGTATGCTAAATAACAACGCGGTCGTACTAACGACCGCGTAGAAACGGCATGCGAAGTAAACACATGCGAAGAAAAGTTATATATTCGTCGGCTGACGGTGATTAATTAACGAAGAATTCAATAACAGGGTTGATGTCATTGCACGTATTGGGTCGATAATTACTAAATGCAAGGTGCAATTACTTACTGTGAAAGCTATACTGCTATTACATAATATATAAGTAATCTACTACATGTACTACTGGATATTCCACTGACATACTGATTGTCATATTAACCAAAATGTCAATAAAATGTTTTTTAAAAAAAAAAAACATTTTCCTCTAAAAACATAATTGTCACAAACAGGCGTTCATGTTCTGGTTGTTTGTGTTGTTCCCGCACTACGGCACTATACTTTTGTTGTGAATGGCGGCATAAGTATGCGAGGTAGTGTGATGGTGTAAATTCAAGAATTTTGACTAACAAGCATAACACAAAATTCCTAAAATTATATGAATTGCACTGGTATAATGTAAAGTTTACCAAGGCCTAGTTAGAATTTACGTCCATGATTTACACTCCATCATTCATACTTGTTGCCCTGTGTGAGAGAAAATCTATGGAGAAGAATCCTACCATCGATCTTGTCGCAATAGGCATAAGGTCACCAGCAGGTCAAATTCCCACTTCCCCCTCCCCCCCAAAACATTTTTTGCAGGAGAATTAATTCTTTCCCAAAAAGTAGGTTTCACCATTTTTGTTACCAGCACACCTAATTTTAGCATTATTCTTCACATCTATTTTTTTAACTTTTGAGAACTTCATAATGTCAACAAACTTAAAAATAACGTCAATCTTTTTCAAAAGGCAGTTTTGCTACTTTTTAAAATTGTAAATGAAAGTGGCCAATGAGATACTCCAGGGCTAACTTAATAGATGTAGCTCTATCAAACCCCTGTTGCAAGACAATCTTTGAATTAAATATAATTCACAAAAGACTGAAGAAAATAGGATATTTCGGTACCCTCTAAGAGTCAACCTCGCACCATTCTTTACAAAGCACAAGAATCAGAGATGTGAAAAAAGAAAATGTTACTGGCTGAGCAGAGCAAACCTGCCACCTCTGCAACGTTGTGAAATTGCAGTATTTGACAACGGTGTGGGAAGCATTCTAAAAATTGTTTTTACAATAGATTTTCCCTGTACATACTTTAATAAGAGTAGGTTTAGGAGGGTTGTTTGCTTGCTTGTTTTGAAAACTCTGCCTGCTACCTGAAGTTTCTGAATTCCACAAAGCTTTAAAACACTTCTTGAAATTATAACTATGCTGTATTTTGGTGTGAAATGTTATGTATCCCTGATTTAGAACATGGGGGTTATACCTTATTATCAAAGGTTCATTCCATGATAGTTCCACAGACAGTAATTTTAGTGATTAAGAATCTCAGTTGTGATTGTCCTAAGACCTATAATTTGTACGATCTAGATATTAGAATAGATATCTATCTAGCACAGTGGTTCTCAAAGTACGGCCCGCGGGCCACTGGCGGCCCGGCACACCTTCTCTCGCAGCCCGCAGCTCTGCCTCCGACCTCCCTGGTAACTGGAGAGTTGCAGCAGAGTACTGCTTGAGTGCCATTTTCTTTGTTGCTGGCGTTAGCCAAGCAGCATCGTTTTGTGATTCCGCACTTGCTCTATTTAGTTAGTGAAGCTTGTTTTATGACCAGGGCTGACCTGCCCATAAAACAAGAGAAATGACTGCGAAAACAAAGCCCAGAAACAACAAGCATTTGCAATGCGATAGGTCTCGTATTTATGAGAGTTTGAGCTATTGGCATTGTAAATGACAATGCCTTTTATTTATGTGTTGTTTTTAAAACAGACAAATAAAAGACTTTGTCATTTACAATGCCAATAGCTTAAACTCTCGCAAATGCGAGACCGATCGCACTGCAAATGCGTGCCATAAAAATAAAAAAGCGTAAGGAGAGAGCGTGTCCCACCTGCAACAGCAGGCAAGACAAAGCTATTTGAGAAAATAGTGCTGGGAGGCTGTTACTAAAGCCTACCGAGCAACAACGCGCGTAAAGGGGGTGTCGCCATGGGAGGTTACAAAACGAGACAATGCGGTACGAAGGAGGGACTACTAAGCCTTTTGACCAATGAACAGCCACAGTTTACAGTGGACAATGACACAAGCCAATGAAAAATGTAGGTGAAGAGTGGGCAGAGCTTAATGTCCCTACCTCAATACAGGATGCATATCAGAGCAGAGCATGCGCTGCCAAGGCTCGACCTAAAAAATTATGTTATAAAGGTATGTTTTGTGCTATTTTGATAATACAGGTATCTTAACTGAACAAGCATTGACAACGTCAATAGGTCTCATTTATGAGACATTAGCGCTGGCAATTATTTTTAGCCATGGTGTATATGATGCATGGCTGAAAATAATCTTTAAAACAAAGGTACTATGACCTGGCAGCCACACCAGTTTGTAGGCACATGCTAACATGGATGCTTGCCCCTACAAAATGAGGTGAGCATTTTTTTTCTTTTTATTTATAAATCTCAGACGAATTAGTAAATAAAAGTTGCATGACGTGCACTTTTCTGGTAATGCGCCAATGTGCTTTTTTTGAAAGAGGGTTAATGCGCCTTTTAAAAAAACAACAAGCAAATGGGGGAGTGAGTTGGGGATGGGGTGCACCACTGCATAGACGCGGCCTTCAGGGAGAACCCAAACTGTGCTTTATGGCCCAGAGAAAATGTTTGTGAGTGCCCATGATCCAGAACGTCTCATGTGCTAGACTTAGAACATCTACTTAGAATGCCATATAACCAGTTCTTAATTGTCATCTGTGGTTGCAAGTGGTGGGCACTGGAACTCATTTTTGGGAACTGGGTCTTATTTTTCACCATCAGCATTTGAACCGCAGCAAGAGAGAGAAATACAAAAAGGGAGGAAGAAGAGATAGATGGCAAAGCAGTGAAAGAGAAAGCAGCAATGAAAGAGGAGGCTGCTAGAGTGAGATAAAGAGACAAGTGTAGGGTAGTGGAAGAAAGGCATATGAAACAGAATTAAGACTAGAAAGCATGCGACCCTTGGCTTGCCCATTGTGGCCCTGCCTCTGGGACCCCTGGCCTCAGAGGCGGCAAAATCAGTGCTATAAAAAAACAGGTGTTGCTGCACACTCCTGGTTTCCTGAAAATGTTGCATTCAAAAATAATATTCTATAATTGACTATTAGTATTAAAAAATATTGAGCACAATTAGCTGGAACAGGACATTTGGTGCCAGTTTAGAGAAGTAAAAATTGCTTTTAAGTTAATGTTGTATGCGTTCTTGCAGATGAGATTGTGTTTATGTGAGAGAGAGGGTGTATGTGAACATGTGTGTCAATGTGTGAGCATGTGTGTCTAGGTGTAAGCAAATGTGTGTGAGAGTCAGTGACAGGTAGTGAGTGAGAATGTGAGTGAATCAGAGAGAGCAAGTAAGAGCCAATGCAAGTAAGAAGGAATTCTTGTAACCGTGTTAGAGAGTGAATGTGAGTGAGTGAGAATGTGGTATTGTGCTTGTGAGTCGGTCATTGGCCACAGAATACTGTAGGTATTCTTGTCTTACAGAAACACTCATGGCAAAATAATGCCACTGGCATACTTGAGGCAGTTCTTAACATGGCAAACCCCTGTGACAAAATACTGGCACTCACAGTAATTTTTGGTATAATGGGCACGCATGGTAAAATACTGGTAATGACACACTAAAAGTGATTAGTGCTTATGGGGCATTCATTGGAAAAAAGCTGGCATACTTGATGAAACCCTTAGCATGGGGGCACCCTTGGCAAAACGCGGGTACTAGCACAATTCCAGGCATTCCTGAAATACAACCTGACCTATAGGAGGTGGCAACCACCCAGAAAATTGAGACCCAGCCATACAGAGGTAATTTTGGAAATATTGGTCACCTATGGCATATGGACAGCATAAATAGCAAAATACGGCATGTCGGGGTCATCCTGTGGCATATTGAACACCCATGACAAAATTCAAGCCCTGGCACAATGGAGGTATTTTTGACATGTGAGGGCACCCATTGCATATTTTGAAAAAATTGGGTCAACCCCGGAGGGGCATCACATTTCAATGGCTTGGCACAACATAAATGGTGCTGAATGCATAATGCGTGTTCTTTTAAAGCCAATGGCATGTTAGCAAATTTATGTGAAGGATTTTGCTTTAAAATTTGATTTCTTTCTTTAAGGGGAGCGAAAATGATTAGAAAAGGTCTGGCTCGCTCACTTTGCTTGCTCACTACAATTCAGGACAAGTATTTTGCCCCCGAAATTTCAAAGCTAAGGCCAGTGTCATCATATAGGTTTGATCTTGAAAAGACATTTGTGTGTGTTGTGTTGTTACATTAATCATGAAATTATTATGAAACTTCATTGACGTTGATTACTATGATGCCATCAGTGTTACGGTCATGCAACATGATTTCCTGTAAAAGCAAATCAAGGAACATATGATGTCACTTCTTGTGAAAGGTCAAAGGGTATGTGATGTCACTTCCGCTAACCCTGGCATTTTGGTGAATCGACGTTCATGTTAGGAAGCTCTCGTCTTTGGCAACCCCAGCGTTCGACAGCATTGGCAATCTGACTCTTAAGAAAAACACTTTGGTCCCATAGACTTCTTTTTGGGATTTTTACAAATTATGCACTACCCGCAAACCTTTCCATGAAACATATAACAATTGGGCATTACCTAGAACTGCTACTTTGATAGCGCTGAAGCTCCAGCTTTATACTCTATAATCAATACTTCATCTGATCTACAACCTTTTTTTTTTAGTTAGATCTGGAATCCCTCCTTGATTGACCTTCATGTAAAAAGCACTAAATTAAGGGGCTGGTCAGTATGACCAGGGAGCAACTCAACTTTTGCATAATTGCACATGCTTGAAACGCTTCAGAATGATTGTAGTAAAACATAAGTGACAAAAGAGATAATTATGTATGTGAGGCACACCACAAAACAGTCCATTGTTGCCTTTGTTTCTAAACCTGAGGGATGCCAAGTGCTTGAGGTGGAGATATTGAAGTGCAGGTACTTCTTGCCCCAGAGTACTTGTTTGCTGCTGGGAAGTGCCAGTACTCCCCCCATTAAAGCATATGAGAAGTGCGGAAAAGTGCCAGTATTATCCCGTCCAAATAAACAAGTGCAGGTACTGAGTACCTGACGATACCAAACCATTTAAAGGACTGGGGATGCCCCATGCTTGCACGTGTACTTTGTTGCGGATCACGGACATAATATCGTCAGTCAAAATATCAAGGTAGTAGAATATAGAGTCCAAAATATCGATGGACAAAATATCGACTTCTTATCTCCATAAAGGTAAGAACTAAAATATCGAAACCAAAAGATCGTTGTTAAAAGTATAGTTGTATAAAATATCGATTTTTTAAATGTCTTAAAAATATTATAACATTAATGAAATTATAAATATAATTAAATAAAACAATTAGAATTATTTTAAACATGTTAAAATGAATAAATAATAAATGTAATGGAAAGAAATATTAAACATGCATAATTATTTTTTATAGATATATTGACTTGATAGTATTAATAAATAATTTTTAAATGTAATTATAAAATGTTAAAAACAATTTAAATTATAATTACATATATATCTAAATAAACCTGTAATATAAAAATTTATTTTATATATAATAAATCAAATTATTAAAATGATTATCAGTTTTAAAATAATATTTCACAGTACATTGATTATAACAGTAGGGAAAACATTGCATAGCGTAGGGGATACAATTAATTTTCCCACTCCAACAAGTGTAACAGTAGGGAAAGTGTTGGATAGCGGGTTGGTAAAAATTACTATTCCCACTCCAAAGAGTGCAACAGTAGGGAAAGTGCTGTTTAGGAAGTGGGAATAATGTACTATTCTCACACCACCAAGTGTAACAGTAGGGAAAGTGGGAGTGTAAAAATTACTATTCCCACTCCAGTGAGTGCAACAGTTGGGAAAGTGTTGGATAGCGGGTGGGTAAAAATTACTATTCCCACTCCAATGAGTGTAATAGTAGGGAAAGTGTTGGATAGTGGGTGTGTAAAAATTACTATTCCCACTCCACCGAGTGCAACAGTAGGGAAAGTGTTGGATAGCGGGTGGGAATAATTTACTATTCCCACTCCACCAAGTGTAACAGTAGGGAAAGTGTTGGATAGCGTAGGGGATTCATTTAGTATTCCTGCAATATAATTAACATTAATTAACAATTAATTAATGTGAAAAAATGAATTTACCTCCCACCATATTCCCCTATAAACGTCACCACCAATATTGTAAAATATTTATCAATGAACATAATTATCAATTAATTAACTAACAATTAACGCTAAAATTAACCATAAAATATAAATTAATTCACACAAATAACACTATAAAATAACTTAATTAAATATATTCAAAATTATTAAATGTGTAAATAATAATAAAATTACTTCCCGCCCTACTCCCCTATCAACCCTCAACACACCTCTAAAAAAAAGTACACAATTAAAATATCAACTAATTAATTAATTTCAAATTAATAACGAATTAATAACTAACACAATTACCATATTCACAATAAATTATTAATTAATACATTTATAATTAATTAACACAATTAACCATATAAATTAATACAAAAATATTAATTTATTTATTAATTAAAATTACTTCCCTCCCTATTCCCCTATAAACCCACAACCTGCTACAGAATAAAATGACACAAAAATTAATTAACATAATTCACAAAAATTCTTAATTAATATATTATAATTAAATTACTTCCCACCGTATTCCCCTATAAACCCACAACCCGCTACAGAACTAAAATACGCAAAAATAATTTAACATAAAATTCATTACTTTTAAAAATTTCAAACATACATTACAAAAGTAATATATACTTTTAGCACATATACTAACATCTAAAACACTAAGAAAAAATACATCGCTATTTTTAACAACGATATTATGACTGACAATATTACTGACTTCGATATTATGACAAACAATATTTCTTACTGGCATATTAATTTTCTGTACCACTATATTTGACAGTCGATAATCTGTCCACTCGATATTTAAAACTCGATATTTTGTCAACTCGATATCTTAAACTCGATATTTAGACTGTTTACCCTTTCTTGCAAGGATGAGAGGTGACAAGTGGCTGAACTCATCATCAGCACATTCATCTCACAAAGCCCCCTACATCAAGCGCCCGGCCTACCCATGCTGGGGCCCCAGACGAGGGGGCCCATGTATCACGTGTAGGGTTTTGTACACGTGACGTTCATTTTCCTGTGCCCTCTCTTCTACTTGTATTCCTATTGACCGCTTGCAACATCGCTGCTTGCCGATCGCCTGCATCATCACTGTACGTTCCTACCTGTCACTTGCGACTTGACATCCTATTCTATTCCTACCTGTCTCTTGTGACATCTCAGCATGCTCCCACCGGTCTCCTACAACATCAATGCATACCGCTGCCTGACAATAGTAACATCGGTCAGCGAGCCCAATCTTCCAGAGAGAAGTACCTTTACATTTTTCATCCTTCTTCCATCCATCATTTCATCCACCTCCATCATTTTATCTACCCATTCAACCATCTATCCATCTATTTTTTTTATTTCATCCAGCAATCCTTTCATCTATTCATCCATCCTTTTATCCTTACCCTCCATCCACCTATCCATTCCTTCAACTTTCCTACAATCTGTTCACCCTTCCACCCAAGAAAGATTCCATCATCCACTCTCACCCATTCACTGATCCATCCATCCTTTCACCCACCCATACATGTGTCTACCTTCTCAACCATTCATCTATACTTTCTCCTTTACATCCCACTCCATACATTAATCACACATGCATTTATTTACGGGTCTGTTTATTCATCCTTGCAGCCGTCATCCTTTCACACATCCATTTTTTCACTCTTCTGCGCACCCTTTCATCCTTCCATCTGCTCATCACCCATCCTTCCACCCTCTCCACTACCATCCCTCATTTCATCTTTGAATCCTCTCACCCTTCTGTCCATACTTTCTTTAACCCCTCTCTCTGTCCCTTTGACACTTTCCTTGTTCCTTTCACTTTCTTCGTCCTTAACCTTCCCACTTCTCCACCCGTTCTTCCAGCCATCCTTTCACACTTCCATCTGTCCATTTTTGGCCTCTTTGATTTATCTTTTTAGCAATACATCCTCTCCCCTACCATCCATCCTTCCTCTAACCCTCCTGTCCCTTTTCACACTTTCTTCCTTCCTTTCCTGGTTCTTCCCTCATTTCACTATTCCCTCCTTTCACATTTCCATCCATTATTGCTCCTTCTCATGTTTATTTCTTTCCTTCCCTGCTTTCACTATTCATTTCTACCCTAAGTTTCTGTTTTTTTCTCCCCTTTCCATCTACTCATCTTTTTCCCCCTCCATACATTTCTTTCTATTTCCCGCACACTCTGTTTGCCTCTCACACCTTTTTTCCACCATTTCATACCTTTTTTTGCAGTTTTGTAAAGCGCATCGACTCAAAAGTATTGGAGCGCTTTACATGAGCACCAGTTACATTACACAAGGACACATTCATTTTTTGGTACGCACGGGGAGAATGTCCAGAATCACAGGACGCTGAGACTCAAACCTGCTTCCCCAGTTCCAAAGTCAGCAGCTCTGGCCGTTACACCACATCCTCTCCCAACTTCAGCTCTCCTTTCATTTTCATGGCATTGCTCTCCCCCCACACCTCTGCTATGAGAGGCATGTGCTTACAGTTTTATTTATGAGACTTGGTCTGCAGGCCTGGAGGTAGAAGAGGCCCATAAAGAACGGATTTACAATGTACTGCGACCTTGGCAACCCACATCACCCGGAGCTGCCAGGGGTGGGTGAGAGGGGTCATAACAGAGTGCTCCCACTGCATGTTCCAGTCTCCTGTAAACAGTGCAAGGTCTTGCGTGGCACTTGTGCCTTTCCTGCATGCACGCTGTCTCTTGTGACACCAGTGGGTGCTCACGCCTGTCTCATTTCCTGCCCATTTTTTGTCCCTAGTTCATCCTTCTGGCGCCAGTGCGTGCCCCTGCCTGCTGGGGGTACCATCAGGGCATTCTCCTACCTTTATCTTGTGCCATCGCTGAATGTTGCAGCCTCTCACGTCTGAAATAAAGTGCATGCACCAGGATGTCCTTTATGATATTGTGACATTGCTGCGTGCGCGCACGTCTCTTGGGTGATGACTCTCTCACGTGACCACACCTACCTTGGTCTATGCTGCTATCCATCAAATGTGACAATGGTGAATGTCCCTGCCTGTCTCTTGTGCCATCAGTGCATGCACCTGCCTGTCTCTAGTGCCACCAGTACATGCACCTGCCTGTCTCTTATAAGATCAGTGCATGTCCCTGCACTGTCTCTTACGAGGTCAGTGCATGTACCTGCCTGTCTCTTGTGACATCAGTGCATGTCACTGCACTGTCTCTTATGCCATCGGTGCATGTCCCTGCACTGTCTCTTATGACGTCAGTGCATGCACCTGCCTGTCTTGTGCCATCAGTGCATGTCTCTGCACTGTCTCTTATTAGGTCAGTGCATGCTCCTGCCTGTCTCTTACGAGGTCAGCGCATGTACCTGCCCATCTCTTATGAGATCAGTGCATACACCTGCCTGTCTCTTGTGACATCAGTGCATGTCTCTACACTGTCTCTTATGCCATTGGTGCATGTCTCTGCACGGTCTCTTATGCTGTCAGTGCATGCACCTGCCTGTCTCGTGCCATCAGTGCATGTCTCTGCACTGTCTCTTGTGCCATCAGTGCATGCACCTGCCGGTCTCTTGTGACATCAGTGCATGTCTCTGCACTGTCTCTTATGAGGTCAGTGCATGCTCCTGCGTGTCTCTTGTTACCTCAGTGCATGTTTCTGCACTGTCTCGTGCCATCAGTGCATGCGCCTGCACTCTCTTATGCTATCAGTGCATGCACCTGTGCCTGCCAGTCTCTTGTGCCATCAGTGAATGTCTCTGCACTGTCTTATTACATCAGTGCATGCTCCTGCTTGTCTCGTGCCATCAGTGCATGTGCCTGCACTGTCTCTTATGACGTCAGTGCATGTCCTGCGCCCAAGAAGAGGGAGTTACAGTCATCCAGTCGACTCTGGACTAGGGGAGTAGCAAAGCGGCAGGACTTTGGAAGGACTCCTCGTCTGGTTGACAGAAACCAGTGAAAGACGATTTGCTTGATTGTTTAAAGAGAGGTCAGGGTCAATGTGGAACCCCCTTGGGACACCATTGCATGTTCTTGCCGGTCTGGAGACCCTCTCTGCTGACATCAGTGTATGTTCTTGTTCATCCCTCGTGACACACATGCTCGACCCTTCCCATCCATGTGACATCATTGCATGCTTTCGCCCATGTCGTGCCATTTCTGCCTTCTCCTGCCCACCTCCTTTGACACAAACGCAATTTCATGCCCACCTCCTGTCACGTCACTGATGCTCCTCCCCATATCCTTTAGCATCACAGAATACTCCTATCCACCTTCCGTGACATAACTGCATACTCCTACCTATCATTCGTGACATCACTGGATTCTCCTGTGCATCTTCTGTGACATCAATGGATGTTCCTGGCTGTTTCCTGTGACATCACTACCTGCTCCTGTCCAACTTCTGCAAAGTCACTAGATACTCCTGCCTATCTCCTGTGACATCACTGGCTTCTCTTATCCGTCTCTTGTGACATCACTGGATGCTGCGGTCCATCACCTGTGATCTCGGTGCATGCTCCTGCCCATGTTTTGTGAGATCATTGAAAGCTACTGCGGCGCCCTGTGACATCACTAGATGCATCGGTCCATCTCTCATGACATCACTATATGCTTCTTTCCATTTCAACAACGTCAGAGGATGCTCTAGTGTGTCTCTTGCGACATCACTAGATTCTGCAGTCTGTGTCATCAGTGCATGTTCCTACCCATGTTCAGTGACAACACTGGATGTGCCTCTAGATGTCGTGTGATATTACTGGATGCACCTGTCCGTGTCTTGTGACATCACTAGATTCTCCTGTCCTGCAGTGCATGCACTTCCGCTTTTATTTCTACCTCTCTGCCCATTCCCTCTTGCCCTGTACCCATCAGCTGATCCTCCCTTACAAGCCAATTTAGACCACCAACTCATTGTTTCAAGATGCTGGCAATAGCGAAATTGATCGATTCTTCGGATTTACTGCTTGTTTCTGTAATCTGTCGGATTTCACCCCAACATTTTAAATAACATACTGAGACCTTAAAGCCACTCACAAAAGCTCCCAAATGTCCTTGGCTGAGGCCCTTAAGAGAAGTGTCCCTTCAAAAAAACAAAATGGAGGCCTAGGGATGCGTTTGTTGACCGAAGGGTTGAGCCAGGTTGCTTTATCGAAAAAGACAATGACTTCGCATCATCAGAGAAGGCCCCACGATCTCTCATCCGGTGCGCAAGCCAGTGTTCGTGCACAATGTGTTCTTCTTCCAAAGACCTATACGTGCCCTTCAGAGTAGGGCAATTCCAACCATGAATACCTCCTTGAATGGACTGCGGTTCAATGGGATAATTGGACCATTCAAGGACCGCTCACCTCGAACTGAATTGCGCAGATCACAACTGCCATTCCCACGTGCCCGCACGGTGAGCTTTGTCTTCCTACGAAGAGACCTCAAAAACCTGCCCCCTGGCGTTCCGTGCCCTAGATATGCATCTTTTCTCTAGGAAGATCCACCTTTTCTTTAATTTCATCTCTGACGAGTGCTTCTTCCGCTTTGTGACCAAAATTTACCCACTGGTTAGGATAAAGGAGCTGCCTGAGCCATGAGGAAGTCATAGGAAGACGCTGGTGACCATGGGGCTGCCATTCAAGATTTGACAAATTATGAATGCCTCCACAGGACAAAAAAGTACACACATCATTCTCATCCGGCTGTGCACGTTGCTGATCATGCGACAATAAACTGGAAGATGACATCCAATCACATTTTCAGGATATCCACAAAGAACGCGTATGAGGAAAATTTACTTCTCATCAGTTTCAATGGGGATCATATGGATTTGAGGAACCTCGGCTGGATCTTACTCTTTGGTCGGAAGATGTTACCCGCCCTTATCCGGGTGTATGAAATTCAAAAAACAACAGCAAATTGGCTCCCCAGATCCATAGCATGTCCAAAGTCATTGCCAAACACCTACAGGTCTGAATATTTCCTCACTCATAGGATGGTGGGGAAAGCAAGAAGCTAGACACTTAATAGGTCCTTCTAGTGCTGTGTTTCCAAGGATGAGTCTTCAAGTCACACGCTGGAGGCTTGTACTGCAAACGTGAGGCCTAAAAGGAGCATTTAAATCATAACATTTCAAAAATATCTATTAATGAAATTAATAGCTAAGTCAGTACTCAGTTTTGCAACCTCAGATTGACTAAAGATCTGAAACTCTCAAATGTTTACATATCCTAAAGTCAGGTTTTTACTCAACGCCGCTACAGTTACCCACTGTCCGGAAGCATTCCCAACTCAGAGAAAAGTGGGTCAGTTGACCTTTTCTCATACCCCCTTCACATGCATGTTTCAAAATGTACATCTACCCAGGAACCAATCACACATAGGCCAGTAGCCACTTTGGAAACACTTCTTCTTTCTCTTTTCTGTGTCGATGATGCTGGTGACGTGAATTATCTCGGCAGGACAGTGTCCTCTGGACGTGTACACTTCACTGCATACTCACATGTCACCATCTCAATGGCTCCTCACATCTCTTTCCTTTCTCTTACTTCTGCATCCCCCAGGTCTCCACCCTGCCTTTAACCATCATCTGGTCAACTCTAGGGCCCTCAGGGACAGCCAGCCTAATCTCTATCCTGCCTACTTACCTGGTACCGCTCCGTACAACACCTGTTGTGCACAGGTAGTTACACTACGCTACACACGTCTTTGCACTTCTTCACATTAAAGTCGATGCCTATTTTTTTAACAATTTAGACACACATACTTGAATCTGTCCTCATACTTTCTTTTCTTGTAGAACATGTACTAGCTGGCAAAGTTGGGTCTTGTAGAGACCGCAAGCTGTCCCATGTCAGATGTGAAAAACTCATACAGCCCAGAGATCTCAAGCTGTCCAGTGGCGGCTCATCTACTAAGGCGGAGGAGCACTGCCCCGCTGCTCAAAAGGAAAAATAAAATGATAATAACTTATCCTTATTATCATTTTAGTTTTCCTATTGAGTCAGCTGCTTTCAGGGCAGGGAGGGGCTGGACAGATCAGGGAGAGGAATGGTTTACACTCCTTAAGTGCGCATGACTGCTTGGTCTGCCCTCTCGGGCCGGCCAAACGGTCCTGCGCACTTTGCATCTTCCCCACCAGGCTTGCTTTACACAGCCTGGTGAGGAACATGCAAAGCCTCCCATTCCCCATCTGAGTGCCAATCTATGGCCCTCAGACCAAACAATGCTGCATTGCAGCGTTGTGATTGGCTCAGGGGAGCCTGGGAGCTTCCTGCTGCCAGACCGGGGACAGGAAGAAGAGGCCAGAGGAGAGGCGGCGGCCGGCTGTTTTCAGGTAAGTCTTTTCTTTCCTTCTTTTTTGGTCATCCCCTATGCCGCACCACCCAGGTCCGGTACCAGCCGCTACTGAAGCTGTCCAATGTCAGATGTGAGAAACTCATCCAGTCCAGACATCTCAAGGTGGGCCGCGTCATGGTTGCGGAGCTCACCCCGTCCAGAGATCTCGAGCTGCCCCATTCCAGTTGCGAGAACACCTTTGCACATCTTTACATCAATGTTGGATGCCAGTTTCACAACCAATGCACACACTTGCCCAAGTCTGTCCTGGTAGTTTGGGCTACGATGAAGCATAGCATAGATGGCCAATATTGACTCCTGTAGAGATCTGCATAGTGTCAGGAGTGAGTAGTTCACTCAGTCCACACATCTCAAGCTGTTCCAAGACAGGTATGAATTTCTCTAACAGCCTCAAAGCTCACCCTATCCTACAGTGTACTCATGTTTGGACCTCAACGCTCATCAATTCAACAGGGGACTCATGTCTCAGCTTTAAAACTCAGGTATCCAGGAGTGCACTAATGTCTCAGCATCAGTGCCTTCTCAACCACTAGTACACTGATGTCTCTGCCTTGGCACTCACCTATCCAACAGTGTACTGACTCGTCTGGAGCGTATTCCTTTATCAGTGCGCTGAGTACCCAGATCCATCATTCATCCAACACTGCACTCGTGCCCCAGACCGAACACTCATCCAATACTGCACTTGTGCTTCAGACTTCAGGCATGAATCCAATAGTGCACTGGTGCCTCAGACTCAGCACTCATCCAACAAACACACACTGGTGCTTCAGGCTCACTACTCATCCAACAGTGCATTGATGCCTCAGAATACACACTCAACACTCCTCCGGCAGCACACTGGTGCCCCAGACCGAACACTCATCCAACACTGCACTTGCGCTTCAGACTTCAGGCATGAATCCAATACTGCAGTGGTGCCTCAGACTCAGCACTCATCCAACAAACATACACTGGTGCTTCAGGCTCAATACTCATCCAACAGTGCATTCATGCCTCAGAATACACACTCAACACTCCTCCGGCAGCACACTGGTGCCTCAGGCCCAATACACATCCAATGGTGAACTTGTGACCCAGACTCAACACTTAGTGAACAGTGCACCGTGAACCAGACTCCAGACACTCATCCACCAGTTCACTTGTGCTTCAGACTGCATTCTCATCCAACAAACAGTCCATTGGTGCCTCAGGCCTAATACTCATCCAACAGTGCACTGGTGCATCAGACTCAACTCTCATCCAACAAACAGTGCACTGGTGCCTCAGACTACAGATACTCAACCAACAGTGCACTGGTTCCTCAACCTCCACACTCATCCAACTGGGCCCAACACTTGTTCAAAAGTGCACACTCATCCAACAATGCACTCATGCCCCAGACTGAAAACATCATTCATTAGGGCACATTAATCTAACCATGCACTGGTGCCCCAGGTTCATCCCTCATCCAACAGTGCACTGATGCCTCAGATGCCAGACATTCATCCAACAGTGCACTGGTGCCTCAGACTCCACACTCATCCTTTAAACAGTGCACTGGTGCCTCAGACGCCACACTCATCCTATGCACACTGCACCGTGACCCAGACTCCAGATACTCATCCAACAGTCCACTGGTGCTTTAGACTCCATACTCATCCAACAAACCATGCACTTGTGCCTCAGGTCTAATACTCCTCCATCAGTGCACTGGTGCCTCAGACTCAACACATCCAATAAACAGTGAACTGGCGGTTCAGGGCCAACTCTCATCCAATAAACAGTGCACTGGTGCCTCAGACTCAACATTCCGCCAACAGTTATTGAAGCCTCCAAATACTCATCCAACAGTGCACTGCTGCCTCAACCTCCACACTCATCCAACTGGGCTCAACACTTGTCCAAAAGTGCACACTCATCCAACAATGCACTCATGCCCCAGACTGAAAACATAATTCATTCAATAGGGCACATTCAGCTAACCATGCACTGGGGCCCCAGGTTCATACGTCATCTGATGCCTCAGATTCCAGACATTCATCCAATAGTGCACTGGAGCCTCAGACGCAGCATGCATCTAATAGTGCACAGGTGCCTCAGACTCCACACTCATACTATAAACAGTGCACTGGTGCCTCAGTCTCAACACTCATTTAATAGTGCACTGGTGCCTCAGTCTCAACACTCATTTAATAGTGCTCTGGTGCCTCAGTCTCAACACTCATTTAATAGTGCACTGGTGCCTCAGACACCACACTCATCTAAAACAGTGCACCGGTGCCTCAGTCTCAACACTCATTTAATAGTGCACTGGTGCCTCAGACTCCACACTCATACTATAAACAGTGCACTGGTGCCTCAGTCCCAACACTCATCTAATAGTGCACTGGTGCCTCAGTCTCAACACTCATTTAATAGTGCACTGGTGCCTCAGACTCAATGCTCATCTAACAGTGCACTGGTGCCTCAGTCTCAATGCTCATCTAATAGTGCACTGGTGCCTCAGACAACACACTCATCTAATAAACAGTGCATTGGTGCCTCAGACTTCAAACACTCATCCAACAGTGCACTGGGGCTTCAGATGAAACACTCATCCAATATACAGTACACTGGCCCCTCAGACGCAACATGCATCTAATAGTGCACAGGTGCCTCAGACTCCACACTCATACTATAAACAGTGCACTGGTGCCTCAGTCTCAACACTCCTCTAATAAACAGTGCACTAGTACATCAGTCTCAACACTCATCTAATAGTGCACTGGTGCCTCAGTCTCAAAGCTCATCTAATAGTGCACTGGTGCCTCAGACATCACACTCATCTAAAACAGTGCACCGGTGCCTCAGACTCCACACTCATACTATAAACAGTGCACTAGTGTCTCAGTCTCAACACTCATCTAATAGTGCACTGGTGCCTCAGACTCCACACTCATACTATAAACAGTGCCCTGGTGCCTCAGACTCCACTCCATCTTATAAACAGTGCGCTGATGCCCCAAACTCCACACTCATCCTTTAAACAGTGCACTTGTGCCTCAG
Organism: Triturus cristatus; assembly: GCF_964204655.1. Classification (NCBI taxonomy): domain Eukaryota; kingdom Metazoa; phylum Chordata; class Amphibia; order Caudata; family Salamandridae; genus Triturus; species Triturus cristatus. Next base: position 88,139,022 of record NC_140586.1, read on the forward strand.
ACTCCACACTCATCCTATAAACAGTACAATGGTGCCTCAGACTCCACGCTTATCCTAAGAACAGTGCACTGGTGCCTCAGACTCCACGCTCATCCTATAAACAGTGCACTGGTACCTCAGACTCCACGCTCATCCTATAAACAGTACACTGGTGCCTCAGACTCCACGCTCATACTATAAACAGTGCACTGGTGCCTCAGTCTCAACACTCATCTAATAGTGCACTGGTGCCTTACACTCCACACTCGTACTATAAACAGTGCACAGGTGCCTCAGACTCACTCATCAAATAGTTCACTGGTGCCTCAGACACCACACTCATCTAACAGTGCACTGATGCCTGAGACACTACACTCATCCAATAAACAGTGCCTTGGTGCCCGCAGACTTCACATTAATCTAACAATGCACTGGTGCCTCGGAATCCACACTCATACAAACAGTGTACTAGTGCCTCGGACTCCGCACTCATCCAATAAAATGTGCACTGATGTCTCAACAATCACTATCAGTTCCCTGGTGCCTCAGACTCAACACTCATCTGATAGTGCACTGGTGCTTAAACGCAACACTCATTCAATAAACAGTGCGCTGGTGCCTCAAACTCAACACTCAGACAGAGCACTGGTACTTCAGAATCAAAGCGCATCGAATAGTACACTGGTGCCTCAGACGCAACATTCCTCTAACAGAGCACTTGTGCCTCTGACTCAAAACCCATCTACCAGTGCACTGGTGCCTTAGACTCCACTCTGTAAACAGTGCACTGGTGCCTCAAAGTCAACATTCATCTAACAGAGCACTGGTGCCTCAGACTCCACACTCATACTATAAACAGTTCACTGGTGCCTCAGACACCACGCTCATCTAATAAACAGTGCACTGGTGCCTCAGACACCACGCTCATCTAATAAACAGAACACTGGTGCCTCAGACTCCACACTCATCCTATATGCAGTGCACTGGTGGCTCAGAGTACACACTCATCCTATAAACAGTGCACTGGTGCCTCAAACTCCACACTCATCCTATAACCAGTACGCTGGTGCCTCAGACTCCACACTCGTCCTATAAACATTGCACTAGTGCATCACATTCCAACACTTATCCTATAAACAGTGCACTGGTGGCTCAGAGTACACACATTAAATAAACAGTGCACTGGTGCCTCAGTCTCAACACTCATCTAATAGTGCACTGGTGCCTTACACTCCACACACGTACTATAAACAGTGCACAGGTGTCTCAGACTCCACACTCATCCCATAAACAGAACACAGGTGCCTCTGACTCCACACTCATCCTATAAACAGTGCACTGGTGGCTCAGAGTACACACATTAAATAAACAGTGCACTGCTGCATAATTCCAGGCACTCACCGATTCAACTCAGCACGGATACCTGAGCCTGTACACTCACTCACTCACCCAACAGTGCACTCACGTCGGAGCATCAGCACTTACTGTGCAACAGTGGCTTCCGCACGAAGCTTCCTCACAGAAATGTAAACTCAATGGGACGGCTCCTGCTCTGTGCAGTGCCAGTTGGAGGCGACGCGCCAGTCTCGTCTTTGAACTTAAAACAGCCATTAAGGATGCCTTTTGCATGAGTTCCCTGACCCCGTATGTACTCCCTGGTGACCAAACATACCCAGAGAGCCAAGAAGCTAAGCAACCTGCGATCGCCGCTCTGAGAGAAGCGCGCATAAGAACCTACAACGATATCAGCCAACTCCCGCAACCGCTAGTAAAACCGGCTAACCGGACTACCCTGTGCTACTTAACACACCTTCTTCAGCCGAACACCTCCTCCGACATCTAAAACGATTTTCTTTCATCCGTACTTTTAAGGTGTATTTTTTCACTTTGAAACCGGCCGAAGCGCCTAGAGGCATTCAGCTCTGCACAAATGCAAAATTGGAATATTCGGTCTAATTCAGTTCCGTCAATTTCAGTTTTTATCAGATCCAACCTTAGAATAGGGTAAGAAAGGACATAAGACTTGTAAGGCACAAAAATCTATAAAAAGTCCTGCGCGCGAGAGCCTCCCGCGGAGGGGTGGGCTGCGTGCAAGGAAGGCATGCACTTACCTTCCGGTCATGCTTGTACGTCGGCCGACTAATGGGTGTGTGGCAATAAAGTGCGGCTGCAGGGCGCTCCGGAACCTCCCCGGGCAGTTTTCTTTCCATTAAGTTTCTTTCCCCGCAGCCGCCCCCTCTTGTCCCCTCTCACTCTCTCGCGGCACTCCGGATTGGGTTCCTCCTGGACCACCCCCCGTTTGTCACACGTTTTCGCGTTGTCAGGATAAAGCTGAGAGGTAGCCGAAGGCAGTCCCCTGCCTGTACCATGTGCATCTTATATGTACCCCATCAACCACCTCGCCTGAGTTTAGCCTCCCAAGTGCCACCTTGCCCGCTTCTTATGGAAGAAGAAAACCGGCCACGACGTAAAACGTGTATTGTGGTGAAGATGGAAAGGAAAAAGCAAAAACACACAGAGAAACCAACAACCTCAGGGGCCGCCCCTCTAAATTACCGAGTGCGTGCAGGAATAATTAGACTGAAAAAAGAGCAGTCAGCAACTATTATTACTTTTTTTTTATCCAAAACGTTCTATAATAGGTTTAAATCCGGTGGCCTAGGCGACGTGACATCAGTAAAGGGCCGACCCGGCAGCAGGAGGCTTAGCCGGGGAGAGGTGGCACTTTAGCGGGAGGAGTTACCATGGCGACGAGGCCTTTCAGTTCTCAGAAAAACACTTTTTTTACCCGCTTTCGTTCTTCTTTTAACCAGCCCCTAAACGTGGGGAGAACTGCTAAAGTTTCTTATGTAGACAGGTGTGCGCAGAGATAGCACGCGCATGCAAACATGCCATGTTCCAAGCAGCCGCAATACACAGTTCATAATGGCGACCAGAGCATTTATCTTAATGTAGCATAAACCGCAAACTATATGATGCCGGGTACCAAAATAATATGCTTTGCTAAAGTATTTAATAGAAGTGTCCAGGTTTAAACTCTGCCGGGAGTCAAATCAGTACACTTCATGTAGCACACATACACAAACGTTCATATAAATATAGTATGTATGCAAATACGACGAGTGTAATATACTTTTTATTACCATTGTTTCGTGTGGGGTGGGGCCATGACTCGGGAGAGGCGAAGCTCCGAGTAAGTCATTATGCCCAAACCTCTCCCTCAACAATGGTCAATCGCACATTATACTCTGCACATCTGCACGTATAGTTTGTAGAATGGCACCTTTTTGGGGTATTTGTTTTGACAAAAAGTATTTAAGCAAAAACCAGAACCCAAGGGGTTAAATTATTTGTGCAGAAACAGACCTCCTGACTATTAGGAGAGTTGTTTCTGCTTATAAAGTATTGTTACATGAAATTTGTGAGGCGGTAAAAAGTGTTTTTGCATGTTAATTTTGCTGTACTGTGGCAATAATCTTGAATTTGACCTTTGTGTGTGTATATATATATAAATATATATATATATATATATATATATAGCTATCCTACTGGCAGTTGCCAGTTGGAGTTGAGGAGTCAAGATGTAGTTTCCAAAGGAAGAGCGTTTTTTTCATTTGCAAATAACTTCGGCGTCGTTTGATGAATCTTCGCAAACTTTTCCAGATTAATTTGCCAGTCACTTCAGCTGCTGTATTGAAAGTTTCGGAGTGATCTGTCAAAGGGGGTTCAGATAAATGGGAGGTCTCAAAACGCTTTTTCTCCATGTTAATTAACATAGGAAACTTTAGACACGGCTACAGCCCTAACAGAATTACACCAGATTTAGCAGAAAGGTAGCTGTTGGTCCACTAAGCACCCTTTTCATTAAATAGTGTACATCTGTGAAGTAGTTTTGGAGATATTTAAAGAAATTTTCAGTTGAATTTCTGGGGACACGGAGGATTCGAGACCCCTCCCGATCTCGTGCCTGAGATCTGATTGGCTGCCAACACTACAAACCAGGAAGTGTTGGCAGCGAACTTATGACTCGGTTGAAATGAGTCACATGAAATAACATTACAAAAAAAGAAAAGGGGGCAGGGTAAAAACACCCTGACCCCCTAGGCCTCTTGGGAGGGGGGGGGGGCAGAAGAGCATTTAAAAAATTTAATTAGCGGGAGTCATGCTGGATCCCTGACTCCCACAGAAATGTTAAAAAACAAAAACAAAGTGTGGACATGGCCTCCCCCTCCTGGGGCTTACTACTGCCCCCGGGACCATCACCTCCCCGGGGCTTCATTACAATTAAATACAGAGGAGGCCCGTACAGCCTCTCCCACTGCCCGGGGGACCACTAGCTTACCAGGGCATATGATTTTATACATGAGGGGGCTTCTTGGACCCCACAACCCCGGATACCGACTCCTACCGGGGCTTAAGATGGAAATAATGTTGGGGCTGTGTGGGCCCCATGCAGCCCCAGGGACTGCCACCTCCCCAGGCCTTTAATCACAAATAATGCAGGAGGCTGTGTGGCCCCGCAGCCCTGGAGATCACCATCTCCCTGAGGCACTTATCAATAGGAATGCAGAGGAGCCTGCCTGGCTCCGGCTATACCGGGGACACTACCTCCCCGGAGCACTAACACAATAATTAAGGGGGTCCATTGCGGACCCCTGGCCCTGGGGACTTTCACCTCCCAAGGGCTACATGAAAGAAAGGAGGGGCGACACACGCCCCCCTGCTGGAACCCTAGATGGCCCTGGGGACCGCCACACTCCAGGGTTGACTCCTGAAATGTCTCGGGGTGCTCACCCCCGGGACATTGCTGTTTGCTATGGCTTGGCAGAAGCATAGCTCCAGCCAAGCCATAGCAAACACTGCTCCAGTTTCAGAAAGTTAAAGCATGTAAAATGCTCTCGCTAGCTGAAGGCGGAGCAGAATTGCTTTTGGACAGAGGGAGCTGTATGTTAGTAGCTCACTCCGTCCAAAAGTAATGCCAGCTCCTGCAGGATGCAGGCAGCTGGCAGGGACCACGGGGGTCCTTGAGGCTCCCCCCGTGGCCACCAAGAGTAGGTGTCTTGGGTGGGACGAGGACACCCAGAGTAGAGGCCTGGCCCTGGAGGATGGGGTCCCCGGTGCAAAAATCAGCCCGGGTGGGGAGGTGCTGCGTGGACCCCCTTTCTTTAAAAAAATAAAAATGGGGCAGGCCCAGTGGGATGGGATCCCCAGCGCTGAATTCAGCCTGGGAGGGGGGATGCGTGCCCCCCTCCCTTTTATTTTAATTTAAAAAAAGGGGTCAGGCCCCGGGAAGTGGGCCGCGTGGCCCCCCCTCCCCATAGTATTATTATTTTTTTTTAAATAAAAATTGTAAGGGCTGGCACTGGGGGGATACGGTCCTTGGGGCTCAACATGGTCCAGGGACCTCCACCTCCCCGGGGCTAAATTCTATTTTCAAAATGGGAGTGGGGCCCCTCTCTGGCCTTTATTGTATGAGTTAGTGGTTGTGTGAGTGCCTGTATGTGTGAGTGAGTGTCTGAGTGGCTCTATGGATGCATGAGTGGTTGTGGGAGTACTTGTATGGGTCTGTGATGGGTATGTGAGTGGTTGTGTGGGTGTGTGATTGGGTGTATGATAGGCTGTATAGGGTGTGTGAGCAGGTGTTTCAGTGCTTCTGTGGATGATGTCATTTGAGATGTCATTAGTGATGTCAGCTTAGTATATTTCTTTGAGTCTCAGAAATGTTTATTAAACACTCACATGATGATGTCATTTGAGATGTCATCATTGATGTCATCAGTGATGTCACCGACCATGTCATGAGTGAGGTAACGTGAGGTCATAAGCAGTGCATTGCAGGGGCGTAATTTATAGTTAGCTCAGGTAACTATAACTGCTGAATTTCACTGGTTTTGCATGAGTGAAATGTGAGCCTAACTATAACGTCTCTGGAACCTTTGTTTTTTTCAGAAAATATATATATTGCATCTACCGAGCAAATTTTGTTATTGGCTCAAATGCTACTTACACAAAACCCCTCCATCAATCAAAGTAGTATTCTAGCACAATTCCATTCAATCTTGTAATAGGTAGAATTAGCATGTGGTCTGACTGATAAAAACGCAAGTATTTGTAACTTAATGTGCTTATTAAATTGTGGTGAAAATAAATGTGGCCAATAAATCAAGGTATTTGAAGGAAGTGCCTGTACTTGTTTATATTATTCAATGCACAAAGTGCTTTGTGGTTCACAAGCGGTGTGAAAAGCACTATATAAATGTACAACACAAAGGTGGGATTCCATGGTATTACTTGAGGTGTGTGAAATTGGCATAATTTGCTTTCGAGTAATTTATATGAAATTTCGGCAATATTACGCAAAATCATCTGTGAAATTAATACAAATCCATCACTGGACACTATTTTTTAGCATGGAATTCATTTTTGTCTCAATTTCTGATGCGAGGACGATTTTTGCACTAAAAAAGTGTCATCAAACAAAACCACCACAGACAAGCCCTCTGTTCTTCCTGTGCTTTCGCAGTAAATGTTTACTGCGAATGGCGTGTTCGCAGTAATTTGTTTTACCTCAAATGGAGAGTAATTACCCATCATGGTGTAATGGCATCATTTTCAGAATTTCACGTAACAAGCGTAATGCAAAATTTCCAAAATTATGCACATTTCAATGGTGTCACTTACATTTCGCCCAGCTCTAGTTATCACCATAGTATAGTAACACTTGAGCTACCACTGCTCCCTTCTTTCCAAGTTGCACATCACAATTATTTTACAGACGGAAACAAAAGCTGCCAAACTCAAAAGACGCGTTTAATGAGATTTTCTCTCTACCCTCGTTGTAGCCAAAGTGCTAGGTAAATGCCATTATTTATAACTCCAACCCAGGAGAAGCCAGCATGGCACACACCATGTATGCAGCCGAGCTGCAGGTAATATGTTATTTATCACCATTGTTGAGAGGGGGGCATCATGACTTACTTGGGGCTTCAACTCTCCTGAGCCATACCCCTTCCCATATCACACTCCACAGATCACTATACATCTGTGTATATGCTGCACATCCTCTCGTGCAGTGCCTTTACACAGAGCTTGTCTGGTAGGCTTAACTTCATTGGCCATGTTGTCCTGTCTGCCATATTAGAGACAATGGAACTAATAATCATCATATTGCATAAGGGAAGAGATACACCCTGATGTCGATAAGATAATTGCACGCTTTATTTGGAGTTCATGCAGATCACAAACTGAATCCAAAAAGCTTCGTTGGTCTGTGGACTTGTGAACGTTTTTGCATTTGTTCGCCTGCCCACTCTAGTAGACCTTTTAAGGCTACTTTCACTGGTTTATGGCTCTGAATATTGCAGCAAACCCTGAATTTTGTCTGGGTTCTAGAGGATGGGCCAGGCCCACACAAACATCACCCTTGGGCCCAGTGCTTAATTTGTAAAATATTAAGTGCCAGGGCTCTGACCAGGAGGCCACTGCTGCTTGCACCACCCATCATCCTTGTCATTGCTGCCAAAACAACTACTATCCATCTCTCTCACATGTAAATGCGTCAGTTCATATTATTCCAGGTCGCTAAAGCAATGGCTGGGGAGGCAGGTATTAGCAATTTTAATGTATATTGTATGCTTAAACTACCGTTGTTCTGCACCTCTCTAAATTAGATGAGCAGCGCCACCATGTGGTGGACTGTTCTAAATATGGTGTTGACAATTTGGTGCCGGTGCCGAGCACCGGAAACAAATTAAGTGCTGGTGCTTAGCACCGGAAAGCCCCGGCTCAAATTAAGCACTGCTTGGGCCCTCCCAGTCACGGCATAGAACCAATTGCAAAATGCACATGTTAAATGTCTCTTTCTCTGTGTCATCGGGCTCAACGTTGTGGTGTTCTTGAGCTGTTGTGGGTTCGGCTCGGCAGTGACTGGAGTCCTATCTCAGCCACCCCCGAGTTTTTCACAGGTTTTTAAAAGACCATTTACATGCCTTTGATAACTGGTTAACAAGGCTTTGTTTTCCCCACTGGTTCCAGTATCCCCTGGGTCCCCACTCTGCCTAGTCCTATTCCTTACATTTGTATTTTACTTTTACTGCCACAGAGGATGAAGGCATAGCACGAGTAGAGTTGTCACCTTTCCAAGAGAAAATTATTGCCCATTTGTTGTTTAAAGAGTCTGCAAAGGTCTGGCTGTGATACTTAATAGGGCTGTAAATAAAACTGTATGTTGTATTAATTTGCAACACAACTTTTCTGTCTTTGTTTCCTTTAATTATTAGTCATAGATCATTAATACAGCTCTAGAACACATTTAAAAGTACTTTATATTTATATGTGCTGCTTGAAGTGTGTACAGAATAGCCTAAAATGGAGCTTTAGCAGCTTTTTGTACTGGCTGGGACATCGAAGTACCGTTAGTGCTGTTAGAAATCCAGTTAGCTGGCAACCTTATTCACAACATTTTGTTTGTTGTAGGATCAGCAAATTGTTTATTTCCTCCACCCTCCATCCCTGAATGATGCCATACTAGCAACAGTTTATCTTGTATCTGAAACTCTCCTCGCCAGCTGTCAATAGCATGTTGAGTTCCTCCAAGTGTCTGTGCATACAGAGTCACTCCTCATTCTCACCGCTCATGCTCACCCTGCACTCACAGTGGTCACACTGCACTCACAAGGCTCACCATGCACACATGCTGTTCCCCTACCCTCACACTGTTTATCCTTCTCTTACCCTGCGCTCACACAAGCAAGCCATTCACCTTGCACTCAAAGGGACCACACTGCACTTACACCACTCGCCATTAACTCACGCTGGTCTCTCTCCACTTACCCTGTGGTCATATGAGCACACTGCTCACCCTATACTCACAGCGATCATACTGTACTCACACCACTCACAATCAATTCACTCACACTATTCACCCATTAACTCACCCTGAAGTCACACAAGCACACTACTCACTATTCTTATAATTACACTGTGTGGTACTTTTTCACTTAACCTGCACCATAGGATGAAGTACTGGTAAAACAAGCTGCTTTACTCTCCTTCTGGGCTAGGCCTGAGTGCTGTTCTCCACAGCTACCACTTAGACAGCTTTCTAAGGTTGTCTAAGACCACTAAAATCCCCTTAAGGGTTGTCTGGATTAGTGCAAGGTGCTACACTTACATAAGAAAGCACCGTATACTAAGCCAGCCTCCTACACCTGTCTAGACCAAAATGTCTGTCCTGAGCAGGGTAATCCCATTGTGGTTGCCTAGTACTAAATTGAGTGAGGTGAGTGTCACTGTGACCTGGTGGCCCTGTGGCTGCCCGGAAACCAATCAAGGATTTCTGTCGGTGGTGTCAGCTGAAGCGGTTATCCTACCACTAAAGGTGTGCTAACTGAGGGTTTAGAGGGTGGGGCATCTGTAATTTTTTTTTAAAACTCTTAATGTCCCCGGGAGTCTATACTTTAAGTAAAATAATGCCTGGAACCAAGTCCAGATAAGGCTTTTACGACAACTTGCCATGTTTCCCCTGGTCACTTAAGCAGATAAACTCATGTTCTGGAACAGGAGTACTTATTTACACTTAAAGAAGAACCAATTTGTATTGGTCGCACATTTCATCAACTCATTGGGGCATCCATGGTCTGCCCTCCCTTTCTCCACTATGCAGTAATGGGGTGACCCATAAAACCAAAGGACCTTGGTAAAGTGCAATACAAAAAATAATGGTCCTGTCGGACATCAATATAGGCTAAATCAAATAACATATTTTGATGCAATTTAAATGAACCCAAAACAAACTATCCAAAGGACAGTGAACGGTATTACTTCTGAAACCAGGGAAGAGTACATAGAAATTACATCACATCAAAAAAAACACTTGAATGCATGAAATTCAAATTCTATTGATAGTCAACATTATTAATTGGCTATTTACATATAGTGGTTGCTCTAATAGAGAATGTGCTCAGAAAGGGTGCTTGTACATGAATTTTATACAAAAGGAGACAAGAGGGAAAGACCCATAGCACATACAATCTCTTTTACATCAAAGCCTGTCTACAAACCATATTACAAAGTAAAAGTACATATGCTCTAAACCGAGGTAATTGCTTAAATCAACATTGCCTCTTTGCGGGCAGTCTATCCAGTCCAGGCAGTGCAAAATGTTTCCACACGGCATGGGGGGGAGAGGGGGACATTGAGAGCCTCAAATGTGGGTCTTCATCAGGACAAAATGAATGAAAAAAGAGGGAGCACCCTTTCTCCACGACATGACTCTTGATGCCAGCTTGATCTAATAACTCTCTTGTCACTGGTGATAATCTCTAGCAAAACCTCTCCTCCATCTGCATAAAACAAGACAATGCCCTTCAAATCCACCTGCAGATCCCAATATCCGGATCTCGGGTCTACAAGTATTGTGACTTTCTCCAGCGTTTCTCTGCAGTGCAGTGTGGGTTAAGTCTCTCACTATTGGGAATCTGAGATGGCATTGGGGTTATCTGCTACTCCCCACCACTTGACCCAAGAGCTGTGACCTGCTTCTCCACAAATTGCTCTCCTACTTCCATAGTAGCAAGGTGCCCCTTTGTTTCTCTCCTCTCATAACCACCCTTGATCCTAGCTCTCACCAAGTAAGTATAAGGTTTTTCGAGTTTTAAAGAGGTACAATGGAGGGACGATACTGGGGAAAGGGAAGGGAAGGTCATATTGTCTCCCTCCTCCTCTCCTAACCTCTCATCTCCTCTTGCAACTTATTCTATCTTATCCTCTTGTATCTTATCCTGTTCTGTTTTGTCTTATCCTATACTATTCTGTCTCCTATCTTCTTGATCATCTAATCCCCTCCTCCAAATCCTATCCCATCCCATCCTATCCCATACCACCCTATCCTATCCCATCCCATCCCATCCCATCCCACCCTATCCTCTCCCATCTCATCCCATCCTATCTCCAATTCTGTTCTATCCCAATCCTATCCTATCATCTCGTCTCTTCTTGGATCTTCTCATATCCTACCTGCTCTCTCCTATCCTATTCTATTTTATCGTATCGTCTCATCTCTTCTCATATCTTATCCTATTCTATTTGTAAAATACGAATGAAAACAACAAGAGGGGGTTGAGTCACACTCAATTGTAAAATACAGCCACTAACATGCGGGTGTCTGGATACTGATAACAAATGCTTACTTAATCTTAACCAGCTCAACAATACTAATGTTATCCACCATGGAAGGATAACCACTTGAGTGGACCCTCTTGTATTCAAATACGTGTGAACACGATTGAACACAGGCCTCTGCATGGGGTGAGGTAGACTACTGCAAACTGAGACAATCAATAAGAACATGAAGGTGAAAGTAATGCATCGTGTTCACTTCAAATTCGCCATACTCCAAGTGTATAAGCAGAGTCCCATAAATCCAAAAAACACAGATTTCTACGTTGACAGCTACAGTTTTAAATCACCTATGAACACTACCTAAAAGTCCGTTCTTTTTTACTTGGCTGGTCTTTTTCCAGATAAATTAAATAAATATTTTAACCATGTCTACCACAAACAGAATGGTCCTTTGTTGCTACAATAACAGCTGTTAATATTACCATTCTTAACGGTCCTCTTTAATCGAGCTTAAAAGGGTAAAAAAAAGGTTTTGTCCTACATGCCAGGACTCTAAAAGGGTGACCATAGAGTGCATATGTATTTCTGCCCTGTACACATCCCTTTGAGCAGTGTTTATACTTCTGTACACAAGTCACACGTTGCATCATCGTATTTGGTTGCATTATCACCTTATGGGTGAGGCAATTACTGGGTGGTAGAACCATAAGACCACAATGGTGAGTAAGATTGTTGCTACTTTCCGGCTGTTGTAAGCCGCCGCCTTGCAATGCCAAAACATATGCCACATTAGGGTGCTATGCAGCAACAAAGGGCTTAAAAACGGTCTTGTTGATAAGTGAAAGGGCACACCTAAATTGTAAAATATCAATTTAATAATCCTCTCACTGGCCCCTCACCCTTCTGGGCAGAGCGTCTCTATTCAAGATGCTTACCCTACCACGCTTCCTTTATGCTCTGCAAAATACTCCCTACCCGATCCCCGATTCCGACTTTTCGCAGGTCAACTCAACAGTCAGGAATTTGTTACGGGATAACGGACCGCCTCATATAGCCACACACAAGCTCTCTACGGGTTGGTACGACGGAGGTATCGGGTTACCGGACACGCGTCTGTATTATCAGGCATCTCAATTGGTTGCCATTAACCAATGGGCGTTTGGACCTCATTCTGACCCAAGCTTCAGCACTGATCTGTGGTTAATGGGGAAGGGTGGCTACAATAGAGCGCTTTATTTAAACCCCAAGAAACTAGGTCTGACCGGCCCTACGGCCCGCACAGTATAAGTGTGGCATGGTGTTCAATGGCGTATGAGGTGGCGGGGGCGTCTGACAAAAGCGACCCCCCTGTGGGAGCCAGACATCCAGGGACACCTCAGTGCTTGTGCAGGATTCGATAAGTGGGACATGATTGGCATCTCCAAAGTGGGGGACGTCTGGATTAAGGGCAAGAAGGCCTCCTTTGCAGAACTCCAGTTTAAATATCAGCTGGCACCATCAGAACACTTCCGGTATCTTCAGATTAGCCATACCATAGATTACACCCTTCCTACAGACACTTTCCTCCCAGAATCCTCTCCTCTGGAGGACAGGTTGTTGCTGGACCCAATGGACAGCAAGGCTATCTCCCTAACATACAAGAAACTCATCAACAACCAGCCCGATCCAATGCTGCAATTGCGTGCTAATTGGGAGGGGGATCTGGGTGATATCACTGATGAGGACTGGAGTGAAGCGCTGGCTTATCCCCGGGTAGCGGCCATCCCAATGCGACTCCGGCTTGTCCAGCTCAAGATCTTACACCGGGTATATTTTGATGCTAAATTACTATTTAGATTGGGGAGGAGACAGGATACAAACTGTCTGCGACACTGCAATCAATTAGGTACATTTATACACATATGGGAATGCCCCCACATACAGCGATACTGGGTAGATGTTACCCGACAAATGGCTAGATCTTGTGATAAGCCCATACACCCAACTCCTCGCCTATGCCTCCTTAACATCTGGGAAGCAACTGACCTCACCCACACCTAACAGGCATGGGCCACCATGGGGTGGAGCATAGCGAAAAGAAATATTGGCCAGAAGTGGGGTGTGGATACTTTACCACGGTTGCGGGATTGGGCTAAGGACATGGACCATGCTATGGTGGCGGAGAAAACTGTATACAAAGATAGAGGCTGCCATCGAAGATGGGATCAAAAGTGGGGGCGTTGGAATAAATTCAGGGGGGGACATTCTTAACTCCCCCACGGTGGAACGTGCGAGAAATGCAATTCTGGAGAGAGCGGCTACAGACGTGACAACATAATTCCTCGTGTCAGCAAAACATGTGTAGAATGCGGTGACTCTTATGCTTATGGACACAGGCATAACCCTCTAACCAGGCCAGGATAATGTTCGATGCTACTGTTGATGCTCTTACATGATACTACACATCTTGTTTGTACTTGAATGTATGTACTGACAGCTGAACTGCTTATGTACTGTCTTTGTGTCTTTGCTGCTACTGTTTTTCTTTAATAAAAAATGTTTAAATAATCCTCTCACTGGAGCATACAGTTCAGTTCATTAAACTGTATAAGATTTTTGGTAAAATCATAAAAGTGTACATCTCGTCGAACAGCAGCAATATATCAAAATAAGCATGCATCAGTAAAAATACAACAAAAGTTTAGTAAAAAAAAACTTACATCAGTACATAGGAACAAGTAATTAAAATTGAGATAAATACTAAAATTACCATAATTATCCTTGAGGAGTTGGTTCCTAAAATGTCAGTACTTAACAGCTTACAGATAGGACACCGGAAAGAAAGCTAGATACAAAAAACACAATGTGGGGGTCACTAACAGCTGTAAGAAGAGGTATGCAGGTCTAATTTGCCTAAAATGTGCAGTGATCAGAGGAGCCCTGATATACTTATGTCAAAAATTAGAGAATTTCTGGCATACAAGTAATACATGCATGGTGGGGAGAGGAGTTGGCCTAACGGCTAGGGCGGTCGACCTTGAATCTGGGGAACCGGGTTCGAGTCTCGGTAATGACGCTGAACATCCTGTTATTCTGGGCAAATCACAATCACAAAAATGAATGTGTGTCCTCATGAAACGCAACTGGTGCTATGTAAAGTGCTCTGATACCCGATACCGGGTCAAGTCCACGCTATATAAAACTCCATTAAAAAAAAAAAATGGTGGCACAAATCGAGAGTTTGTCACAGTCACAAACAGGCAAATTAGAGGACTTATATCAAACCCCCTTTGGAAACAAGATGGGGTTAAAAACGTACAACCTCAAAAGTGCCAGGAAACGACGTTGCCTATTGGGCATGTTCAGAGGGAGAGAAGACTCTATCCCACTAACAGATTAGACCAAGACATACTCGCGCGTGGCCTGCTTTTTAAAAGCAGAATACTCCTGTTCAGCAAACACTCTTTGGGAGAAAGCCTGTTTGACCCATGCAAGATCTCTATTTACTATGTCCTTGGGGTTGGTTTAAAGACCTGGTCGCCCTAATTCCTAAACAGATTTTTTAACATATTGTAGCCACGGGATTTGGGCTACATTATCTAAAAGCAAACAATCCTGAAGTATGAGCCTGTTAAAATCTAAATCCTCCGTGTGTCATGTAGAACACCAAAGTAAAAGCGGACAAACAAATAAAACCTGCAGTAAAGGACATGCCCAGTTCTTCGTGAATAATTTCAGTTGGAGTTGCTTGACTGACGGCCAACAGGTTTCTCAAAAACTTATTTTCTATCACCTGGACACGGTCAATATTGACGTACCCCCACATTTCACAACCAAAAGTGACCATCGGGACACATTGAGCCTTGTAAACATCAAAAAGAAGTTTGGGGGGCTTGTGCCCAAAGCATCTGACAAAATCATATAATCCCGAGATGGCTCTTTCTAAAGTCCCTCCGCCTTTCGTGAGTAGAAGCTTCCAACTGAAACCCGAATGAAGTAACAGACCCAGATAAGATAATGTTTCCACTCTTGTTAAGATCTTGTAACCTTACAGCACAAGATCTTGTGTTCTTGGGGCCTACCACCATAAAATGTGATTTCTTAGAATTTGTGGATGAATCCAAGCTGCTCATAAAATCCATAAATGTGTGTAGCATACACCTATCATGAAACATGCAAGATTTCAATATGTTCATAAATTATCAATTATGCAAAAGAAGCTTAAAAAAAATCATTCTGCATCGTGTAAATAAGAATATAGAATTGTTTCATAAAAAGATGGGTGCAGAAAAGACCTTTTCATGATATAAGAAGGAAATAATGAATGCTCTTTAAATGCGGTGTTCTTTATAATTTGTAAAGTGTTATTTCAGCCCAAGAGGCCTCATGACAGTGCTCCAAAGAGGCAGAAGCCAAATCTAGTTATACTCAGTCTTCAAAAAATAATCAAGGGAAAAGTCAGGTTTTAACTTTTTCAAGAGTCAGATTTACAGAGGAGAGGCTCTGGTGGGGAAATTCAAAGTGCATACCCCTGGCCTCTCTCTAGTATTACTTGTAAAGAAATGTCAACATTTTCAGCAAGATTCAGCTATACAATGGAAACAAGCATTGGCAGAGCCAATAGGTCTCGCCTTTGGGACCTTGTAAGTGTTTAGCCATGCAACAGTTGCATAACTAAATACTTATAAGGTCCCAAAAGCGAGACCTATTGGGTATGCGAAGCGGCCGCGAAAGTGAAAGTAATCTCAGTAAAAGCGGCGCGCCCGCCCGCGCACATGCACTGTAGCTCTAGGCTGGTCTGGTAGCACTTTTTGGAGCCCTCTCAATAAGTCTCGCCAGACCAGCGCCTGGTCAGGCGAGACCTAAAAACTGCTTAGGTAAATCTTGGAGAATTCATTCCTGAAAAATGGGACTCTGCATGCAAAATGCTCTGAGAACAAAACAGAGCATCATACACGGGGTGTGCTTGGCCACAGGAAGCTAATGGAGAGTCTAAAACCTTTCATAGATCATCGGTTTTCCAGAGCCCTTTATTATTGTACAGCACTTGTGAATTGCTTGCACTCTTGAATGTTCTAAATTGAGATATTAGAGCAATAAAAAAGGCAAAAATACTATAGATCTTTTCAAAGGAAATAGCATCACAAGATGGATCCATATGATTCATGTAGGGAGTATTATTTTGATAAAATCTCCCCGACAGCCTTTGATCCGGATTACAAAGAGAAAGCTTTTGAAGCCAAGCTTAAATCATACGAGAAAACTGACAGTACCACAAGAGAAAATTCAACCACGGGGGAGGTGCAAAACTACAGGAGAACATGAGGACAGCAGCTGAGAAAGAAGTTATGGAGACTTTCTAGTCCTTATCAGAAGAGGAAAGAGGTGCCGCAGTCAGGTTGATACTGGAGAGAATGTTGACCGAAAACAATCTATGCACGGAGAAGGCACAGGCTCTGTAGGTCCTAACGTTGTGGTGGTCTTAGTTGAGGAATCAAAAATCAAAAAACAAACCTATTGCTACCAAGTACCAGCCACCATAAATGTTATAAAACTTTAATTGACTATCACTGTTTTTTTTATTTATGTAAAGTTACTCATTAAAAGCTTTCCCCCTTTTCCCTTCCCTTCTCCCGTCTTCTCTTTCTCCCCCTTTCTCTCCTTTTTATGAAAATTTAAAATGCACTTGGTTTTGGTAACTGCTTATATTTTTCAATTCAGGTCATATGATATTTTAATCTACCAGTTTATGAAGCGTTAACCTTTGCTGGTTTTATATTTGTTATTTGCTCGCTTTTGGTTATTGGAACTAATGTATGTTCTTATTATATGTTTTCATTCATTCGGTTTGGATTGAAGCGCTTGTATATTTAGTTCTATCAGATGTACTTTTATAATCTTAATAAAGCATTCTAAACATAAGAAAATAATAAAAGTGAGAATTTGAAGGCTCTCTTAAAGAAGACAAGAAGCCAAGTCGAGTTGAGACAAGTGGAAAGTGAGGTCACAAGCTGGGAAAACAGCCTCTGCAAGAATTCAATATGAAACACCATTATGTAAGTTTCAAATATAGTTGTACATTTTTCATTGACATTCTACTCAAAACAGAAAAACCTTCAAAGACCGGACCACATCTACATATTTGGGTACCATTCCTAGAGTTGGGCAGCAAAGGACTCATATTGAAGCGACGTTATCTCTATAAGCAAGCTTGAGAGCAAAATGGCTGACACCGGAGAGCACCCCTCCCGACAAACTGTAATATTGGCTATTTCGATAACCTGCTCTTGAGAAGCAGACACTGTGATTGTGAAGAATGAGAGGAAGAGGAGTAGGCCAAACACCACAAGTACCTTGTGATGGGAAAAATCTGTCTGTGGAGACAATTGCGCGTTTACTGTTAGCAAGGGTGTGTGCACAGATGATAGAGGGAAGAAAAAACGCCGCAGGGCTCACTGAGAGGGATCAGTTGCCATCCACGGTCATGTTTGAAAACCTCAGGGGCTGCTTTGTGACTGCTTTAACTTCCTGTTTCAGAAGGAAGCATATCTTTGGTTGGAGGTAGCTTTTGTATCTGGTAGCCTCTGGCTATCGATAAGTCTTGATTGATGAATGGCCTTCTAGTCCCGAAAAAGAAACCTATGGCACAATGACCCATGATCTCCTCAACTCTGCATCACATGAGGTCATCGGTCCGACCGCCGCATTAGGATGCAGGGGGTCGAGCACGGCTGTCGGGGGGGAAAGAAGGCCGCATCCGACAGGATCAAGGATACCATCAGTACAGCGGTCGGACTCCCATTCCCTGCAATGAGGGTGATGCCTGCTCAGGCACCACTGTAAGGATTACAATGTCCCTTTCCACCTGCCCTTTCATGGTGGTTCACCCGCGATGAAAAAGCAGACAGAAAGTGACTTTGGGGTCCCCTTACCCAGTGGCCCAACACTATGGGGCCCGGGTGCCCCCTAAAGATCCCATGCACCATGTGGCAGGCACCCCATGCAGCCCGCAGCACACGCCGCAATACAAAATATACACATTGTGACTGCCGTGAAGATGGCTACATCGTAATGCAGGCAGTGGGACCGCCAACTTCTGGTCGGGCAGTTCTGCTTTTGCCACGGTGCCGGTCGGACGAGAGTCTGACTGGCATTGTATTTCGGGCCGAAGTTTATTGAACTCAAGGAGCATCTGGAACATTAAAAAGGTGAGAGGAAAGCTTGTGAATGCAATCAGAAGAGATGTTTCTTTAGGGACAAAGAGGAATGAAATCTATAAATATTATAAAAATGTAATTCAAATGATAGAATAATTAAAACTTTTCTGCAAGTTATATTAATTAAGATATATTATATTTTAAGAGATATATTTTTTTTCAAGATGCAAGACATTTCCGGGAATAAAAGTGAGCATGCTTTATTAGAAGATGGTCCAACAGGAAAAATAAAACGATATAGAACAGGATGGAAAAGTAGCAGGCTGTTAATTTATTTTAATTACAGGCGGATTTGACTATTTATATTTTTTTCCATGAAAAGATGAGTCACAAAATGGAGGAAGCTGATAAACGTCTGATGTTTTTCTGATCAAAGCCAAGATTTCTAAAGACAGAATTGTTTTTTGTATTATGACTCCTCGGGTGGCAATGGATTCTGAATATTAGTCGATGGCCCTAAAATGATGTGCGACACTTCTACTAGTCAAATTACACTGGCAGCTAGTGAGAGCTTGTTAGACCAGGTATCCCCTGGGTGGTTCTCCCCTATCGTTTTGCTTCAACCCTCCTGTTATGCTGACTTCGTTTTTGCTGGCTTTAGGACTCTGCACACTTTACCAGTGCTAAAGTGCTTGTGCTCTCTCCTTTAAACATGGCCGAATTGGCTTATGCCCAATTTACATGTAAGTCCCTAATAAAATGGTTCTACATGTGCCCAGGGCCTGTAAATTAAATCCTACTAGTGGGCTGCAGCACTGATGTCTCAACCCTGGCAATGCTGCTTGCGTGGGCAGTTTTAAGCTTGAGAACAAAATTTGTAGTAATGCACTCAAAGTAATCTGAGTATAATACTCTATGGCTATGCATGTGTAGGAAATCTTAATCGCGCTTCATGTGCTCACGGCGAGCAGGGCTTCAACCAAGTCCCAACATGTAAATACAAAAGAAACCTGAACAATTGTTCTAGACGCTGAGTGCGAGTTTGTGCCCAAAGGCTGCAATGTAATCAAAGCTAATTGGTTCAATACCAAAATGTGAACACAACACTAGGGAATTAATTTTTTTTTTAAAAGAAATAAACAATGAATAAAGAGCAAAAGCAACATTTTCTTCTAATGTGCTGCATTTTGATCATTCACAAAACATTCACAAATGTTGCAGTGTCACATTCTTGACGTCAAAAAGCTGATAAGTCGGTCTTGTATTCTACCTTATAAAAAACAAAACCCAATGCATTTCGGGTGAATAGACCCATCTTCAGGGGTCAGTACGATCAAAGAAAATACAATTAGATATTAAGTTCATTCTTGTTTTTTTTCATCACGTACGTCATGTGACTCATCAAGCGGAAATAAATAAAGCAGAAAAAGCTTAAGTGTTATTACCCAATGGAGATGAAACATAAATGAAGAAAAAGAAAGTGGTACAGCTGTGCAGTGCTTATGGAAAAAATAGCTCTTTTTAGGGGACGTCTAGTCCCAGCATGCCCCTTACGGCCTTTCGGGGAGATTTGTGTCAGCATGCACTAATAACCTTAGTCAAGAGAGAAAAACTATCAACCAAGAACACCCATGACTTATATGCATGATATAGGCGTATACTCTGTTTTGGCAAATTTCTCTAGCTTATACCCAATTGGCATATTTAATTTACATGCAAGTCCCTAGTAAAATGGTAATGCATGTGCCCAGGGCCTGTAAATGCAATGCTACTAGTGGGCTGCAGCACTGATTGAACCCTGTAAACATGTCTCAAGCCTGCTATTGTAGCTCGTATGGGCAGTTTTAAACTGCCACGTCGACCTGGCAAAATGAACCTTTTGCCAGGCCCACATTTCCTGTTTAATACCTATAGGCCACCCCTAGGGTAGGCCCTAAACAGCCCACAGGGCAGGGTGCACTGTATTTAAAAAGTAGGGCATTTACTTTTAAGTTCTACCTGTCCTCGTAGTGAACAACTCTACAATTTGGATATCACTACTCCAAGGCCTTCCTCTTTCATAGAGTAACATTGGAGTTACCTTATTTCATTTATTAAGCAGTAACATCCAATTGCAACCAGGTGGAAAGCTCGAGTTTGGTGTCTAAAGAATTGTAAATAAAAGTTCTCTTTAATGACAAGGTTGAATTTGTCGTCACAAATCAGAAAATGCCACTTTCAAAAAGTTGGCATTTTCTTTTTCTAACCATTTGGTGCCTGCAGCCTGTTCCTGGGTCACATGGTTAGGTGTGGCAGCTACTGTTTGTGGATTGCTCCCAGACAGTGAGATAAAGGGAAGATAGCTGTTGGCAGGATGGCACTCTGAGCTAATAAGGGTGAGGAGCAGTCACCCACCAGGCTTGCACATCACCACATAGGGGCTATTACTGGTGTTTTGTGACCCCAGACAAGCTGGACAGGACAGAGAGGAGGAAATGCCTGACACCTCAGGGGGTGGAGAACATCTAGAAGCTTCCTCCACTTCAGAGTGGGCATCAGGTTTAAATATTGCCCCTCAGACTCAAGCTCTTCAGTACACTTCTGGACCTGTGCACTCTGCTGGGAATAAGGATTGCTGTGCTGCTGAGAGGACTGCCACTCTGCTGGACTGCTGCTCTGAAGGACTGCTGCCCTGCTGTTTTGACCTGTGTCTGCTGCTCTCCTGCCTGGGTGAGAAGGACAGGACTCACATCTGTTGAACCCATGACCCCAGAGGGATTCCAAGGCCTAGTTGGCAGGCCTCTTAACTAGAGCCTCTGGGACAGAAGAATCCAACGACCTTGAACCCAGCGCCTGGACTCTGCCATCTATTAGTCCTATTCTGCTCAGTGATGCCACCCCAGTCCTAGACACTAGGAAGTGGGCTTGAAGGTGCTCTGCCAGCCCATCTGTGGATCTAGCAAAACCGAAGCATCTCCTCTGCTGTGCGGCACAACCCCGATCAGTACCGACGCACCGCCTCTGCTGTGTAGACTTTCCCGATGCAAGGATTTTACAGCACACAGCTCCATTGTAAACGCAACTGGGTGACACATCCCCTGTGCAGGCTCATACATCGCAAGCCTCTCATTGACGAGTTCCTTGATGACAATGCACAACACCGCATCACAGCCTCGTAGCTCCTCGGAACTGCTGCATCACCGCGACGGGGCACTCTGCAATTCTTCGCAACCTGGATTTAAGGTAGTCTTGTTCAACTGGCCTACCTAGGTCCTTGTAGCAGGCCTGTGCTCCATGACGGTTAACCTGAACTTGTGACTTTGTCCTGGTCTAGCACGACCAGATATCAAGTCGGCGCTTTGTGCTTTTTACTGCAAATTTCACTGTAATCTTTAAACTTGCATGTCCCTGGTTCTATAGATTGAATTTTTGTCATTTTGGTCTCGATTTATTCATCACAGTATACTCTATTTTTCAAAATTGGCATGGGATT
Source organism: Triturus cristatus (assembly GCF_964204655.1). Classification (NCBI taxonomy): domain Eukaryota; kingdom Metazoa; phylum Chordata; class Amphibia; order Caudata; family Salamandridae; genus Triturus; species Triturus cristatus. The sequence continues at coordinate 88,160,730 of NC_140586.1, forward strand.
ATTCTTTTGTTGTGTTTTCATTGTATTACTGTTTTACTGCATAAATACTATATACACTGCCTTTAAGTTATGCCTGACTGCTCTATGTCATGCTACCAGAGGGTTGAGCATGGGTTAATTTGGGGTTTGCTTGTGTCTTACACTGACAAGGATTGTGGTTGCTACTTGAGTAAGTGTTTCAAACCCCTCAACAACTAAGCCATTTTCTTACAGAGCGGTTATAAATGGTTTTATATATCACAATGCTAAACTGAGAGAATCTTACATTTTTGTTTGGTTTCTTGGTTAGTTTTAACTAGCGTCACTGCCTTCACACACCATTTTTGACAAGTTTTTCATTCACTCATTCGTTTTTAAGGTTAAAGAATCTAGGATATATATATATTCACTGAAAAAACCATAGGTTTCACACATGTTATAGTTAGCGGAAATTTTACTGATAAAAAACCAGTGAAATTGCCCCGTTATAGTTAGTGCTGGCAACTATAACTCACGCGACCGCAATCCTCTGCTGATGCTAATAGTTTATTTAGACACTTATTTGCCCATGTCTTCTTCCATACATTTTTAGCTATACAGATATTACAAATATTTTTTTTTCATAAAGACACATATGTCATCAGCAGAAGATTGCGGTCGCGTGAGTTATAGTTGCCAGCACTAACTATAACGGGGCAATTTCACTGGTTTTTTATCAGTAAAATTTCCGCTAACTATAACGTGTGAAACCTATGGTTTTTTCAGTGAATTTGCAAGGTTTTTTAAATGCTAATTCCTAACTATAATATGTTTGATACCTATGGTTTTTCCAGTGTCTTTGCAAGATTTTTAAAATGGTAATTTCTAACTATAATGTGTCTGATTCCCAAATTCATTTAATTTGTATGGTTTTTTAAATGCAAATTTTTTTTATGTCATTTTTTGTAAGCCTTTTTATATAATAATTTATGTACTATATCCTGCATTATGGAAAGGTTTTTTTTTTTTTATGCATTTTTTTCCGTGCGCGCACGGTAAGCTGACGCTACGCGCTTGTAGGATACGCGTACGGTAAGCTGACGCTACGCGCTCTGGACGTCATTAGTGCAGCGCGCCTACGTGATACGTGCGTGCCGTACGCGTATACCCGGAAGCAACGTCGCGGTTACGGAGGGGCGTGTAATGCGCATGCGCCATACGTGATACGTGCGTGCCGTACGCGTATACCCGGAAGCAACGTCGCGGTTACGCAGGGGCGTGTAATGCGCATGCGCGATACGTGATACGTGCGTGCCGTACGCGTATACCCGGAAGCAACGTCGCGGTTACGCAGGGGCGTGTAATGCGCATGCGCGAAAGTGACGTAAGCGCTGCGTAAGCGCACCGTAAGCGTCACGTGCGCGCACGGCAGGTCATGTGACTTACAAAGATCACTTTTTATTGGTTGAAATTACTTTCACTTCCAGAAACTTCCCACACCACACCCATTCCCCTCATTACTGCTTGAAAGAACACTTTTCATTGGTTGAAACTACTTTCAGTTCCAGATTCTTCCCACACCACACCCATTCCCCTCATTTCTGCTTGTGATTCTCTAGGAGCAGGAGCTGGATTGACATTGGGATACAATGGCAGAACAGCAGACCTCTTCTGAGAGTGAGGCCAGCAGCACCACCATGATCCAGAGAAGGAGGAAACAAAAGACTTCTTTTGTATGGGAGTATTTCACTTTTCCAGAGGGGGAGAAAAAGGTGAATGCTCAATTGGTCACTTGCATACTTTGTGATCGTGTTTTATCAAGAGGAAATCCAAGGAAGAAATATTCCTTTGGAAATCACTCTATGAAGAGACACCTTCAGGACAGACACCCAAGGACCTTTGCTCGACATACTGGAGAAAACTCTTCAGTAAGTCACCAGAGCCCAGCCTCAGATGCTCAGCCGAGTACATCATCGGCAGCTCAGCTGAGCCCTTCCTCTGTTGTTGGAGCATCACCTTCTTCTTTTCCTTTGGACATCAACCCTCGATTTGCGAGTGTTGAAATGAGGTGTACAAAATGTGGTGGTCTTATTGTTTTTGGGGAGGTCAGTCTTCCCCTTATTAACAATTAGATAGACCAGCATGTTTGTAGACGCTCATAATATTCCCATTCTTTCTTTCCTCTATCCCTGTATGAACCCAACGGCTCTTATAAGAGCCAACATTACCTCACAATTTTTTTTATTTTTTTTTAAGCTTTCCTTTTTGCAAATTTTTTTTTGCCGTGCGCGCACGGTACGCGTAATTCCGCGGAATTTCGCAGATTACACCGTGCGCGTACGCTACGCGCATACGGCGATTTTTCGAAAAAAAAATAAATTTCATTTTTGCCCTTGAGGGTCCTTCTGGGACCCCCTGACCAAGGCTAGGGGGTCAGGAACTGTCGAGCCTGCCCCCTTTTCACATTATCCACCTTTTTTATTCACCCCCCTGACAGTGCGAGTGAGAAAATGGCGGCCGCCGCTTCCTGGTTTCGACCGATTTGAATGTTTACTATGATCTAACAGCCAATCAGAATCGCGCTCGCGCACGGCACCGTACGCGTACTGTAAGCTTACCGTAAGCGCACGGTAAGCGCACCGTAAGCTGCCACAGATATATATATTGATTTAAAGGCTATTTTCTCAGGATCTACTGAACAGATTTACACCAAACCTACAAAAGGCACTTCCTTGACCTGAGGACTACCTCTCTGCCAAATTTCAAGTAATTCTGTTCAGCCGTTCGGGCTGTAGCTGTGTCTAAAGGTCCTATGGAAAAATGCATGGGAAAAACGCGTTTTGGGACCCCCCTTTTATCTCAGCCCCCGCTTGACGAATCCCCCCGAGACTTTCAAGGTAGGAGCGGAGCGTAGCGCCCCACCTATTTTGAAAAATTCGCGAGGATTCGTCGACCGGCGCCAAAGTTATTCAAAATAGAATGTTGAGGTTTTCCTATGGAAAAGGGGTCCTAACTATAACTACCTACTGGCGACCGCCAGTAGGTAATTATATATATATATATATATATATATATATATATATATATATATATATATATATATATATATATATATATATATATAGATATTGCAAAAAAGATTCTGTGACTTTTTTTTCAAAAACGTTTGTTACTTTTCATACGACTTCAACAAGAAATAAAATGTTATGTTATTAGCACTTATATCGCGCATGGATACTCAAGAGAGTCCCTGTGGGGAAGCCAAATGCAAATGCAACGGAGCTGAGAAGAACTGTAGATTAATTGAAAAGCAGGGACTTTAGCTGCTTCTTAAACAGCCTGGGGTCTTGTGTATTCCGCAATTCATATGGAAGGGAATTCCAGGCTTCTGCTGTCTTAAAAGATAAGGAACTGCCCCCCATTCGTGTAAGGCGAAAGCGGGGTATCACTGCAAGATGCTGCGAGGCTGATTGCTGTTGTCTTCGAGGAACATAAAAGCTAAAGCATCTCCTGAGATATGGCGGCCCAGATCCATGAAGAGCTCCATGGGCAAGAATGAGGGCTTTAAATTGAACACATTGAGCCACAGGAAGCCAATGTAAGTCCTGCAGATGTTGTTTTATGTTTGATCTTCCTGGGATGCTGAGCAAAGCTCTGGCTGCAGCATTTTGTATTTGCAATTTTTTCAACTGGTACCCTGGCAAGCCAATGTACAGCACATTAGCATAGTCAATGCGTGACAGAATAAGGACGCGAGCAACTATTTCCTTGGCTGGCCTGGGTAGCAGTGAAAGGAACTTCCTGAGCGATTTCAGTGTGCCAAAGCACAATCCAGCAAGTTTTTTTTATCTGCGTGGAAAACCGGAAGTCCTCACTAAACCAGACCTCCAGATTCTTAACAGGATGGTCTACCGAATTAGGTAGGGGGTACTCTGAGGGCCAGAGTGCCTCCCTAAATTGCGGAGGAAAGGACCCATACAGAAGAACCTCCGACGTGTCCTCGTTACACTTAAGCTGAGCCAATGCGAGCCATTTAAAGACGACTGAAAGACTGTCTTTAGCTCGATTCGGGGACAGGTCGTTTTCCTTCCAAGTAAAGAGGAGTTGTGTATCATCTGCATAAGCTATGATCTTCGCTCCCAGCTCCTCTGCTAGATAGATCAGGGGAGTAACATATATATTGAAAAGAAGAGGACTCGGAGCGGAGCCCTGCGGAACTCCCGCGGTCACCGAGGAGAACGGAGGCAACCATACCTGCCAACCAACCATACCAGAAGGTGGCAATGGCCAGCTTTTGCAACTTTTCTCTCACCGCTAGTCTGGTTACATGAACAATGTAAAAATATTTAAATTGTTCTTAACACCTCAGTGAATATTTATTTTTCATTGGCGGATTGGTTGTTTTCTTACCACTTCTAAAGACTTGAAAGTTTGTTCAGAACTATTTCTCTTTCAACTGTATTTCTATTTCATTAAGATCTATTTCCCATGGCTACAGAATCGCATGGCTCTCATGAACAGAAAACGATGGTATGTGAAACTGCAAAAATGTAGATTTTAAATACGATAACTGAAATTTAAAGAGTGCAAAAATAAAGCTCCTACAGAACTTTCTGCATGCACGTAACCCCACCGCTAATATGCTCTTGGACAAGACGTACAAAAACCCTTAAGGCAATGCAAGAACAAGCTGAAATACCACATACACAAGGTGTCCCAAAATGCACCAATCAGAATTGGAGGGTGGGAGCTTTCACCGACCCAATGGAACCGTCGCCCTTTGGCTTTATGAAGTACCCTTAATCTACTGACATTTCGGAAAGCATTTACCCCTTGCATGTGTCGGACGGCCGACGTCACGGTGGGCATGTGCGTTGGACGGCCGGGAGACTTCCGATCTGTGCACGCGTGGAATTTTCCAGCACCGCAGGAAAATTCCGGCTGCGCACAAAGGGTTAAAGACCTTGCCACTGCAAATAGAAGTTTATATACACACAATCAATCTGATCTGCTGTATCAGTGCCATGATGCCCTCGGGTGATGAGTGCTCAACAAAAACCTTAGAAAAATAAATAAATAAGTACAATCGAGGACATCTTAGGTATTTCCACCTTGATAATTATTAACCCCTTTGCCGCGGCACGAATTCCGCCGCGGCGCTGGGGGGGTTTGGGGGCAGTGCGGCGCCGCTGTGCTCATGATGGAACCACTTCGTCATGAGTCACGGGCGAGTGGTTCCGTCACGGCTCCGCCCACTGCGCTAATCGCCCGCACAGGCGGGGAATTAGCGCCGCGTGGGAGGAGCGGCCGCCAACGGCCGGAGCATGACGGAACCACTCCGTCATTAGCACAGCTCCCCCGTGACTCATGACGGAGTGGTTCCGTCATGAGCACGGAACGGGTTAATAATCATATGATAATAGCAATGCTGTGTTATAAAGCATTCACCACAAACGAATCGCTCTCTAGATGTTTAAAGATCATACGCTATGAACACCAATGACAACGATACCAAACGTAGCTCTCAGAAGGATGAAAGACAGTCAGTTTGATTGAGGTTTGAGTCTGTGACCCAAAGGTTACCTCAGTAAGTGATCAGCCCACTAAGTTACATTTTCAGTTTTTGATGAGCTATTATCTTCTTGGAAACTTTATGTAATGTGTTTTCTTTCTTTTTTTCTGCAAGACCAGGCAGGAGAAGAGCCAAACTAACACGCTCAGGTAGTATTTACTTTTAGCTTCCCTTGACTACACTAATTTACTTGTACAAAACACATTTTTAATGTCCTTAAAAGGGGTGATTTGGAGTGAATAGCATTCGTGTTAAGCAAATAAAGGAAGAAATGGCACAGAAGAGGTTAAATAATTATTATTTCCAAGCAGGTGAGGTTGGTAATTACAGAGGAATAAATCCTCTTTACAGAAATCCAAAATATTTTGGGGAAAAAAAGTTTTAAATAAAATGGGGAGATTTACAAACCTGGGAACACACATATGCTCTTTAAAAGAGTGAGAGGCAGACTGACCTGGATGATACGAGACAAGTTTTTGAGGCACCCGTCATGTTTTTAAAGATGGACTTTAGTCAAAGTATACTTTTGCAATTAGTTTACGGGATAAGATAGGGCAATATGTGTACGACTTTCAAAGTTTTTTTTGTTAAATGAAGGCTACATTAGAAATGATGTGGTAGTTTATGGAGAAACAAAGATAACTTAAGTCAAATAAACATTTTAAGTCTAGAGTCAAACAGAACATTTTTCGCAAAGTTTTCTAAAGACTTGCTCTCAGAAGATCCAGTTTCCTAAAATCAACAATTTGGAGAGCACTGGGAGAGAAGGCTAGCTTCCATCTTCAATAGCTCACTAAGGTCTGGTGGGAACCTACCAAGGAATGTTACATTCCATTTTATATCATTTGAGAGCAGATCATTCAAGTATCCAGTATTTGAATATATAGCATCATTAATATGTTATTCATTTATTTGTTAAGCAAGAAATTTGCATTTCGACAAAAAGTGATGTATACCGCAACAGAACCACAGCACAAATGGTCATACAAATTGTTTGCGGTAAACAAATTATTGTATGGTGTTTTTTGAGACACAAACTAAAGGCTACACAAACATGAGACAGAATAATACACAACTGTATACATTTGCAGTAGGGGTAGAGGGAGGTCATTGGAGTTCAACAGTGAGTTGGTGGATTTTAGTTGTAGCTACTTTGATGAATATGCAGTTAAGTATTTAAATCAGGATAGAAGCGGGAACAGGAGAGACGGAGGATATTCCAGAGTATGATTCGATGAAGCTGGAATGAGCAGAATCATGAACCAGCGGGAGCCTTGGTGGAGACTAGCTGATTTAGGTTGGTCATGTGCCGGCAGCTAGAAGGCACTTATCTTGTTAGTATATGAGCTAGGTGGATGAAGCAAAGATCACTTACAGCTTCAAAGACCGAATTAGTAATCCGATTACTATAGGAAGATTATAAAGGATTTTTACACCAACGCTTATGACTTAGGAAAGAGTATTGCGTAAGGCCATCTTGTCCACTGTTGCAGTAACCCAACTTGCTCAAAATGAGTGCACATATTTCACATTTTGGATGTACGGCGTGGGATGTGGGGGTACATTTTGAGGATGTGAAGCATTTGGTAACTGGCAGCAATGGCTGACGAAGCGATGGAAGATTCCAGGGTCTTGTCCGAGGACAAATACACATCAAGGTTTCTGGACGAAGGTGTAGGGAAGACAGCGCCGAAGGGAAGCAGGATACAAATAGGAAAATGTGTGGGTCAGATTTAGCTGCGAAGAAGATTAAATCTCTGTCTTGTGGGGATTTAGGCTAAGGGAACAGATAGCCTTCTAGTGACTATGGAGGAGAGGCAGTCATAGACTCAGGAATGGAGCAAAGAGGTGAATGTTGACAAGAAAAAGAAAACGTGTGTGATATACAATGAGAGGACCAAAAGTTGGAGCTTGATGTTCACCAAGTGAAAAATTAGACGGCTAAAGAGTGATGAACACCATGAGTCAACAAGCACTGGCAAAGCCAACAGGTCTGGCGTTGGCTCCCAGCCTTTTCCTTGGTTTGATTTTTTGTAATAGTTTACTTTTGCAGAACTGTCTGGTACTCACCAATGGAAAAAAAAATGGCAAGGGTTAAAAGCAAAAATATTTTTTGCCTCATAAAGAATGCTTTGCTATAATCGTGCCTGGTACGGATAGAGACTACTTTATGTGATATGCTCTTTGGGAAAGTGAAGGACGTTGTGATTGAGAGAAATCAGCCAATGCCTGAAGTAGGCTGATCAATTGTCCATTTAATGGTTAGTAGAAAAATGGGAATGACACCACAACATACCAATGGATGATGCCGTTCGATATCAGACTCTGAGCAACATATTGATCTGCCCATAAAAGTGGCAGGTGTTGAACTGCACTTGAATGGGGAGTTTGATCACTTTTCAGAGTTTGTGGTGGACTGTGGCATCACATGCCTCATGAAGCATCTTGGTGTTGATACCAGTGCTTTTAGATAATTTGAAAAAACCCTTCTGCAGCACAGTATGTGGTAACGACTCATCCATTTTTTGTGTTAAACCAAGGTCCGGTGGTGCATTTTTGACGTCATATATATTTTGCAGTTTTATGTAGCATGAACACGGCCCAAGGGCATTGGAACACTTCACATGAGCACCAGACTACATTACACAAGCTCAGATTAATTTTAAGTACAATCTATTTAATGATTTGCCCAGAATCAAAAGAAGCCAGAGATTTGATGATTTAGGGTCTGAAAGTATTGGTTGGCGCAGGGGCGTAACACAGGCCCCCGTGGTGCGGGGGGGGGCCTCGAGCTGCAGGGGGCCCCTTCAGCACAATAATCGGGCCCAAGAACTCCGGATAAAACCCGGAGTGGGGGCCCCTCCGTGTATGTGGCAGGGGGGCCCCCTCAACTTTCGTTACACCACTGGGTTGGCGTGCAAAGATAGTTAGCATTCAGGAAGAGTTCTTAAGATGTCGGGAGAGGGCATTTAGTTTGGGTGCATTAGCAGGAGTTGACAGTGGGGCATAGGATTGTGTGTGAAAGTCTGTTTAGAGTGAGTTTAGGGTGGTTTACATTTTTGTGATGTTTGTGTAGAAATAAAATGTAAAGTCTGAAGAGAAACTGAGTTAGTGAAAGGTCAGGGGGCAGATGACTGCTGTTGGTACAAGGAAGTTACTGTGACTGGGCATCTCTGGATGACATTAGATCTTGAAAGTAAGGTTGATTAATCAGGGTTTTTGGCAGAAATCAGCTGGCTCAAAGGTAGTTTATATTTCTCAAGTAGGCTTCAATTTCCATCCTTTGCACAGGAATGTCTCATTTTTTTCTTCAATGATTGAATAGTTGGAGACATCCTAGGTTGAGGAGATGGAGTACGTTGGAGCGAAGGTATATAGCTGACAACTGTTGCTGAAGATTGTCCTTGGGGTGTTTATTAAAGTCATTCAGTGAGGTCGAGTGAGACATACATTTGAAGTTGTTGTGCAAATGGTCAAAGCATGAGACAAAGTCTTTGGGAGGATACATCCTACTGGTATTGTGGTCTAGTGCATACCAGTCGATTGCCTTTCGTTCGTGTATATGTTGTTGAAACGATTATTGTGCAGGTGTGTATTCTTTGCCTGCACTTCATTAAAATGTATGTTGTTCCAATGTATATACTTCAAGAGTGTATCATTCCGGTGCATATAGGATTCCAGTACATACAGTTTGAGTGGCTATTGCTCATAGGATAGGATAGGATATAGGTTTATAAAGCGCTCGATTGCCGTGGCGTCTTGGCGCGGGTGAGTGTGGAAGTGGTGCAATCTATATCCACTCATGTGGATAGGATTCAAATGTATGGTGTTTGAGAGTGTATGATTAGAGAGTACATCATTCAAGTGTTTACTGTTTGAGGGTTTAAAGGGTTCCATTGTGTACTGTTCCCCATGTATTGTTTGAGTGTTGATTGGTCAAATGTGTATCTTTCGGTCTTTAGACCATTTAAGGGCATACAGCTAAAACAAGTGTTGTTCAGAAGTACATCATTGGAGTCTACATCAGTCAACTGTATTTCATCCCAGTGCATCAATTGGATGTAAACATTTTGCACAAGTGCAATTCCAGTATACACTATTTAAGTAGATATCTTTGGTGTGCATTTTTCAATATCTGTGACTGCAATATACTTCATTCAAGAGTGATTCTGTGAGGGTATATCGTGCAAGTCTAGATAACATTTCAGTGTATACCATTCAAGTATATATTTTTCCAGACTGTATATTTTCCCACCGTGCAGGATTAGAGAGCGCATTGTTTAGGTGTATACTTTGAGGGTGTATTGTGTGCATATCATTTGACTGTGCTCGATAACCAAATTGCTCATTAATTAAATTTGATACAAATTATTTGGTTGTTTTATAAACTATACATTAGACATAAGGATGCTGGCTGACTGTATTGGGCTTTAAAAAAAAAAAAAAAAAAAAAAGAAGAGCATGCCATGTGTAAAACTCTCAATTGCGCGCTGTATAGTTATCAATCTTAACGCCCATGTCGGTGCTCTTTACAATGAAAATGGCAGATTGGTGGACCGGGCTATGTTTGAGCCCTGAGAATACATTACAAGAAAACCCTGAAGTATCACATAAGAAAATCCACACAGGAAGATCCACAGGAGACAAGGTTAAAATACAAAACATGAAGGTATATTTAAAATGTAGAAATCATTACAGAAAGCAAACAAGTAAAAGATTAGTCAATTCAATTCAAAATACTCAACATGCAAATAAAATGTGAATCAGCATTGGGAGTGAAAGCTGAGACCTAAACTAACCAACAGGCAGCACCAAATATGGTCTAGGGTGGAGCAAACAATGAGTTAAAAAGCATTCTGCTCAATTAAAGACAGGAGAGAAAATCATCAAAATCTTTAAATATTGTATAAGACAGACAGACATGAAGGCTGCCTTCAAGGAGAGCAAGGGAAGAAACCATGGCTCTCACCGAAATAGTTTTTTTTTTTTTCTACAAATATTTGTATTTATAGTTTGCAATATAAACATACATTCAAAGAAATCATGAGTATACGAGATTAAGTGAGTGTGGAGCAGTAGCATTCGATATAAACCAAACAGTCCAACAATGGTCTCTTCGATTGAGCGCAAGGGGTCAAACTCTAAACTTGAGATGTACATGTGCCGAGTATCACATCAAATGTATCTACAATTATCGACAATGGGTCAGGCATCACAGTGATCTACCCAATATCAAGTCCTCTCCTTCCTCCTCCCCACCCAAATCCAAGCCATAATATTTTATCCATGGGAAATACAGATTTTTTAATTGTTCACCGTGGTGTGAACAATTAGCTGCATTATGTTACCTACTCATTAGGAAGAAAGAAAACAAATTGCATGGTAAAATGGTTTTTGCTCTGCTTCTAATGAATAGACATGTTATGCCCTCCAGAGAAATCAATGGCACCTTCACAATGCAAACAGCACATCCCTTCAGCCACTGGAAGTGGCCTTCAAATGTTTCAGTCAAAATCCATGCTTTCCTCAGGAACAAGGTGAGCAGAAAGTAATACATTTTAAAAACGTTACAATGCGAGCGGGCATGAAGCTAACTGAATTTCGTATAATTAATAAAATACTGAAGGGTACATCTGAGGCTCCACAGTGTAGAGGAAATATAACAGGCTGTCAGTTAACTGGCGCATCACACACATTTGAAAGTGCATTTGAAACTCAACTACGCCCACTCATGCCAACTTAAGAATTTTGTTATATTTGACACAGTATAAACACTTCATTTCCGTCTGCTTTATATTAATTGAAGTACAGATTAATTAATTTCAGAAATTCGAGCCTTCACCCAGATATGGTAATATTATGTATATACTGCAGCAGGCGTCAATATTGTCTTGGAAGCATTGTATCTTAGTTTCATTTATATAGCGCCCAATACTTGTGGCGAGCCACCGACGCGCTACTTAGTGGACTGGTGACCGCTGCACTGGGTGACCTGTGATAGGAGCCTATATGGTGTGTCACACTGTGGTGGCACAGTGTGAGCTGGCAGGTATGGTACTCATCTTTTCATGGCGGCGTCAAAGATACACAGTATCGGCCTGGGGAGAGTAAAAATCTGAGGGACAGCTCTCAGATTCGACCCTGTGACTTGCAGGCGATACGCAGACCGCAGCTGTAGGCAGAAAATCCCCCTGCCTGCCGCCCTCGCTTGGATAACCGGCAGGCACGCTGCAGTCCAGGCTGCGGTGCGTGTGTGCTCCGTCATGACGCAGTCCACGCTGAGCCACTTCAGCGACATGAGTGACTCCTGTTTACCAGGCCTGCGTGGCACTAAAGCATAAGTCTAGCCGGTCTCCGTCCCTAGCTCCGCGCCACAGATAAGGTTTCCTTACGCGGCATTTTGTAATAAGGGAAGCAGCCTTCGGGGCTTGCCGCAGAAATTTCAGTGTTCCAAAGCAGCACAGTTCGCTCTTATCTGAGCGGAGACAGAAGCATTTTATTGGCAGAGGGAGTGAGCCGGACACGGCATACACGGGATCGCCACTTCTCAAGCAAGTCTGGATTCCTCGTCACCTGAAGCGAAAACATTTAATTTTCAGTAGACTCGCGTACTCTATGGCTTCTGGGCGCTATAACACAATACTAGCCCAGCTGCTGACAATGAAGGGGCGAGAATTGCCACGGGGTGCACTTGCTGCAGGGCAGTGCAGGCCACAGTCACTAAGTGGGCACAAAGAGAAACGTTTGCCTCGAGGTGCCGCCAAGCCCATTGAGTGCTGGCACAGGGCTAACAAAGCTTGACCGAGGGCGCGCGTATCACGCAACGATGCTTGGTACTACTACTGGGTAAACGTTGCTGCAGGGTGAAGCTTAGTGCAAGCAGTGTTTGGACCACACGGGCGCGTGGCACACAGGGCATAGTGTTGTGAAGGAGCCATGGCCCAGGGCACCTCTTAGCAGATACAGAGGAGCTAAACTCGTGGCAGAATTTAGCAGGGGACGAAGGGTGGCAAAGGAAACAAAGTTACATTGAGCGGAAGGAGGGCGAACAGAGGGTAACATGGCATGGGGCGATATGTGGCACATAGGAATACTCTATGACTTGCTAAGCAACGTTGACGCTTGGCACATGGATATGCTCTCCAAAGGCGATGCTTGGTACATAGTAAGCCCTAACGAAGGGTGATGTCTGGCACAGAATGAGGCTTGGTGAGGAGAAGCTTGGCACCCGTAGATACTAGGGCACAGAGAAGCTTTTGGTTGGTGAAGGTTGGCACAGGCAATGCGACAGGCAGATGTTCTGTTACCATTGAGCAGCGTCACTGGAATTATGTGATTGTGCGGCCGTGGTGCTTTTCGCATAATTAGGAATTTGCCGCATTTGCCACATAATCCAGCATCTGCCACATAATCTGCAGATTTTACCAACAAAAAAATCTCTTTCTATCTTAAACGGTTCAACAGTTAGTAAAAAACAGCGAAACATGTTGCTGCGCAGTGGAAGGCTGTTTGGAAAGGTTGACTGGTCACCTTTCTGTAGCCTATTTCTCTATTTGGGTGTTAAACTGGTCCTAATGAGGTGCCACTAATGCCCAGATAGCTCAAACAAGTGTAAAAATGTCAAAATAATGATATAATACAATCACAAAATGTGCTGCATAATGCCGATCAATTTGCCTTTTCTTGCCGAATAATTTATTAAACCCTGCGGCATAATTTGGCCCTTCCCTGCCGCATAATTCCAGTGGTCCTGCCGTTGGGTTAAACTTCTAACAGAGCAGAGCTGATGGTGGGCAAATCATGGAACAGTCTAATGCTGCACACAAATTTAGCTGAGGGAGGGTAGACCAGTGCTTAATTTGAGCCAGTGCTTTCCGGTGCTCAGCACCAGCACTGAATTGGTTTCCCGGGCTGGCACCGGCACGTAATTGTCAACACCATACTTACAACAGTTCACCACATGGTGGCGCTGCTCATCTAATTTAGAAATGAGCAGAACAACGGTAGTTTAGGACTACAATATACACTAAAATTGCTAATACCTGCCTCCCCAGTCATTCCTTTAGGTTTGGGGACCTGGAATAATCTGAACTGTCGCATTTACATGCAAGAGAGATGGTTGGTTGTTGTTTTGGCAGCGATGACAAGGACGATGGGTGGTGCAAGCTGCAGTGGCCTCCTGATCAGAGCCCTGGCACTTAATATTTTACAAATTAAGCACTGGGTAGACCTTGGCACAGGGTGCACTCGATGCAGGGTAAACCTGGCATTGAGAAGCTTGGCACACAGAAAGCATATTATTCAATTGAAGAAGAAATATGCTTTGCATTCTGTGGCATTATAACCTGTTGGGACATGATAGCACGCATGGATACCGATACTGAATGCTGCTCAGGAAAAAACAGATTTCTTTAGAAAGAGCCATAAACACGTTCAGCAGATACCACACAAGCTGGGATTCACCAAACACGAATGGTTTTATGCATGACAGCACAGGAACATTACTTCAGTAAAGCTGCCCTTTTTAGACGCCAGAATGCAAAAGTACAGCTAAAGCACACACAATGTTGTAGTCAGCAGAGCGAGCCTTCCCGTGCACTCTTGCCGCAATAAAAGGTGCACATCTTTACCTGAGAATACTTTTTTTGGCAGCCTACGCAGCAACCCTACACACATACCTACTCCCTGCTGACGAGAGGCAACTACCTCGAAACACGTGTCCAGGGATGGCTAACGCAACACTTATTTTCACTTAAAACTTTGGCATAGGCGTACTCGCCGACGCTTACTTCATGGACCACAATCCTTTGGGGTAACACGCTGGTAGGATGAGCAGAGTGCGGCCAATCGGACTTTTGTTTATCTTTTATTCTGTGCATGCCAGCCGCGTCTCCTGGAGCGAAGTGTGCAGTTTATTCACATTATACACCATGGAAGCTCTGCTCGCCAATGTGAACAGACTGTGGAACATTATATGCTCAATATATTTGTAATTTGGGCCTGGTTTTATGTATTTTTAAAAAAAACATTTTTATCTCTATTTTCCCATATTATTAATAATTATCTGCTTTTTTTTTGGGTGAGTTAAAAGGTGAAGTTGGAGTATCTATATATTTATTTAACAAAAAAAAGTACACTCTAATGTCTGTAGGATTTTAGTGTGCTAAGTAGACATGCACAATAAAACAGTCCAGCCACAAAAATATTTAGCATTTTACCACTACCATTTGTGCACATCTGCAGCTATTTTGGTTTCATTAGGTAATGCTTAACTTATAGTCCTAGCAGGGACATATATTGATCTTGCAGACCTGAATGAAAGACGCTCAATCGAAGACTTAATTTCTGTCTTTTTCGGGTTTCAAAAAAGAATACAGACATGGATCAGGTTTGTTTCTGCCTGTATTTATATGTAAAACTCAGCTGGACAGTAAACTTGGAGTGAAATTGTGACCTACTTTTCTCACTGGGCGTGACCTACAAATTCATGACGCTAGCCCATATGGGGGTTACGCATTAGTAATGCACCCCTTTATTTGAGGGTCATAGAGCTAGAAATGGTAACTGGCAGCAGGCCCCTCAGAAATATATATTTGCAGTATTATATCGCTCGAACCAGTGCTTAATTTGAGCCGTGGTTTCAGGTGTTCGGCACCGGCACTTAATTCTGAGCACCAGCTCTAATGACAGTTTGCCACATGCTGGCGCTGTTGTCTAATTTTGAGATAAGCACAACTGTTGTTTCAATATACATTAAAAATGAAAATTACCTGCTGTCAACAGACTTCTTATATAACTTTGGGTGGCTGAAATAGTCTGAATTGTCACACTTAGAGTATGATGGTTAGTAGTTGTGTTGGTACTGTCATTGACAGCGGCAATCGGCGGTGCAAGATGCAGTGGCCGCCTGAAAAGGGCCCTAGCACTCACCTTTTTGCAAATTAAGCACTGGATCGATCTCGACCCCTTTCCAAGAGAATCAGGTACATTACACAGGGTAACATTCTGGGTTTCTTTAGGCCCTGGGAAACTAAGTGATTTGCCAAGAATCACAGGATGTCGAGCCAACGCCGAGACTCGAACATGGCTCCCCAGGGCCGAAGTTGACAGCTCTGGCCGTAACGCCACAGCCTCTCCGATCAGAAGTATTCTGGAGTCCGAAGGCAGCTAACATGCTGCCGTGCCTCTGAAGGGCATCTTCTCTTCCTCTCTTCTCTCTGAATCTGTTTATTTTGTTGTGAACCCCTTGAGCGTCAGATTAAATTCCCCAATTAGGTGTACTGAGCACACACCTCCATTGAGAAATAACAATAGGAATGTAGCAATCCCATTTAACAATTTAATAACAAAAAAACTAACATAACAAATAGAAAACAACAATATATTCAAAATTACTGAGGTAAATCCATTAGCCCTAATTACAAAAGCTGCAAACAAGGTAATCACCATGGATACTTATTAAAATACAACTAAAAGAGCATCTACAGTTCTTAAATGCTTAATTGCCTAAGGCAAAAATATATTGCAGAAGTGCAAGTTTTGTTAGTCAACTCTAAATTCAAAAACAAAGTTGTGGGCGTG
The DNA here is from genome assembly GCF_964204655.1 of Triturus cristatus. Classification (NCBI taxonomy): domain Eukaryota; kingdom Metazoa; phylum Chordata; class Amphibia; order Caudata; family Salamandridae; genus Triturus; species Triturus cristatus. Next base: position 88,176,841 of record NC_140586.1, read on the forward strand.
ATAGTGAGTTCAATAAAGGTTAGAAAAATCTATTAAAAAAATTGTCTCCGGAGATTAATTAGATCTGGCTTAGTCGATGTACAAATAATGCCCAGTCTCCTAAATACGAGTGCAAGAGGAAACGAGGGACAATATTTGATCTTGTCTAAATGTAAACCGCAAAATTCTCTACACAATCTTGAGTCCAATTAAAAAATAAGCATGTGCCATGCAATCGGTCTCACATTTGTGAAAGTTAGACCTATTGGCATTGTAAACGACAATGTTTTTTTGTCCCAGTTTTTTTGTTTGTAGTGAAGTGATCATATTTGCATAGCGCTATTGCCATTTGTATGATTTTGCGGAGCTGGAGAAGCAGAAAATGGGAAATAAGTTATGAGGGAGGGAGGTGGAAAATAAAAGACACCAATGGGAAAGGGAATATAAAAAAAAAGGGAAGGAGTTGCTATAAAGCGACGGGAATAATGCATGACAGGAGAGAGCATGATACCGGAGCAGGTTATGTGCGTGAGAGACAAAGAGCAAAATTTAGAGAGAAGTGTGCATGAGTGACAGGGAGAAAAGCATGGTTAGAGAAGAATGGGGCAGAGGAGAAGATATATGAGAGGGAATGGGAAACAGAAGGCGGTTGTGAATTTGTGAGGAAGAGACCAGAATGGACGAAAGAGAGCTGGGGGAGTTGATACATAGAGGGAGAGCAGAGAGTGAGGAGTTGTTTGGGAGCAGTCAGGATTTTTGGCCACAGACTTAAAGGAATTTATGCTGGGACAGACATAGAAGGTCACAGGCACACATGGCAGGAGCCAGGGTCAATACTGCAAAATTAATGCACTAAAAAGTTGTTAGATATTTGTTTCTGTTTAATTCAAGTCAGATTTAAAAAACTACACTGAAGGTCAGATTGTGTAGAAACATGCAGAGATTTTAACTTTCCTATATTTACCCAAAGTGTACAAAAAATAAAAATAAAAATGTTGCCCTAAATATCTCCATTTTGCTGATCACTCTTCACCTAGAAAATAGAGCAGAAGAAGGAAAAGTGATGTTTCGCTTTCGTTGTTAAAAAACTGAGCATCAAACATACTTGTGTTCTGCCTTTCATCTGACTTTGGCGACAGGCACTGAGATGCAAGACTTCAGCTGTCACAAGTTATTACAGTTGAGCAGTTAATTACAGGCGGCAAGAGACATCACAAATTGCCTGTAACAAGGAAATTAAAGGCAGGCTTTAATACAGGGACTGCAGACCCCCATGAAGTATAAGAAAAAGTCTAAACTAGTGTGCTCAGATCTAGCAGTGCCCATTTTAATGGCACAGAAGCTGTATGCTTTCTCTCTGGAGAACAGGCATATGACATCACTGTGACCTCTTACAATATCCCAAGGGAATCAAACAACGACAAGATTGCCTCATGAAACATTTAATGACATATTCCTAGGTTTTTTAACGCACAGACAGAAAGACAAGTGCCTTGATGCAAGTCAACAGCACAATAACATTTTTTGTGCGGCCATCTTGAAGCGGTTTCCTTGATAAATGTAAAAAAAAAAAAATGGAGAATGCACCACTACCCCCAGTCTCTATGCTATTTTATGACAATGAGGTATCCTTTGTAATAAAGAACCATGTTTTATGAAAATATATGTTATAGTCCTTGCACTATCGTAACTAAAGACGAATCATGTTTAATGATGTGGTGTGCTGTTGAATTTTGTGGGATGATGTGGAATTCTGTGGTGTGGTTTGGATGTATGTGGTGCGTTGTGTTATTCTTTTGTTGAGTTGAATTATGTGGTTTGTTGATCTCCGTCTTTGACTTGTGTGAATGAAGCCACTTATCTTGGCCGGAGTGTCCTCTGAGGATGCACAGTAGATACCCCTAATTCGTGTTTGATGGAAAACCCTATAAATTATCACCTTAAGTCCTTTGTATTTTAAGCACCTATGTGGCAGCTAGTGTGGGCAGAAGGGGGCTGTATAAAAAGGCACTGTTACAAATCCATGTTCTCCTTCAGGGCTGGTCCGACCACCGGCACATAATAATTGTACAGTTTCTAAGCGTCAACACTCCAGTCTGAATGTGGAGGATGGAAGGAGCGGATGTGACCTTGCGGAAGTTAAGAAAATAAGCATCTTTCTCATATACTTTAGGGAAGACTGGGCTGACAGGCCAGTGGCAAGATTGATGCGAAAGGCTTGGCCCCAGTAACCCAGGAGGCATTTTGCAATACAGCTTCCTCAAGCTGCCATGGTTTGCAGAAAGCCCGGTGGGTAGCATCTTAAATACGTTTTCTCAGCTGTTCAGACCCATAAGATGGGTCCGCCTAATACTGCTTGGGATGGACTGCGGTAGAGCATATTTGCAACATGGCGGATGGTGGTGGGTCAAAAGTGGGATCTGTGTGTGATAGGTTCATTGTTTATATGAATGTGACTTTAAATACTTGGCTGAGAACAAGCAGAAAAGTGGTTCTTGGTCAATCTGTCTTTAATTCAAAAAGCCGTATAGACAGGTTATCCTCACGTATTGCTCATCTTTGACTATTGTTTTCCCAGCCGCGGAGTGGGCGAGGACCTGGTGCCAATATGTTGCACAATGATTCAAGGTGATTGATTGACACAAAGTGCTATTCCTTTGCTGCCCTGATGCAAATAGATTAAGCAATTACTGGTTATTTCAATGTCAGACCGCCTGAGACAATTAGTCATGTGAGCTAAAGAGCCGCTGCCTGTCTAGGTAGAAAGAAAAACGTTATAAGCGTGTGTTCCTAAAGCGTTTCACAAAACCTTGCTTAATGACTGTGCGCCGCTGGGGCAGTGAAAATATCCCGCAATGGAGCTCAGGGCCAAACTATTGAAAGACAAGGCACCAGAAACAGCACAATAGTCATACAAAATAAATAACTCACCCCTCCTCCACCGCTTCGTGCCCGCCACTCCAGGAAGCAGTAACAAGCATTGGCAATTGACGCTTCAACAAGAGTGCCGCTTCATTAAAAGAAAGTTATTGCATCCCTTCAAAGTTGCTCAATCCCCCTTCCCCCCACTGGCTACGATGGGCTGCAATGGTTTCTTTACATCCTTGCCCTGCAGCCATGCGTGGTGGAATAAGCCACCATGCGGCCTCTCTGTGCCGCAGTTCCGATGTGGACCGGTAGCATAGGTGTAGGATAGCATTATAGACAGTGAGTGGTGGATTTCCTTTCAACGAGCCCTGAGGCTAACAAGCTATTCTCAGCAGTCGAAGTCCTAGAGATGGGTCAGATGCAGGGCACAAGTCCTAAACGAGCCACATGACCGTGCCGTGTAGAACAAAGAAAGGCATGCAGCCGCCATAGTTAAAGATTAAGCACCACTGCTGTTGGCCTGACTGTAATTAAAATGTATTATGCGGGTGCTTGCAGGAAAAAAAAGAAAGGCGAGCTGCCGCCATGGTTAAAAATTAAGTGCGGTGGTCGTCACGCTGATTTGAATTAAAATGTATTTTGTGGGTGCTTGCAGAAAAAAAGAAAGGTGCCTGGCCGCCACAGTTAAAAAAGAAGCAAGCCAGCTGTCACACTGATTGTACTTAAAATGTACTATGCAGGCGCTTGTAGAAAAAAAGAAAGGCATGCAGCTGCCATGGTTAAAGATGAAGCAGGTGGCCATGAAGCAACACCGTGCTGATGAAAGGAAAAGCACATAGTGCGTTAAGAGCTCTGAAGAGCTGTTCTGACTTTTATATAAAAAAGTCCCTGATCAGAAAAGAAACAGAATCAACAATTTAGAATAAAGGTGGGACAAGCAGAACCCATTATCCAATTAGAAGCAACGTTTTCTTTAAGGACACTGACAAAAGCCAAATAGAAGCTGGAGGTGGGTAGTAAACCCTCTGACTGAATACAGCATGTCCAGAGACAGCGCATGCGCTGCTTAGGCTCGACCTAACAACAAATATCATTGAGGGGTAAGCTCATGGCAGCTTGCAACTAAAGAGGTGCAAGGTTTGAAGTTGTAAGTCTACCTCAGACATTAACAGAGAAGCAGCAGGTTTACTAAATCAGGAGCGTCTAGCTTAACCCCAAGAGGGCTGGACCCATTCCAGATTAAAAATCACTTAACCAGTGTTTACTTTTAAACGCCCGTTCTAAATTACGACCACCTCTAGAATATCTGTTGGATTAAAAACAGCACCATAAACAAGAACCAACATCAATAATTCATGAGCCTTCATTTACTGGACACCTAGATACACTGGCAACTTTGTAAATGCTTTCTTAGAAGTGGCCATGAGGAGTTTACAGATTGCCAATTTTATCATTTTGGTAAATTTTATTATTCATGCCAAACTATCAGCTAGTTCTGGTTTCTCTCAGACTATTGTTGCCTTGAATGTGCATCAGAATGTTTGTTGGCCTGCAGATGCTGCTGGCCACACTTTAGGTTTGTTTTTTACCAATGTTCCAGACTTACAGACAGGAGTCCCAGTTCCGTTAACATGGACTGACCATTATCTGATCACTATTTGTTCTCCCTCCCTTCTAAGACGCCACCTAGGGCTCTACTCTCTTACATCTCGCGACAGTGGCACAAAGTGAACGAGACTATTTTAGCCAATTAGCATCCCCCGCTATTCCATGAGGATCTTGAGCAAGACGCCGTTGTAATCAACAACTGGCTGCCTGCAGTGGGAGATGGGACTGCTCCTGTTAGACGTGGAGCATCAGTTAGATATCATCCTCCTAATCCTTGATTTACGACGGCCTTAGCGGGCGAAAATATGAAATGTAAAAAACTCTAGCATCTCTGGAGAAAAAATTATAATTCGTCAGATTTAGATTTATTTAACTGGCTTTGAAGGTCAATCATGGTGCTATTCGTAAGGCTCAAGCTGATTAGTTTGCTGATCAGATCGCCTTAGCTTCCACCGCCCCCCCCCAGGAGATCTCAAAATAGTTCAGTCTTTCCTTGCACCCAGAGCCTGCACACAACATATTACCTCTTCCACAGAGTTATGTGAAAGTCTCTCTTTTTTTTTTCTCCAGAATGTTGAACAAAATCTATGCTAGCAGGAGGAGCCTAGCGCGCATCCAAGATGGTCGCGTGAGCACAGGGCTCCCCGGACCCTTTCTGCTCCTCGGAATTTATCCTGAGAATATCCTGACGTGGCTTATGGAATCTGGGAGATAAAGACCAGCTGAGCATATATCTCTTTTCAAAAATCAAATCGGACCTGGGAATCCTGAGTTGTCGTCGTCGGAACTTTTGGGACCCACCCGACGGAGGTGACCGGGGTGAAGGTGACCCGAGGGGCCGGGCTGCAATTGAACAACAGCGGCTTCAGCGCGGTGCCAGCTGCCGATCCACCACTTTCGGCTTCGGTTTTGCACTTCAGGAGACCGGCAGGGGGGTGCGCTCGGGGTGGCGAGGTGCTTCCTGGGCCTCTGCATGAGGTTTTCTTTCACCTGCCACTAGAGTGCCTATCGCCTCGGACCCCCTATACCGACATTTTGTGGTCTTCTTGCTGGTGCCCTTACACCTCTTGATTGGAGGTCCCCTTGAGTGACCGTGTTCACATGGGGGGCAAAGGGGGTCCCGAGGGGCGCAAGACCAAGGCTTCCCTCCGCGGGGGAGCAGTCCAGAGCAATAACATGGACCGCTACACCCAGGGCAGGGGGCCCTCTGGCGCTGCTGGCCTCCCCTCGGATACTGCGGAGGGAGGCACGACCGTCTCTACGGAACTATCCCTGCAGGACATTATGGGCGCCATTGATGGCATTAGGGAAACCATCGCGACGCAATATGAGGCCCTGGCCCGTAAGATTGACACTGTCGCGATTGATGTCACCCTGATCCGGGCCGACCTCTCCAAAACTAACAAGAGGGTCCAGGCTCTCGACACACGGACCTCCACCCTCGGTGCGGAGGTGTCGGATCTGCGGGCCGCGCTTGGAGACATCAGGGTGGTCAACGATCATATGGCCCGGCGGCTTGAGGACTTCGAGGGACGGGCCCGACGCAACAACATCCGCGTCATAGGTGTACCGGAGTCCTCCGACGGCCGCCCGGTTGACCTCGTGGTCGAGGAACTTATCCTGAAACAGTTGTCCCCGGCTGGCCTAAGTAAGTTCTTTGCCGTGGAGCGGGCCCATCGAGTTCCGGGCGGTCGGCCACGGCCGGGGGCCCCCCCGAGGCCTATCGTGGCCAAACTGTTCCACTACAGGGACCGCGACGCTATTCTGCAGGCCTCACGGACCCACGGCCCGGTTCGTCATGAGAACTCGACCATCAATTTTTATCCGGACTTCACGCAACTGGTCCAGAAACAACGGATGGGATTCCAAGGGGTGAAGCGTCGGCTCCGCGAGCTGGGCCTAAAGTATTCGATGCTCTACCCTGCAAAACTCCGAGTGGAACATGGGGATCGGACAGCCTTTTTTGACTCTCCTGTGGCCGCAAGTGACTGGCTGGACTCTCTGCCGGACGGAGGTGGCCGTCCCGGACCCTCTGCGGGCACCGCGGGTGACGGGTCCCCTTTAGAATGACTTTTGGTCCTTGATTTTGCCGTTTTGCACTGTACAGTTGGGTCTTATTTCATTTGTATATTGTGTTTTACCAGGACCAGTGAGGGGGGCGGGCGGGGACGGGTCCCTTACCTCCTCTGGGGTCTTTTCGTAGAATGGGGTTAGAGGGGCGACAGGCACACTGCAAGTTGGGGGGGTTTTTTGGCCCGCAGGGGTGCAGGGTGGGGGGAGTTGGTCTTGGGGTGGGGTTGGGCGGGAGGAGGGGTTGTTTTGCTGTGTGTTTTTTGTTTACAGGGCGAGGTACTGATTTTTGTCCACATTTGGGAACTGTGCTGCAGGCTGGGGGACCCTTGATCTATTGGGGGGGATGGGGGGGGACGGGTTGAGGCTTATGTCATGGAACGTCAATGGGTTGGGGGACCGTATCAAGCGGGGTGTAGTACTGCAATATTTGCGTCGTTTGACTCCTGATGTGGTGTTTCTCCAGGAGACGCATCTGGTTGGCAATGTTTGTCATGCAATGAACAGGGGGGGATACCGCCTCGTGGCCCATTCTGGTTTCACAACTGGTTCCAGGGGGGTGGGCATTCTCCTGCGAACCTCACTTCCGGTGGAAATCACTAAGATAGTCTCGGATGACAGAGGGCGCTATGTGTGCTTGATTGGGAGGTGGGAGGGGCAGCCCCTTGCCCTGGTTTCAGTTTACGTCCCCCCGGGCCTCCAGAACTCCACCTTCACTGACTTGGGTCGAATGCTGCTTGACCTTCCGGACAGCCTCCTGCTCATGGGCGGGGACTTTAATTCTGTGGTTTCGGGTGAACTGGATCGTCACCCACCAAGGACCCTCCCCGCTGCCCAGGCATGGCTGGGTGGGATGCTGGAGACCTTCGGCCTGGTGGATAGTTGGAGATTAATGCATCCGACCCAATGTCAATTCACCTTTCACTCGGGGGCGCATGGGAGTCTCTCTAGGTTAGACTACTTCCTTATGCCCGCGGCGCAGACTGGTCGGATTCGAGAGGTCAAGCACCTGGCGCGGGGTATCTCCGACCATTCTCCGCTGTGGCTTCTTTTTGACACCGAGCCGCGGTCTGCAGGGCGGATCGCTCCCATTAACCCATGGTACCTGCGAGACCCTACGACTCGTGACAGCCTGGTTAAGGCTATGGACCAATACTTCCTTGATAACGAGGGGTCGGTGTCGTCTGCAATGTCCCTGTGGGAAGCCTTTAAAACCGTGATCCGCGGACACGCCCTTTCCCAGATAGTGGTGGCTAAGAGGGTCAAGAGTGAGGCGGTGGTGAGGCTGGAGACTGACATCTTGGGGCTGGAGTCGGCCTTGGAGGCGAATGTCACTCCGGACGGGCTCCATGCCCTCAGCCTGAAACAGTTTGAATATAGGTCCCTGGTCACTGACGCGGCCAAAACTATGTATAGGGAGCAGCAGGGTCGACTGTACGATGCCGGGGACAAGGCGGGAAAGTTGATCGCGTGGCTGGACAGGAAGGAGAGAGTGAATCGTGTGGTCCCGGAGTTGCGTGCTGCGGATGGTGTGTGTGTGACGGAGCCTGACGAGATTGTGGAATGTTTTGCCGACCACCTCCGGGCTGTGTACTCCCCAGTGACTGACAGGGATGAGGACGACTCTCGCCTTCTACTGAGGGATATCGCCTTGCCCGGCCTGTCCGTTGAGGACCGTGAGCGGCTGGACGCCCCCTTGTCGGCGGATGAAATAGCGACCGCGATCCGCTCCCTTCGCTCGGGCAAGGCTATGGGTCCCAACGGTCTGCCCATTGAGCTATATAAATTGCGCCCTGACAAGCTTGCGCCCTTCCTCAGTCGCATGTTCCGTGAGTCTCTGGCGGCGGGTTCCCTCCCGGCCGACCAGCGTTTGGCCACGATAGTCGTTATCCCCAAGGAGGACAAGCCGCGAGACCGCTGTACTTCTTACCGGCCTATTTCACTGCTAAATGCAGAGCCTAAGATCCTGGCGAAAGTCCTTGCCAATCGTCTGTTGAGCGTCGTGTGCGATCTTATTCATCCGGACCAATGCGGCTTCATCCCGCATCGTAACACCGCTCTTAACTTGCGGCGTCTTCACGGCGCCCTTGCCAGGGCGGAGCTCCTCTCCGAACCGGCCGTGCTGGTTTCTTTGGATGCCACGATGGCTTTTGACACCATCGAGTGGCCATTCCTCTGGGCTGTCTTGGCTAAATTTGGCTTTGGGGAAGGATTTATTGGCTGGGTGAAGCTTCTTTACACGGGACTCATGGCTCAGGTGGTGGTGAATGGGCGGGTCTCTCGGCCCTTTGCCCTCGGCAGGGGCACGAGGCAGGGATGCCCGTTGTCCCCTTTGCTCTTTGCTCTCGCCCTGGAGCCACTCGCTGCTTGGCTCCGCTGGGAGCCCTCGCTTAGAGGGATCCGGTGGGCCCCGGGCTTTGAAGATCGGGTTTCGCTGTATGCGGACGATATTCTCCTGTATCTCACCTCACCGCGGCAGTCGCTCAACGTCCTCTTTGACGTTCTGACTTCCTTTGGGAATAATTCGGGTCTCACGATCAATTGGTCTAAATCCTGCGTCTATCCGATCTCCGGTGGTCCTCCTCTCCTGCCGCCTCGGCTTCCGATCCAAGTATCTCTGAGCGGCTTTAAGTACCTGGGGATATACGTTTCGCTGGACCCGGTGGCTCGCTATGAGCAGAATCTCCTGCGTCCGCTTCGGCGATTGCGAGAGGACACGGCCCGGTGGTGCAGGCTGCCCCTGTCCCCGCTGGGTCGGGCCGCGCTGTTCAAAATGATGTCCCTTCCCAGGTTCCTCTATGCACTCCAGAATTCCTTCGACGTCATCCCAGTGGCCTACTTTCGGGAGGTGGAGAGCCTGCAGAGGAGACTGGTGTGGGACGGGCGGGCGCGTATTGCTCTTGCTAAGCTTACTCTCCCCTGGTACGACGGGGGCATCGCGCTTCCCGACATTCGCAGGTATTATTGGGCCGCGCAGCTTTCGGCCATTAACCATGCCACGTATGCGCCTGGCCTGAATCCGGCGTATGAGATGGACAAGTTCCTGCTTCCCGGCGGGGACTATAACAGGGCACTTTACTCCCGCTCGGCTGGCCGGACCCTTACGGGTCCTACTAAGATTGCGGTGCGGACCTGGAGGGCTGCCACTGCGGCCACGGGCTGGAGTGAGCGACTGACATGTGCTACTCCTTTGTTTGCCTCCGATCGCCTGGGCAGCCTCTGGACTACGAAGGGGTTTGACCAGTGGGACACGATTGGTATCAGCAAAGTGGGAGACCTGTGGCATAAGGGCGCGGTTAAGACTTTCGCGGCGCTTCAGGCCGAATATGAGCTTACGGACAGGGAGTTCTTCCGCTATGCCCAGGTTCGACACGCCCTGCTCTCGGTCTTTGGAGAGGGGACCAAGATCCCGGTTTCCTCGCCCCTCGAGGACCGCATACTTGACGGACATGTCCCTGACAGTACTATTTCTTTAATTTATAAGAAACTGATTAATCATCGGGCTGACCTCTTGGTGCGCCTTCGGGAGGCTTGGACGGGGGATGGGGTGGAATTGGACGACGAGGACTGGCAGTCTGCACTGTCGTCCCCCAAGGAGGTCGCCATTCCAGCCCGTCTCCGGTTGGTACAGCTTAAGATTCTTCACCGGGTGTATGTGACGGGTCCTCGCTTGGTCTCGATGGGATATTCCGACGATGGGCTCTGTAAGCGGGGTTGTGGGCTCAGCGCCACCTTTCTCCATATCCTGTGGGAGTGCCGCGAGGTGGCGGACTACTGGCGCCGGGTACATACGGTTATGGGACAGGTCACTGGGGTTGTGCTGCTGCCGGAGGTGCGTCGCTGTGTCCTGAATGTGTGGGAGCCCAATGATTATAGCGCGGCTCAGACTCGGTGGGCGGCCCTGGGGAACATGATTGCCAAGAGAGATATAGCGCAGCTTTGGGGTGCCCAGCGGCCGCCCACCGTGTCAGTATGGAAGGAGAATATGGACTGGTGTATGTTCAGGGAGAAGACTGTGTATGTTGCCCGTGGTAAGCCGGGGGCATGGGGCAGAATCTGGGGGCAATGGAATGCATATCGCGGGGGTATCTGTACGCCCCCCCTGGTGGACACCGATATCGCCATGTCCCCCTGACCCTTGACGGTTCCGGGCACCTTTTGGAATGACTACATATGGACGTTCATTTCCCTTGGCCCCCCCCCCCGTCCCCAGCCTCCCGGTACTCCTTCCTTTCGCGTGCTGCTTAATGGTCTGAACTGGAGTTCCCCGGAGGAAGCCTGACCTGCGCTGTTTGTCTTTATGCCTCGCCTTTTGTTTTTCTTTTAGTTTTTTGTGTCTGTTGGACTTAAGTCTCCTGTTCCTTTAGAACTATCCGGAGTCACTACGGGGCCGAGCCCCGGGAACCGACTGCAGCCTTGATAAATGTATATTTCATTCTGTACTTAGCGGCCGGCCCTGGTGGTTGTAGGCCCGTGCCTGTAATCGAATTATTGTTCAATAAAAATTTAAAAAAAAAAAAAAAAAAAAAAAAGAAAATCTATGCTAGCGTGAGTGAAGATGTAACCTACATGGTTGATCCCGAGTGCTCTGTAACGAATGGCAAACCCTCTGTCCTGGTCTTATTTGGATTTTAAAGCGCATCACCTGAAGTTTCGGCCCATGCTGTTTCGGAATGTCACTCTGAATCTCCTCTAGATTCATGTCCAAACTGGAATTCTGACGAAAGCCATGCACAATTTAAATCTGGTAATATAGGATTTATTTAACCATTTACTGTGTCAAGTCTTTGTATCCAACTTCTGGAAACATGCTCAACTGGTTCCACTATTGAAAAAGCCGTCCGCTAGGGGAGGAGCCAAGATGGCGACCGGAGCAGACGCTTGAGCGCCCGGCTCCGTCGGCCCGTGGCCTCGGACTACTATCCTGATGCCCATCCTTGCCGATTCTCGAGGTGCGACGTGTGCGAAGACGCGCTGACCGCGCTGCCGCTTTCCCGGAGTCTCAGCCCGCCCGGATGCCCGAGTTCTGGGTGCTTTTGTCCTCTGCACTGAAACCCTGCGCCATTCTGGCCTTTGCCGGCCCCCTGGAAGCTCCGCAGTTACCGGACTAGCTTGCGCTAACCGGGGCCCCGCGGTCCCGATCTCACCTCGCACCACAGATCGTTGCCGGATGAGCCCGGGGAGGGCCGGCTGGACACCTTCTGCACCCTGTGCCTGACGGGCTGGAGCTGTGGGGTGGGCCCCGGTGCGGCGGGTCTCCTGCCCCGCTCTGAGGGCCGCGCCGTGAGAGGCTGCTGCCCTCTTCACCTATTGCCTAGCCGGCGGCGAAGGGAACCTGTGGGAAGAGAAGCGACTGTCGGCCATTCCTGTTGTGGCGTAGACCTGAGGGGAATTGATTCCTTGCCACGACCCCCCCCCCCGGGCCATTGCAACGTACAGCGGCGAAACATGGCGTTGAGTGCCTGCTCGCGGCTGGGGGGTGATACTCCGGTCTCGCCCGCCGCCCACTTCGCCCTCCCTCTTCCGGACACCAGCTCCGCGATGCCGTCCCGGATCACTGCCGATGTGGGGGCCCAGCTTCCGCTGACATGCGGCTCCGTTCTGGCTGTCCTGCGGGACTTTCAACTACAGATGTGCGCTGGCCTGCAGGCGCTGAGTGAGCGGTTTGACCCCATACTGTCTGCTGCGGGTCGTGAGCGCTCTGTTTGTCATCCACAGGGCGTGGGTCTCCCGGTGCTTTTGTCCTCTTGCGGGGACGCAACGGCGGTGTATGATTGTGCTACACTGGTGCCTTCATCTGGCGTTCCCGGCACCCGGGATCCACCGCTCTCCACCTCAACTGCGGATACTTTGTTCCCCTGGTCATGGCTGCCTGCTTCATTGTTGCCTGCCTCACCGCATCCGCAAGAATATCCTGCTGAGCGATACCTAACGGCTTCGAGGAACCGTCCGCGGTGGCCTACTGCCTCCTTTTTGTGGAACTCCTGTACTTTACTTGCCAGGTTTGGATTTTATGTGGTGCAAAGAGGGACCTCACTCGACGGTCGGCGGCCATTTCGTGATCCTACTTCACCATCCTCTCACAAGCGGCCATCTTGTCTTTGTCTGCTCGGGACACGGGGCCTTCATGTAGGGGCTGGCTTAATCCCAAGCCCGCGATCGGGCCAGGGCTAGACTGACTTCCATCGCCAGGGTTCATGGACGGGCTGGCCTGGGACTGGAACTGTATGTATGTTTTGTGCGCACTCGTCGCGACTTGTATCCCTTCGCTTAAACAGTGGTGCCATGGTATCTTCGCATGCCGTTTTTTGGCGTAGTGGGCTCTCAGTGTGTGGAGGCCATAACTGGCTGATGGTTTGGGGCGCTCTGGTGTCCCGTGGGCTCCTCCCCGCCTTCTTTTCTGTTTTCTTAACTTCTTTACTCTATTCCTACTTTCTCTCTTCTCTATATTTCGGGTTCATTGGGCGACAGGCACTATGCTGGGGGGGGGGGTAGGCCGTAGCCTCCGCATTGGTGTAGGGTGGGGGGGGTAATACTCTCTGTTCTTAATTAGTTCTATGGGCCTTTCTTCTTTTATGTCTCTGCGTTCTACTTTCTTCGATTCGGGGTCCGGGTGTGGGGTGGATCGAGTGGGGGCGGCCTTGGAGGGGTGCGTACTTGTTCATGGGACTATCCTGTTATATCTCTGCACTGCCTCACTGCTTGAGATTTTACTTCCATTGATGTTTTACTGATGTTGCTGCTCTCCCGTGTGGTGAAGCTATTTTGCGGACTCGAATCTCCTTTGTTCTTATCCTTCACTGACTTTTTTCTTTGATAAAATTATCTAAAAAACTGAAAATTAACCTTCACCTCTCCTTCCCCGGGTGTCAAAGATATTTCCAGTATGTGACTCCCAACTCGTTGTCAATCCTGACCGTTGACGCACGGGGGCTGTAATGTGGGTATTAGTGCTTCACTGTATCGTGGCCGGCCTGACGGTTGTAGGCCCGTATTTGTTCTTTTAAGATGCACGAATAAAGGTTTTTAAAAAAAAAAAAAAAAAAAAAAAGCCGTCCGCTGACTCGGAAATCCTAGCAAATTTTTGACCTATCCTTTCTTTCTTGCATTGTCTAAAATGCTGGAGAAAAATGGTTAATGGCCAGATTAATTGTTATCTTGAGCCCAATAGTCTTTTACATGACTCACTGTCTGGTTTCAGGCCTTGTCCTAGTAGGCAATAAGTTCTGCTTGAAGTTTCTGAGTTTATAAAGCTGAGCCTACATTAGGGCCATGCCGTAGTACTGGTACGATTAGCTCTCTCAGCGACTTTTGGCCCGGTTTTATATCAGATATTGTTACAGCGTCTAGCAAATAGTGGCATCTGCGGGTCCACTCTACTGTGGCTAAAGTCTTTTCTATCCGACCAGTGTAAGTCTGTCCATCTGCCTCCTTTCCCCTCTTTTCTCAAGTTATTGAAATGCTGTGCCCTTAGTCCTACCTTGTTTAACATCTACATTGCCCCTCTGTCAGAGATAATCCAACCATTTGGATTTAGGGTGGTGTCATTAAGGGACATACACAATTACTGTTCTCCTTCTCGGAGGTTAACAGTGCAGTATGGATCTCTTTCCAATCTTGCCTTGTGGGAGGGGTTACCTGGATGAAGAGCTGTTTAAAAGTAACCCCGAATGAAACCGAAGTACTGCTTTTTCATTGTTCCCCTTCAATCCGGTCCAGTGCACGGTAGCCTTCGGAGTTTGGTCTCCCCCACCCTAGTGGAGGAGGTAAGGAACCTGGAAATGAAATTCCGCAGGTGAAGGCAGTCATAGGTGCGTTTTTTGCCCTTCTAAAAAGCCTTTTAAAAAAAAATCCTAGGCTAGTCCCGGAGTTCACTAGGAAAACCATTGTTAATTCTCTGATCACCTCTCGCTTGGACTATGCCAACATTCTGTATCTGGGCCTCCCAGACTATCTCATGCAGGTGATACAGAATGCAGCCGCCAGGATTTTACTGAACATCCCCAGACAGGATCCATTTCAGACCCCTGAGAAACCTACATCGGCTGCAGCGCAACAACACATTCACTTTAAACTTCTTCTAATAACCTTTAGGGCATTTTATAACATAGGCCCTGTATACTTGAGGGATAGAATACAAGCCTACCATCCTGCAGGAGCTCTTGGATGGTCTAATCAGTTATTGCTGGTGGTACCACCTAGAGTTTGGGTCTTTCTTTCTAGGCCCCCAAATGATGGTATGCCCTTCCACCTAAAATTCGAACCTCCCCTAATGAACAGACCTTCAAAACCACCTTAGAACATGGTCATTCGAGTCATGGTAATAAGCTTTGCACTTTTCCCACCCTTTAACAGCCGAGGTAGCACCGTGACGTGTGTCGGATAGGTGCGCATTGTGTTGTGTTCTGTTATGTTATTAAAATTTCTATAGCGTGCGAATCACCCGAGGGCATCTCGGCGCTTGTTTGATTGTTCACTGAGTGAGGAAGGCGGGAAGGGTATCACGTCAAGCATTAGGGAGTTAGAAATAGAAAGGTTTTCAGTTTTTTCCTAAGACAGCTAGGGAGGGACAATTCCGGATGGTAATAGGAAGCGAGTTCCAGTAGCGCGGCGCGAGACAAGAGAAGGACTTAGCCCCTGAGCGGGCGCGGCGTATTCTGGGAATCTTTAGTAGTTCCATGGCATTGGACCGTAAATTAAAGATTGAGGTCTTTTTTGTTAATTTGTTAGCCCAGTATTTGGGTCCTAAGCCGTTAAGGGCTTTGTAGGTAAGACAGCAGGTCTTAAAATGGGAGCGCTTCCTAATTGGGAGCCAGTGGAGTTCTGATAGGATGGGGACTGAAGGCGAGCCAGCCGGACGGCCAAGAATCATTCGGGCAGCCGTGTTCTGGATGACCTGCAGCTTTCCTAGCAGGGAAGGGCCGAGTTTGGCGAGCATCGCATTGCCGTAGTCGAGACGACTGATCACCATGGCCTGTACTAGCGTTCTACGGTGCTTAATGGGGAGATAAGGAAGCATCTTCCTCAATAGTCGCAGACTGTAGTAGCAGGAGCTAGTGATTGTAGCTATATGGTCCTTCATTGAAAGTGCCTGGTCAAGTGTGAACCCCAGGTTCTTCACAACTTGTTTCGGAGCCGGGGCAGGACCAAGCTCGTTAGGCCACCATTCAATGGACCAGGAAAGAGAAAGAGAGGCTTTCCCTACTAATAAGATTTCCGTCTTACTAGGGTTCAGCTGGAGAAGATTCTCAGTCATCCAGTTGGAGATTGAGTTCATTCCTGCTGCGAAACGTAGATTTTCTGACGTGGCATTAGGGTCGATTTTAAAAATAAGCTGGGTATCGTCCGCGTATGAGATAATTTCAAACCCGCAGGATTCAGCTAATTTGGCCAACGGGGACATGTAAAGATTAATCAGGGTAGGACTGAGGCATGAGCCCTGGGGGACACCATTATCCAGTCCATGTTTGTTTGATCTGAAAGGTCCAAGCATAGTTGTTTGGTTTCTATCTGCCAGGAACTTTTGAAGCCATTTCAGGGCTAGATCTTGAATGCCACCATCTCTCAGTCTCTCTAGCAGCCTAAGGTGTGATATCGTGTCGAATGCCGCGGAGAGATCCAAGAGAACCAGAATGGCTGATCCTCCAGCATCTACTTCTAGCCTCAGGGAGTCTGTGATCGCGAGGATGGCAGTTTCAGTGCTGAAGCCCGGTCTGAAGCCTGATTGCGAAGGATCTAGGTGATCGTTCGCTTCGAGATAATGGCTCAGCTGTTTGTTTATGGCTGATTCTAGTGATTTTGCTAATAAAGGGAGCCGTGATATGGGCCGATAGTTAGCGAACGTGAGGGGGTCTGCAGCTGGCTTTTTCAAGATAGGGCGAACGAAGGCTTCCTTCCAGTTGGAAGGGATAGAGCCTGTTTCAATGGAGCTGTTGAATATAGCTCGGACTTCCGAGGCACAGCAAGGTGCAATAAGGGCCATAACCCTCGGAGGACACAGGTCACTAGGCGACCCTGACTTAGCGGATGAGAGTAAGGTGTGTACTTCCTTAACGGTTAGCGGTTCAAATTGTCTGAGCTTGCTTGAAGACTGTAAATTAGGTTCGGCATAGCTTGTGGATGGAATATTGGTGGGAGTTCGTGTAGGAGCGAAGTTAGCGTAGATCAGATTAATTTTGTCCTCAAAGTGGGTTGCTAGAGAATAGAATCACAAACATAGGGTTTGTGATTCTATTTGAGGCAATCTGCACGCCTGAGGGTTAACAAAGTCTTTAACTATGTTGAAAAGGGTTTTAGCGGAATTGGTAGCTTGGTCAATTTGTTTTAGTATAAACGCTTTCCTTGCTGTTTTTATATTCTGGTGATATTTTGTCAACAAGAATTTATACGTTCTTCGGTTCGAAGGGGTTTGGCTGGTTCTCCAGTATCTCTCTAAGGCTTTGCACCTTGATTTTTCTGTCCTAAGTTCTTCAGTATACCATGGGGCAGATTTGCGTTGTTTGGAGGGACCAAACTTTTTTTATCGGGATTAAAGAGTCAAAGACTGTGATAAGTTTGGTCGAAAAAGACTTCAGCAACTCTGACGTGTCTGTGCCTGACGTTGGGGGAGCTGGAGATAGGGCGTCGTAGGCTACTGTGAAGGCTTCTAGCGATAGGTTGTTCCAGGGTCTCCGAAATTGTGAGGAGCGAGGATCCATTTCGGGTAGGCTAGTAGGGTTATGTTGTCGGAAAGTGAAAGGGACCATAAAATGGTCAGACCATGTTAGAGGAAGGGGAGGGAGGTCAACGAGATGAGCCATGTTAGAGAAGATCAGATCAAGAGCGTGGCCTGCTCTATGAGTGGGGGCATTTGAGAGGAGGGAGAGGCCAATTTGTTGTAGACTTGTTAGGAGATTATCGGTCTCAGGGTTTTCTGAGGCCTCCCCATGAAAATTAAAATCTCCGAGCAGGATAAAGTTGCTGGACGCTATTGTTTGAAGAGCGATCAGCTCTACTAAGTCATTAGCAAAGTTAGTCCTAGGCCCCGGCGGGCGGTAAATAAGGGCCCTATTCCAAGTCACAGATGGAGATCAGGTCAGCTTGAAAACGCCTACTTCTAGCGTAGCCGAGCAGTGGGTGGTTGTCCACTGGGCTTTTAGGTGGTCTTTAAAAGCGATGGCAATTCCGCCCCCTGTTTTCCCCTGCCTGTCAGAGTGAATGAATTTGTATCCGTCTGGAATAGCTAAACTGATCTGTAGATGGTTAGAAGGGTTTAGCTAGGTTTCTGTAAAGAAACAAAGGTCTGGGGAGTAAGAGTTGATCATATCCCAGATTTCAGTAGGGTGTTTGGCTAGAGACCTGGTGTTGCATAGAATGAAAATTGGGCTTGGGCTTCTTGCGTCAAGCGAGGCGTCAAGCCTCGGGCTGGTTACGATGTTTAGTTTACAGCTGAAAGAACACGCTTTGCAAGACACCGGTCCCTCTAGGTTATGCGGGAGGGATTCTAGGCATGACTCTCTGTATATAGACTGAGGCATAGGTGGGAATCGATGGTCTAATAGAAACTTTGAGGAGTAAATCAGGCGGGGTGGTGAAGGGGGAAAGCCGTTAAATTGGGCAGAGATTTCGGGCCTGGGGCTGGACAAGGCGCGGACGGGCGCAGACGGGCTTGCCTTGTGCGCGCTTTAAGCGCGCCCGCGGCGCTCGTCCGCTGCGCGTCCGCTGCACGTGCGCTGCACGTACGCTGCGGGGTCGGCATTATGTACTGGTGAGGCTCAACCACTAGTCCGCCTCCTCCTTGTAGCCCCAAGATGGCGGCTGTCCCCAGGAGGAGTCCGGTCTACCCCCGGTTCCCAAGAAGAGTGGGTCCCCCGAGGTGCTTTGGTCAAGCGGTGAGTGAGCAGTGGCGGATTAAAATTTAAAAACACATCAGATTAAAACAAGGATTAGCAGCAAACACAAGTAAAAACTCGTTAAAACTTGCAAATACCAGCTCAACAACGTAGATGTTCCCGGCTTCCGCCTCAGGAACGAGTACTACGCGAGCGCTGCGGGGTCGGCATTATGTACTGGTGAGGCTCAACCACTAGACCGCCTCCTCCTTGTAGCCCCAAGATGGTGGCTGTCCCCAGGAGGAGTCCGGTCTACCCCCGGTTCCCAAGAAGAGTGCGTCCCCCGAGGTGCTTTGGTCAAGCGGTGAGTGAGCAGTGGCGGATTTATATTTAAAAGCACATCAGATTAAAACAAGGATTAGCAGCAAACACAAGTAAAAACACTTGTTAAAACTTGCAAATACCAGCTCAACAACGTAGATGTTCCCGGCTTCCGCCTCAGGAATGAGTTTTCTATAAATGATTCATTCATTCAGTCACTCATTCATTCAACAGTGAAACAGAACATTTTCAGAAGGATTTATTCTACTGACTTCTAATCTTTAAGAATGTTTTCTACCCAAGACAAAAGTCCTTCCTGAACCCATCACACAGCAGAGAAGTGCGATGATATTAGCACAGTCTGGGGAGAATACTTATGTCTACATGCCCCAATACATCAATAAGTAGGTGAAAGAGGATCAGATACCGTATTCCAGGTGGCAGGAGCGCCATTGCATTTTACATGCTGCTTTCCTTGTAACTTTTGATCTGACTGAGCTAGAAACTTTTCTTAAATCTACAAATTATGAAGCCAGTGCGCCACATCGATACATGTGCAGAGTTGACTGTAGCCATCAAGTCACACAGTTGTGCAGGCTCTGGCTGCATCCTTTTGTTAAGTGCAGCGCCTGGAATGGCTTTGTGCGAGGACAGCAGAGTACCACTTGTCAGGCAGCAGGACTCCTTGTGCTTTTATGTTCATTCGGCAGCAGATTGCTTGCTCCATGCCGGGCCCGGTGTCCTGAGGCGCCTGAAGTGGAGGCACACGTATACAGGCACACATACAATCACACAGCGTGTGGGGGAAGCCTAATGTACTCCTGACAGGATCAACAACCACAAAGGTCTGTAGAAGCTTACACAACAGAACGAGTAAAGCGCTCACAGCAGCATCCTGGCCCTCCCTTAGACACAGAACAGAGAGCAACGTCACACGCAACACGGTACAGAAATGTACCAGCAGGGCAAGCTTCCCTCACATTCAAAACACATATAGGAGGGTCATTGGGGTGCTAGCTTCCTTTTCACACACAGGCAGCACATGGGCGAGCATTCTAAGCAATCCAATCAAAATATATAATGCCCTGCAGGTGTGCGTCAGATGCACAAACAAAAGCCATTTCTGTTTTTTTGCACATACTACCGCTGGGCGTGCCATAGAAGCTATGCCATAGCCCCACTCCCAGAAGAAAGGACCCGAGACCAACAAGAGTGCAAGCTTACCTCAAGCAGGGCACAGGCGCAGCATGGGCCAGCAGCCACATGGGCTTTCTGCACTCACACAGAAGCAGGGCACAGGCACAACATGGGCCAGCAGCCACATGGGCTTGCTGCACTCACACAGAAGCAGGGCACAGGCGCAACATGGGCCAGCAGCCACATGGGCTTTCTGCACTCACACAGAAGCAGGGCACAGGCACAGCGTGGGCCAGCAGCCACATGGGCTTGCTGCACTCACACAGAAGCAGGGCACAGGCGCCCACGTTTCCTCCCTCCCCAAGACTGGAAACAGGTTAGGCATGACAGGTGCAGCAGAACCAGGGAGCAGCCATACAAGCTTCAGTCACACACGCAACAGGTGCAGCAGAGCAGGCATGTATTCGGTAAAATAGTGACCGCAAAAGTGCACATTTCACTCACAAGCACAACAGGTACATTCCAAGAAATTACTGAAAACTGGCTGTTTCCCTGACATCACAGCTAATTCTACACCTTTATGTTGAGTGTTTTTAGCACAAAGAGGCTGCATGCGGTGGCGAACGTGTGCTCAACAAATCCAGTGATGTAACAGGATAGTAGGTAGCGCGCTGAACATGCGTGGCATAGGCGGTGGCGGCTGCCATGTACAGAGGGCGGTGAGGTGAAAAACCCCCAAAAAATAACATTTACCTTGGTGTCCTCCTCCACCGGTCATCTCTCCAACGCGGGATCCAGGAAACTGCAACAACCAATCCTGGTGCTGCTCTCGCCAGCATGAGAGCAGCACCAGGATTGGAGGGAGCGACCTCTCTCAGGGGTCTCAAGAGCACGGGAGGCCTGCACTTTCTCTAACCCAGCTGTCTAGGACAGCTAGGCTAGAGGAGTTTAAAATGTGCATATCTGGCTAACTGTTGCAAAACGGCTGGTCAAAGAGTCATGCACATTTTAAAGTGCACCGCTCTCTGCCGCCCCTCGGCAGCACTGGCCCGCCCCGCCCTGTCACTCAGTTCAGGATGGGTCAGTTGCTGAAAAATAAAATGGTAATACATGAAGTTTATTACCATTTTATGTTCAGCTCTGGTCTGTGGGGGGACGCTCCTCTGCTCAAACGGGGGAGCCGCCCCTGCATGGGTCGCTGCCGTTTGAGCTTTCACCACTGAACAAGTGGTATTGCATGTAAGCTGCACTCCATGCTTCACGCAGTGGTGTAACACAATACTGAGTGCAGGATATCACCCTGCAAAACTATCCGCACTGTGATTGCAAAACTGCTACACCGACAAGGCATGAATACATGTGCAGGTAGAGATCCACATCTATGTACCTTGACGACACATATACAGTTATGGTGCCACTGGCGTAACGAAACTTGAGGGGGGCCTCCCTGCGAGGTACGTGAGGGGCCCCCTCTGGGCTCAATCAGGAGCTCTCCGGCCAGAGTGCTGTGCTGAGGGGGCCCCCTGGAGCTTGGGGGCTCCCCTGCACCACGGGGACTGCGGGGGCCTGCGTTACGCCCCTGTATGGTGCAATCACAGACACCCAGCATGTAAAGCACACCCAGCAAAAGTGGAAACGCCCCTCACAAACTGAACAGGTGCAGCATGGGTAGCTCGAGTGACAGCTTCCCTTTGCTCACTCACAAAGAACAGGCACAGCACAGGCAGCAATAACTCACTAACAAACATGGATAAGGCAGGTGATCAACATCAGTCGTGCCCACTTCACAGATGCATAGCCAGAATGTGTTTAGTACATGTGGCAGCAGTGCAAGCTGCCATCAGAACTAGTGAAAGAAACACTGCAAGAGTGCAAACTTCCCCCCACACATCTCATACAGTACAAGCAGCAATTGGCACTACCAATATATAGAGAACAAGGGCAGCACAGGCTGCAAGACTGCAAGCTTCCCCAACACACATTACACAGGAGACTAGGAGCAGTGGAAGCTACCAATATGTACAGAGCAAGGGCAGTACAGGTCGCAAGACAGCAAGGTTCCCCCACACACAACACATCACACCAACAAGCAGCAGTGGAATCAAACAATATCTACGGTGCATGAACAGTACAAATGGCAAGCTTCCCCTCACACACACACACATATGACACAAGAAGGTGCAGACACTACCACTATATACATAGCTAGGACAGTACAGGCTGCAAGACTGCAAGGTTCCCCCACACACATCACACATGGCAGTAGCAGCAGTGGAAGCAACCAATATATACAGATCATTGGCAGTACTAACGGCAAGCTTCCCACACACATCAACATGACCCAAGAAGGTATAGACACTGCCAATATGTACAAAGGAAGGGCAACACATGCCACAATCTTCCACCCATACATACATCAAACAGGGCACAGAGCACAAGCAGCAGCAGAAGCAACCATCATATATAAAAGAAGGGCTGCAAGCTTCCCCCACACACATAACATGCAGTAACAGAACCTGGGCAGCACAGGCTGGAAGACAGCAAGCTTCACCCAACTAGGGTGACCAACCGTCCATAATTTTCATAGACTGTCCGTAAATTAGCCCTAATGTCCCTTGTCCATGATTGATGCCTTAACATACAGCATTTGTCTGTAATTTTAGCTAAAGTAAAAAGGTTGTTTTTCAGAACCGAGATTCCCCAGCTGAAGTGGAAGGTAGGAGATGTCCTGTGCTACATTCTGGAGGGAGGGGTACCCAGCTAAAATAAAAAGAAATTAGCATTCTTGTCAGGCTGTCTGCTTCCCCAAAGAAATGCAAATGTGTGCAATTGGTTAACCGGCAAATGTAAAGGCTGCTCAGGAGGCGTTAATTGATGGAGTCACTTGAAGCTTTCCGATGACAAAAATATTTTATTTTGAGAGGGAACAGAAAGGGTGTTCCAAGCGAAGTTGTGGAGTGCGTGCTTTTAATGGACAGCTATAAAAAATGTTTTCACTAGGTATAATCTGCATATTATTGAAATCTATACTTTAGAAGCACTTTTTATCTTTAACCTAAATGTATATGTGCATTTTGTGGCAGCCTATATTATGCTGTGTATAATGCACGTTTAAAATAATGACTTAAACATTCACAGTGCTTTCAGGGACCTCCTAGCACTAAAAATACTCAAGTCGCTTTCCCCTGCTGCACCAAACAGAATTCAATACTGTGGACCTCTGATTGCACACATGTACATCCACAGTGGTTGCATTAATCAATGGAGGTTTCATAACATAAAAAAATAGCGCTTTTACCATGGATTAGTTTAACTTTTATTTCTTTTTCAGTTAAGGTGAGCATTATTTTAGATGTAGTCACCGGACAGTGAGAGAGCAATGAAATAGTTACAGAATTTTGCTCTTTAAAGCCACTCCTTTCATTCCACCTTCACTGACCCTGTCTCCATGACAGTATCCATACAGTTTGTTCATGCATTTGAACCGCTGCATTGAATAGCTTCAAGGTGGGCAAGCCAATAAATTAACAAGGAGAGCCGAGCCAAGGGTCTGTCTCTTCTCTTAGAGCCCGTGCACAAGCCGAGCCTAGATGCGCTTTCAATGTGACTCATACAAACATCATGTAAAATTTAAAAAAATTTAAGAGACGTTCATTTCTTTATCATGCGGAGCACTAACATTAATACGTCACATTAAAGTCTATTAAATCAAATACAGTAGGTTTTTGTGCAAGTGGTATTCGGAACTCACATATTTGAAAGTGCTTTAATTTTGATGAAGTAATAAATGTGCCAACAGTCACACAATGTAAGCAGGGAAGCCACAATTTAGCCCGTTTTCCTAATCTTTTTTTGTACAAATAAGGCAGAAAATGGTAACTAGTCTTTTGTTGTGCTAAGGCTTAGTTTTCACTTTTGTTCATTTTTCTGCAGGGTTTATATAGCATGAACTCTACCTTAAAATATTGGAGCATTTTACATGCGCACCACTTACATTACTCAAGGTCACATTCATTGTTTAGAGGCACGGAGAGCTTAAGTGGTTTGCCACATCTTGAATGGGAAGGAGGCAGGCAGAAGCCACATGAAAGTTTAGCTTATTTTGGGCTTGAGGTTCCAACAGGACCTTGAGCTGAGCCAGAGCCAGGCTTCAGGCTCAAGCCTGGCTCAAGCTTTCAGCATCTTGCCCACCACTAGAACAGCTATGTACTACACATTTACTGGCATCGGATGTAAAACGTTTAGAGGATCTCCTAGAATTAGAGGGAGAAGGTAATCTAGACACACCGTAGGAGTCTCTAGCAATCCAGTTGGAAAAAGAACTGGACACAATAGACACAAAGGCAGAAGGGGTGACTTTTGACCCGAATCAAGATACATCCCTCAGATGACAAAAGACAGCATAGACAATTTATCAGAGACTATGATAAAAGAACTATGGCACAGAAATCTCCTTTGTAACAAAAAGAGAAGAATCAGAAGGAATAAAGAAAAGACTTTCTTTGCCACGATAGACAAACACAAGAGATTGGACAAAGCGAAAGTGAAACCCTCAGACAAAGGAGGCAAAATAGTCCTGCGGTACGAACAGCTCTACCTAAAAGAAGGATATCTGCAATTGGATGATACAGATTGTTACAAGCGCATCACCAAGGAAGAGTATCTACAAGCAAAGGATGCATTCAATAACAGAAAAATCATTTGGAGAGATGAAGACATTTTAAGGTGGGATGAGTACAGATTTCTGAAACAAGACTACCCTATACTACCAGTATTTTATTTAACAGCTAAAATATATAAAAACAGTGTAACATCACTAGGGAGACCAGTTCATGCTGCGCAAAACAGTATGTCTGAAAGTGTATCGAAATACATCACTACTTTCTGAACCCCAGAGTAGCTACTCTACCCTCCTACATCGGGGACACTGCAGACTTTTTGTGTCAGATTTTGTATTTAATGTGGGAGAATGACAGATTTGATGACCCTTGAAGTGTCTACCTTATACACTAGCATTAGACACCATGATGGTTAGCAGCCACACAACATTACTTAAGAATGAGAACCATCAAGTTCACACAGCAAAACAAGATGATGCTTGAAAAGGTGGAGTGGTGCTTGAGCAAGAATATGTTTTTATTCAAAAATGAGATCTTTCTACAGCTGGGAGAAACAGCTATGGTCATCTGCTTCGCTCTCAGCTATGCTGATTTGCATATGGGCTGGTGGGAGGAGCAGGTGCTTGGGCAGCACTATGGAACGCTGGTCAGATAATATCGCTCTTTGGATCAGATTTATAGATGACATTTTCGTGCTATGGAAGGGCACATGGAGTGAGGCCAGTCAATTCATCTCAAAGATTAACAACAATGATTTCAATTTGAAATTCGCAGGCAAAGGCATATTCTGATTTGAGTAGAAGGGTAGTTATTGTTGACCACATTATATAGGAAGTCCATGACAGGAAACACCATTCTCCATGCCTGTAGCTTTTCCTCGGCCTCTTTGATCAAGAAAATCCACTTTGGGGAATTCTACAGATCTAGAGGGGTATGCAACACTGATGAAGAATACACTCATGTGGAAGTGCATATGACAGCATGCTTCAGAGGGGATATGCAGATAGTATATGTAAATCAGCGTCCATAAGAGCAAGGGCACAGAAAAGGGAGCTAGCCCTCTTTGCACAAAACCCTAAGTAAAACACAGGGAATTAGATAAACAGATTCATCTATGCCTATAATTCAGGACACCAAAAGGTCCGACATGCCTTGCAGAAATATAGCCATCTAATCAGGGAGGACCAAGCTATAGGTCAGATGGTAAGCAGTCACCCCTAGATCACATGTAGAAAGTCCAAATCATTGAAGGATCATCTAGTCAAAAGCATTTTGGAAGCTAAAACGGAAAATAAAACATGGCTCACACCTAGAGAGGGCTTCAATAAATGTCAAAAATGCAAAGCATGCAAGCAAGGAGAGAACATGTCCTATATCAAAACTCCATTCAACAGTTCCATCAAAATCAGAGGCATTTTGACATGTAAAAGCAGCTATCATGTCTATGTACTTAAATGCCCATGCCCAAAACTGTACATAGGCAGTATCACTATACCGGTACATAAACATGTACTCCATCACATCAGAGCAGTTCATAACAATGACCACAGCTACTTTCCTTTGCACCAAATACACACACACTTAACTTTATGAATGTTATTTAAAAATAAGGGTTTTATTTAATGTAATGAGTTAGCACAGTCTGTATGCACTACTGAACACGGGGTCTTAAAATTCGCTTGTGGCGTATGTATCAGATACCATTCTGGGGCCTGACAAATCCATCTTTTCTGGCCGGAGGCCCAATGGTTTTAGTACCATTATGGCTCACCTACATTAAATAGTAAACAGAGTATAATTTAGACTCTCTCACTTGGAAACAGCAATTAGATTCTTAGTATAGTGGACCCACTTGGGCTACTCCGGATACACATTGATAATAATTTTGAACACTATCTGATCAGTCTCACGATATGGTTTTCCCCACATCTGGATGTACTTATCCTTAATACTGTTGTTAAGTATTTGTACATTACAATTGTGTTCAATAGTGATACCATCATATCTGGGACACATTGAATACAGGTGTAACTCTAAGAACCTGTACTTACATTATACTATGATCAATAGGATTAGCTAACACTAACAGTTATTGGTCCAGGACTTGTGATAATATGCAAATTGGGCTGATCACTGTATAGATTATCTGTTATTAAGCATGTCCCCCATAGTGTGCATCTTATGCACATGGCATTCTTGCATATAACATATGAGCAC
The DNA here is from genome assembly GCF_964204655.1 of Triturus cristatus. Classification (NCBI taxonomy): domain Eukaryota; kingdom Metazoa; phylum Chordata; class Amphibia; order Caudata; family Salamandridae; genus Triturus; species Triturus cristatus. The sequence goes on from NC_140586.1 coordinate 88,203,470, forward strand.
TGGCTAAACACACTCAATGATTTGCATGTTTGAAGAAGCTAATCGTAAGGAATTATGCTGTTTTGGCTTTTCTTCTCTTGTTTTGGTGATTCATGAACATGTGATACTATAAATGTAATGAAAAAATGGCACCCATTGTGATCAAGATAGTATGCCAACAACCGAAACACATTGACTGTGACTCGTGTTTTTCATTAAATCATCTTTGAGATCCATATACCCGGAGTAACACTCTTTCTTTACTGGAGAAATGTGAACTGCTTCATTGTCGAGGCGCTTGCGGATGCCCCGGACCAGCGGCACCACTCGCACCTTGGAGTAGATATATATATATATATACATATACACACACATACATACATACACACACTATCAAATTCCGGTTAAAGTGACAGTATAGTGAGGAGTTAAAGTTAGCTGAAAACTAACATTTTAAAAATTCAGAAATTAGACCTGTTATAATTTATCAAATTAACTCGAACTTACACTCCGCCATGCACTGCTTATGATCCTATATATTACATCACTCATGACATGTTAAATGACAACACTGAAAACATCTCAAATGACATAATTGATAATTGACATAATTGATGACATCCTACAGTCATTGTGACACTGTCTTATAGGGTTTGTAGACTTGAAGTGATTCAACATACTAAACCTGTGGACAATTTTCTATTCACCATAATGGGATTACCCTCTTAAAGACTTCAAATGACCCGCCGTTCTAAACCAAGAGATTGACAGTTATACATTTACCACTGTAATCTTATTTCAGGCCAAATGGGCAGCACTCTGTAGTGTGGTAAAATTCACTAAAGACATTCCGGAGATGGGTATAATGGCATACAATCTTAGAGCCATGTTTACAACACTAGTATGAGATATACCACCTATAAGTGAGGCGCCACTGCATTCTACATTATTCATTAATCTGCAATGCCACAAAAAGTAAAGTTCTGGAAACAAACATGCACAGCTTATGGAATTTGTCTACACCACACAATTACACTTGTCTCCAGGGCTTACGCTATTTTCATGCTATGAACCCTCCGGTGTACACTCAGGAACCCTATGCTGTGCATGACTATGGTGTTATCACAGACATCACCAGTGATGTCACTGATGGTGTCATTTGAAATATCATCAGTGATGTCATCAATTATGTCATTAACCATGTCATGATTGATGTAATATGCACTGCATTTGATTACTGGGAAGGTAACTGACAAACTGATGCTGCTTGGAAGCACATGTTTGACTCTGCATGTCAGAATGTTTTACTAAAAGAGAAGAGGGAGCTATTTGAGAACTCACAGGAAATGTGTCCTCATTTTAATTTTCAAGATCACTAACCTAATTTCTATGACAAAACACTGCCCCATTTTTGTTCACCTCTAAAGGGAATGCTTTAAGTTTTGTGTTATGTTATGTTACAGGGTTTTAGTAAGCGCTCGATTGCCCAACGGGTATCTTGGTGCTGGCTTAAAGGACCACAATGAGAGTTTACCCTTAAGAGAAAATTAGCAGGACTTGAAAATCCAGGTTTTTTCATTCTTTCCTGAAAGCCAACAGATTTGCCATTGATTTAATAGAAAAAGGGAGTTTGTTCCAAGCTTTGGAGGTACTCACAACAAAGCCTCTTTCGCCCCAGGAGGCACGCCTGTATCTGGGAACGGAGACCAGCTTTGCCAAGGCAGATCTTAAAGATCTGGAAGGTATGTACCATCTGAAGCTGTTTAAGACTTCGGGACCTTGATTGTGCAAGGCCTTGAAAACAATGCAGAGAGCTTTAAAAAGCACTCTCTGCCTCACTGGAAGCCAGTGTAGCTTCTTGATGGAATCTAATACAGAATGAAATCTAGGAATTTTCAATAGAGTCCGAGCCGCCGCATTCTGTAGTGTTTGCAATTTGTTTAACACCTGCTGGTGGGCGTTTAGGTACAGGTCATTTGCATAGTCAATTCTAAACATAACCATAGAAGTGACTACTGTGTTCTGTAGATGAATGGGAATAATATTGGAATTATTCTCAAAGTGTAAAAAGCAGCTGAAGTGACTGATTTGGCCTGATCTACAAAGGAAAGAGAATCGTTAATGATTACTCCCAAATTTTTGGTTTTCTTAACCGGCAGAGGGAGAGGGCCTAACTCTACTGGCCACCATTCCGGGGACCAGAAGGATGGCGAAGGACCGAAGACGAGCACCTCTGTCTTTCCTGAGTTTAGTTTCAGACAGTTCTTGGCCATCCACAAATTCACAGTTTACATACAATAACGAAATGTTGAGCCATCTACTACAGCTCACTACATAATGAGATGACAATCTGAGTGTCGCCAGCATAGGAGGTAGGGGTGAAACCTAAAGATCTAATGAGGTCTGCTAGAGGGGTGACACAGATGTTAAAAAGTGTGGGGCTAATTGCCGATCCCTGGGGTACACCACAGAGTACCGAGAATTCCTTAGACGAAAAGTCACCCAGACAAACTGACTGAACACGTACATTAAGGAACGAGTCCAGCAGCTTCCATGCCCCCTTTGTCACTCCTATCCTGCTCAACCTCTCCAACAGCAACAGCCCAGCCCATGATTTACCGTATCAAAGGCCGCTGATAGGTCAAGCAGGATCAGAGCCGCTCTGCCCCCTTTGTCAAGAAAGCTCCTGATTTCCTCTGTAGCTTTTAAGAGGGGAGATTCAGTGCTGTGCCCAGCCCTGAAACCAAATTGGATATCGGCCAATAAGTTGTTATCCTGGACATAGCTAACTAATTGCTCATTCATGATCCTTTCCATCAGCTTGGCGGGAAGTGGTAGGCAGGAAATCGGCCGATAGTTGTTCGGATCTGAAAGATCTCAAGAGGTTTTTTAATAAGTGGCAAAACAAGTGCCTAAAATGCTTTTAATTATTAAATGTAATGTAGTGTTGTATTTGTAATTGTAAAAAGTGTTGTACTGTCCCTTGTGGTTCTAAAAACGGTTGAAATGTTCATGGAAATAATAACGAACTGATTCCCCTTGAAATTATTTCTGTAAAAAAGATTAAAAAAATACAAAGAGAAAAATAAAACACTGATTTATTTTTTCAATTACGATCAGTGTCATGTGTGATTGTTAAGAGTGAAGTGTTGAATAATCATCAGTATTGGCAGTTGTTTTGTTGTATTGATTATAGATTGGTCCAGCCTTACTGATTAAGGGCCAGAACCCTTTATTGATTAGCACCGTAGTTACAAATGGAACACGTTTTTTCCCTTCATGTAAGACTACATTTTGCATTGACTATCAGAGACCATATGAACTTGACAATTTTGTAGAAAAAACAAAACAGTACTAGTTGAATTTGCACAAAGATATATATATATATATTCACTGAAAAAACCATAGGTTTCACACATGTTATAGTTAGCTGTACATTTCACTCATAAAAAACCAATGAAATTGCCCCATTATAGTTAGTGCAGGCAAATATAACTCACGCGACCGCAATCTTCTGCTGATGCTAATACTGTATTTAGACACTTATTTGCCCATGTCTTCTTCCATTAAATTTTAGCTATACATATATTACAAATATTTTTTTTTCATAAAGACACATATGTCATCAGCAGAAGATTGCGGTCGCGTGAGTTATAGTTGCCTGCACTAACTATAACGGGGCAATTTCATTGGTTTTTTACGAGTGAAATGTACAGCTAACTATAACATGTGTGAAACCTATGGTTTTTTCAGTGAATTTGCAAGGTTTTTTAAATGCTAATTCCTAACTATAACGTGTGTGAAACCTATGGTTTTTTCAGTGAATTTGTACGGTTTTTTAAATGCTAAGTTACTTTACGCCATTCGTGGCGTTGCGCGCCCAGTTAACGCAGTTCGTTCCGTGCGCGCACGGTGCGCTTCGTGCACCGTGCGCGCACAGTGAGCACGCGGTGCGCTTCGCGCACCGCGCGCCCACTTTACGCAGTTAGTGCCGTGCACGCACGGTGGTCACGCGGTGCCCACATTATGCGGGATTGGCCATGTACGCACGATGCGCTTCGCGCACCGTGCGCACATGGGGGACATATTATGCGCATCTTTTTGAAATGCATTCTTTGTTAATTTTATATCTGTAATGAGCCATGCACAAATGGTGGCCTTCGGGCACCATTTGCACACGGGGTGGGGAAAATGTGGATTTTTTTTTTTTATTTAAATTTTTACCGTACGCGTACGGTAAGCGTAATCGACGAATTACCGAAAAAAAAAATACTTTTTTTTTTTGGGCTTGTGGGTTGTTTGGGGACCCCTATATCAATGCTGGGTGGTTAGGATGTGACGAAACTGCCTCTTTAGCCATTTTTTGGCTTCGTTTTTGCTCCCCAACTCTGGGAGCGAGAGAGAAAATGGCGGCCGTCGCTTCCTGGTTTCGACCGATTCGAATGTTTACTAAGATCTAAGAGCCAATCAAAATCGCGCTCGCGCACGCCACCGTACGGTAAGCGCACCGTAAGCGCACCGTACGCTGGCTCAGATATATATATTGATTTAAAGGCTATTTTCTCAGAATCTACTGAACAGATTTACACTAAACCTACAAAAGGCACTTCCTTGACCTGAGGACTACCTCTCTGCCAAATTTCAAGTAATTCTGTTCAGCCGTTCGGGCTGTAGCTGTGTCTAAAGGTCCTATGGAAAAATGCATGGGAAAAACGCGTTTTGGGACCCCCCTTTTATCTCAGCCCCCGCTTGACGAATCCCCCCGAGACTTTCAGGTAGGAGCGGAGCGTAGCGCCCCACCTATTTTGAAAAATTCGCGAGGATTCGTCGACCGGCGCCAAAGTTATTTAAAATAGAATGTTGCGGATTTCCTATGGAAACGTGGTCCTAACTATAACTACCTACTGGCGACCGCCAGTAGATAATATATATATATATATATATATATATATATAGACATGGCTGCCACAACCTTAGAAATTCATGGAAAAAAACACAGGTTTCAGGGACGTTATAGTTAGTTGGACATTTCACTCGTACAAAACCAGAGAAATTTGGCCGTTCTAGTTAGTTCAGCTAACTATAATTCGCACCCCCACAATGCACTGCTGATGACGTCACATTACATCATTCATGACATGGTCAGTGACATCACTGATGACATCTCAAATGACATCACTGATGACATCATCCAGTGACTGTGCGTTTCTGTAAAGCTTAAATAGGATATATATATATATATATATATATATATATATATATATATATATATATATATATATATACACACATACATACACCAAGATGTATTGAAGAATGAGTGGATGTAGAAGTGTCTGGATGGAGGATTTAGTAGGTGCGTGACTGACTGTATAAGTGAGTCATTAAATGTGTCTTACTGAATGCATGGGTTAGTGACTAAACTGTGTGAATGTCTGTATCAGTCGTTCTATTGTTGTGTAAGCTGCTGCATGGGTTGGTGAGTAGCTATCGGAGTGTGTATGTGGGTTATTGATTGGTTGCCTGAGTATCTGTATGGGTGCCTGAGTGTCTGTGTGGGTGGTGGGTATGACTTTGTGCATAGATGTATAAGTGGGTGATTCACTCGGTGTATGGGTTCAAGAGTGTGTCTGTGAAGGGCCGTATGGGTGAGTGTGCGTATGGCTGTGTTCGTGAGTGAATGGACATCTCAGTGGTATATGTGTGAGTATCTACATATGTGAAAGGCAGTATATGTGAGTGTTGGAGTATATAAAAGACTATGTGAGAGAAAGTGATTGTGAGAGTGGCTGTATGGATGAGTGTGTGCTTGTGTCAGTGATTGTATAAGAGAGTAAGTATGTGTTAGTATCTGTATGAATAGGTGAGGTGGTGTGTGTATAACTGTATAGGTCAGTAAATGGGAGTGTGATTCTTTACATGACTGACTAGTTGTGTGAGTAACTATGGGTGAGTGGCAGTGTGTGAGTGTCTGTATAGGTGTATGAGTGCATATGACAGTGCTGTATTGATGAGTGACTGCATGTATGAGTGACTGTATGGGTGGATATGTGTGTGTAGACCTAGGAATCAGTGAGTGAGTATGTAGTAACTGGTGTTGGTGTGTCTATGGTTTCGAAAATGGTGGTCTGTATTTTAGAGTGGGTGTATCAAAGGTTATATTAGGGTGTGAGGAGGTGCATCAGATTATCACATGGATGAGGTCATCAGTGATGTCATCAGTGATGTCATTTGAGATGTCATCAGTGATGTCACTGACCAGGTCATGAATGATGTAACATGTGACATCATCAGCAGTGCATTGCGGAGGCGCGAGTCATAGTCAGCTGAACTAACTATAACGGGCGAATTGCTCTGGTTTTGTACAAGTGAAATGTCCAACTAACTATAACATCCCTGAAACCTGTGGTCTTTTCAGTGAATTTTTAAGGTTTTTCAAATGCTAATTTCTAACTATAAAGTGCCTGAAACCTATGCTTTTTAAAGTGAATTTAATAGGTTTTTTAAATGCCAATTTCTAAATATGCCTACAGAGGTAGAACATGTGAAGAAAGAGGAACAATGGCACAGAAAGAATGAAGAGAAATGCAAAGAGAGGCAACAGAAGTCCAGAAAGACGAAGAAAAGTGCTGGAAGAAGCAAGAGATGTGCAGAAAAACAGAGAAGCAGAAAGAGGCCTTATTGCAAAGTCATCCTGTGCCCCCAACTTTTTGCTGACGGGTACTGGTAGTAACTGACTCTGACTAACCAGGCCTAGAGCCAGTGCTATGCTAAAAGACACTTAGGATACAGTGAAAACACCTACATACACTAAGGAACACTATGCGTTGGTGAACCCCTGTGATTGGCATAACCTCCTCTGTAAGGCCCTAGTACATAATAGGACAGGGGGATTAAAACTACCTCTAAGTCAGAGGTGGAGAAAGATGCTTCTTTAAGTAGTAGTCACATTTGCAGAGTGGTGGAGAAAGGGTGCTGGGCCTCCGACCAGCGCTCAGGAATTTCGCTGCGTAAGACTTACAGGAGGTACCAGGAGGGCTTCTTGGCACCCAAACTCCCACAGGAGTAAATTGGACTTCATCCCCCATTCCGTAGTCTGCCACGAGGCACGTTTGCAGAGTGGTGGAGAAAGGGGTGCATGGCATCCGAAGACGTCTTAGCAATCCCACTGTGTGGGACTTACTGGAGGTAACAAGAGGGGTAGTTGGCCCCCAAGGACATCCTTGGGGGTCAACTACCCCTCCTATTACCTCCAGTGAGTCCCACACAGCAGCATTGGTAAGTACTCATAGAAGGCCACACCCCCTTTTCCCACCACTCTATAAACCCGCTCACTGGTGCACTCTTGGAGGGGGATTGAAGTCCCCTTCGCTGCTGGGCGTCCTTTAGGGGCCAACTAGCCTACCTCTTACCTCCAGTAAGCCCCATGCAGTGGGATTGCTGAGAGGTAGACAAAGGCCACACCCCCTTTCTCCACCACTCTGTAAACGCACCCCTTGGCGTGTTAGTTGGAGAATTAATTACCCTTGAATACTGAGGGTCCCTGGGGGCCAACTAGCCCACCAGGTACCTCCAGTAAGCACCACACAGCTGGATTGCAGAGAGGTGGTCCGAGGCCACCCCCCCCCTTTTTACACCACTCTGCAAACGCGCCTCTTGGTGCACTGCTACTCAGGGGATGAGGTCCACTTGTGTCCTGAGATCCTCAGAACACAAGTGGACCTCATAGCCCCACCAGTTTTACAGTTTTCCAGTCTTACAGTTTTCCAGCCATTTCATTTTTTTTAATGTGACTTCTGCCATTTTTCCAACTTGAACAGCTGAAAGTTAACACTTGGTCACCCTCTTCCCCTTCCTTGTTATTCTCGGACACATTTCATGCAGTTGTTAATTTGGTAAAAAAATAAGTGCTGGGGCTGTTGTCAGGAGGCAGCTTCTACCAGTCCATTACTTCTGTTCGCGCCGCCTAAAATAGAAGCCCTGAAACCCTACAAGCAGGGAGAGGATGTGGTGTAATGGCCAGAGCTGCGGACCTTGGAGCTGGGGAACCAGGTTCGAGTCTCGGTGTCAGGTCAACATCCGGTGAATCTCGGCGAAGAAATGAATCTCCTGTGCCTACAAAAAATGAATGTGTCCTTAACTGGTGCTCAATCACCAGTGTTGATGATTAAGTGCCAGTACTGAGCACCTGAAACCACTTGCTCAAATTAAGCACTGATTGCATGTGGATGTGCCTGCCCCTGCACTGTACCTGAGAGTGCTAATGCTACTTTGTTATGTTACAGGGCTCATTCCTGCCAGGACGAGTCAGCCGCATGTAAGATTGGTGAGGCTGAGACAGAGCCATGCCTCATACCAGGTGAGTTTGGCTTGAGTAGAGCTGGTGCATTCCAGGGTAAGTAGGCTGTGGAACAGTCAATTGCATGTTTGAATGGCTGGGCTGCTGCAGAGACAGTCACATGAGAGGACCATCAGACTGGAGAGTGTCAGTAGCATATTACACCAGTCAGTTGCTTGGCAGGATGGCAGGGCTGCCAACAGATCAGCCCACTCCTTCCTTTGGAGTGGAGTAAACCCAAGCCCGCCACAAGAACACAGTAGCAACTGATGGTGGGCCAAACGACCACTTGTCTTGCTGTCGGGCAACCAATTCGTCCCTGTCCCAACACTTTGGGGGTCCCCAGGTTGGGACCCAAAAGAAAAGAGCACCAGCCTCCCTGGTATATCCCTCCCTCTTCAGACACTCGTTTCTCATTCACACTAGAAGTTTCCAGTAAAGGCAGACTTTGGAAATAACCACCCACTCACCCGGCTATTTACACACTCACTTTGTTCACCCTGGCAAAGATGGCCTGCCCATGCCAGCCAGCCTCATGCCTCCACAGTAAGCCTATAGGCAGGGCAACCGGAATTATGCAATTGTGCGTCCATGGCATTTTTCGCATAGTTATAGATTTGACACATAATCCCTTATCTGCTTCATAATCTACACATTTTAGCAAAAAAAAAAGTTTCTAGCTCAAATGGTTCAAAAGTTACTAAAAACACAGTGACATGTGTTGCCGCATAGTAGAAGGCTCTTTGGAAAGCTTAACTGGCCAGATTTCTGTTCCTTATTGCTTTATATGGGTGTTAAACTGGTAGTAATAACCAATGCCCAGACAGTGTTCACAAGTGTAAAAAATGTTTTAAAAAATTAAGTAATAGTGTAATAAAACGTGCCTTATGCCACATAATTTTGTTTATCTTGCCACATAATTTACTAAACACTACAGCATAATTTGAATAATTCTAGTGGCCCTGCTTATAGGTATCCCACCACTAAATCGGCTATTTAAAGGACCAGGAGGTAATGAACACACACCCTCTTAATGTCTCCTGTCACATCGTCACAGTAGTCACCAGACCACACACTCTGTAAAGGGGCAGGTGGCAAAATGGGGGTTCTGCACCCCCAGCACACCCACTGTGAGGCCCGTAATACTACGGGGAGAGCAGAAGGCAGGGCACGAGTTGGGAGTACACGTGGGTACACGGCGTCCACCCACTAATTTCACAGGGCGGACCTCGTCCGCCCTGCCAAGAAGTTAGGCCCCACAGAAATATGCTAAACTTGTCCCAGTGTAATTTTCAGACACTGGGACACGTTCAGCAGCGCCTGCACATTGCCTGCTATCATTCTGAGCAGCAACGTGCAGGCGGTGAGGGGGCTTTTTTTCACCTCCCGCTGGGCCGAAGTTAAGGGACCATCATGCTTTTTACTTTGTTGTATACAAGTGCATGCACTGTAAGAATGTCAGATGGGTTGGTCTGTCTCAGTATTTACACAAATAACAATATAAATAGCACTTGTTTTTATAGCGCTACTCAGCCCAATGCATAGTGTTAGAGCGCTTTACACAACATACACATTATACATTCCAAATAAATCATGAAAGTGTGTAAATCAATGTACAAGATGTGTTACATGGGACAGTTGGGGTCACAAGGTGTAGGAGACAAATGGCCTTCATAGCTCACTGGGGTCTACTAGAAGGATCACAATTTATGAACTACAAGTAACAAAAGAATATCTGTTCAAAGCAGTAATCCACTTACCAAGCTACATAAAATAAAAATCTGTGATTTGCATGTTACATGATGTGTTTTGCAGGAGACAACTTTTTAAAAAAAACCTATCTTATTGCATTTTCAGTTGGCATGTGTGTTGTGATGTCATGAATAGCAAACCCAAAGAGGGTAGCAACACAACAGAGGTTCAACAATCCCCAAACACCCTGTCTCCCCCCCCCCCCCAAGAACAGTGGGTGATCATATTTTGCAAGAGACAAAATTAATCTTCTTACTAATTTGATTCAAATCTAGGTCTACACAAAACACAGATCTCTCCAACAAATGCGTTAACCTCCAAAGTTATCTCACCATTATTATTATTCCCTGAGATTTACTGGGCATCTCTGCAGCAGATGCTTTAACCCCATAACATATTTTAAAATGCAGACTTTGCGACCAATTAAACAGAACAGATCTACTACTATGCTTTCCTTGTTGCCAATTTCTTTGTGGCCGGGTTTAAAATAAATATATTAGTTGAGGACAAGATTTTGCATCAGGATTGCGCCACTTTTTTGGCACAACCCCGACTCTCATTTGTTAAATATCAAAATGCCCTTAAATGTACTCATGATACACCTGATAAACATATGTGTGAGGTCTGAATATCTGATGTCACTTCTTGTGATCCCACTTCCAGTGAGGTCACTTCCTGTGATGCCACATGGAATGTCATGTGTCGTGATGTCATGCGCGGTGATTTCCGACGTAACCTTTATGACATACAAAGAGATATAGGAAACTCAAGGTATTCCCACATGAGAACCACAAAACGGTATGTCATGACCTGAATCACATTCAATTAAGTTAATATATCCAAAAGGTAATCTGTTTCAGTCACTTATTAGGTTTTTTAATCATGGTCTCATTTATGCAGGCATCAGAAAGTCCTACCATCTTAAAACCATGCCCTGATGAAGACCTTCGCCTAAAAGAGTTTTTTTGGTCCCTACAATAGAAGGTTGAAACGCGTTGGCTTATGACAATGAGAGGTTCATACCTACCTAACTTGGAGACACTCCTGCATATTCTGCATATTTGAGCATACTAGTTGATGCTCTTGAATTAGAGTTTATCAATAAGATATTGACCTCTTCAGGACCCAAGTTAAGCAATAATTGAGGACCAAATAATATAATGTCGCAATGACACGTTTAAAATGTAGGACTGTCTACTGTTGTCAATACGAAACGTGCATTGGCACTGTCTTACCCTGGTGGATAGCCTATTTGTCTTTTGTTTAATCAATTATGTTATGTTTGTAATGTAACAAGTGTACATGTGTTTTTTGTATTTATGTGCAAAAATCTGTTTTGTTTCACATTAGAAAGGGGTATATGTCTGTAAATATTATGTAATGGCAACCTCTTCTCTGCATTTTACGAAATATTGAACAATTCCATAAATAAATGGTAGCCCAGGGTCAATTTAGGTAACCACTGAGGCTTAAAGAACAACTGATTGATTGTGTTAGAGGTTTATTTTTGTGTACATAGATGTTGATTCCATCCTCTATCTAGCCTGAACTGAATCACTCCCTTTGTGTTTAAACGCGTCATGCGCGGTGATGGCACGCGTCATGTCACTTGCATATAGCCTAACTTGGTCAGTCCCCCCACTTCATTTGATAGGACTTGTGCCCTGGCAGAAGGAGTAGTAGCTCTGTGGGAGGGACACACACAAGGAGGGGAGAGGGGTAGGGCACGAGAGGTCGAACTAGAAGTAAAGGTGAGAGGGGACGAGGTGGCGGTGTGGACTTGAGAGAGAAGGGACTGAGGTTGTTTTGGCATTCCCGTCGCCCCACACACATTCACCCTCTTGCAGCCGGCATAGTAACTAGTGGAGCTATTATACAAGGGCTTGAACGTTAACAGGACTAGAAGCTGTGACCCGCAGACTTCACTCATATCTCATATAATGTACACTATTTCCTTGACAGATTAGACTGCAGTTAGGTGAGCATTTGATTACATACATGCACACACACATTAACAGTCACTACAGACACAGATACACACGTGCACCGTCAGTCTAAAAACTAATAGCATTCTACCCTCTAGTGGGGGAATGCAAAACAACACCCCGTGGTCATCGTTGCAACTTGCTTCCAACCCCCTGAATCTCACATTTTCTTTGAGGTTTGAGAGAGCGGCTCATTTTAATCCAAAGTAAGCATGCGCGGTCACTCAGCTTCTCAAATTTAGCCACCTGAAACCAGACTGAATCCCTCAACCGTGTCCCTCACCAAAGAAGTGAAAGCGCTACTGACCAATGCCTTTCTGAACTAGAATTTCACGAACCTTTGACTTACGTGTTGATATATCCTATTCTCACGCCCCCCCCCCCTCCCCCCTATATATGGTCTCTTCAGCCTTGCCAGCCACAGTCCGTGCAGGCAACAGCGGTCGGGCGGTAGAGCCGGGTAAGGGGGCATTTCCAGGGACGATGCAGAAGGAAAAATAAATAAATAATTTCCCCTCGGCATCGTCCCTCGAAATCCCCCCCTTACCCGGCCCCACCGCCCCACTGCTGTTACCCGCAGGGACCGCAGCTGCGCCTTGCCCCGGTTGCAACTTCACCCAGCTTGGTGTTGCGGCATCCTGCACTGTTCAGGATTGTATGGTTGTATCCCCCGCCCATGTTTTTATTTTCTATGCATGTTCTTATGTATAGTCGTTCAGCTTTGCTCTGGATGGGTCCTCCTCCGCCAGCTATTCCTCGTGACTCCCTGTATCTCTAATTAACATGTTGTTATATTGCCCTATTTGTTCCTTCTCACTTGTAAAGCGGTCTGATACCCTCTTGGGTCATGTTTGCGCTATATAAGACTCTATAAATAAATAAATACCTACCGATCAATCATTTTTGGGTCAATAAAAATGATGGACTGTGATGCAGCTCGAGCGATGATCATTGACTTAGACTTTTGCAGACATTCGAACCATCCCATTTTGTGTTTCAGTTAATAAAGGCAAAACCCTCTATGCAAATTGCTAGAGCCACTGACCAAGCAATGTCAAGAGATACTAGATTAGAGAGTCTGCTGAAAGTGGCCCTCATTTGGAGGGCACAGCAAAATGTACCTTCAATTCCTATTAAAAAGGCCCTTGGTCTTCAAGTGCCCTCCCAATTATCCCATTAGTTCATTACACCCTGGATAACCTCTCCAAAGCAAGAGGCCCCCTTGGTGCAGCTACACCAGGCTTCTCCAACGAGAAAGTTTGTGAACTACTAGTAGCTCTCCAGCTACCTGAAAGTAGCTCTCCTGCGAGCAGCCCAGTGAACCAAATTCGAAGCTTTCGCTTGCTTGAAATACAATATGTATGCCAACTTTGAAAAGCAGAACAGAGAACGCGCCTTGTTTAAGAATTGAATGGGGTATATGAGAATCCATTTGCATGCAGAAACCCAAAGGGAACTAGTTACATCAAATAACGCAGGGTCTCCCGTTTTTACACGACGACGGGATAAAAGATGTACAGGTTCAATGGGCCCATATGGAATGAAGGGGTCTAAATACAATTCCAGAATAAACCGTAGCGTGATTACAGTTTTTACTCGACATCGGATTAGGTTCGTGAAAAATCTCAAACGGGTGAAACAATTACAAATAATGAACGCCAGTGAACAGCTCAGGGTAGAGATACTTGTGATGGAAACAGCATTGAGACCATATGTTCCGTCTTGTGACATAAATGAGCAAGGTCGCAGTGGACGCACAAGCAATAGAAGTTACCCAATTGCGATTTGAGGAAGGAGATTAGATAGCGCCCTTGAATAACAATTAAATACGTAAAAATTTCTATAACAAGATGACCCTTTCTTCCTCTTATCTTCTCTAGTGTGTGACTACAAGATGACACCATAACACACGAGACCCGCATGGTGCTTAATAGCACCATACAGTAGGTGAGAGTAGCAATTTGTAAGCGTTAACAGGCACCCATATTTGCATGACACAAGATCGAGATCATCACTATGGGTGTAGGCTCCATTTGGATCACGAGTGAATGCACCATTGAGCATGCCCTTTGAGAGATTGATATACACGATTGAGAGAACGCAAAGAGTTGTGTGACATTGGTTGAAATAAGAGCGAGCACAATGACTTACACCATTTGTTTTTAACCTCACGTAGCATACTCACGGAAATTATGAATGGAAAATAAAATAATTATTGAGGTAGGAGCACTGGTGGTGTTTTGCAACTCACAGCATATTTATTGCCCAAAAAATCACCCCGACTTGGTACATATTAAATATTACAATGTGAACAACACACATTCATCACATTGTGATCAGATCCTTAAACACTGACTAAGTTGTTTGTATATCCATGTTTACGTTTGTCTTTTAGAAAAACTACTGGATGAATAAGAAATTTAGGTGAGTGCAATAGGCCTCATTTGTGTTGTGCATGAAATAATTGCTTAACATAAGGCAGGGACATTCAAGAGTAGACATCCTAGCCCTGAAGAAGGCCCCAGACCCGGTAGGGCTATTTTCGAGGGCCGAAACATGTTGACATCATAGAGAGGATACATTTGAAAAAATTACATTAAAAAAACCCTATTGATTTCACGTTTTTATCACATACCACAGGTACCCTAGGAATACAATACAGATTTTGGGTATACCTGGAGGTATTTTTAATATATCACCGATCTGGTTCCCTGCTTAACCAGTTGTTATCTTATATAAGAACTCCTTGAACATCTTTGGTTGAGTCCGCCCAGGTAGTACCATCTTACCTGGGTGTGGGAAGACACCTATGATGAAGCATGTCACTATTAGTAAGTGAGGCGTCTTCTCCAATATCTTTGGATATCCCACCATATTAAGTGGTTATAGAACACACCAGTCATTCAAGGATCACCTGGTAAGAAACTGATCTTGGAAAAGTGTATACCATTTGGGGAAAACAGTAAACAACAGTGCCTTTAGTGATAGTACAGTGTTTGGGAGATTGCAACTGTGCTGCTTCTCTCACTCTCTCCTGTGATAAAGAACTTTGAAAAGCAAGTGTATGAGATGAAAATATGTGTATTCTCAGAACTCATAAGCTGAAGTTTGGAGAACAAAAGCTGAATTTCCAATCTAGATTTAAAACCGATATTTGAGTGCCCCAAAAAACCAAATAGTGTCGGGGAGAATCTTCGCTAATATTATCAACTTTAAACTGCCTGCACTGCAGCTCTGGCTGCTATTTACTACCCATGTAGGGTCGTTCAACATTGACACAGTATTTTGTACCTTGCAACTGGCCACCATGCCTAATGCACTGCGATTACTGCTGGTAATCTCGCATATGGTTGCCGCAAAGGTAATCTTGTCTAATGTGTTCACTATTACATCTCTAATATTAGTGGCTTAGGAGGATTTTCATTGAACATGAGAAGCTCTTATTGGAGAAAAGGTTGGAGACCCCCGATCTACCCTCTAAAAACCGTTACTAAAGAAGCAAATAAAACAAAATTAAAAGTGGAAAGTTCAATGAGGACCAAAATTTTAGTGTCAGAGGGGAGGCTGTTCATTTAAGCTTTGAAAAGTTGTGACACGCAATTGGTAGCCCGGTGTAAGGCCAAAATAAACCTATACTGGAGTAAAGAAATAGCCAGGAAGCACTCTATTAACAGGAACTAAAGTTATGAATATGGGGAGGCAACTGGGCACTGTCTAGCACAAAGGGTGCGATCAAGGGAGGCGGCACCAAGAATTGGATTGGTAGCAGATGCTAAGGCGAATATGGCAGATACAGATGTAGGGATTTTAAAGGTGTTCCATGATTATTACGAAGCACTTTACACTGGGGAGTGCTTTGATGCACAGGTCGGGGAAACCCTGCTACAGAGTCTTAACTGCAAAAAAGTGGATTCACTAGATGCAGAAAGACTAGAGGAACCCATTACTATGGAAGAGTTGGAAGGAGTTATTAATAGTTTAGCTTCCGGCAAAGCAGCAGGGCCTGACAAGCTCCCGTTGGAAATTTATAAAACTTTCTTCCGAGAGCTTAAAGCCGATATGCTTACCACTTTTCTCCAGGCACAAGCAGGAGCTGCCCCTTTGACCTGGGATGAGGCTAGCATAATAGTTTTTAAAAAGAAAGATAAGCTTGCCGAACAGCCGGGTTTGCATCGACCTATATCATTATTTAACTCAGATGGCATAAATGTATGCTAAAATCCTCGCGACCCGGTTGGCTGACGGGATATCCCAGTTGGTGTCAACTTGACAACATGGGTTTATATATAAGAGGGGTATGACTAGTCATATCAATAGAGTGGTAACCCTGTTGGAAATAGCTAACATTATGGGGGGTAAATTCAGCTTGATTCTATTAGATGCTAAAAAGGCGTTCGACCGGGTCGTGTGGGTATTTTTATGGGCTGTATTACGACAGGTAGGCTTTAAACAAAACTTCATTTCAGCTACTCAAGTTTTATACAGATGCCCAACAGCTAAAATCTGTAGAATGGGTCTTGAATCAGACTCAGTATATATAACACGGGGGACAAGGCAGGGGTTCCCCTGCTCTCCCTTGTTGTTTTCATTATACATTAACCCCTTTTAACGATGTTGGAGCAAAATGCAGGGATAGAGCCGGTAATTTGGAAACAAGAGCAATACCAAGTGTTTGCATATGCAGACGATGTGGCAGTGGTTACTCCAAACCCTATGGGGGCTATATCCAAGATAGAGCAATTAGCGCTGGAGTTTGAAGCCACCTCAGGATACAAACTTAGTGTCGAAGACCCAAATATTGTGCGTACATCAAGATGGCTTTAATGATCAACGGGTCCTGAGTGAGGTATCATACCTATGGGTTATTATAAGAACATGTTTAAAATCACTGGTGGAGGTCAATTGGGGCAATATTTTAATCTCGGTACGGAAACAGCTAGACCGGTGCGAATGTTTGCATTTTTCCACTTGTTGGATGGTGCAACGTTCTTAAAATGTTAATTTTACCCAAAGTTTTGTATTTTTTTAGATCTGTTCCACTAGAAATCTCTCGTCTCCAACTGGCAGCATTGCAGTCAATATGTGCTAGGTTCTTATGGGCGTAAGGGAACCCTCGAAGAGCTATGCCATACATGATTCTACCTTGGGAGAAAGGTGGATGGGCAGTGCATGATTTTACTTTATATTATCCGGTCTGGATGTTGCAATGTATGAATATTCTATCAACGGGAGCAGAACTGCTTAGCATTGCCGAAGCTCCCTCTATATATCAAATGCTGTTGGGTAGCGATGCTAAAAATCTGCTGTTCATAACCCTGGAGCCTAGATATTATTTTAAAAAAACAGGTTTAAGGTTTTAAATGCTGCCTATAAGGTGTGGAAAGCGGTACGAAAGTGTTACAGATTTGAGAGGGTCTCCCAATATACCCCATTTTCGGCCACAACACTCCTGCCCCCTATATTTTGGGATAGGACCATAGACAGATTGCGGATAAGAGGTATTCAACGCATTGGGGATTTATATACGAATGGGGGTTTGATGTCCTTTGAGATGCTAGTCGGGAAATATCATCTTCCCAGATCCGAATTTTTTAAATATCTACAAATCCGTGATTACCTATGCAAAAGCCAATGGAAGGTTGAAATAAACCCTGTAGTTGAAGCTGTAAGAAAAAGTGTACGCATTGACGCGCTATATAATTTATTATTAGAGACTTAGGGGGGGGATTTAGACAGACAACACTAAGAGGGACAACAGACTTGGGTGTCAAGGTATGCGGGTGGAAAACTCTATCGAATTAGCAGGGAGGCTACTGATGTCTGCTAATCTTCGTGCACAACACTATAAGACCGTATTTAACCTTTACTATACCCCAGCCAGGTTGTTTAAGTGGGGTGGAATAAATGACGGCAAGTGTTTTCGTTGTGGCACTGATGATGCGGATATTGTGCACATTTTTTTTATGTGGACACTTAAGTAATTTTTGGGTGCACTTAGAATTTTTTTTAGCAGAACTGCTGTGGGTCCAATAAAACTAGCTTCAGCTCACGTGTTATTGAGGGAAGTGGAGAGCGATGGATCTGACCAGCTGGCTTATAGATGTCGATATCTGATCTTCATGGCTACAGCCATAGCTAGGCTATGTATTGCCTCAATGTGGCTTCATAAAGATGCCCCAATATTCTAACTATGGCGGGCCAGATTCTTTACCATCTTTAATTTAGAACGTAGTTTATATGCACTAAAAGGGGCTCGAAAGAGGAAACTAGGTAGGGAAATCTGGGGGCCGGTGCTCTCCTATATGGATGAGTGATGTGTTGTCTGGCAATTTTAAGCAATCACACTTTATTGTACTGTGATATACTTTGCACGTTGCACTTGAAAGTTTTAGTAATATTGTACGTACTGTAATAGATGAACTTGCTAACCACTATTTGTGTTTTTAATCCACCCTGCTGGTCTGCTTTTCTCCTCTTGTTTATATATATATAGGATCATGTAGATGTATACGTATAATGCCATTTTTATACCATTGATTAAACAACGGTATTGTACTGTGACTATCATGGATTAATAAAAAATAAAAAATAAATGAAATCTCTGTGTAAACCTAAAGACTTCCGGTGACGTTCATGCAGGTCGCAAAATTCTGATATGGCTAGAATCTGCGTTTACCAGCCCCAATAGGAATTAAGCAGCCACTCATAATGAGGTCTTCGGTGCACACTCAGTTCTGGCGCTTTGTGCACTTGTATTGTCCTCCATGCTCTACCTGGAGCTACTCAAACTGAGCATCCTTAACAGTGCATAAAAGGGGATCACATTACACCAAAGTGTGAATTAACAATTCCATTAGTGATGCGCGTTTCATGCGACAAGAGAGTAACATACACGAGCGAACCTCAAACGGTATCTTTTGTAATCCAAACCAAGTCTTTACTTTGGCCCACTACCCCTACCACATTCAGTGAAAGTAGGGGAAACTGTTCCATATACTCAATATCTTTCTCAATTTTGGGGGGGCAACCACAGCTGGTATACAACCTTCTCTGCTGCTATGCTCCAGCCTATGACGGAGCACAAAAGAGTCGAAACTCAGGGATACTATGCAAAACCCATCATTCTGCAATGCCTCGTCGAGCAACAACTACACATGTTGCAAACTAATTCCTTGGATTTCGATGGGGCGGTCATTCCCAAATTCTCGGGCGCCTTATTTTGGCAACCAGTTTCCTAGTGGTCTCTGAGACAACGGATAAGTGATCTATTACATTACCCCGAAAAACACTATCTTATATCGAATCATATGGTATCAAATCCACGCCTTTGTGATTGAGCTACTCCCTGGATATGGGGATTTCAACATAATCAAGGATTTGCCACATAATCCTCCATCTCTTGCATAATTTGCAGATTTCACCAAAAATGATTCTAACTCAAATGGATCAAAGGTACTAAAACAATTGCCAAAACGTGTTTTTGCCAGATGACAGTCAATTTGCAGCCTTTTCAGTTGCTTCTTGATGTGGGACAGGAGTTCTTGAAATGCCAAAATAATACTGTTGCAGATTATGAAGCACTATGCCATATAACACGCCTTCCTCGTGGCATAATTTTGTTAACCATCTCACATAATTTGGCTGTCCATTGGTGCAGATTTCCAGTAGCCCCGATGATGGTATATGAAGAAACAAGCTACCCACCTTGCACCATACCTTCAAACACACATTATCAGAGGTTGTACATTGCATCAATTGGGTATTTGTACAGTTGACACTGTGTAATATTTTAAGTTGCACCAGCCTTAATCCTGATCAAACAGACAGTGCTTTAAGTGAGCTGGATTCTGCCAGGTCGACCTGGCAGTGATTAAAAACTGACTTTGAAAGGGGTCCTTATTGGGCCTTGGATTCATGTCCTTAACTCTGAAGGCAAGAACACAACTCAGGCCATATTTACAATATACTGGCAGAGCGCAGTGTTACTCCAAAATTGAAAACGCCGCGCTCCGACAGTTTTAAAATGCAGGGATGCACCGTATTTACAAAAAAGAGCCAGAGCAGGCACCCTTGTGACATTTTGCTAGGGTGCCAGTGCGGCGGGGGCGATTGTTAATGAGCAGGAAGAGACACCTACCTGCACATAAACAATCTTAACCGGCAATTTGCTCTATCCATTTGTGCTACAGAATGCAGCACCCGTGGAAAGAGCAATATACGAGGAGAAATAAAACATTTCTCCTCGTATTGCCTGTTTAAGATCAGATATTTCCTGGTATTATTTTTAGTGCTGCTCTCTACCTTGTAAATATGGGGCAGCGTCAAAAGTAATGGGTGTTGTGACGCCGCTTTGTAAATAAGGCGAAGGATTTAACGCCACCAGAATGTCAAAATAAGTGGCGTTAACTCCTTGTACATATGCCCCTCGGTTTCTTTGCAGTGACTGGAACATCCTTATGGTAGTACATGTCAGTGATGCAGACCCTGTTTACATTTCACTTTCACTTGTATTACTTCATCTTACATTTACCCAATCGTCGTTGCATTTACCCCAGATGATGTGTTTTGTATTTTTTCATGTGACATAAGAATTTTGTACAGGGCATACTGCGAACTGAGTCACCTCTGTGTGTCTTGGCGAGTTCAGGTGTGTGTGGGTGGTCATGTCAGGGCATGATTGAGGGCTCTGAAGTCGAGTGAGTTTCCTACAATGGCTGTCAGCGAGTCAAAAGGTGTTCAGTCAACCTGCTCAGACACTCCTGACATAAGTGTCAACAGTAATTACCATTTTATGTGGAAGTCTGTTTGAAGAACATATACGCTGCTTTTGTAATACTTAGTGCCAAAAGAAAGGAAAATTCTGTTTTTGCAGGTGAAGAGAGAGAGAGTGTGTGTGTGTATATGAGTGTGTGTGAGAGAGAGAGAGGGCATGGTGAAGGGGAGGTGCTGCAAGAAAGTACATTCAGAACAGATTGAAAAGCCGAATGGTGAAGAGTAAGGAAATAAAGTGAGACATACAGATGGTGATTTTGGAAGATTGTTTTTTTATTTTTTATTATATTTTTATTGAGAGCGCAAGTCATGATACAATAAATACATGTATAAATACAGGGTAAAGTGCAAAGTGTGCAAGTGCTCAATATAGATTACATTTAGCGATCTAACAAGAATACCTGAATATATCGATCTGTAAACAGTAGAATTGGGATTCTTAGAAACACAAATTATCCATAGAGAATCAAATATTGCACAATTCCTCATTCAACAAAACACGAATACAAAATAAAGTGCGTAGGTGCTCAATATAAGATAGGGTTACCCATGTAACATATGTGTATATATCTAAATCGATCTTTAAGGAGTATGTTTAGCGTACTTAGTGTCTGGAAAAGATATGAAAAAGTCATATATTGCAGATTTTCTCAGACAACAATCTTTTTACCCAGATTAATTTCCTATGGAACCCCAACGTTTCTCAAATTTCCTAAACAACCCTGATCTTAGTGTATAGCGCCTCTCTGATTCTTTAGCTCTAAAAAGTTTAGCTCTCCATGCTTGAAAAGTAGGTATATTTTTGCTTCGCTAGTTTTGTAAAATGAAAGATCTTGCCACTAAGGCGGATATAAATAGGCATTCTTCTTGCATATTGTTCAGTATTGCATTTAAAGAGCATCCCAGGACTGCAATGTAGTTATCGATAGATATAGATTAGCCTATGGTAGTTCTGAGATATTTTTCAATTTCTTCCCATAGATTCTCAATTTTTGGGGCAGTCCCAAACGATATGAGACCAAGTGCCTCCTCCTTCCTTAGCACAACGAAAACCCCTATCGTCAATCTGGGGATATATACTATGCAGAAATGAAGGAGTCCTATAGATGAACCATTTTGAATACAATTGCATTTGTTTAAAATTAGCACCTCTGATTGCTGTGGCATTAAGTTTGTTAATTCTGCTCCAGATTGTTCTTGGGATCTGCAAACCTTCTTTTTTTCCACCATTTATCTAGCATATTTCATAGGTAGCAGCAGATGTATTATTATTAAAGATTTTCACCCAAGCGCTTACTGACCGCTTTTCTGGAACTTGTAGAGCTTCACTTATTCCTGAACTTGCTGTTAAAGTTCCAGCATAATAACATTCCCAAAAGTGCTTTATTTTAATATATGACCATTTAAGCATGTCCTTGGAGTGAAGAAGCCCGATTTCTATCTCGGGCCACTTTTTCCAGGATACCGAGTTAAGATAGTCTTTTACTTGCATATACCCATTCTCCTCCCACTTCCTTAATATACCAGTTTGTAGCAATTTAACCTCCCCAGTGTAGAGATAGGACAAGCTTGTTGCACCATTTATCCTTGGGATACCATAAAAAGCTAGCAATTGAGTTTTTTGTTTAAGAATCCATTGAAGTACTTTGTACCGCACTTGTTTAGGGTCCATAACTATTCTCATTGGATCCTTAATTTTATAATCTATTAGAATTGTGTTCATAACATTTTTTATCCATCTTCGAAGTGTCAGACTGGGTATAATATCAGTTTGTTGTGTACAAAATTTGCATGGTAATATTCTCTTATGTTTGGAAGGGACAATCCTCCCTCCTCAGTTGAGAATTTAAAGTGCCTAGTGCTAGTCTTGGTGTCGTATTATCCCACAAAAAGGATGAAAACAGACTATCTCCTTCAAAAAAGACGTTTGTAAAGCGCACAGAGCTGCTGCGAATAAGATGTTAAAAAGTGGTAGGATTGACATTCGTATAAGCGTCACCCGCCCTAAGATTGATAATGGAAGTTGATTCCATCGTGCTAAAAGGCGCTTAACTTTTTGTATCAGGGGAATATAATTCAAATGGAATAGCTCCTCAACTCTTTCCGTCACATATATCCCTAGGTATCTCTTCGGGCGAAGATTGTGAACTAGCCTGAAATTTGGCAATAGTGTATCAACTGAGCAATTGCATAACGGAATTTCTGTCTTGGCCTTATTTATTTTATAACCACTTATCGCCTGAAATTCAGAAAAGATCCCTAGGATCTTCTCCTGAGTATGTTCCATGGAGTTTAAAAAAAGGACGATATCATTGGCGTAAAGTTTTAGTTTGGTCATGTCTTGTAGGGGGGGGGGCAGTGTTTGGCAATAGCTATCAGACAAAAAATGCCAAAGCTTCCTTAAAAAGAGCTAATAAAATAGGGGACATCCTTGCCTTGTACCCCTATTTATTTGGCAAGCGCCCACATTTATAGGAGTTAATTAATATTTGCGCCTGTGAGCTTTTATAAAGACTTCTTATTAATTGTATAAAACCTTCTGGGAAGCTGAACTTTCAAGAATTAAAAAAAGACAGTCCCAGGATACTAGATCGAAGGCTTTCTCAGCATCTAAAAACCACACCTGAGCCTCTATGCTATTCTTGTGGAAATAATCTAATGCTTCTATTAAAAATGTTGTATTGGTAGAAAGCTGTCTCCCTGCCACAAAGCCACATTGATCTGCATGGATAAGTGGACCCACAATTCTATGATGCCGGTTTGTGAGAAGTTTTGTGAAGATCTTGTAATCAACATTAAGAAGACTAATAGGTCTGTAGGAGTTACATTTTCCCTATTTTTATCTTTCTTCAGAACGCTGACTGCCACCGCTGTATGGAAAGAGGAAGGGGGTTCCCCTCCTTAAAATAGGTGGTTAGCCAATTTTAAGATTTGTACGTTATGGATTGAGGCTAATCTTTTATCTGCTGGTCGGAAGATTTGGTGATGAAAAGGGCGCAAGTGAATAACTGAGCGACAGATTACAGAGGAAAGCATTGTGAATGGAAGAGCGGACGCAATTGAAGTGCTCCAAAGACCACCATTCCTTAGTACAGTTTAATTCATATTTCCATTTGCAATCCTAATTAATCACAACAATATCAATATTGCTCATGTACCCGATTCATCCAACAAGCATTGGCAAAGCAAACAGGTCTAGCTTCTTTTAGGCATATGTTCGTTGTTGAGTGATATGTCTGGATGCAATGCTAGAACACTCAGAGAAGCACCCAAATACTGGTCAGGTATCATGCTGTGTGAAGCCTAGGATTTCAGCTGACATGTTTTAAGCCATGTCCTTAATTACATAGGTCACACCTCTTGGAAAAGATTCCTAGCTATGCTTTTTTGGCTACACGCCTTTTAGGGAACCCAACGCCCCACCTTTTTTACCCCACTTAAAGCAATGCATATAGAGATCTCTCCAGTGCACCACCTCGCCCAATCAGTATCATCTTATGGTCTTAGGCCCCTCTTCCATTTAGCATCATTAGTAATTACATTATTATACATCACTTTATTTGTCAGGGATAACAAAAGTATTCTATTTTGTATGGGTGAGCTGACCTGATGTCTTTATATTTCCCCAAGGCATGTTTCACTTGTATGTATCTGTAAGCCCAATAATCTTCTAAAAGTAACTCATTGCATAGATAATTCAATTATTGCATGCCCGCCTTGCACAAATGTTCCCAATTTTTGGAATCCAATCGTGACCCAATTTCAAAATCCCTTCAGGTTACCCGAGCTCTGCAGGGCAACACTATCTTCATAATGGAGTTTCTATGGTGATAATCTCATTCCATTCTATATGGCAACGCTCTGGTAAATCTGTGGGTGTCTTCCAAACGTGTAGCCGATTGGTATATCACCTATTTCCCAAAGTATGATGATCTGATGCTATGAATGAAATTCTCATTTATTTATTACTACTAACTTTGGCGACCAATATTATCTGCATATATTGGGTAGCAGAATACCACCATTGTTTATGTCTTGGTATAGTGTTGTCAGATAAATGCTGAGTGTGCCACTCTTTTACAGTCCAGTGTGGAGTGCAAGATCTAGTTGGCAGAAAATGTCTTTAGTGGCCCATAAAGATGTATTTTGCACAAGATATATATATGTCAGGAAGGTTACCATTTTATACAATGCCTCACAATGTCATGCAATGCAACACATTATTTTCTAATCTTGTGAGATCTTTTATGGTTTTCTCGAAGAATTCTTCTGTTTATAGTTATACGAATGCACAGATATTTAAAGCCCCGATAGGGAGGCAGTAAAGGGTTAATTTCACCAAGTTTATACTACAGCCGGAGTACACATATAGTCTGTCAATCAATCAATCTGGGTTTGTATAGCGCAACTACTCACCTGTGAGGGTCTCAGGGCGCTGGGTGGGGGGTGGGATGAGGAGCTGCTGATCCATCGGCGTGCTGGGGTTCAGTCGAAGAGTCAGGTCTTGAGATCCTTCCAGAATTGGGTCAGCGACCGGGTTTGCCTCAGGTAGAGAGACAGGGTGTTCCAGGTCTTGGTGGCGAGGTAGGAGAAAAATCTATCTCCTGTCCTAGTCTTGCGGATCCATTGGACAGTGGGCAGGGCGAGTTGGGCAGAGCGGAGGTATCTGCTGGGTATGTGGAATGAGAGGCAGTTCTTCAGATATGCTGGTCCTGTGTCTTGGAGGGCTTTATAGGCATGTGTGAGGAGCTTGGAAGTGACTCTTGTTTATTGGGAGCCAGTGGAGTTCTCAAAGGTGTTCGGTGATGTGGCTGCGTTGGGGATGAGGAGGACCAGTTTGGCTGCGGCGTTTTGAATGTTCTGTAATTTCCGGAGGACTTTGTGGGTGGCGCCGGCATAGTCAATGGACTGTTCTGGGTCTCCAACAAATAATATGTTATCTTCATGTATAGATATTATGTTGTCCAACGTGCGGTCCTATCCAAGTTCTTTAAACAGTTGTGTTTCTTTGCAGTCAGTCTACAATTGGTTCAAGGCCGAAAGCAATTTGCCAGGGTGATATGGGATAGTCTTCCCTCATGGCATATCAAAGGACGAGGCCACAATGCCATTAACGTTCACTATTAAGGTTCACCTCAAATATTGGAGCTGTACACAGTAACTCTACCCTTGCAAGAAAT
Source organism: Triturus cristatus (assembly GCF_964204655.1). Lineage (NCBI taxonomy): Eukaryota > Metazoa > Chordata > Amphibia > Caudata > Salamandridae > Triturus > Triturus cristatus. The sequence continues at coordinate 88,229,476 of NC_140586.1, forward strand.
ACCTGGCCAATGCCGATTTTCAGGAGTATTAAAATCTCCAAGTGGCTTTTTTACCCAACTCTAACATGGCACTCGGATGAAGGCTGGAAATGTATTGTTGTGAAGGATTCTGGTTAAGGGTGCAAAATACATGTTAATTAGAACATAGGAATGTTGAGGCTTGCACTGAAGACACTGAATAGCTTTGGTTGAACAGAGGCTGATATCCTTTGCTCCCTTCTTAATTTTGAACTTTCTTCCGTTAGTGGGTGGCATGTTCTAATAGCCTTAGAGAAATTCTGCCTTGGGCAATACTCTCCCTCGTTATAGGTCCAAGCTGCAGTAGGCCTATACCTCCCTTGAGGATCTTTACCAATCGGTGCAGTCCTCAGTTATTTACGATAGCTTCATAGAACAGTGCTGTCTGGGTCCAAGCCGCAGTAGGCCTACATCTCCCTTCAGGATCTTTCCCAATCGGTGCAGTCCTCAGCACTGTTCTATGAAGCTATCGTAAATAACTGTCTGATCACATTATCACTAGTAATTATGTAAGTTTGATAATCTCTGTATAGCAGTGCTTTAAATGGGCTGGTACTCACAGGAGTACTGGCACTTCTTATTTTTATCGCTCTGAGTACTGGCACTTCTCTGCTGCCAAGGAGAGTACCAGCACTCAAAGGTAGGCTCATTGTTGCTAGTGCTCACGAGCACGAACGAGGCTGTCTGACAGCTAAAGCGCCTCTATAGCCCAAGCGGAGCCACCTCTAAACTATTCAGCAGGGATCATTTGCATAATGTCCGGTGTTCACCATCACGCTGTGTTTGACAGAGCAGGGTCCATTTAGGCCCTGTGCTGTCAATCACATTCACACTGTTGTGTGCATTTGTGCACACACTGGAATGCAGGTATTTCCCTGGGACCGCAGCACTTAAGAAAGCCACCAGAGATAAGGAGTGTAAAATGGCCTTTATCCCACCTGAGACTTTTGTGTGAGGGTCTGCTTGCGTGTGTGTGCACGTTTGTGTGTGTGAGAATAGTGAGTGAAAGAGGGAGAGAATCCAGACACTCAGGAGGTATTTTAAAGGACATTCTTGGAATGCTTTGTGTGTGCATTGCTGCTTTGTTTCTGTGAGTGTGCACTCAAGAATATAGAAGTATTCGGCCAAACATATAAGAATAGGACATTAAGAAGCAGAAGATATTACAAAAGCAGTAAATATTAACATACGATTGTGATTGGCCTTCATGTTGTACAACTAAGTAACCTATTTTATTAATAGTACATTTGTCATTTGTTTTGGTACGTGCAACTAATATTGAAGTCACTAATGCGGTTATTCCAGTCCGTTTCCAGGGGCACACTGATTATTAACCCCATGCAGCCGATGGCTTAGCTGCATTAATTATGATTTAGGGCCTATTCCCAGCAGATGTTCACACTACTGTTTGTTAACATAGGAAGTTAAAAGTCTTCCCATTTCACCTTGTAAAGAAAGGTCTGCCCCTACAAATCATCCATACCACACCTTATTTACAGTGCGCAGCTACATCGAGTATGGGCCTCTTCAGGCGTTTTCAAATGCAGCAACCAGAGAAGAGAACTAGGGGCACTTTCAGTTAATTAAATGAACCAACTCAGTATTATGCCAGTTGCACGGCAACTTCATAACAATCATTAATACAATCACTACATCGGGCAAACTGTGGAAAGCCTTTCTGTCTTGTGTTGAAGATACACATGCCTCTACATCAAATTGGCAAATTGGCACTGAATCTCCCGAGGCCTCAAGATGATTATCCAGAATAACCTTTCCCTTCCAATGGACTGTATACATATTTCTGAAGGTCATGACATCATATTTGCTGTTAATTACTCTATATGTCTCGTGCCACATGTGCAGAAGGAATCTGCATATATGAGGAATTTAAGACTATCAAGGGCAATATGAAAACTCCATAGTAGAAGTGTCTTATATTTATTTATTTTTATTTATTTATTTACGGGATTTATAGCGCACACAGCTACTCAGTCGAGTGTCCCGGCGCGAGCCCAAGCATCAAAGGGAACCAAAGCAGAGTAAGCAAAGGACAAGCTAATTGAACAAGGTTATTAACTTTTTCCTAAACTGAGAAGGATTCTTTAGGTTACGTAGATCCAGGGGAGGGAATTCCAGTAAGTTGCTGCACGATAGGACAGAGAACTGCCACCCTTACGTTTCAGACGAAACCTGGGGACAGATGCTAGAAATATATTCGAGGAGCGCAGACACCTACCAGGGGTATAGAACTGAAAACGTTCCCTAAGGTAGGCAGGGCCATACTCGTAAAGTGCAGCGTGAGCGATGGTTACAGCCTTAAACATTATCCTAGCTTTAGCTGGCAGCCAGTGTAGATTACGCAAGTGATGCCTGACACTGGAGTGCTTAGGAAGATCCAGAAGGAGATGAGCGGCGGCATTCTGAACCACCTGTAGTTTGTCCAGAAGGTAACAAGGCAAATGTTGTATGTCTTGTCCTTAGCCCCGCCCCTAGCCCCGCCCACTTGCCACACTCATAGCCCATTTTAATGAGTAACCTGCCCTTATTGTTTCCCATTTTAAGCACTGCTGTATTGGAAGGTCACATTTAGGAAGGAATCCAGAAAAAATACTTAATACTCCAACAGCTTGTGTTAGGCCCCTCCCTTAGTTACCAGGATCCCTTACAATGGTCCTTAGTTACTTATGCTACTTAAGCCGCACCCCCCAGGAAGTATCGCCGTTTACAATTCAGCTGTACCGCTTTACTCGTCTGTAACAGCGGATGAGTCTCTGTCCTCATGAAGATGCTGCGTTTTCCTCCTCATTGACCCTGCTTTTCATCCAGGATCTCCCCCACCCCCCCGATGCTGGTATTGGTCATCTATATATGTTAAAAGGGTACAATAAAATCTTTAAAAAACAAGTAACACAACCGAGTAGAGAAACACAGAAAAGGGAAGGAAGGCTGGAGACAGGGAGTTCAGAGTAAAGGAAGCAGCGTTGGAAAACATAAGAGGAGAAAGAAAGCGAAAAAGAGATCTGGTGTGGGCCGAGTCAGAGAGGGAGACTGTGGACTGGAGAGAGGGAAAGAGAAACTGAGAAAAAAAGAACCAGTGTGTTTGAACGAGAAAAGAGAAGGAAACGAGTGCAGTTGTGAGAAAACGCAGACAGGTGGCAATCTTACAGCATTATGAGTGATAGATGGCACACTCTGTGCAAACTATATGGTTCTTCTGGGTTTGACTCGTGTTTAGGTTCTTACAATCAAGCCAGACCCCTTGCTCGGCTCCTGCCACAAATTGTCTGACTCATCCACCTCTAATAAGCTTTTCATGTCCTTGTTTATACACCTGTTTCCCCCTCTGGGAAGCAAAGACCCCTTGTATGAAACCCCACAATCTCGCTTTGTGCAAAAAAAAAAAAAAATGGCCAGCTGCGGATAGGAAGGAGTGCGCTAGCATGGAAAAAGAAGTTAAAAAAACATTAAGCAGAGATTAAATTTAAAAAAAAAATCTAATTAAAATGGGGTTGTAGGAGGCACATAATGCCCAGGGCTGAGTGCGAACATGTCGACGCGCTGCGCAATCCCCTCTCTAGTCCGGCTTGGACGAGTAGGCGATCCTTCGAGTTGTCACTTCAGGCAGTACTGGGAAAACACGGTTAACTGCATTTGTGTGGTGCTGTGGTGGATATGGAGACGACGGTGAGATATTTAGGACCGCTGAGGCCCACACTTTAGTGGGCGAGTTAAGGTACAAGCAGCAGGTACAGGCTACTAGCTGGCATATGGCCACAGCATCCCTACTCATGCTCCGTATGCATAGACCGAGTAAACACCAGAACACACACAATAGACACTAAGACCCTGATTAGGAGTTTGGTGGTGTGGCGGCCGCCCTGCCGCAGCACTGCCAAACCTGTGGTCGGGCTACCCGCCAGATTAGGAGTGGTTCTTGTGTCTGGTAGGCTTTTTTTAACGTTTTCACAGTGGTGCCTCAGGAAATGAGCACTGCAATGGGAACGCCAAAAACAGTTCCTGCACGGCATGGAGTATAAAGTGCATGCCGAGCAGGAACTGGGATGTATGCACACGGGGGGGGCACATGTTGTGCCCTCCCTGCATGCACCCTATGGCCCAGAGGCAACAGGGGGGTGTGTAGGGGCACTTTGTTTCCTCTCCGCCATTGTTTACATGGAGGAGGAACCGCTATGAAACCCGTGGCGGAGAGGAAACGTATAATATGTTGGCCGGCCTGCCAAGCATATTGCTGCCTCTACACCACTGCCAGGGAATTGTGGTTCCCTGGCGGCTTCGGTGAGGCAATGGCGGTCCGACCGCCCTAATTGTAATAGGGCGGTCGGAGGACCGCCATTGCCGTGCCCCCGTGAGTCAGGCGGTCCGTGAACTGCCAGACTCATAATCAAGCCCTAAGTAAACAGCAGAAACACTCAATGAGCCGTAGTGACACCAACCTATCATTGAGTGATAGCTGAGTTTCTTGGCCATCTTTAAAATACATCCGAGCTTTGTCAATATCTTCAAGAGATGTCTATGATAGCGGAACACCTTTGAGAGCTGTCTGTGACTGTTGAACATCTTTAAAAGAAGTAGATCATTACTGAAAATCTTTGAGAATACAGTTGATTGCTAGACATCTGTAATCGATGCTAAGGTTATTGGATATCTCTGAGAGATGTCTATAATACATGCATACATTGGAAAGCTGTCTCAAATTGTTGAGCATGTTTAAAAGAAGCCTGTTATAGTTAAATGTCTTTGGGGGATGTCTAAGCTCAATATCCTTAAGGGATGGTGGCGTTTGCTGTAAAGTCACCATTAAGGTGTTGTAGCCCTTAGACCGCGACCCCATTCTGGGTTGTCCTGGGACATTTTCACAAAGGAGGTTCAAATGCTGAATTAACTTGACCAATATTGCCCCAAACCTTATAAGAGAGAGGATTTGTGCGGCAACAAAATCTGCACCAATGTATGCTGCTTGCACAGTCCCGTGGGATTTGACTCTGAAACATCCGCAGAAGCTATGGCTAACAACAGTGAGATTAACCTGTCCAAAAATAGCCCTGATGCCTCAGACATTTTTGAGAATGAATTTTGAAAGCAAATGTCTGGACCTTGGAATGTTACACACAATATTATATATATATATATATATATATATATATATATATATATATATATTACCTACTGGCGGTCGCCAGTAGGTAGTTATAGTTAGGACCACGTTTCCATAGGAAAACCTCAACATTCTATTTTGAATAACTTTGGCGCCGGTCGACGAATCCTCGCGAATTTCTCAAAATAGGTGGGGCGCTACGCTCCGCTCCTACCCTGAAAGTCTCGGGGGGATCCGTCAAGCGGGGGCTGAGATAAAAGGGGGTCCCAAAACGCGTTTTTCCCATGCATTTTTCCATAGGACCTTTAGAACGAGCTACAGCCCGAACGGCTGAACAGAATTACTCAAAATTTGGCAGAGAGGTAGTCCCTAGGTCAAGGAAGTGCCTTTTGTAGGTTTGGTGTAAATCTGTTCAGTAGATTCTGAGAAAATAGCCTTTAAATCAATATATATATCTGAGCCCGCTTACGGTACGCTTACCGTACGCTTACGGTAAGCGTACGGTGGCGTGCGCGAGCGCGATTCTGATTGGCTCTTAGATCTTAGTAAACATTCGAATCGGCCGAAACCAGGAAGCGGCGGCCGCCATTTTCTGTGTTTCACTCTGAAAAAAAAAGAGTGAAAACAAGAAAATGGGGCAATGAGGAGAGTTACAGACCCCCTTACATTTGTGAGGGGGTCAAAGAAGGACTGTAAAGTACAAAACAAACATTTATTGATTTTTAAAAAAAATCACGGGGTACGCGTACGGTAAGCTTACGGTAAGCGTACGGAAGAAACATGGCGTGCGCGAAGGAGATTCTGATTGGCCCATAGATCTTAGTAAACATTCGAATCGGCCGAAACCAGGAAGCGGCGGCCGCCATTTTGTGTGTTTCACTCAGAAAAAAAACAGAGAAAACAAGGAAAGGGGGCAATGAGGAGAGTTACAGACCCCCTAACATTTGTAAGGGGGTCAAAGAAGGACAGAAAAGTACAAAAAAAACATTTATTGATTTTAAAAAAAATCACGGGGTACGCGTACCGTAAGCTTACGGTAAGCGTACGGTAAAAAAAATAAAAATAAATAAATGAAAAGCAGATTTAAGAGTTTGCTCATCATATGTCCTCCATGTGCGCACGGTGCGCGAAGCGCATCGTGCGTTCATGGCCCATCTAGCGTAATGTGGGCACGCGGTGCGCGAAGCGCACCGCGTGCTCACTGTGCGCGCACGGTGCGCGAAGCGCACCGTGCGCGCATGGAACGAACTGCGTTAAGTGGGCGCGCACGCCACAAATGGCGTAAAGTAACTTAGCATTTAAAAAACCGTACAAATTCACTGAAAAAACCATAGGTTTCACACATGTTATAGTTAGCTGGACATTTTACTGATAAAAAACCAATGAAATTCCCCCGTTATAGTTACTGTAGGCAACTATAACTCACGCGACCGTAATCCTCTGCTGATGACATATGTGTCTTTATGAAAAAAAAATATTTGTAATATATGTATAGCTAAAATTTAATGGAAGAAGACATGGGCAAATAAGTGTCTAAATACAGTATTAGCATCAGCAGAGGATTGCGGTCGCGTGAGTTATAGTTGCCTACAGTAACTATAACGGGGGAATTTCATTGGTTTTTTATCAGTAAAATGTCCAGCTAACTATAACATGTGTGAAACCTATGGTTTTTTCAGTGAATATATATATATATATATATATATATATATATATATATACACACACACACACACACACACACACAGTGTGTTGATCAGAGGTGCGTAGTGTTTTTGTGCGATAGTATCCTCACTAATCATTTGAATATAGTTAACTGTATTGCCTATATATGTGGACTATTTATTGAAAGATTACTTAGGCCACTGGGGAGCTCCCTGATGTATTTGTGTCAAGTATAGTGTCAAACCGTCACTTGGCTGTGCGCACAAAAACGACTGTGATGCATTGTGATGAGTTCTAAGAGCATAATGCTAATTCAGTCTGCTGCAACACACCACACAGTTTTAACTCTCCTGAATTCCTTTTGACAGCTCTAAGCACTCATGCTGACACCCTTGGTAACAATCCTGATTAGATCTTATAAGGATGCCCCCCGTTATATGAATAACTGCGCAAATCCAGCAATAATCAAAAGGTTAATAACTATTGGACTACGAGTACCAGAATGCCTATGGGCGATTTGAGACATGCGAGCACATGGCGTAATTTCCAATCAGACTCAGCTACTGTGAACAAGACCGTAATGGCTGAAACGCGTTGGTGGCGCTTTGGGGAAGTTGCTGATGTCAATTAAAATCTAAGTGATTTTGAAGCCCCCTGGGAGTGCAACGTTGTTATTTTTTGCTTGGAAATACTTTGGGGATAGTGGTCATATCCCGAACGTTTGCAACAGCAGTCAGAGCGCGCTATTTTTTTGACTGCATTGCTTCAGGAATATATATATATATATATATATATACACACACACACATATATACACACACACACACACACACACACACACACACATGGAATTTTACCACTGAGAATCCTTACAAGCAAATGGTCGGCAAACCAAGAACCTGAACCTGCCCTATTTGCGACCTGGCACCTGAAGACGAAAAGCATGTACTTTTGTTTTGCAAGGAGTACTTTTACATACGCCGTAAATGGCTAGTTCCCATTTGTCGTAGCATGGCTACAGGCAGTCATCTAGAGGCCTTTAGGATCCTGAAAAGTGATACATCACAAAAAACAGTATTTGCTGTAAGTACATTTTTAGAAGCAATGTGGTAAAGGAGAGCAAATCTCCTAAAGGCTCTGGAATAATGAGTTTCGTTGGTTGATCATTTCCATTATGTATTGCAGTTAATTACATGCATTTTACGCACTATGCATGGTCACTTTTTTTTCATATTTGCACAGCCCTTATATGGTATGTGAAGATAGATTTGCTTATGTACAGGAGGGAAATTGTTGCTGGTTCAAACAAGTGACTGTAAAGTGAACCTGATGGTCAGAGTGGTCGATACTTGAAGTAATATATATATTTTAGTTTGTTGTACTTTTTATGGGATGTTTTATTGTGTATTTATAATGTACTTAAACTGCCTGGAGGGAAATGTATAAATTATGTACATTATTGCTATTATGAATATTTTAATGAACTGATTGAAATGTTTGATAATTGTAGTGCGGCTGTATTGGTGTATATAGGACCCAGTATTTTTTTGCTGTGAATTGATTGTTTGAGCTTGTTTTTATTTGTTGTGTGTACTTTGATGGTTATTTAACCGAATAAAGTTATTCACTCATACATACACACATACATATATATATATATATATATATATATATATATATATATATATATATATATATATATATATATATATATATATTATCTACTGGCGGTCGCCAGTAGATAGTTATAGTTAGGACCGTGTTTCCATAGGAAATCCGCAACATTCTATTTTGAATAACTTTGGCGCCGATTGACGAATCCTCGCGAAAGTCTCAAAATAGGTGGGGCGCACTGCTCCGCTCCTTCCCTGAAAGTCTCGGGGGGGATTCGTCAAGCGGGGGCTGAGAAAAAGGGGGGGTCCCAAAACGCATTTTCCCCATGCATTTTTCCATAGGACATTTAGTCCGAGCTACAGCCCGAACGGCTTAACAGAATTACTTGAAATTTGGCAGAGAGGTAGCCCTCAGGTCAGGGATGTGCCTTTTGAAGGTCTCGTGTAAATCTGTTCAGTATTTCCTGAGAAAATAGCATTTAAATCAATATATACATCTATAGGCGCGCTCCGAGCGCGTACCGTAAGCTTACCGTACGCGCACGCCGCCGTGCGCGAGCGCGATTCTGATTGGTTGTTAGATCTTAGTAAACATTCGAATCGGTCGAAACCAGGAAGTGTCCACCGCCATTTTGTCTCTCGCAGTCTCAGGGGCTGAAAAACAAAGGTGTATAACGTGTAAAGGGGGCAGGCAGTACAGTTCCTGACCCCCTAGCCTTGGTCAGGGGGTCCCAGAAGGACCCCCAAGGGCAAAAATGTATTTTACATTTTTTATGAAAAATCGCGGAGTGCGCGTAGCGTACGCGCACGGTAGAAACGGAAAAATTCCGCGAACTACGTAACGTGGGCGTTCGGTGCACGAAGCGCACCGAAGGCCCACAGCGCCCGCACTGTGCGCGTAGCGCACTGTGCGCGCACGGTACGCGCACGGTGAAAAACCTTATAAATAAATAAATATATAACTTAGCATTTAAAAAACCGTACAAATTCACTGAAAAAAACATAGGTTTCACACACGTTATAGTTAGGAATTAGCATTTAAAAAACCTTGCAAATTCACTTAAAAAACCATAGGTTTCACACGTGTTATAGTTAGCTGGGCATTTCACTCGTGAAAAACCAATGAAATTCCCCCGTTATAGTTAGTGCCGGCAACTATAACTCACGTGACCGCAATCCTCTGCTGATGACCTCAGATATTACATCACTGATGACATATGTGTTTTTCTGAAAAAAAATATTTGTAATATATGTATAGCTAAAAATTAATGGAAGAAGACATGGGTAAATAAGTGTCTAAATATAGTGATGTAATATCTGAGGTCATCAGCAGAGGATTGCGGTCGCGTGAGTTATAGTTGCCGGCACTAACTATAACAGGGGAATTTCATTGGTTTTTCACGAGTGAAATGCCCAGCTAACTATAACATGTGTGAAACCTATGGTTTTTTAAGTGAATATATATATATATATATATATATATATATATATATATATATATCTCACAAAACTCCAACTCAGTGCCAAAGCACCAAAACCGTCATTCCCCTGCCTCTCACGATGGCGGTCCGTAGCCAGGAAGCGAACCTCAAACCATGCACCAAAGCTGGTAAATGCGCCCTGTGGCCGTTCTAAGTTCCTAAGGGTCCCTAGGGTCAAACTAGCCCACTAGGTACCTCCAGTAAGCGCCACAGAGCTGCGTTGCAGAGAGGTGTAAAAAGGGGCGTGGCCTCAGAACACCTGTCTGCAACGCAGCTCCCTGGCGCATACTGGAGATACCTGTTGGGCTAGTTGGCCCTCAGGGACCCTCAGTATTGAAGGGGAATTAATTCCCCAACTTACAACTCGCCTGGGGGCGCGTTTGCAGAGTGCTGCAAGGAGGAGGCGTGGCCTCCAGCACGATGCCGGTCTTTTTTTTTTTTTTTTAAGAAGGGGGGCTGTGTGGCCCCCCTTCTTTTTCTAAGTTATTGGCCGTGGGGACCCCATCCCCCAGGGCCTGCCCCCTAATTTTTTTTTCTTAGAAAAAAGAAACATTTGGAAGGGGGCCAAGTGGCCCCCCTCCCGAGGCCTTAATCGGCCTCGGGGACAGCAAACCCTGGGGCATGGCCTTTTTAACAAAAAAAATCTTTAGGAGGGGGGCTGCGTTGCCCCCCTCCTCAGGTCAGTTATGGCCCTGGGGACCTCATCCCCCGGGGCCGGCCTTTTTTTTATTATTTTAAAAAATATATATATTTATAGAAACACCTAGGACATGCTGGACAAACCGTACGTACCCATCACCATGACGATTTGCGTGATATTTATTAAAAGGCGACTATGCATACAATGAATCGACATGGAATGTATTTACACCGCTAGTGAAGCTCTGACGTGTCTGACGCCCTACCGTGCCTAATCCCGGCGCCCCTGCCAGTGGGTACTCTCCAAGTAGACACCCTTGTCGTTTATTAATACAAACATGGGTAGCTATTAACAGGCACATTTAATACACACGCACACCAAGCCATTCAAAGGGGATTCGACAAAAACTATGCAAGAAACCCCCCTCACGGTTAATAAAACACACATCCACCGCCGGATGTGTAATACTTTTTATTTTACTCTCTGGAAAGGAGACAAACCTCACTTGAGAGTCACAGCGCGCTTCTGGCTGAGCCCAATGCTGTGTTACACCCACCAACGCCCGCTGAGTGCCACACACCTCTGTGTTGTATTCCACCAGCTAGTGCGTATGCTATGACACTCTCTAGCCCATGTGCCCTCTAACACCACCCCGTGAATATGTCATGCCACACTTGTCTTCGCACGGGTTATATTGCCCCATCTAACGTGCCTTCCTCGATGCCTATGCCATACATATTACAATCTGGGTTCCATATCTTTGTCACAGTGCATATGCAACGTTACACTCCCCAGCACATATTTTATATTACAACTTTAGAGACTAGTTAGGTAACACAACACTGCCCTGTGCATATTACACTCCAAGGTGCATATCGCATAGCACGCGCTAGTGCCTGTGCTATCTCGTGCTCTCCAATGAATCTGTCATTGCGCACAATGTATTGCATATTATATTTCACGCCCCGGTTCATCTTATATCACACTTTTTGGTGCATAGTTTATACCATATACTATATCTAGTTTTCATTTTCAATCATGCTCTCAGGAATATATTCTATATAACACTGCGTTCACCTACCCTTTTCACGGGCATTACATTTTGTGATGGGGGTGGAGGGTCAGGGGGTGTTTCTGCCAAGTGAGCCCGGAGTCAGTCACAAACGTCCTCTTCTTCCTGAATAAAAGTGAGATTATGCTGCATACTTGTTCATATTTTAAGTAGTTCGCACACACACATTTTAAAAACAATAAAGTTCCTAATACCCGCCTTCTCTGAAGAGTTAGCTTACTGCCCCATCCCCCTCCTCCCTATCCTCTGTTGTGTGAATCCATGGACTAGCCTCCTCCCTCCTGCCATGCATTGTCTGATGTGCTGCCACTGCCCTCCATTTAGCATGATGTACCAGTCCACTCCCCTCCTGCCCTCCGTTGCCCAATTCTATGCCCCATCATTGACCTCCTGCTTAGCCTCTGTGCTTAGCTTGCTGTCCCTATTCTCCTTCCCCCTGCCCTCCAATGTCTTTGTGCATGCCCCTGCTCCATCCTTTTTGCCCACCATGTTCCATGGACCTGCCACTCCTATCTACTCTGAGTGTTCTGTTGAGCTGCCACTCCTCTCCCACCTGCCTAGCATGGTCAGATGAATGTAACCTGTCCCTGCCACCTTCACTCTGCCTGTCCATATTCCATGCCCCTATCCCCTTCCTCCTGTCCTCCATGGTCCATTTTACTGCCACACCCTTCTGCCCTCCCTGGTCTGTTGTGCTGCAACTGCTCCTCCTGCCTGCCCCACGTGGTCTGTTGTGAGGCCCCTTCCCCTGAACTCTCTTGTCTGTGCCCAGGTCCTGACCCTCCCTTCTATCCTCCATGGTCCTTTGTGCATGCCCCTGCACCCTCATTCTTGCCCATCATAGCCATTGTGCTGCCACTAACCCTCCCACTTGCCATGCATGGTCTTCTGTGCTGCCACGGCCCCTCCCACCTGCCCTGTGTGGTCAGCTAGCTGCCCCTGACCCCCTCCCACCTTCCCTCCATGGTCTGTGTGTATGCCATCATAGTCTGACTGTTGCTCTCCATGGTTTGTCTTGCTTCTAGTGCCCATCCTGCCTGCCCTCAATGGTCATCTTGCTGCTCCTGCCCTGCCCCCTTGCCCCCATCCCCCTGTTTCCATGTGCAGACCCCTATTCCCTCCCTCCTGGCTTGTCTGTTCCATTGTAATGCCCCTGATCCGTCAATCCTGCCCTTTATGATCTGTTATGCTGCAGCTTTCTCTCCTGTCTGTCCACTATGGTCAGCTAGCTACCATTGCCTCTTTCCCCTCTGTTCTCTGTTGTCCATGTGCATGGTCCTGTCCCCGCCCTATTGCTTTCTATGGATTGTTGTGCGGCACTCCCGTCCCACATGCCCTGTGTGGTGTATTGTGCTGCTGCAAACCCTGACGCCTGCCCTGTAGGGTCAGTTTGGTGCACCTCTCCATGTCCCTCCTGTCCTCTGTTATCCGAGTCCATGTCCCTACCCCAATTCCTCCTGCCTTCCATGATCCAATGTACCATACTTGCGAACATTTTGAACTTGGTAAGAGGGAGATTTTGAAAAAAAACTGGGGTGTTGATTTTCCCCTTTGAGTTACATTGAAAAAGAGGAGATTGTAGACAGGAGACAGATCAAATAAAGCCCATTTGAGCTTAAAAACATTGGACGTTTCCTGGCTGAATCGAGTCTGTTGGCATGTACAGTTGTACTACCACTGCCTCTTCCTTCTGCCAACAATGGTCTATTATATTGCCACAGCCTCTCTTGCCAGTCCTGTATTGTTGGTTTGTTGCCCCTTCCCCCCTTTCCACTGCCCTCCATAGTCTGTTGTGCTGCCACTGCCCTTCCTGCCTGCCCAGTGTGGTCAAATTGTTGCCTCTGCACCCTCCTATCTGCCTTCCATTTTCAGAGCTCGTGCCCCTGGCCTCTGCCTCTCAACAGTATCCTAATGAATAACTAGATTGCTAACATTCTATATTTATTACAAAAGTGTGGAACGCCTGATGTCATCTTGATGTAATCAAAAGTGTAATACCTAGAGCATTTCCTTTAGCAATTACATATATGAGAGGGTCTTATTTGCATCACAATTATGGTTAGTGCTCTAAAAAACTAAAATGAGGACATATTTTCTGAGTTTTCAAATAGTGACAAAGCACTTTTAAATTATTGGTTATCTTTATGTTTTTGTATCCAGTTGACCACTTGATTAAATGTTGCACTTAGGGGAGAGGATGTGGTGTTACTTCCAGAGCTGCAGACTTTGCAACTGGGGAACCAGGTTGGAGTTTCTGCTTCAGCTCGACATTCTGTGATTCTGGTCAAATCACTTAGTCTCCCCATGTCTACAACCAAAATGAATTTGTTCTTGTGTGATGTAACCAATGCTCATGTAAAGCACTCCAATACCTGACAAGTCTGCACTATATAAAACTGCAAAAACAAAAAAATAAAAAGTGTTTTGCAAACTTCTGTCATTGGGTGACATGTGGGCTACATCTGGGTGATATTTGTGCTGCATTTGGGCTCTTTTGTCTCTGGTGGCCATCTTGGGAGATTTATTTGTTATGAAGTTTCCTAATTTCCTCATTTACTGCAGTCTCCTCAGTAGGAAATGCTTTCAGTTTTTTACTTTGATTCCATCAAGAAGGTATTCAGATATGTCACACATTTGCCATAAATTCTGAATGTTAGCACTCTAGTTGCTCATTAGATCACTGTGGTAATGCTACTGCTCACCACGGAAGTCTGCTGCTGGTATTAAAAGTGCATGTTTCAGTCTGCATGTCAGAATGTTTTAATGAAATAGAAAAGGATTTGAGAAGTCACTCAAAATGTGCCCTAATTTTTCTTTCTTCAGCACTAATCATAATTTCTATAGCAAAATGAACCCCCTCATTGTGTTCCTTTTTAAATTAAATGTTTTAAGTGTTACCAGTTTATTCCAATCAAGATGGCTTCAGATGTGCCATACTTTTGTCAGAAGTAAGACAGTAAGCGCTCTAGTTGTTAAGAACACTCTGGGACATTCTGTCATTGGGCTATACTTGGTCTACATCTGGGTGATATTTGGTCTACATTTGGGCTCTTTTGTCTCTGGTGGCCATCTTGGGAGACTTATTTGTTATGAAGTTTCCTAATTTACTCATTTACTGCAGTCTCCTCAGTAGGAAATACTTTCAGTTTTTTACTTTGGTTCCATCAAGAAGGCATTCAGGTGTGTCACACATTTGCCATAAATTCTGAATGTTAGCACTCTAGTTGCTCATTAGATCACTGTAGTAAAGCTACTGCTTACCAGGGACGTCTGCTGCTAGTATTCAAAGTGCATGTTTCAGTCTGCATGTCAGAATTTTTTAATGAAATAGACGAGGATTTGAGAAGTCAAAATGTGCCCTAATTTTTCTTTCTGCAGCACTAATCATAATTTCTATGGCAAAACGAACCCCCTCATATTGTTCCTTTGCAAATTAAATGTTTTAAGTGTAACCACTTTATTCCATTCAAGATGGCTTCAGGTGTGCAATACGTTTGTCATAAGTAGGACAGTTAGCGCTCTAGTTGTTCTTTAGGACACTCTGGGAGACTGGGAAGCTGCAGTAGAACACAAAGGAATCAACTGACAGTCTCTGCCCTTGTTGGATGTACATGTTTTACTGAGAATTTCAGACTTCATTCTCACATGACTGAGAAAGATAATGTGAAATTACAGAAAATAAGCTCTCAGTTTAGCTTATAGATCACCTTCCAAGCCTCTGTGGGAAAAGCATGAGAAAATAGTTCTCTCAAACATGATTCATGATATCCCAGCAGAAGGCTTTTTCACATGGTAAAATCACCTTAGAACACACCACAATTCCTAAAATGAGTATGGTACCATCAACAAATGATTTATAATGTAACTAAAGTCTTAAAACCTTCTACTAACTGCAATGCTTTTTAATGAGGTGCTATCATGTGTATTGGTCCCAAGATGGCTGCCAACACTTCTTGGATGAAGTGCTGACAGCCAATCAGAACTCATGATGAGATGTGTGGTTAGGCTCCACCCAGATATATATGTGATTTTACTTTTGATGTTCTCAGGAACTACTGAACGGATTTACACCATTTAACCAAAAGGCACGACTCTGAACCAAGGCTACCTTTTTGCCAAATTTGGTGTAATTCCGTTCAGCAGTTCGGGCTGTAGCTGCGATTAAATGTTCCCATGGAAAATTGCAGGGGAAAACACATTTTGGGACCCCCCTTTTTTCTCGGCCCCCGCTTGACGAATCACCCCGAGACTTTCAGGAAAAGAGCGGACTGGAGCTCCCCACCAGTTTTGAAAAGCTTGCGAAGATTCGTCAACCGGCCCCATAATAATATTCCAAATAGAATGTTGCGGATTTCCTATGGATAATAGGTCCCAACTATAACTACCTACTGGCGACTGCCAGTAGGTAATAAATAAATAAATATATATATATATATATATATATATATATATATATATATATATATATATATATATATATATATATATATATAATCCACAGGTGAATGGGAACACCCGTTGCCTCCAGAACGAAGGGCAGAATGAAGGGAAGAAGACTTACACACACATTTGTAGAATCCTCTCGTCCTTTTTCTATCTGGTTTTATCTGTATTGTGTTTATTTGATCACGTCACTGTTTTGGACTTAAATCAACTATTATTAACTACAACTGACTCTTTTTGTACTTTGCATCAGCCCACTTGGGCAGTATTTTATAGATACCATGTACTCAGTATCAATTTCAATTTGATGTGCTAAATCATGTTTCGACACAATGACTGTAATTATAGACAGTGCGACTGATCACTTGATCTAAATCCCCCCTTTTGCAATGTATTAACTTTGCAGGCTAAAACAATATTTTGTTTCTAATTG
Organism: Triturus cristatus; assembly: GCF_964204655.1. Taxonomy (NCBI): domain Eukaryota; kingdom Metazoa; phylum Chordata; class Amphibia; order Caudata; family Salamandridae; genus Triturus; species Triturus cristatus. The sequence goes on from NC_140586.1 coordinate 88,245,957, forward strand.
GACCACTTGGTTAATATTTGTGTCATAATTGATGTATGTTATCAAATACTCTACACTAATGAGTGCTTACTGACTGTGTTTGACCATAATGAATTGGTCTTACACTTTATGGCACATGCCTGGATCGTGTATCTAGTTTAACCGAAGTGAACTACGAGTCTTTTGTTTATTTCTATGCTTGTAGTCCATCACGTGCGTTGATCGTCACTCACTGTTTTAAATTGCCTTTGAAAACTTTAACAAACTGCTAGTGAACAAGCCTGCAGGACAGGCGAAACGCGTCTAGCTTTTTCGGCTGGCAATAAATATTTTTCAGCACAGACACGGCGTCGATTGCTTTTCTTGAACTTGGAGAAGTTTTGGACAATATTTGTGACCGCGTTTGGGAGGTCTCTTCATCGACGCGCCCTTCGTTCTGGAGGCAACGGGTGTTCCCATTCACCTGTGGATTGTGTTAATACCGCTGCCCCCCCCTGCCGTGGATTCAGGAAAGCGGGATCGCGCCCTGACTAATTGGACTATCGCAAACCTCTGCCAAGAGTACAGCGCTGACACGAGTCGGAGGACCTGTGTACGTTTGGAGCTCTAGCTCAGGTGAGCGTTTTTCATTATACGGATGGGGAGAAGGGAAAGCCAGGAAACTTTACTTATTCACACGCATTGGTCTATGTGAATACTGGCGGTTCTGTGCTTTGCGGATTCACGCCGCACCAGTTATAATTTTGCAAACATGTCAGCCGCCGAGATACAGGAACGGGAGGAAGCTGCTTTGTCGATCTTCTGTGATAAAACAGCACGAGGCAATAAACCTGCTACACCTGCTGCAGGAGCTAAAATCACTGATGTGCAGGCAAGACAAACGTTTGGAGAAGTTAAAGCGGACTGAACTTTCCAAGTGGTGGGAAGCCAAATCCTTACGTTGTTATCTGGATGCCAAAAGAATACCCAGAGGGTTACGTATCCTAGTAGCGCCTACCTATGAGGACCCCAATCCGAATATGCTGAGAGAGTGGTCCGATAACAGCCAGGAATCCTCCAGCAGGATGTTAACGATCCTTATAAAGTATGCGGAAATAGACCGTTTAAAAATCCTTGAAGAAATAGATCAAATCTTGGATATGCTTAAAAAGGAATCAGACCAAGAGATGGTGAACAAATTCTTGGTGGAAATGAAAGAAAGATTGGGCAAGCTCGAAACGACCATAAAAGAAAGGAAGGCGCAGAAGTTTTTGCGTGACAAGAACGACTACGACAGAGGTCAAATTTACACTTTTGCCAAAAAGTTTGAGAGTATGAGAAATTTGAGGATGAATGCAATTACTACCACGGGCCTTACCTGTGTTTCTGACCTCAGCAGCATTCCTAGCTCAGAACTTGACACGGATGCAGAAGAAGGATCAAACGCCCCGATGGGTACAGTCGTGCCATCGGTAGTGGATGAATTTGATTTTTTACGGGAGGAAAGGCGCTTCAATTTACGCCCAAGACCACCAACAAACAGCGGAGTACAAAGAGCAAGAGGCAGAGGCAGAAGAGGCGCAAAGGCTCCAAACTATACCAACGACAAAAGGAATCCCAGATCCAATCCGAAGCAATAAGAGCGTCAAGTGAAGCTACAATTGTCAATCTAACGGACATTGTGCTTTCCGAAGAAGAAACAAACATCCTTAAACTTGGTCTCTCATATTGTCCTCAAATCGACATGGATTATGTCACGACAAGAGTAGATCTCTTCAAATTCGTCAGGTCCTTGAAGCTGAAAAAATTCTTTGCAGTAATACCTGAGAAAGCAAGTCCATCTGTTCATGTGCCCTCACATACTCAATTTGCCAATCTGGGAGTGGATGACATGAATCTAATGCTTGAGCTGCAGCAGCTAGTCAACCAGGATGATACTAATGTATCTCCAAGTGGACCTTTGGAAGCAACCAGCTCTAGAGATTTGATGACATCTTTGGCGTACAAGGAAGGGATTGATTTGAACATTGACAAACTGACTGATTTCAAACCTCGTTCCAAATTTACACCTGTCACAGCAAGAGATTCTGTTGATCTATTTAATGACTTGGTGACCAATGATATCAAAAACCTATGTACATCACTAAACAGTAAAAGTATTGCATTCAATCAACAGTCTAAAAACTATTATAATCTAGTTGATAAATTGACCAGTAACAACGACTGCATTGTTCGTAATGCAGACAAAGGTGGCAATGTTGTCCTTTGGAGTAAACAGAAGTACCTGATTGAGGCTTATAAGCAACTGAATAATAAGTCTAATTATATTAAGGTCAATAAGAAGACTATGGAGGAATGCTATGTATCTTTTAATAATTCCTTAGTTGATTGGGTACGAACAGGTGTATTGAGTAAAGATGAAATGTCTTTTTTGAAAATTGATTGCCCTGTCATTCCAGTTCTATACCTTATACCAAAGGTGCACAAGGATATGGTTAATCCCCCTGGGCGTCCCATCATCTCGGCTATAGGGAGTGCATTCGAAAATACTTCTAAATTTGTTGATTCTTTTTTGTGTCCTCTTGTCCAAGCATTACCATCCTTTATTTTGGATACTAGCGATTTTCTACGCAAAGTGTATGACATCCCATGGGAACCAGATTTCCTACTACTCACCATAGATGCCACTACACTATATACCAGTATTCGCCACAAAGATGGCATCAATGCATGCAAGCATTTTTTGGGTACCCGTCCAGCTAAATATTGGCACCATACCCAAATGTTGCTCCAAATGATTACCATCTGTCTAGAAAGCAATTTTTTTCTATTCGATGGAGAACTGTATCAGCAAATCTGCGGTACGGCGATGGGCACCTGCTTCGCCCCCAGCTATGCTAATTTGCATATGGGCTGGTGGGAGGAGCAGGTGGTCCAGACGCGCTGGCATGACGAATGGAACAATAATGTTATGCACTGGAGTCGTTATATCGACGACCTTTTCATTATTTGGAAAGGCACCATGACAAGTGCACAAGATTTTGTCAGCAAGTTACAATGCAATAACCTGAACCTAAAACTCACTAGTACGATCAGTGACTCTGAAATTAATTTTTTGGATTTAACACTATATGTGAAAGAGGGCAAATTGCATACCAAACTGTTCCGTAAACCTACGGATGGTAATACCCTTTTGCATACTTCTAGTTTCCACCCAGCCAAGCTAGTTAACAGCATTCCCTATGGGGAATGCCTTAGAGCCAGGCGTAACTGTAGTAGTCAAGAGGATTTCAATACTGAACTTGCATGCTGGAAATCTCGCTTTCAAGCTAGAGGCTATTCGGCCAATTGTCTTAACCAAGCTATCACCAAAATTGGAAAAATTAAGAGAGAACAAATTCTTTTCAATAAAGACAATAAGTCAACAAAAAATTCAGCAAAAGACACTAATCAGTGTAGGTTCATCACGACTTACAACAAACAAGAGAACAAATTGAGAATAATCTTTAACAAACACTGGCACATCATCAGGAGTGATCCAGTGTTGAGTAAAATTGTTCAAAGAAGACCTCAATTTACCTTTAGAAAGGCTAGATCCTTGCACCAAGCATTAGTCAGCAATGTGTTACCCAGCAAACAAACCAAATTAGCGGGTTCTTGGCTCCAAAGAAAGGGTGGTTTTATTAAATGCCATAAATGTAAGGCCTGTATGTATGGGAAAAACACAACTAGTTTCCCAGCAGGTTTTTCCCATAAACCCATCCAACAAATCAAGGGGCAGTACTCGTGCAAGACTGACTATGCGGTCTACATATTACAGTGCCCTTGTGGCCTCAAATATGTGGGCTCTACTATCTTACCTGTGCATAAGAGGGTGTTGCAGCATCTACGGGCCATTAAAAATGGGGACAAAAGCTACCCCGTGGCCCGACATTTTGACAGTTGCCACAACAAAGACCCCGAAGGTCTTCTTTACTTTGTAATCGATGCAGTTCCAGCTGGTAGCCGAGGCGGAAACCGGGAAAAGAAGCTCCGCAAACTTGAGTCTTGCTACATTATCAGACTTAATACTAAAACCCCACATGGTCTCAATATGGAAGAAGACTTACACACACATTTGTAGAATCCTCTCGTCCTTTTTCTATCTGGTTTTATCTGTATTGTGTTTATTTGATCACGTCACTGTTTTGGACTTAAATCAACTATTATTAACTACAACTGACTCTTTTTGTACTTTGCATCAGCCCACTTGGGCAGTATTTTATAGATACCATGTACTCAGTATCAATTTCAATTTGATGTGCTAAATCATGTTTCGACACAATGACTGTAATTATAGACAGTGCGACTGATCACTTGATCTAAATCCCCCCTTTTGCAATGTATTAACTTTGCAGGCTAAAACAATATTTTGTTTCTAATTGGACCACTTGGTTAATATTTGTGTCATAATTGATGTATGTTATCAAATACTCTACACTAATGAGTGCTTACTGACTGTGTTTGACCATAATGAATTGGTCTTACACTTTATGGCACATGCCTGGATCGTGTATCTAGTTTAACCGAAGTGAACTACGAGTCTTTTGTTTATTTCTATGCTTGTAGTCCATCACGTGCGTTGATCGTCACTCACTGTTTTAAATTGCCTTTGAAAACTTTAACAAACTGCTAGTGAACAAGCCTGCAGGACAGGCGAAACGCGTCTAGCTTTTTCGGCTGGCAATAAATATTTTTCAGCACAGACACGGCGTCGATTGCTTTTCTTGAACTTGGAGAAGTTTTGGACAATATATATATATATATATATATATATATATATATATATATATTCACCATGTGATCAAGACTCGAAGGAGTTGAAACGCGTTATGGCGGCATCAAAGAAATAAAGATGAGATAATTGGCACCAAGTCTGTGGTCCGTGTCCATGTGTAGCTGACAAAGGCGAGCAAGCTGCGGATTCGTCTATATATATATATATATATATATATATATATATATATATATATATATATTTTATACATAGCCCCTCCCTGAGGAAGAAGTGCAAAAGCAGTTATTAAATGACTATTGGGTCTGTGGAACGTTTTATATTACGCCAAAGTGATTTGGGTGATTTTGAGAATTCTGCAATATGCTTCTTCTACCAATTTGCCATGACAGGTAATTACATACAGTTCGTGGTAAAATGTTAAAGCGTACGAGTGGGACTAATTCAAGTGGCCAGAACAAGAGTAGCTGTTGCTTGCGGGACTTGTGGTTGTTATGCATTTTTTTTTACTGCGAAATGGATCCTGGCGTCAAAAGTTAGCGCATGGATGCATTTTCTGCTAAAATATGGCACTGAATAACAGATTTGCTTTTTATGTAATTATGTGTAATGTTGCATAATTTCCCTAAAATTCCCATAATTTCGCAAAAACAAAGTACACAAATTTTGCACATCCCTAGTTTTTTTTTTCCAAGTTGCCGATTTTCACCCTTTATGACGGCTGTAAGGTGTGCACGTTTTGCTTCGCCCAGCCAAAGCCTTTTTATCCAGATATGGAGCTAGTTTCTGGAATGCTGAGACGTAGTCAGTGTTCAACCTGAGCAGGTGGTTTTCGGTGGGGGACACCCACACTGATTTTTAGGTCGGGCCTGGGCAGTCCATGCACTGCTCTGCGGCATGCTGTATTGGAGTATGGAATAGAAGTCCCGCCCGCTCTCCGCCCATATTTGTCATTGGCTTGTGTCATAGTCCTTCATACATGCTGGCTTCTGATTCGTTAATAGACTTGTTAGTCCCTCCTTAGTATCGCCTTGTCTTAATATGTAACCTCCCATTAGGACTGGCCCTTTTACTTCAGTTGTTACATGGTATGTCTTATTTCATCTGTAAGCACTATTTTCTTTAATGAGTTTCTCCTACTGCAGGCACGACATGCTTTCCTGCAACATTCAGCGTGCCATGTGCGCTTTCACTTTCAGAGCAGCCCGGGACAATGGCGGCCGCTTCTTTGTCTTTGCCTAGCATATTCAAGAGTTTGAGATATTGGCATTGTAAATGACAATGGCGTTTATTTGTTAATTAGCAAAACAGATAAATAAAAGGCATTGTCATTTACAATGCCAATAGCTTAAACTCTGGCAAATGCAAGACTTATTGCATTGCAAATGCTAGTTGTGGACTGGGACTAATTTTCCTGCGGCAGACATTTTCAGAGAGAAAAACACACAAAGGGGAAAGACGGAGAAAGACAGAACTGTCACAAAGGGAGAGAGCAGAGTCTGACAAGAGTGAGATAAAGGGGTAAGAGTGTCTGGTGGTGGATTAAGGAGGTATGAGGTGGATTTACGACTGCTCAGCCAGCTGCTTTTAATTGCACAGGCCGCGGGTTTCTGAGCAGGGCTTTGGGCACCAGTATCCCTTCTTATACGAATTAAGCACTTGCCTAATGCGCGCCAGAGGTGCGGCTCATGGTTCTTGCACATCTGCCTCATTATTCCAAGCTAGAAAATGTCTACTTACATTCTGCAGCTGTGTTCGATTGCAGTGAAAAATAAACCTTTTTTCTATCACGTAGACCTTATGCAAATTTAAAACTGTTCTTTTCCATAAAAGACATATCTGCAATACAAATTTTGTCAAAACCCACAAATTTCGCACTGTCCTGAAAGGGAAAAAAGTTGCATTGGGGCGAACAGGCAACAGTTCTCATGGACCTTTATGAAGAGTGAAAAAAAAGGAGAAATAGCGTACGCCAATTCAAACTTTCCAGCGGTTTTCAAAGTTTTTCATGCTGAACCCCCTCTCTTGTTCCCTTGTTTAACATATTGTCATCGGGTCCTGTTAAAACTTGTTTGTTTCACCGATTTAGGAAAAATTATTAACATTGCCAGCTAGCCAAACATTGCAGTGGTGTTTAACTGCTTTTCTTGTAATAAAGCTCAACAAAGACTGATGTTCAGAAGTGTTTTGCTGGTTATCTCAAAATGGATGCGCTATGCAGTGGTTAGTTTAAAAAAAATAATCTGCTGAAGCCCAAAGCTTTTCTTATGCGCTGCCAATACTGCTGAGTGCCAGGGCTGCTAACTACTGAGGCTTCCTACTTTTGATTCTACCTGATGCCCCTTTGAAACAACACAAGACATTTCCTGCCTCTTTATCTCACTCTCACAGGCTCTCTCATCTCAACTTTCACTCACTATTGTCAGTCTTTTTCTTCCTTCTTCCTTTTTTATTAGGGCGATGTCTACCAGACAGTGCAGCTGTCTGGTTTGCTTGCAACTTTTTGTGGGCATTCTGAAAGCTTCCCTGGGAATGCATTTCACCATTGCTTACTGTTGGCTTTGTGTTTTGTAACTCATATTTGCTTGCTTTGTATTTGCTGGCTTTATTTGCTTTAGGCTCTCCGGCTTGAGTTTGTCCCTCCCTTGAGCATTTCTTGTTTACTGTATCCTAATGAGTACCCTCTTTCTGTAAATAGGCCTTTAAATCTTGTTCTTATCTTGTCACATTTGCTGTGCATTCAAAGACAGAGGTCAAAAGTCAGGCTCTGTCTCCCAGGGAGCCTGGTGTTTACTTTTCTTTCTCAGACATTAAAGTAACAGAATTTCGGTGAGATTCCTGCTGGGTACCCATGTGAGAGGAGAGGCTGAAGGATATTTTTTCTAGCACAGAAATAAACTGTGCTGATGTTTCAAAATATTTCACACTTAGGAAAATACAAATGAAGCACATCTTTTAAAATAATTCTCAAGTGTGGTGGAACCAAATATTTGAATATGACCAAATCATATCAATGAACTAGGTGATGAGGACATCTCTACACTATCTTTTCTGCATAGAGAAACTGAATGTTGGTGCAAATGTAATGGTCATTTCAATTGAAAATGTGTTGTCTGTAATGGCAGTGCGCTACCACACTATACGCACACCACTCCACTTTATACCACCCCACTCTACAACAGTCTACTCCACTCTATTCCAATCTACCCACTCCACGCAATCTACCCCCAATCTACCCCACCCACGCCAAATTATCTATCACACGCCACTTTAATCTATCCCCAATCTACCACAGTCAAATCTGCCCCACTTCAGTAGAATTTGTCTCACTCCAATCTACCCCATTCTACCCCACTTCAATATTTCCCAATCTACCCCACTTCACTTGAATTTGCCCCACTCTAATCTACTCCAATCTACCACCAATCGACCCCACTCCACTTCAATCTACCCCACTCCAATCTATTCTATCCCACTCCATCCCAATCTACCCCAATCCTTTCCAATTTACCCCACTCCAATCTCCTCTCTACTATAAACTATCCTACTCCACTCCACCCACTCCAGCCTACCTCAGTCTAGCCCACTCCAATCTATCATAGTCTACTCCACTCTTTCCAACTCCACTCTCCCTCAATCTACCCACTCCACCCCAATCTACCCCAATCCACTCCCCTCCCCTCTATCCCAATCTACCCCACTCCACTCTACCCCAATCTTCCACGCTCCACTTCACTCCAATCTACCACGCTCCACTCTACCGCGCTCCACTCCAAACTACCACATTCTTCTCAAATCTAACTTTCTCCATCCCAATCCATCCACTCCAATCTACCCTACTCCAATCTACTCCACACCTATCTATCCAAATCAACTCTACTCTATCCCACTCTATCACAATCCACCTCACTATACCCAACTACACCCCACTGCACACCACTCCAATCTACCCCACCCTACGCCACTGTACACCACTCTTCTACCCCACTCCAATCTACCATACTCCACTCCAATCTACCCTACTTTCATCCACCCAATCTACCTCACTCCACTTCAATGCTCCTCACTCCACTCAATCCAATCTGCCCCACTCCAATCTATCCCTATCCAAACTCCTCCACTCTTGCCCAATCTACCCCACTCCACTCCAATCCAATCTATCCCTATCCACACTCCTCCACTCTTGCACAATCTACCCCACTCCACTCCAATCTATCCCTATCCACACTCCTCTACTCTTGCCCAATCTACCCCACTCCACTCCAATCCAATCTATCCCTATCCACACTCCTCCACTCTTGCCCAATCTACCCCACTCCACTCCAATCTATCCCTATCCACACTCCTCTACTCTTGCCCAATCTACCCCAGTCCACTCCAATCTACCCCACTCCACTCCACTCCAATCTACCCCACTCCACTCCAATCTGCCCCACTCCACTCCAATCTACCCCACTCTAACCCACCCAATGTACCCCACTCCATGCCACCACAATCTACCACACTTCACCCCACCCCAATCTCTCACTCCACTTCACTCCAATCTACCACATTCCACTCAAATCTACCCCACTAGAGTCTAATTGACCCCACTCTACTCCACTTCCCTCCACCCCACTCCGCACCAGTCTCCATCACTCTACCCCAATCTACTGCGCTACAAACTACGTCATTCTATCTCACTCTAGTACACTCCACCAAACCCCACTCTTCTGTACCCCAATCTAGCCCACTCCACTCTAACCCAATCTACCCTACTCCATTCCAATGTACCCGATTACACTCTACTCCAATCTATCCCACCCCATTCCACACCACTAACTTTTAGCCATGCTGAACAGCACCCAAACTGGTGTACAACATGGCTAAAATACATTGCCAAAGCTGATAGCTCTCACATAGGTGAGACCTATTGGCTTTGCCAATGTTTTTCTCTCTTGCTCTAGCCCCCAATGTTGGCTATTAATTTTTGGAGATCAACCATTAATCGCATGAATGAACAACTAACTGAAGTCCACCAATACCTTCATGGATTCACTGCTCAAAAAGTAATTTGGTTTTGGTTGACAGTTAATATCCTATCCCATTGCAAATACATATAATACATATACATTTCGGAACAACGTCTTGGTCTACATCACAGCAGTTACTGTCCAAATTTAAATTCAAAGAAACAATTTGCATTGATAGAAAATCAATATTTGAATTTACATCTGTACAGCCAACCCATGTTTCATCCTCACTTGGTGATTTTTCAAGGTAATGATTTTCTAAGTGGATCAAGTGTTATTGTCGTGAGATAATGCTGCTATCTGTAAGTGTTATTGTCGTGAGATAATGCTGCTATCTGTCAGTATGTTAGAAAGGGTAAATTCCTCAAAGCGAGTTGATCGCAAGATTCTGTCTCATCAAATGATAGCCTTTTCTTAGTCCTGCCTGATGCCATTACACGCCTTTATTGTTTACTCGTTCTTTTGTTTACCTGTGTAAAAGCTACAAAAATATGTTATAAAACAATGAGGTTAATCACTTTGTAGAGCGTACCAACGTCCTTACGTTCTTGGTATAAGTTGGCAATGGAGAATTAGTCTGCAATAAGTCAGCCTACGAGAAGGCCAAATGGAGCAGACATGTAACCCGAACTAGCGCGGGCCGACTAGCAACCAGCCCTCCTCAGCGTGAATTAATCCACCGCCTCCAGGCAAAATCCAAATTTAGAAGCAGATGGTTAAAGCATAGCGAAAATTGGTGTCGGTCCTGTCCATCAACATCTAGCATCTCCTGCTTGTCTTAGAAGTCAGGAACATCAGCTTTCCCAGCCCTACTATCAGCCCTGCTGATGTGAAAACCCTCACTGCCCTATTTAGAGGCGGCCTTCTAAGACTGTGTCCACCTGCTTCCTTCCTCTCCATATGTATGCTTGTTATCCCTGCCCACAGCAGCCATGCAGACCATGATGATCACATACAAGAAAAAGGCTCAATTTCCCACGGCTTAAAAGACCCTCGTCTTGGTAGTCTGCCATGGGAAAGCCAAAACATTGCTGACAGGTCCGCAAAAACGTCATGGCGGCCATGCCGCAATGATCTCTTAGGTCGAGCATTCGAGACCTCTTGTATATACTTTAGTGTATACTTATATACTTTAGTAAATACTTATATGTGTATGTACTTTGTGGGCTATGGAGATCAGCCCCAGGACTTGTCTGCTTCCTCTTAGGAACTTTTTTTCTGTTCAACTGCCTCTATTTAACGGTCTTGATAGAAAATGACCAGCAGAGGTCAGTAAAATACCAGTACTGCTTTCTGCTGAGGGACTTTTTTTTCTACCAACTTTGATAGAAAACGAGCAGCAGAAGCCAGTAAAATACCAGAATCACTTTAGCATTCTCTAGATTCCAGTCCGTAACAATGGTCTTCCACAAGCACCCGTGGCGAATAATATTTTTTTCAAATCTTGTATTTTCAGTGATATGACCACCAAAGGCCGTGATTTTATATTAAAAACTGCTTTGGACGATACAATTTCCCGCTTAAAGGCAATATTTCTATCCAGGTGTTCCCATACCTGGCGTGTCATGTAGTTTGGTGCTTACTTTTCCTCCATGTTAAAGAACAGTAGATGTTTCACATATCGGTGTTACATTTATGTATCAATATTAGCAGAGTCCGTGAGCCAGGTAAATCCATGCAGATCAAGGGAGCGTTTAAACCCATGGTAACCATGGATCCGAGGCATCAGTCTGTGTATATGGGGGATTAAGGAATTCCCTGGGTACTGACAAATTCGTTCTCCGAGTTTGCTTGCAAATGAACAGGCGCTCCTGTTCAAACACAAAATAAGCTGCTGGATATTTTTCAGTAACAATTATGCGACAATACCTTGCTGGGGTTGTATGCCCCTATAATAAGGTTGACAATATCAATCTAAAAAATTATTTCATCCAGCACTAGGGGTGGTCGTTATGTTCAGTTCCGCCTGCAGAATTTGGCAGAATTTTGCCCGCTCCGCGTTACTTTTTAACACGGAGTTCTGACCAAATACCGCCAATCACCACGTGGTAGAATTTTTCTCCCACAAGGCTCCAGAACATGCAAGCGAGATTTAACATCCCCAAGTGTGATTTAATGCAGACGGTCACCGATGTTCCTGAGTGATCATGGTCAGAGGGCCGCGGTTCAAGTAGATTTCCTGCAGCGGGAGTAGATTTTCTAACCGAGCAGCAGCAAAATCAGCAACAACGGCTGCGCGCTCTTGCACAACGCATGGTGGCATTCGCGCTGGTTTTCAGCGCTGCTCCTGCTGCCGGCACTAAATTGTAGCACGAGCAGCATATCTTCTGGCTGTCGGCAGAATTCCGCTGAATCTTGTAGGGTTTTTCTGTAACTCCATGGAATTCCGCAGAGTGAAAGTCTAGATCCGCCATTCTTAACACTACCCATGCTTGCATCGGAGGGGATTTAAGATGGGTAATCATACATTTACCTTACAGTGTAGCAGTTGCTTGATGTACTATTGTCGTGTGATATATTGCATGATATATTCTGACCCAGCATCTTCGCCAGCTGTGTTGCTGTCTACCACCCGATACTGAAGGCTTTCTACTGAGTACAAGATGATGATACCAATAACCAAGACATTACTCTGCTTTGGTGTAATTTAAGACACCCTAAGCACACAGGGCTCAGAAAACTGTTCAGAAAAAACAGTTCTAGTAGACAGGGTGCACTATGCATTAGATGTAAGGAAGATGGTGAATTTATGATGTTCACCAGTCTAAACAACTTGAGCTTTACCAAGCCACCAGGCCTACTGAGTCAGGCCAATCACGTTGCACCTTTATGCAGAACATACCCATAACTTATCTAATGAAATGTGTCATTAGTGGCCATCTGGGTTGTCAGGGAAGAGGGCTCAATGAGTTTAATGCTCGCTGCTGATATCTGATCTGAACTTCCGTACGGAGCTTTTTTCTTGCTAGAGTGAAATTGGAAGCTAGTGCGGCCTGATACTTAGAGCACTTCAATACAGCAAAAACTGTGGCATGAAAAGCTATACAAAGATTTGCTTTTTTTAATAAATGTATTAGTTTTAGAAGAATGAAGATTGATATGACTGTGTGTGCCAGGATTTAAATGCATGAGTTTCAAGTTTCACACATATCTCTGCTTCAAGCGCATTATTTATTTATTAACGGTATGTATATGGCGCAGACCTCAGCCCGTTGCCAGCATACCCAGCATAGCACTTTGCAAGTAACTTGAGTACCCACAGAGTTGAACTGGCTTATCAGGCACTCTGTCACTGCCCGACAAGCCAGCTTGAAAGGACCAGTGTGGGGCGTTTCTTTTGGTCCAGTGGGCCGTGACCGAATTAAGCAAGCACTGATAAACCAGTAGGTCTTTCCTATGCGAGATCCATTGGCTTTAGAAATGTTTATTTTTTTTTTAGCCATGTTGCGCAGCATGTGAAGCATGGGTGAATGTAAAAAAAAAAAAAAACAAGCGCTCTGATGTGGTTAATGCTAGCTGAGTCATAGAGCTTTTAAAAAAAAAAAATCAACCATGCTGCACTGCTGTTCAACATGACTTAAAAACACATTGATAAAGCCAAATACTTCTTGCGTATGCGAAAGCTATTTTGCTTTGTCTATTTTGTGTGTGGTGAGAGGGGCGCAGGTAAGACGGGGCAAGGAACAATAGGTGGGATGTGGCAATGGGGCAACAAACAACCGGTGGGAAGGGTGTGATGGTGGTGGGTGTCACGGGGGAAAGGAACAATGGGGAAGAGAGCACAGGGAAGCAAGAACGATGTAGCAAGCAACGACACAGGAGTGGGGCAAGCAACAATGTGGGAGGGGCATGGGGGGACAAGCAGCAACAATGACGATGGGCAAGAAAAAAAAATCTCACTCCCATGGCGAGCAGTGGTAGGACACTAATAAAAAAAATCAGTACTTGGTCCATGCTCCACGGAAGGGAGAAACAAATGAAGAGAAAGTGGAACTGGCCTGGCCCACAGGAAACAGCAAATAAGAGTGACAATAAAGGCAATGAATGGTAAGCAATGGTAGGGCTCCAAGGGCACTTTAAATTAACAAAATGTCTCGTAAGCAACAGCACATACCCTGTCCCTGGCGAGACCTAAAAACCGACTTGTGTAAGCACTGGACCTTTCACGCCAGCTCATATGGCTGTGACAGAGTCCCTCATAAGTCAGTCCAACCCTGAACACAACATTAAGTAACAGTGTAGCAGAGGGAAACAGAAGAAATGGTAAATTATGTCATACAACCAGTGTGTCTATGAGGTGAAAAAACAGGAATTTTTATAGGCTTTTAATCCTAAGTGACTCGGGAGGGTAAGACTAACTACGGAGTAGTTAATTCCGTAACAGAAGTTATAAGGAAGGAACAGGAGAAGTGGAACCAAAGCACAGGTGAACCAGGAATGCAACTGTGAAGTGGTGAGTTTTTAGGCCTTTTCAGATAGGAACATGGGGTTGTGTTTCGAATTAGATACCCGTATATAGGTTTCCCTGAATCATGTCCTTATATAGGCACAATTCGCATTGCCCTTATTTAGGCATAGAATCCCAGTCCTTATTTAGGTATTAGCCATGCAAACCAAATAAAGGCATGGTCACCTACATCCGTCCATCCCACGTCACGATGAGATCTTAGAAACCAGACCCTTAAGCCGAATGGGACTTTCCCTAGCTAGGATTATCGATTTCTCCAAGAACTCATCTATTATGCATGAACTACTATTCCTTAGGGGTTCATCCATGACGTCTTCCTCTGCCTAACTTTACGTCAATGCTAGCATTCCTAAGCACCTTCCAGGTATAAATATGCCTTCCCTTACCATGGCAAACTGCGGCACGACTCAGCACGACTTGACTGCACGGTTCACCACGGCAAGTTTGGAAGAGACCATATCCCGGCCTGACGCACTGACCAGACGCTGTCATCCCTGCTCGCAGAGAATCCAGCTTACAGTGTTCTGACTCCCTTCGCGGGGTGTTAGAGTTTGAGATCCGGAAAGAGATTCCCACCTCGCTCATTCTAAAGGTATGGAGCCAACTAGAACCTAGAGGGACTCTTGGCATACTAAACTTAGTATATACCATACTATAGAAAACAGCACCTACTTTTACCTCGCACTACACTTAGGTTAGGTACATCGGGATAGGACTATTTTAGAAGCATCAGACGAGTATTCACTTTTTAGCCTGTGTTATTTATGTATGTATATATGATTATATGTCATAGCTAAAAGACGATGCTATTGCAGTATTATTTCTTCTTACTGCTTACACTGTGCGTATTATATCTTGCTTACCGTCTAATGATTGTAACAGCTCATATCTCTTACACGAGAAACAAGACAGTTCAATAAACCTTATTATTGAAACGCCCGTCTTTCTATTTCTGTGTAACGCTGGAGAAACTAAGCATGCACGATTGACTGAGTGAAACTTATCTATTGTTTCCACGATTCTGAGACGTGTTCCGATTCGAAGGGAAACAAAGTTGTCATGTTTATGCGGTTGTCAGAAACGAATCTCTTCTTGTTCATTCAAGACGTTTCTAGTGACCTCTGAGTTAGCTGGCACACTCAAGTATTTAAGTTTAATGTACTCGATAGGAGCATACTGACCTTAGTCCTATGCAAAAACTATAGTGTATATTTTTCCAATGCGCAGAGCCTATAAGGGAAATAGGAACTACACTACAATGGTTATGGCCGACTCTGGGGGTGCACAGATATCTGTGTTGTATGCTCTATCCACGAGTGGACTGTGGCCAAATAAGACAAACGTTATGAATGTTGTGCAAATTGAGCTTGTTCTCGAGTTTTTACCTATGACATATCCTCTTGGTAATACCCGCATGGCCAAAACAGTGCGGTAAGGGGGAATATCAAACAGCAAAACTGGACACAAAGGCCGTTACCACAGATTTCCCCCTTCCCCCCTCTATTATCAGGAGGGAAAGTGCGATTGAGGTGCAAAAACCAACCTGACACATGAGGTAACAGCATGTACCCAAACACTAGATTGCCCTCAATTTTGTTTTCTATGCTTGTAATGAGAGTTTACATTTTGTAGATGGCGCATACACAGCTCTGAACATATGACAGACAAATAAACACCTCTATTATTAAAAAAAAAGAAAAAAAAATCTCCATCCATTTACAAAATGCTAATACATCGGAAGGCGAAAGCAAAAGAGGGAGAGCACTGCTCTTACCGCTAACAAAACCATCCCATTATTTACAAAGCAAAGCTGAACAATGAAAAACATAATTTCCTTCTGTCTGGCGCAAACAATAGACACCACATCCGTGCCCTCGTTTACGCATAAAATCAATCCAGCGCATCTAATAGCATGTAATTTTGAAGTTTATTTGTATAGCGGCTAATCATGATAATAACTTGATTTCTTACACTGTACGCTGCCACAGTTTGGTAGCTCCATAACTTAACTTTGCTGTGATTCGAGGCTCTGACCTGCAGGTGCATTGACCGCTTAAACTACCTCACTGGGATTTGGACTTGTGGCATACAGGCCACAAGTCAATGAGACAGACAACACCGGTTGTTTGGAAACAGCATGCACTACTAATGAATTTATCACTCCAATGTTTCTTTTTTATAACTGAAAAAAGACAGTTTTCAATCTCTCTATAACTTTTGAAGTTGTGTCTTCTTCCATTAATCAATGGACAATGTTATTATTCTAGACTAATACATAACTCACACCTGCAACTTATGTGGCATATAAGAATGCCTTAGATTCCAATAAATTGAAGAATTTCTAAATAAAGGCTACACTAACATCTATTGAGCAAGAGCTCTAATCCAATGAGCTATTTAACTTGGGTTTATCAGTAGGTTACAATACAGTATGGGTGGCATCCAGAAATTGGCGCAATATCCGCTGTATGGCATCTTAATCGTCCATATAGTCCAAAGATGCGCCTTGACACAATACTACAAATGACGCCTTCAAACACTGCTCAGGACACTCCAGATTAGGCCTCCAGAACTAGGTGCAGACCTCCAAGTGAGGCAGCCAGAACTGGCCACGATAAATGAACTAAGTCATAAAGGCCTCGGCACAGTGCCCCAAGAAGCGCCCAGAACAAGCCACAATACTCAGAGCTCCAGACCGTGGTGCAGTTGTCCACAATACCCCAGGCAAAGCCTCCGGAACTGGGCACAGTGCCCGGATGAGGCCTCCAGAAATGGTCACAATACCCAAGGCCTCCAGAATTCAAATAGATTATAATCAGGGCACAAGTCCTAAAAACACAGAAGTGAGGGGACTAACCAGGTTAGGCAGTATGCAAGTGAAATCATAACGCGTGCCATCACAGCGCATGATGTCACGACACATGACATTGCATGTGCCATCACAGGAAGTGACCTCACTGGAAGTGACATCACAAGAAGTGACATCAGATATCAAGACCTCAAACATATCATCAGGTATATCATAAGTACATTTAAGCGCATTATAAGATTTAACAAATGAGATTTGGCGTCAGGGTTGTGCCAAAAAAGTGGAGCAATTACGGCGCAAAATCTGGGCCTCAACTAATACATTTATTGTTTTAAGCCCTGCAACAAAGACATTTGCAACAAGGAGATGCATGGCAGTAGATCTGTCATACTTAATTGGTTGCAAAGTCTACATTTTCAAATATTTGCTTGGGTTAAGGCATCTACAGTAAAGGTGCCCAGTAAATCTCAGGGAATAGTGATAATGGTGAGATAACTCTCGTGGTTAATGCATTTGTTGGAGAGAGCTGTGTTTTGAGAAGACCGAGATTTAAATTAAAGTAGTATAAGGTAAATGTGCCTCCTGCAAAGCCCATCACGTAACATGCAGAAGGCAGATTATTTTTAATGTAGATTTTAAAGTGGCTTAGTGCTTTTAACACAGAGATCCTTTTGTTTCCTGCAGTTCATAACTTTGAATCCTTCTAATATAGCACAATGAGCTATGAAGAACATGTGACTCCTACACCTTGTAACCCTCACTGTCTCATGTAACTCATCTTGTACATTGATTTACACATGTACACGATTTATTGCCAATATATAATGTGTATGTTATGTGAAGACCTCTGATGTGCTGCACAGGGTTGCGTAGCGCTATAAAATAAATAAAATAGTGCTACTGAAATTGTTATTTGTGTAAATACTGGAACAGACCAACACACCTGACATTCTTACTGTGCATGCATCTCTTCTACACAGGGACTGAACAAAGGCAACAGTATGCCTCTCTGAAGTACCTCAATCAATCAATCAATCAGGGTTTGTGAAGCGCGCTGCTCACCCGTGAGGGTCTCAAGGCGCTGGGAAGGGGGTTGGGGAGGGTGCAGCAGGTCCATTCAGCCAAAGAGCCAGTACCTGTGAAGAGATAGCAAGCTGTGTGCCTTTGTTTCCCTCCGTGACATTTACATTCAAGTGTGAGGTTCCAGGCCACCGCCACTCATATGCAAACAAAAGGAGGCATGAAGGCCCCTTAACTTTGGCCCAGCCTGAGGTGAAAACAAGCTTTTGCAATGCAATAGGTCTCGCTTTCACGCGAGTTTGAGCTACCGGCATTGTAAAAGACAACGCCTTTTATTTATGTTTTGGGTTTTAAAACATAAATAAAAGGCATTCCCATTTACAATACTAATAGCTTAAACTCTCACAAATGCGAGACCCATTGCTTTGAAATAAAGGGCCTTCTCGACCGCTTGTTAGATTGTAAATATCAGAGGAAGAGACGTGCCTGCAACGTCTTCAAAGTAGGGACAATGTAGTGATAAATAGTGCAGTGAAGAAGATGTGTAAGTGTTGTAAATTGCACACACAAAGTGTGAAGAGAGAGTTACATATGATCCGAGCTATAAACACTAACAAAGCGCAGGAGGAAGAGCGGGATGGGGGGCTATTTCCTGCCCTCACCGTGATTTGAGTGTGCAGTGTGGCATTGCGTAAGGTCATTGCTATCTTTGGCCTAATAAACACTCCAGCTGAAGTAGGGTCCTGGCTTCACCTCCTGGTGCAGGGTGGGCTTTGCTTAATGGTAGGCAGGGAGGGAGGGATGGTATTGGCTGCAGCTCTGGTCTCGTACAGTGCCCCTGCTATTACTAGTGAGCGAGAGGTGTTGAGGTGGTGGTATTGGTGGTGGTGGTGGTATTGGTTGTGCTGGTGGTGGTGGTAGAATTGGTGGTATTGGTGGTGGTGCTGGTGGTGGTATTGGTAGTGGCATCATTAGTATTGGTGGTATTGTTGTTGGTGGTGGTGGTGGTATTGGCGGTGGTACTGGTGGGTGGTGGTATTGGCGGTGGCAGTGGTATTGGTGGTGGCAGGCAGGGAGGGAGGTATGGTCTTGGCTGCAGCCTCGTACAGTGCCCCTGCTATTACTAGTGAGCGAGAGGTGCTGAGGTGGTGATATTGGTGGTGGTGGTGATATTGGTGGTGGTGGTATTGGTGGTGGTGGTATTGGTGGTGGTGGTATTGGTGGTGGTGGTGGTACTGGTGGTGGTGGTACTGGTGGTGTGGTGGGTGGTGATATTGGTGTTAGAGGTATTAATATTGGTGGTGGTGGTATTGGTGGTGGTATTGTGGTGGTATTGGTGGTGGCGGTATTAGTACTGGTGGTGGTGGTAGTGGTATTGGTGGTGACAGTATTAGTATTGGTGGTATTAGTATTGGTGGTGGTATTGGTGGTGGCGGTATTAGTATTGGTGGTGGTGGTGGTATTGGTGGTGGCGGTATTAGTATTGGTGGTGGTGGTATTGGTGGTGGTGGTATTAGTATTGGTGGTGGTGGTATTGGTGATAGTGGTGGCATTGGTGGAGGAGGTAGTGGTATTGGTGGTGGTATTGGCGGTGGTGGTGGTGGTGGTATTGGTTGTGCCAGTATTGGTGGTGGTGGTAGGATTAGTGGTGGCGGTAGTATTGGCGGTGGTGGTATTGGTGGTGGCGGTATTATTATTGGTGGTGGTGGTATTGGTGGTCGTATTGGTGGAGGTGGTGGTATTGGTGGTGGTGTTAATAAAACAGGCTTTTGAAAACAACCCATCAAGTGGCTTTAGTACAGATGACATAACACAGATGTGCTGTTGTCAGCTTCAGCCCATTAGCACAGGATTATGTGCTACCTGGAATTCAATTACTTAATTCGCTAATCATTTCTAAATCCATTTTCCTTTGGGGGAGGGGGGGTTGAAACAGACCGGAGATAATGCTGGGTTAAAGTGATTGAAAGCAGGTGAGGGGTGCCGTGCTGCTTAAAAAAACACAAGCGGTTTCAGCTGATGCAGCGCATGTCCAGCCTGCAGTAAGAGACACTCAAAGTAAAAAGTGTTTACAGACTAAATAACAGGTCCCATGTAACAACTGAAGTAAATGGGCCAGCTGCCATGGTAGGGTACAACTGAAGACAAGGCCGTACTAAGGAGGGACTAACAAGCCTATTAATGAATCAGAAGTTAGCATTTACGAAAGGCAATGACACAAGCCAATGAAAAATATAGCAGGAGAGTGGGCACGGCTTCTCTCCCATACTCTATTACAGCAGTCTCGCAGAGCGAGCAACGCATGCATGCTGCCGCTAGGCTCAAACTAAAAATGCCCCCTCGCTGCCTGCACGTTGCTGCTGGGAATTGAAATCAGACAACGTACAGGCGCTGCTGAACGTGTCCCTGTGTAGGTTTCTTACACCGAGACAAGATCAGCATATTTCTGTGGGGCCCAACTTCTTGGCAGGGGGGACGGTGTCCAACCTGTGAAAACAGTGGGTGGACGCTGTGTACCTGCGTGTACACCTGGCTTGTGCCCTCATTATAATATTCAAAATAAGACTTCAGGACGGGCCCAATTCTACTTTAGAATTATGAGAGAAGGACATTTTCTTCCGAGTTAAAACACAGCTTCCCAAAGTGCCAGCAACTGCATGTCACTTTTACAAAACAACTGGAATTAGTAATGAAACCATCGAGACAGAGGCCTGCGCCGCTCGTGGGTGAGATTAGCTGAAATGTCGGACGGCCTCAAGCACTGCTTCCAAGAGCCGGGCTCTCCCCGCCGCCGACCGCTCAATGTGATCGATCTATGGGAACGCCTGACAAGAAAGGGCGGGAGATTAATCCAACCAGCTCCAGCTCGATAGTTTAACGACGCTGGGCGACCCCGCCACTTGGGGAGGGGAGTGCCCGAAGAAAATGTGTTCTAAGGGCAGGGCCACTGGAATTATGCGGCAAGGAAGGGCCAAATCATGCACCAGGGATGAGTAAATTAGGCAGCAAGAAAAGGCAAATTATGCTACGTATTGGGGCACATTCTTTTAAAGTATTTATTATTTTGTACTTTTTACACTGTCTGGGCATTTGGTGCATCTCATTAGTACCAATTTAACACCCAAATATAGCAATAAGCAACAGAAAGGAGGCCAGTGAACCTTTGCAATAGGCCTTCCATTGTGTAGCAACACGTATCGCTGCGTTCTTAGCAACTTTCGACCAGATTGAGCTAGAAACAATTTTTGTTTGTTAAAATATGCAGATTATGCAGCAGATGCTGGATTATGCGGCAAATGCGGCACATCTATAATCATGCGAAAATTGCCCGGCTGCACAATAGCGTAATTCCAGTGGCCTTGCCTAAGGGTAAGGGGGAGGGTGTAGTTGGGGTGCCCTGGGTATGAGTGTAGGTACAGAGGAGAGGCATAGCTCGGATTGCTGCCTGGCTGCTTTTTGTCCGGCATGACCAGTATTTTAATGTCCCAGCCCATACAAGTATCAGGAAAATTCCCTAAACCACGTATTTTACCCCATTATCACTACACACAGGAACCAGTAAGTATAAGAAGCAAGCACTGTAACACTTGCTGTAGAGCTGCCTTAAAAATTCTTAACTAATATCTAAAGTAAACACAGACAGAAAGGCTATATTAAAAATAAATAAAGACAATTTGATATAAAGTTCTATTTAGGCAGTGCTTAATATAATTCAGTGGTTGCCAGAGGGGTCCACCGGTACTCAGTTTTTTGGGACCATCCCTTATTTTTCCTCATCAGACATGGACAGTGAGCAAGAAAGATTGAAAGACGAACAGGAAAAAAGGAAGAAGAGAAAGATGGAAAAACCATCACCAAGCGAGGGGGGATTAAGGGCCAGCCTTGGTATTCGGTGTGCTGACAGTTAATGGTGCCAGCCGGGCTCCTGGGCAGTGCTTTGGGCACCGGCCCTCATTTGTTTACAAAGTATCGTGCCCCAGCCTTTGCAGAGTTTTAAAACATGAACAAATGCCCGGTATTTTTATTTGGGAAAGGAGGCAGCTCTAGACATGCCCCATGCCCTACGGCTGTCTAGGTAGGAATCCAGCTTGGGTGTCCTGACTTTAGGGGGAGGAGAGTTATGCTTCCCAGGTTTTCTTATGGGGTACAATAGGAGTCCCTTTCCTAGCAGTGATCACAGGCACCCCAGTTAGGAATTGCTTAACTGCTTAGGGTGTCCCAGGAAAGGGGTGCCCCCTCCAGCGCTCTGGGCGAGTGGACACAGGACAAAGTAATGCCCTACTAACATCAAGAACCTTGGTACATTCCGGTTTCTTAGGACTATTTATATTCAAACCGTGCCATTGCTCTGCAGTCGCCTGCCCAGTTAAGCAGTGAACATCACCTGACCAGTGCACACATATATATGCACCTCTTAAGCAATATTCCCAACTTTTTATTATTTTAGCTTTAAAGCATTTAATCTCCACCCTGAGACTTGTAGTTAAGTGGGTGGCCTTCCAGCTGGGTCGGCGAACTCAGGGTTGGCTTTAGCATTGGTGGCACCCGGCGCGACTGTCTTTGTTGCCACTTCCTGCATTGCTCTGAAGCTGGTGCTGGGTGAAGCCATTCCATCTGCCCTCCCAACAGAGGGCGAGCCAACATATGTGCAGATGCCCACTTGCTTGACATGTATCTCTCCCCCTACAGTGCAACGCTGGTGCAATTGAGTGGAGGCTTCTCTTTTTAACCACATGCATCATTTTTGCTTTACGCAGAATTCCAAAGATGGCGCTTGTTTTTGTTAAACAAAAAATCAATGCCCCTCACATGCTGGACATCTTCACCCTGCACAGAGCTGATTTTGTACGTTTGCGATGCCCGTGTGTGCCAGGCCTTGCATGGTTTGCTATGTGTCGCATGGAAGATCCAGGCTGGCGCAATCCAGGACAGGTACCCTTCCATAATAGGGCATGATGACCGCCACTGTGATTCGGTGGATCAGTGGTGGAGGGAAAGCCGGATTAGGAATCTCCACTGGCAGAGTCAGCGGAGGCTCCTCCGGCTGAAACCATCCATCTAAACGAGACAGGAACTACAAGCTGAGGGGCAGATGGACACTTACAACTTTGCACTGTGTACGCCCCTAGGACTCTAACTATCAATGATTTTATAATCTGGAAGCATTTCGGCCTCATGTGGTCCTTCATCAGGACATCGATTATTAAAAATCCTAATTTCTTCAACAAAAGCAGAATGACAAACGTGAAAACTGACTGAATGTTGTATTACACGACTCTACTATCACCAAGTGATGCCAGTTCACAAACCATAGATGTGGAACACTGCTGCCTTCGCTAACACCATGAACATTTTCCAAGTGTCTCTAGGCAATGGCGTTGGCAATGATTTTGTGTTTTTTGGTTTTGCGTCCTAGCATCATCAAATAGAGGTTGCCCAGAGATTGAGGATCAGCACAACACCTCATGACCCTACTCACTGCACATAGCAGTATCATGGGCATGGAAGGCAGGCATAGACAGATACCATCACAGTACAATACTTGTGATGGCAACTAAACGCTGCCAACAAACATGACTCATACGGTGACATATATACCCCCACTATATGGCATGTGCTGTATCGTATGACAGTAATATTGCAACTAATACATCGGACAAATCACACCATTGCAAAGTAAGTCCAGATAAGTAGATGTAGATTTAAAAATAGCAATTAGAACATTGGAATGTTGGGAGCTCCATGGAAGACAATTGAGTTCTCCAGGCTTCTAATGGCTGGTAGAAGCCCAGAGCTCCAACATTCCAATGTTTGTTCACAGCTATTGCTCCCCCAACCCTCCCCCCGATCACACCATACACCAACTCCAGTCAAAGCCGTTCCAATGTTAGAATAGGAAATACCCATCAGGGTTCCATTGTCCATCCCCCTCTATGAAACCTCCCCTATGAACCCCATCCTACATACGCGGGTCACTGACAGGACCGGATCCAGGAGAAATCCCCTATACTCTGCCCACCTTTTCCATATTTTAAAATGTTTAAGGGGGCACCCCCTGGCAGTGAAAATGGGTTTCTCTAGGCCCATGCAGAAGTCCAGGCCATTCTTCCAGCCAGATAGTGAGGGGGGCCCGGTGCCTTCCACACCCTTGCTATGTCTCTTTTGGCTAATGAAAGACCCAACAGCAACAAGTGACATTTGTAGACATTGCCGCCTATCCCCTCCATAACATGTAAGAGCGCTAGCTTCGGCGAGCGGGGAAGATCCCAGCCCAGCACCTCTGAGAGGCAATTGAAAACCTTAACAACAAAAAACATTCATGGAGGGTCTAAGGGGAATAATCTTTAACAACCAGGCAAACTCCAAACCCCCATCAACTACGCAAACAACAAAAGAGGAGAGAGCCGGTCAATATGTAAAGAAACTGGGAGCCAAAGAAAAGAAGACAGATTCAGCCCACTAAGTTGAGATAAATCCCATCAGCCCACCGCTTTGGCAGAACAATCATCTGGGAGTAAGGTGGATCAACTCATTGCAGTGCACCCTGTTTCAGGGGAACCATCACTGTGTATATGCAATGAGTTTGCAGCCTTCCAGAGAAAACGTCTCAAAACATAGTGGTACTGAGAAAGGTGTGAAATGCAGTGCAAAACAGAAGAGAAGTGTGATAAAAATGGCTACTTGATAACACCACCCAACTTTATTCGGTGTCAAAAAAAGTGCCAAGATTAAAAAAGCAAGTGAAAAACTGATAGTTTGAAAAAATAACTATCTTATAGCAATAGAGGTCGACATGTTTCAGCCAAAAGGTTACAGTTACCTGGCTTTCGTCAGGACCATGTATGGTGGAATGCTACTGCAGAAATGTGTGTTTACAAAACTACTTTAACAAGAACATCACCGTGACAATACCCTACCAAAATCAAACAGTCATTAATTTGTCCAGTACGCCTCCCCTTCGGCTTGGACAAGGAGAGGGGTACCAACGGATAGAGCGGGGCCTCAGAATACCGAGCAGTTGCCGGGTGAGGTGAGGCGTACTCCCACATAATGCTGAGAACACTCTGACATCCCTTAAACAACTGGACAAATCAATGACTGTTTGATTTTGGTCCAGACGAAAGCCAGGTAACTGTAAAATTTTTGGCTGAAACATGTCGGCCTCTATTGCTATAAGATAGTTATTTTTTCAAACTATCAGGTTTTTTTTTAATCTTGGCACTTTTTTTGACACCGAATAAAGTTGGGTGGTGTTATCAAGTTGCCATTTTTATCACACTTCTCTTCTATTTTGCACTGCATTTCACACCTTTCTCAGTATCACTATGTTTTGAGACTATTTCTCTGGAAGGCTGCAAACTCATTGCATATACACAGTGATGGTTCCCCTGAAATAGGGTGCACTGCAATGAGTTGTCTCACCTTACTCCCAGATGATTATGTTCTGCCAAAGCGGTGGGCTGATGGGATTTATCTCAATTTAGTGGGCTGAATCAGTCTTCTTTTCTTTGGCTCCCAGTTTCTTTACAAATTGACCGGCTCTCTCCTCTTTTGTTGTTTGCGCAATTGAAACCCCCCCTCCAGAAATGATCTAAAGAGAGATACTGCCAAACCGTGTGTAGTAAAGTACCCTCTTTTCACTCACATCGAAGATACACAGGGGAGGCAATCAACCCCGCCCTCCACAGACGCATACGTGTATAACAATTCCTATGCAGGTACTTAAATTGGACCTGGCGCACCGCTATGGCCGCTCCTCGCGGGGCAGCCAGAGCCTCCACCCAATCCTCCTCCTCTAAGGTGCCTAGATCTCCCTCCCAATCCTCCCAGAGCTTTTGGAGCTTGGAAGGGATGTGAATAACCAGGGTTTGATATATTCAAGATCTTACGATCCGGTAGTTCGCCCATAAAAACTTTGGCTTCCAGAGGACTAAACTCAGCCAAAGATTCCAATCCCGCCAAACTAGGTAGCAGAGCATGACGAAATTGCAGGTACTTGTAGAACTGGGACTTCGGCATATGAAGTTCTCCTTGAAGGTCCTGGAAGGATTTCAACACGAGACCACTCATGACGTCACCTAGGACCGATAACCCTATGTGCTCCCAGCCCCGAAATCCCGGCAAGGCCGCCAGTTGTGGCAACCGCCCATTATCCCATAGGGGGTCTCCCGCGTTCACGTGTTCCACCACCCCATCCTACACAGCACCTGCTGCCAGACCTGGAACACAACCTTTACTGCGGAAGACAAAGCTCTCCATAGTGGTGCCGAATATAATACCCGGTGAAGCGAGTGGTCTCCCAAGAGCCGCCTCTCTACTGCATATGCCGGGTCCTCCCGATCGCCATACCACCATTCATTCAATGCAAGCAGGTGAGACGCTTGATAGTATGACAGAATGTCCGGTGAAGCCAATCCCCCACAATAAGTAGATAGGAAGCACGTCCGTAAAGCCACGCGTACCCTACCCCCAACACGCAAAAACTGCCCAAGGGCCGCATTTACCTGCCAAAACCAGCGAGGTGAAATCGGCTAGGGGTGGTTCTGCAACTGATATAATAAGCGAGGGAGTGCAGGGGCATTCCTGTCTCACCCCCCGCCCAATTGAGAACACGGATGAGGCCATGCTGGCCACCCATACCGATGCCGTAAGATCTGTATATGAAAGACAAATAGGAAATAAACCGCGGCCTGAAATTCAACCGTTGTAATAAGGCGAAGAGGTATACCCAACTAAGAGAATCAAATGCCCTGTCCATATCCGCTAGCAACAATGCTGCCGGCGCTCCCAGGTGCTGGATGGCCGCCACTGCAACATGTGCCCTCCTAATATTAGGTCTACTCGCCCGCTGGGGCATAAAACCAGCCTGGTCGGGATGCACTAAAGCGGCTATATGGGGCAATAAGCGATTGGCCAGGGCCTTTGCCAGAATTTTGGCTTCCAGGTTCAAGAGGGAAATGGGCCTGTAGGACGCGTGTTGATCCGGCGGTCGGCCGGGCTTGTGAAAGACCACCCCCTTCGCATGCCTCCAAT
The DNA here is from genome assembly GCF_964204655.1 of Triturus cristatus. Classification (NCBI taxonomy): domain Eukaryota; kingdom Metazoa; phylum Chordata; class Amphibia; order Caudata; family Salamandridae; genus Triturus; species Triturus cristatus. The sequence continues at coordinate 88,273,031 of NC_140586.1, forward strand.
CCGGGGGGAGAGAGCCACGATCCCATGCCTCCCTCACCATGGGCCTTTAATGCTGGAGCAGCCCTTTAATGGCTGGTAGAGCCCGCTATGGCGGGCTCTAAGGCTATATTATATCCTTACTATGGCCTACTACTATAGGTCAATATTGCTGACGTTGATGTGGAGGCATACAACTCATTAACATGTAGCACCTTGATGTACGGCAGCATAGTAGTCAGTAGTAGTGTTTGGCAGACTGGGGTAAAGTGGGTTGTTGACATCCCCAATATAAATTCTCACAGTGCAGAATCCCTTTCTACTTGCGGATTCTGAACAGATACTCTCTTCAAACAATACTTTTCTGAAAAATTCAAATTTTGTCAAAAGCCGACCTTCACCCTTATGATCTCATGTCTTCGTGACAATAGAAGTTTCACAACTTCACGCAACTTATATTTGGACCAAGTGAAATAATTTTTGCCCTGCAATCAAATGTTCACCTGAGTAAAGTAGAACATCCGGCTGCATTTTTTCTCCTTCCACTCAGGGTTGCTCTTAGCTATGATTGGCAGATGGAAAATGTTAAAGCGCACTCCATACTACGCCCGCCGGATGTCCTGCCCTCAGACGCAGGTTTCCGGTGGGCAGGGAATATAACTGGCCGGCCATGCACCCAGTGGTGATAAAAGGCGAGAATCAGCAGCCATGAGCACAGGGCACATACTGCATCCTTCATACTGCGCTCACTCACGCACTGATTTTATTTCAACATATACTCCATAGAAATGACAGTTCCATTGGAGTAGGATGTAGTAAATTTTACTTCAGGAGAACATATTGCTCAGCCGGATAACACAATAACCTATCACATTAATGTCTGCACATTATGAACATCCTAAGACAGCTATAAGCCTTGAATCATGAATGCACATACATTTCCTATTCACATCCCCCTTGGGGCAGGCAGGGCAAGGGACCAGCAAACATGGATTGCTCGAAGCAAAGAAAGGTTTTTGAGATGAATGCAACGTTCACAGGAATGACACATTCAGTCTTTATAAGGTAAACACCAGGGAGCCGCTTAGTGCAATGCCCCCACCGGGTCACCCCGTGACGATTTGGTTATGCCCCATGAAACATCAGTGGGATGTAAGGTAGGGCTAGACGGCCAAGACCACTGGCAGGACAGTCCCCCTCTAACCAGCCCCATACCCAAAGAACCTTTATGTAAGAGGGTTTTGATAATAAACTCAGGGGCACTGTAACCTTTGTGCACCATTCTTTGGTGTTTTTCAGCCACAGGGCGAGGCGGTCACCGGTGTCTGTGCCATCTCCCCACCAAAGAGTTTTTCAGTAGCTATCCTCAGCAGGAGCTGTGCACCTTCTCATCTGATGTGCACAACACACCCAATAACCTTCCAGTGGAAAGACCTAGCTCTGGTCTTGCATGCTGCATGGTCTCACTGATGGCCCCAGCGGCAGCTCAGACCAAGAACCATTTATTTGCTGTGTACCCATCACACACCCAGGAATAGAGGCGATACTCACCTTATGTAGAATCATTCAATTTTGCTGCCCTTTAAAGGCCCAGGATAGTGCATGATAGCGGGCAATTATTTGATAGCGGAATTACCAATCTATACTGAAGACGCCAAACTAGGAGTGTTTTCAACTATGCCTCTGCAACCGTATCTATTACAGAGTATTTACTCACTGGTTGACCACACCAGTGCCCTATAGCATGTATGACCAGACAACACCCAGGCACCAGGTTTCCAATCGATCTGGCAGCGTAAATACTAGGCCAAGACTACGTTTCCTTCCAACCAGAAGGCTACCACGTCCCTGCTCATCCTCCTTTTCTGCCCTTGGATGGATGTTCCCTCCTGTCCCCTTTTGCATCCTCATAGCTTGTATAGGACTCTATACCTTAAAGATGGCGCCTCTGGCTCCACATTCCTGGACCAGGAGTCAACCTTGACTGACGGTACAAATAGATGAGCCCACAGATTGGTTGATGATAGTTTCTGTATTGAGTGACGTGTGCATTGCCAGGCTTTGAGGGGCAATGAGGGTCCCCTAGGGGCAGCTCACGCTTTTACAACTCCTGCCCCCTCTGTCCCATTCTCATGACCCCTTCCGGCTAGTTGTTCACCCCCAGCTGCCAGGCTCAAGGGGAAGCAAAGGATGCTGGGAAACCTCACAAGGGAAGAGGCAATAGCCCAGCCCATACCAAATGGAATGGCCCTCAGCCCTGCACGGTGGATTGACCAATGATGCCCCTCCACTACTGGCAGGGGGCTTGATCCAAAAAATTCAGCCACCCTCCTAATTAGTAAAGTTGGTGATGATTGAGGTGAATGTACACAAACTTCACTAGGAGTAAAAACTACGGTGTGGTAGGTGCTGTAGCGCCTCAGATAACCCGGAAGTACTTCACTTTGCAAGATTAACACTAGAAAGGCCTTGGTATGTTTGTCTTGCAGCACTGAATGCTTTTTCAAAGGCAGGCTGTGAAAGGTCAGAAAGCTTCCTTACAGCTACTGATAATTCTTTTAAAATATTAACTTTTCCTTTCTCTGACTCAAACGTGAAGGCGCTTTGTAACTTGAGGCTTTGTGACACTCGCCTTGAGGTACAGGAGAGCGTAAAAGGAGGAGGCTGTGGAGTGTCAATGTTTTAGGACACAATTAAATAAAAACACCTTTGTGGGTTACAAACATTTCACAACATAACTGCAGCATTGAAAGATAGCTGGACTCATTAAGAGGCCACTGGTAAGTGTAGGGGTAATACGAAGCCCAGAAAATACAGCTGTGGGGTGGTATTTATCAGTCGTGGTATTACTTATCCATTATGAATGCTTAACTCAAAATGAGGAATAACATGGTAATAACACATTTCCACCGTTTCTGAGCTGCAAAACCGTTAATGTTAATGTTACTGGGTATTTATAGAGCGCACTGCTACTCCCAAGAGTTTCCCGGCGCTAAAAGAAAAGAAGACCAATGACAAAACACAACTGTGGAGCCCCAAGGCCGCTGATCAATTATACAAACAGCCAAGTTTTGAGCTTGCGGCGAAAACTCAGAAGATCCCCCTCCTGACGCAGATCAAGAGGTAAGCTATTCCAGAGCCAGGAGGCCGCTACTTGGAAGGAACGTCCACCCAATCGAGAGCGAAGAAACCTTGTGGTCTGTGACAAAAATGAATTAGAGGACTGCATGTTTCGAGAGGGAACATAGAGCTGACATCTATTTCTCAAGTACGGAGCCCCAATGTTATGGATGGCCTTATAGGCCAACACCAAAGCCTTGAAGTTCACCCTCTTGCGTACTGGAAGCCAGTGCAAGGACCTAAGGTGTGGGGTCATATGGGTCCTGAAGTCAACCATAAGTATGGCTCTAGCCGCGGCATTCTGTACCACCTAAAGGCGGCTGATCAGATAGTCCGGCAGGCCAAGGTGTAGAACGTTGACATAATCAAGACGCGACAAGATCAATGCTTGCACAACTATCTTCCTATGGGATACTGAAAGTAACGGGAGAAAATTGCGCATCATTTTCAATAGGCCGAAACAGGTGCCTGCTACCGTCTGGACTTGGGATTTCATGGACATATCAGAATATTGCAGTATTTTCTCATCAAAACCGTGCCAGGTTTTACCCGATAACATTTAAAGTGCAGTATTTCCACTCCAGTTGAAATCCTGATCCAAATTCAGATTCCCACATTTTAGCCATACATTTGTTAAGTGCTTATAAGAGCACTTTCTTTTTTCTAGTAACCCCCCACCACCACACTATAAGAGAAACACTCATTAAATACACTCTGTTCAGGTAGCATTTGTGTTTTTCACAGCCATATGTCTTTAGCCGGTGGATGTCGATGGCCAGCACCCCCCACTCTCAAAGCTGTTCTAGCCCCATTGCACACTTGTGTAGCATCTTGATTTGCAACTCTGCACATCCCCATTCGGACTCTGACAAAAACTGGGAGAGTTTATCTCTGTGTAAATTGATGATACAGAGTTATTGAAATGGCCGCATAATACTACTGCTGGCAACATTGTCAAGTAAGAGGGCTCCGAGGTTACTGGATGAAGAGATTTGTCCAGGGTCACTTATCGAATTTGGGTGGGGAATCCGGTAGAGGTCCTGAGATCAACCTGCTCTTAATTTGCTAAGTTTAGCCACCAACGAGCTACAAGCATAATGCGGATTCATTAACAAAAACATTCTTATAAATTCACTCTGTGAGCTACAGTAAATGACAAATAATGAGACCCAAAATAGAGTCTTGACTCGACAATGTGGTAATCAGAGCCGTGGCACAATCAGAATCCATGCAGATCTGGAACAATGGCGTCCTGGGAGGGCTGATTCAAAGCTCTGGCATACAGAAACACACAGACTGCAAAAAATAAGATTTAATAGCCCTGGGAAAATATCTAAGCAGCTGATGGCACGTTTGCAAAAAAGATACGCGCGATGAGCAGTGTTTAAAAATTTATTTAAACGATATATAGGCCTCATTACGATATTAGTCAAACACTGTTCGGTCGGACTCCCATTGATTTCAATGGGAGCCTGTGTTCCGACCGACAACAGGCTCCGATTGAAAAAAGGGATGGTTGGGGAAACCTTGCACCCTGTAGCGGGCACCTCATGGTGCTTGCCACACTGCATGGCTGTAAAGAGGTAACCCATGGGTACCCCCATGGGTCTCAACCGGAGGCCTCCAGGTGAAGGTGGGCCTGCTTAGGGGCCCCAAAGTCAATTCCCGATAGCAGTTTTGTGTCGGGCAGAGCGGGTCGGAAAGGCTTTCTGAATCCAACATTGTAATAGGTCGTTCGGAAACGCGGTCCATAGACCTGTACGATTCGGCTCAGTCTGACTCAGAGTATCCAAATGCCAGTCGGAGCTGAGTCGGAAATACTGAATGATTACCTTTCCATCGTAATTGGTTGGTCGGAAAAGTTTGAGTTGATCGGAAACATAGGTTCCGAGACGGGTTAGGTAAATACGAATGCCGTTCGGAGCGTTTACGACCGACATCATAATCAGCCCCTCTGTCACAAACACTGACTGGCTGGACACAGGTTGTGAGTAAAATGCCGTGAACAAAACACAGAAGGAGTTATTTACCAAAGATTTGCATGGGCATACTGGGGATGCAAAGCAACACGAACCATTACTTCACTTTACTTATTACAAAATCCTGCAGCCACAGCTCAAAAGTTGCACAGCACCACCTACGGGCCAGCGCAGTCCTTTTAAATACCCCCCACAGGGTTCTCAATTACTTGGCCCTGTACTGGTGCATTCTGGGATGAATTACTTCTTAGAATGAGTTAATAGTGATAAAGAACCAAACATGTCACTGAAATAATTTCCCAATCTGCCCTTCTGTCTGTCCTTCCCCCTCCTCATTTGATTTGGTTCTACTCACCCTTCTCCCCACTGTTCTCTCGGGTCTTTCTCTTTTCATTTCTCTCCCATGGTGTAGGTCTCCCACTCACTGTCTTCCCCTTGTGGCCAATATCATCAGCTTTCTTCCCCCTATTCTCTACATCCTTTCTGGGACATTTCTAAATCCTTTTCTTCACCTTGTGCTCTCCGATATCCCTCATCATCCTCTTCCACCTTCTCTGTCTACCTTCCTTCATCTGTATACTGTGCTACTTCAGTCTGGTATCTCGCCTCAATCATTCTTCCCTTTTATTTTCTGAACTGTATCTCACCCTATCTCCTTCCCTTGCCCTCTCTTTCATTTCACTTCTTCACGCTGTGTTCCCGCACCTCCTTTCGCACTGTGCTCCCTAATATTCCTCACGCCGCTTCAGCTGTCTCATCTCACTGATCGTCCCTCTGTAATCTCGCCTCTTTCTCATCCTGCTCTTTTCCCTGTGATCTGGGGCCATGCTATACGCTGTTCTGAAAAAGCGAACTGCCTCCTTTATCAATGCATGTTCTATGAAAAAGAACCATTCAAATATCTACGACCAGATCCCTGACTCAAGCTTAGCCCTCCTGTCCATTAACAAAACTAAGCTAGGACACTATGTCGCAAGGTTATCCCATTGGGATATGGGATTCTCAGCTGAAGATATAACTAAAGTACCGGAGGAGGACTAAGTTGTTTTTAAGAAATTGTTTGTGACGAAAAGTTTAAAGAATTTGCAGCTCCTGAATGCGAACTACTTCTCGTCTCCCCCACCCCAACCTTCACATGCTTATTTTTATTATTATCTAGGCCTCTAAAAGGAGCATTCATGGATGCCTTCATTGGAGCAACCTCTAAAATCACAGTAAACCACAAAAATCGCAGACAATCAAACACTGTGCCAACCAACTACCACACCCTCCAATCCCAATGCCAAAGACAAATGCAACAGCTTCAACAACTTCTTCTGCAAAACAAAATGTAGACAATCTGACAAACCAACAGCACCAACTCTACATCCCTCTCACCACCTATCCAACGAGGTATGACTTCACAAAGAAAATCCTTCAATCACTTTCTTACACAGACCTCACTGACCTCCTCAACTCCATCACAGCCAACTCCTGTGAGGATCATGCCCTGTTATTGTCCTTCAACACAGTCCATTAAGGAGAAGATTGTTCTTTCCTGCTCAATGTCATCAGAACATCCCTTGCCTAAGGCATCTGCCAGAAGCCCTCAAGACTGTCCAGATCCTCCCTCTCCTTATGTAACCCACCTTAGATCATTATGACCTTGACAACTGTCCACCCATCACCTGCCTACCCATCAAGACCATTGAGAAAAAAGTCTTAAAAAAACTGCAAGAACACATGAATACCAATCATCTCCATCATCCCTGCCAATCAGGTTTCAGATTACGCTGCAGCAAGGATACAGCTACCATGCAGGTAGTAGATGACCCCATCTTAAACACAGACAAGCATGATCCCAACATCCTGATTCTTTTGGGCCTTGCTTCCTTTCACACAATCAACTAAACTACACTCATGTATACTCTAACACCTCAACTGGATTTGGTTGTAATTTCCTCCAGAAGTACTCATCCTACCTACCCAACCACCACCAGGTCCCTCTGTCATGAATCTGACGCGTGATGGAGTCTTTGGCTGTGGGTCAGTCCAGTAGCCCAGGTTTTCACTGTTTTAGTCTGCCAGAGTTATGGGCAACCCCATCCGAAGTTGCGTTGCTGCAGACACTAGTCATTGCTCAGCAGACGATGTCTCCATGAAAAGGTCCTGAATGGAGGAAAACATCTGAAGACAAACACTCCAGAAAGGACACGGACGTCCTGGACTGGAGAGCTGACCAATGCTGACCAGGCCTCAAGGTCAGAGGCACCGCTGGAAAGGAAGAGGTCTTTCCAAAAGAATTCCATGGAGAAACACAGAGAATACTGGAGGAACAGGATAACCAAGATGGAAGAAGGATAAGATAACTGGCAAAACCCCAGCAGAAAACTGATATTCACTCTGGAGCACTAGGACAAGACAACAAGTCTGCACAAAGTGTTGTGATGCAACAAATGAACAAATTTCCCTCCTTTTATAGATTAAAGGAAAAGGAAATTCCCAACACTCCATACTGCATTTAGAAAAAGGTTATACACTTCAGTAGTGTGATGGGCATCTTATGTTAAGTAAAATATTATTCCTCAGAAATCCTCACAAGAAATTCTGGGAGAGAGAAAGGACTGGAAGTATGGAGTCGCCAATGGGCATCTCCTGAGAGACTCCCCCGGGGAGGGTAAAAGTACCATAGGGATTGACATAGGTGGGCCGGCCCCTAGAAGCTAAGTGCCTGCCAGCACTCTCATACACCTCCAAGCTCTGCGGGAACCATGCATTTCGTCCTCCTGAGATAGCCTCGGGCACAGATATTAAGCGAGATGCCAGCTGCAGTGCAACACCCTCAAGATTTCAGAAGCTACCCGTCATATGCGCCCGTCCATCCATCCTGGCCCATCTCTTCTCTAAACCTCAATGGAGATCCTTGGAATCTTACACAGCAGCATCAAAATGTTACAACAATGGCATACTCTGTTTTTCAATATATATGTAAATAGACCTTTGTGAATCATTGATCAACTGTGGCTAGGCTTACCAAGATTGATATTCTCGTATCAATCCAACCAATGAATTGTTTTTAATGTTTTCTCTCTCTAAACACTATTTGGAATCCTTTCCCACCCCTTTCACTAAGAGCACCCCCTTCTGCACGTTCCCCTTGAGCAACCTCTTTCTGTCTCCTTCATTGTTTCTAGAACGCAGGAAGATACCTACTGCTAGTCTAACTATGATTGAATAAAATTAATGTTACTTTGGAATCTATTGGTTGTTGCACATTATTAAATTGAATGTTTTGACTACTGTGAGCTGACATTATGCATGCTCAAAAATTGTTTATAAAGTTTACTGGTGTTTTGATTGATCCTATTCAAAGAAAGGTTTAGAACCATTGTTTTATGTACCAATTTGAGCCCAGGTCCAAGACTATAATTGGGTCACCCCATTTTCATAATAGACAACAATGGCATACAGCGCAACCTGCAATTCTCCTCAAAACTCGACATTCAACAACTCAAGTTCTAGCTTGAATGTCCAGAATCTACCTGAAAGTCACCCCACCAAAACGTTGGCCTCAAAGTTTGGTAGATGGGATACTCCCTCAAAAAAGTGTCTGATAGTTCATTCACTATCCTACAAGTGCCTTAGGTTATAATGCGCATGTAACATGGTGGATCAGACATTCCCAACATTTAGGACAGAGTAACCCACACGCCAAACTCTAAATAAATCCCCCAAAATACCTTATATTTGGCAACAACAATAAAATGACAGTGAAAACGTTTGTTTGACAACATGAATCTAGATTACTTTAATCCGAAACTATTGACAATTGTCAAGTCACTCGAATTTACCCTTGACAGCGTTTCTTCCTGTAAGAAACACTTCACCAGGAAAAATTAAAATAGCATGGTCCCAATGACCCCACCTGAACATAATTTAACTACACCTGCCTGAAATCAACTTCACCAAGGAAGTCAAAGCCCCTCAACATTTTTATCGGAAGGAGACAATGCCTGAGAGACACTGTGCTTACCCCCCTGAAGGAATTCTACTCACTGCAGCATGCTTGTCTAAGTCCAGGAGAAATTCAATCATAATTTCGTCATTCTGATGCAATATCAGCTGTATGCCAAAATTACCTTAAAGACTAGCTGCATCGTTTGCTAAGCCACAATAAATAGCAACCTTGTCAATCAAATCAATCAGGGGAAATGTAAGTGCACTACTCACCCGTGAGGGTCTCAAGGCGCTGGGGAGGAGGTGGGGTTAAGCAGCTCCATTCAGTTGAAGAGCCATGTCTTCAGTGTCTTCCTGAAGATGTTCAGGGAGGGGGTGCTTCTGATGTGGATTGGGAGTTCGTTCCAGGTCTTGGCCGCGATGTAGGAGAAAGCTCTTCCCCCTGTTCTGGCTCTGCGTATCCGCGGGATTACAGAAAGGGCGAGGTTGATGGATCGGAGGTTTCACTTGGGTGCGTGGAAGGAGAGTCTCTTGTTGAGGTATTTGGGTCCGGTGTTGTGAAGGCATTTGTAGGCGTGGGTGAGTACATTGTTTATCCATCTCTGGTGGATCATGACTTACCTGCAGCCAAGAGGCTGCTAGACTAGAGATGAAGATGTGTGAGAAAGACTGGAAAACAGGCCTTCTCCATCACTGATTTTAAGATTTGAAACAATATCCCCATAACCCTCAGAACTTCGGGGCCCGATTACGCGCCCCTTCAAAGAACACTGCATTGCTCCAACTTAGATGCCCCCTGTATTTCCTACAGTAGCCAGACTCTTTCCTAGAACTCTGACATTTCTCTTCGATCATATTCTTGAGCACTGGTCTTGTACAGCACTCAGTGGCACTGTTTTGGTTCACACTACATATATACCCATACATCTATGTGTTCAAGGGGACATGAATATCTGGTTTGTCAAATCAAACCTCGCCAAAACAAGATTCCTGGTCTAGCACGTCTCGTTTGTACTCAAGTTGTCTCCTATCTCAACCGAGCTAGACTCACCTCAGATGCAATCTTGGCTCCACCAGGAATTATTACATTAAGGGGAAATCAAATCTCCTCGCAACATGGAGTAAACACCCACTTGTCTCTTTCAAGTTTAGCCTTCCCACCAGGAGCAGTGTTACAACAACAAACACCAATAGGGCACCCAGTGGAGCTAGCCTGACCTTGTTGCACTGGACTCTCACCTACCTGGCTACTCACCACTCTTCAAGTCGTGCACACAGCGAAAACCGCTTAAGCCGCATTCAAACCCTTCCGTTGAAGCCTCGCACTGGAGCGCTTTACGGTAATAACCTTCTTTTAGGAGTTCAGCGAATTGTCATCTGAACTCCTCTTTCACCTAAATAGTGGGCAATACCCCTATTTATCATCACTATATACTCTTAAGGTCCTGATGAAAGCCCCCATGACCCTGCGGGGCAAATAAGGGGCTGAAACATGTCGACCCACTTTTTGGACTGATTGTGCAGCGGACACATTACACGCCCATCCTGCACAACTTCCTGCCATTTTATTCTTTTCCCATGCACCAGACAAAAATAAAAATTATAGTCTAGGTAGCACGAGGAAATATCTTTCCTCCTTTTTAACACACTGATTCACTGGACACGAGCACTTCATCCTATATATTTTTTATCTCTGATCACTACTGCAAATATCCAAATATCCAGTGGTTCCCTCCGGGTGGAGGAAGCATAAACTAAACCCAATGATGATGCGGTCACGTTATGTAGGCGGAGAATCAAGATATACCGCCATCCAAACCATCTAAACGTGAATGAGGGTTTTTAAGGAACAGTTGAAAAACCATATAACCCTGGATAACAGGTACAAGTGATCCATTCTATTTTGATTACAAACTACTGACTGGAAGGTGAATGGATCACGTTTCCTTCTATCTCCCTCACAATTGATTGACTACAATTGATTACTCCAGACAGAATATTCACCTTTCAGTTACTCTGACAAAATACCTGTCCATGGATTACTATGACAGAATACCTGTTCATTGATTACTCTGAATAGAATACATGTCCATTGATTACTCTGAATAGAATACCTGTCCATGGATTACTATGACAGAATACCTGTCCATTGATTACTATGACAGAATACCTGTCCATTGATTACTCTGAATAGAATACCTGTCCATGGATTACTATGACAGAATACCTGTCCATGGATTACTCTGAATAGAATACCTGTCCATTGATTACTCTGAATAGAATACCTGTCCATTGATTACTCTGAATAGAATACCTGTCCATTGATTACTCTGAATAGAATACCTGTCTATTGATTACTCTGAATAGAATACCTGTCCATGGATTACTATGACAGAATACCTGTCCATGGATTACTCTGAATAGAATACCTGTCCATTGATTACTCTGAATAGAATACATGTCCATTGATTACTCTGAATAGAATACCTGTCCATTGATTACTCTGAATAGAATACCTGTCCATTGATTACTCTGAATAGAATACCTGTCCATTGATTACTCTGAATAGAATACCTGTCCATTGATTACTCTGAATAGAATACATGTCCATGGATTACTATGACAGAATACCTGTCCATTGATTACTCTGAATAGAATACCTGTCCATTGATTACTCTGAATAGAATACCTGTCCATTGATTACTCTGAATAGAATACATGTCCATTGATTACTCTGAATAGAATACCTGTCCATTGATTACTCTGAATAGAATACCTGTCCATGGATTACTATGACAGAATACCTGTCCATGGATTACTATGACAGAATACCTGTCCATTGATTACTCTGAATAGAATGCATGTCCATGGATTACTATGACAGAATACCTGTTCATTGATTACTCTGAATAGAATACCTGTCCATTGATTACTCTGAATAGAATACATGTCCATTGATTACTCTGAATAGAATACCTGTCCATTGATTACTCTGAATAGAATACCTGTCCATTGATTACTATGACAGAATACCTGTCCATGGATTACTATGACAGAATACCTGTCCATTGATTACTCTGAATAGAATACCTGTCCATGGATTACTATGACAGAATACCTGTCCATTGATTACTCTGAATAGAATACCTGTCCATTGATTACTCTGAATAGAATACCTGTCCATGGATTACTATGACAGAATACCTGTCCATGGATTACTATGACAGAATACCTGTCCATTGATTACTCTGAATAGAATACATGTCCATGGATTACTATGACAGAATACCTGTCCATTGATTACTCTGAATAGAATACCTGTCCATTGATTACTCTGAATAGAATACATGTCCATTGATTACTCTGAATAGAATACCTGTCCATTGATTACTCTGAATAGAATACCTGTCCATTGATTACTCTGAATAGAATACATGTCCATGGATTACTATGACAGAATACATGTCCATGGATTACTATGACAGAATACCTGTCCATTGATTACTCTGAATAGAATACATGTCCATGGATTACTATGACAGAATACCTGTTCATTGATTACTCTGAATAGAATACCTGTCCATTGATTACTCTGAATAGAATACCTGTCCATTGATTACTCTGAATAGAATACCTGTCCATGGATTACTATGACAGAATACCTGTCCATGGATTACTATGACAGAATACCTGTCCATTGATTACTCTGAATAGAATACCTGTCCATTGATTACTCTGAATAGAATACCTGTCCATTGATTACTCTGAATAGAATACATGTCCATTGATTACTCTGAATAGAATACCTGTTCATTGATTACTCTGAATAGAACACCTGTCCATTGATTACTCTGAATAGAATACCTGTCCATGGATTACTATGACAGAATACCTGTCCATTGATTACTCTGAAAAGAATACATGTCCATGGATTACTATGACAGAATACCTGTCCATTGATTACTCTGAATAGAATACCTGTCCATTGATTACTCTGAATAGAATACCTGTCCATTGATTACTCTGAATAGAATACCTGTCCATTGATTACTCTGAATAGAATACCTGTCCATGGATTACTCTGAATAGAATACCTGTCCATTGATTACTCTGAATAGAATACCTGTCCATTGATTACTCTGAATAGAATACCTGTCCATTGATTACTCTGAATAGAATACATGTCCATGGATTACTATGACAGAATACCTGTCCATTGATTACTCTGAATAGAATACCTGTCCATTGATTACTCTGAATAGAATACCTGTCTATTGATTACTCTGAATAGAATACCTGTCCATGGATTACTATGACAGAATACCTGTCCATGGATTACTCTGAATAGAATACCTGTCCATTGATTACTCTGAATAGAATACATGTCCATTGATTACTCTGAATAGAATACCTGTCCATTGATTACTCTGAATAGAATACCTGTCCATTGATTACTCTGAATAGAATACCTGTCCATTGATTACTCTGAATAGAATACATGTCCATGGATTACTATGACAGAATACCTGTCCATTGATTACTCTGAATAGAATACCTGTCCATGGATTACTATGACAGAATACCTGTCCATGGATTACTATGACAGAATACCTGTCCATTGATTACTCTGAATAGAATGCATGTCCATGGATTACTATGACAGAATACCTGTTCATTGATTACTCTGAATAGAATACCTGTCCATTGATTACTCTGAATAGAATACATGTCCATTGATTACTCTGAATAGAATACCTGTCCATTGATTACTCTGAATAGAATACCTGTCCATTGATTACTATGACAGAATACCTGTCCATGGATTACTATGACAGAATACCTGTCCATTGATTACTCTGAATAGAATACCTGTCCATGGATTACTATGACAGAATACCTGTCCATTGATTACTCTGAATAGAATACCTGTCCATTGATTACTCTGAATAGAATACCTGTCCATGGATTACTATGACAGAATACCTGTCCATGGATTACTATGACAGAATACCTGTCCATTGATTACTCTGAATAGAATACATGTCCATGGATTACTATGACAGAATACCTGTCCATTGATTACTCTGAATAGAATACCTGTCCATTGATTACTCTGAATAGAATACATGTCCATTGATTACTCTGAATAGAATACCTGTCCATTGATTACTCTGAATAGAATACCTGTCCATTGATTACTCTGAATAGAATACATGTCCATGGATTACTATGACAGAATACATGTCCATGGATTACTATGACAGAATACCTGTCCATTGATTACTCTGAATAGAATACATGTCCATGGATTACTATGACAGAATACCTGTTCATTGATTACTCTGAATAGAATACCTGTCCATTGATTACTCTGAATAGAATACCTGTCCATTGATTACTCTGAATAGAATACCTGTCCATGGATTACTATGACAGAATACCTGTCCATGGATTACTATGACAGAATACCTGTCCATTGATTACTCTGAATAGAATACCTGTCCATTGATTACTCTGAATAGAATACCTGTCCATTGATTACTCTGAATAGAATACATGTCCATTGATTACTCTGAATAGAATACCTGTTCATTGATTACTCTGAATAGAACACCTGTCCATTGATTACTCTGAATAGAATACCTGTCCATGGATTACTATGACAGAATACCTGTCCATTGATTACTCTGAAAAGAATACATGTCCATGGATTACTATGACAGAATACCTGTCCATTGATTACTCTGAATAGAATACCTGTCCATTGATTACTCTGAATAGAATACCTGTCCATTGATTACTCTGAATAGAATACCTGTCCATGGATTACTATGACAGAATACCTGTCCATTGATTACTCTGAATAGAATACCTGTCCATTGATTACTCTGAATAGAATACCTGTCCATTGATTACTCTGAATAGAATACATGTCCATGGATTACTATGACAGAATACCTGTCCATTGATTACTCTGAATAGAATACCTGTCCATTGATTACTCTGAATAGAATACCTGTCCATTGATTACTCTGAATAGAATACATGTCCATTGATTACTCTGAATAGAATACCTGTCCATTGATTACTCTGAATAGAATACCTGTCCATTGATTACTCTGAATAGAATACCTGTCCATGGATTACTATGACAGAATACCTGTCCATGGATTACTATGACAGAATACCTGTCCATTGATTACTCTGAATAGAATACCTGTCCATTGATTACTCTGAATAGAACACATGTCCATTGATTACTCTGAATAGAATACATGTCCATGGATTACTCTGAATAGAATACATGTCCATTGATTACTCTGAATAGAATACCTGTCCATTGATTACTCTGAATAGAATACCTGTCCATTGATTACTCTGAATAGAATACCTGTCCATTGATTACTCTGAATAGAATACCTGTCCATTGATTACTCTGAATAGAATACCTGTCCATTGATTACTCTGAATAGAATACCTGTCCATGGATTACTATGACAGAATACCTGTCCATTGATTACTCTGAATAGAATACCTGTCCATTGATTACTCTGAATAGAATACCTGTCCATTGATTACTCTGAATAGAATACATGTCCATGGATTACTATGACAGAATACATGTCCATTGATTACTCTGAATAGAATACCTGTCCATTGATTACTCTGAATAGAATACCTGTCCATTGATTACTCTGAATAGAATACCTGTCCATGGATTACTATGACAGAATACCTGTCCATGGATTACTATGACAGAATACCTGTCCATTGATTACTCTGAATAGAATACCTGTCCATTGATTACTCTGAATAGAACACATGTCCATTGATTACTCTGAATAGAATACATGTCCATGGATTACTCTGAATAGAATACATGTCCATGGATTACTATGAAAGAATACCTGTTCATTGATTACTCTGAATAGAATACATGTCCATTGATTACTCTGAATAGAATACCTGTTCATTGATTACTCTGAATAGAATACATGTCCATTGATTACTCTGAATAGAATACCTGTCCATTGATTACTCTGAATAGAATACCTGTCCATTGATTACTATGACAGAATACCTGTCCATTGATTACTCTGAATAGAATACCTGTCCATGGATTACTATGACAGAATACCTGTCCATTGATTACTATGACAGAATACCTGTCCATTGATTACTCTTAATAGAATACCTGTCCATTGATTACTCTGAATAGAATACCTGTCCATTGATTACTCTGAATAGAATACCTGTCCATTGATTACTCTGAATAGAATACCTGTCCATGGATTACTATGACAGAATACCTGTCCATTGATTACTCTGAATAGAATACATGTCCATGGATTACTATGACAGAATACCTGTCCATTGATTACTCTGAATAGAATACCTGTCCATTGATTACTCTGAATAGAATACCTGTCCATTGATTACTCTGAATAGAATACATGTCCATTGATTACTCTGAATAGAATACCTGTCCATTGATTACTCTGAATAGAATACCTGTCCATTGATTACTCTGAATAGAATACCTGTCCATTGATTACTCTGAATAGAATACCTGTCCATGGATTACTATGACAGAATACCTGTCCATTGATTACTCTGAATAGAATACATGTCCATGGATTACTATGACAGAATACCTGTCCATTGATTACTCTGAATAGAATACCTGTCCATTGATTACTCTGAATAGAATACATGTCCATTGATTACTCTGAATAGAATACCTGTTCATTGATTACTCTGAATAGAACACCTGTCCATTGATTACTCTGAATAGAATACCTGTCCATTGATTACTCTGAATAGAATACCTGTCCATGGATTACTCTGAATAGAATACCTGTCCATGGATTACTATGACAGAATACCTGTCCATTGATTACTCTGAATGGAATACCTGTCCATTGATTACTCTGAATAGAATACCTGTCCATTGATTACTCTGAATAGAATACCTGTCCATTGATTACTCTGAATAGAATACCTGTCCATGGATTACTATGACAGAATACCTGTCCATTGATTACTCTGAATAGAATACCTGTCCATGGATTACTATGACAGAATACCTGTCCATTGATTACTCTGAATAGAATACATGTCCATGGATTACTATGACAGAATACCTGTCCATTGATTACTCTGAATAGAAAACATGTCCATTGATTACTCTGAATAGAATACCTGTCCATTGATTACTCTGAATAGAATACCTGTCCATGGATTACTATGACAGAATACCTGTCCATTGATTACTCTGAATAGAATACCTGTCCATGGATTACTATGACAGAATACCTGTCCATTGATTACTCTGAATAGAATACATGTCCATGGATTACTATGACAGAATACCTGTCCATTGATTACTCTGAATAGAAAACATGTCCATTGATTACTCTGAATAGAATACCTGTCCATTGATTACTCTGAATAGAATACATGTCCATTGATTACTCTGAATAGAATACCTGTTCATTGATTACTCTGAATAGAACACCTGTCCATTGATTACTCTGAATAGAATACCTGTCCATTGATTACTCTGAATAGAATACCTGTCCATTGATTACTCTGAATAGAATACATGTCCATTGATTACTCTGAACAGAATACATGTCCATTGATTACTCTGAACAGAATACATGTCCGTTGATTAGTCCGAACAGAACAGCTGTCCATCGGTTACTCCAAAAAGGGCACCTATCCATTGATTACTCGGAAGAAAATGCTGGCCCACTGTTCTCCCTGAACAGAATAGCTGCCCAGTGTTTATTCCAAATACAACACCTGACCAGTGACTACTCTAAACAGAATAGCTGGCAAGTGACTACTATGCACAGAATACCTGCCTGCTGATTACTCCAACCCGAATACCGGCCTATCGATTGCTAGGAACAGAATAACTTCATCAATTACTCTGAACAGAATACCTGCATATCGATTTCTCCGACGGAATACCAGTACATTAGCACTCCCTCCAGAATGCCTGTCCAATGAGTACTCCCTAGAGAATACCTGTGCATTGATTACTCTGGACACAATAGCTGTTTTGAGTACTCCCTGCAGAATGCCTAGCCCCTAATTACTCAATAGAATACCTGCCCACTTTTTCTGCCTGCCCTTCGATTACTCCAAACAGAATCTCTGTCCAGTGGCTACTCTGAACAGAATATTTGCTCTCTCATACTTTGCCCATTTTCACTCTGTCCCTCGCTCTCGCTCTCTGTCTCTCTCGACCTTGGGTCGGCAGAGAGTGCTGTACACATACCCAACCTTACACAGCACTTCCCAGCGTCCCCGTCGAAGGCTTCCATCTCCGTCGCCCTCTTGCTTTCTCCAGATTGCTTCTCTCTCTTATCTTTTGCTCTTCTCAGGGTGAAACGAGGTAAACGTCTGAAGGTGGCAGGGGTGGCATCTGGGGCGCCCGGTTCCTTAGCGGTCTCTTTCCACAAGATAAGAGAAGGATCTTGTAAGCGGCCTTCGGCTGTTTACAAAGTGCACACACTATATATAAATGCCCTTTGTAACTCGGCGATAGTTTTAAGTCTTGCTTTTTTGAAATGTAGGAAGAGGTCAGGACATAGGGCTAATGCACAGGTTGCTAAGCCCTTAGCATAACCCCGGGGCCGGTTTTGCTGTGATGTGTAGCAAGGTAATTCCTTAGAGTGAAAGTAATAATGTATGTCACTGTTTGCCAAGCGTGTGGGCACCAAGACGTATTTCTGACAGCTGAGAGTCACGAGGGGGTGCACAAGCAGGCAGCCCCCCACATGCTAGCGCCGTCTGGAGTGCTATTATCTGCAAAGTCTGGCTGCCCAAGCAGGGAGAAACAAGCCCTAGCAAAGCCAACAACAGCTCTTGCGTTGGCCACCAGCCTTTTGGCTTTACCAATGCTTGTATTGTTTAGTCATTGTTTTTTGTAAAGCCTTATTGTTAGAGGGAACTACCAGGCCCTCTCCAGTATCTAAAAAAGAAATGACTAGAATTAAATATTTCTGTTTTTATGCAATAGCCTCCAAAGGCAACAGCTTTGTGTGCAGATGTGCTCTTTGTGGAAGAGGCTAAAGGCCGTCACTCACAGTGGAATGAACCACTAGGGCAGGGGGGTGACCGATTGCCACACGCGCTATGCTGAAATGGGTGAAATTAAAATGTGAACGACAACAGCAACTCAATAGATGAGGACAGCCGTCGAAATGGTCCTTAGCAGTATATTCATAATTGTAGTAAAATCAAAAGGTCCTGACTAACACGTGACATAAAAAAGCCAAGTATCAGCAAAGTCAATAGGACCTCCCTTCACCTGCTGGTATGATGATTATTTTTATTGCAAGCATATATCACAACTATAAGCAAGCAGTGACAAAGCCAATGGGTCTTGCCTTTGGGGGTGATTAGTTTGCCAATGTATTTTTGGCAATGCTGCACAGCATCTGCAAGATGAAAAAAGATTTAAAAAAAGGCTTGATTAGGCGAATGCAGCAGGCATGTCGTTTTATAGGCGGGAAGACGCATCACACAAGCACACACATACAAAATGACAGACACTTTTTTCTATTTACCAATTCAAGATGGATCGGTAAATAAACATTTTTAGAAGTAGTGCCAAAGTGGATTTTTTTTAAGGTGGAGAGGGTTATCCCATCCAAAATATAATAGAAAATATAAAATTATAAAATAAAAACAGAGGGCATGGAAGTGGTGGGAATAAGATGAGTGGGTGGAGGAAAGTAACAGGGAGTGGGCAGGTGGTGCTCGAGTTCGTCCCCACTGTTGTCCAAACCCTATTTACTGCATACTTCCACCAGTGCTCAATTTCTGTAAACAGGCCTTTTAAATCTTGTTATTATGTGGTCACATTTACTGTACATTCAAAGACAGAGGTCAAATTTCAGGCTCTGTATTCCAAGGAGCTTGGCGTTTACTTTTCTTTCTCGGACTTAAAGGTGAGAGGATTTATGTGACAATCATGCTGGTTATAAGGGATGTGCCCGAGGAAGGCTGTACGATGTTATTTGTTTTCTAACACAACAAAATTTAAATGTCTGTAAATGAACTGTGCAGACATTTCAGAATAAATTGGACTTCTAAAAGCACAAATGAAGCAATTGTTTTGGTAATTCTGAAGTGCGTTGGAAACAAATATTTTATTGCGATCAAAGCAAATCAATACACTAGGTGATGACTTTCCATATGTTTTTGTTTGTGTGCTTTGTTTGTGTGTTCTATACTTTTATCAGTAAAACTGTAAGTCTGTGCAAATGGAATGGTAATTTTAATTGAAGGGGTGTTGTCTGTAATGGCAGTATGCTACCACACCATGCATGCTCCACTTTACCCCACTCCACTCTACACTGCACCACTCTACAACACTACAGACTACTCTGCACCACTCCACTCTGTCACTTCACTCAACGCCTCTATTCAACACCACTCTACTCTATGCCAATGTACTCTACCTCACTCTACTCTACTACACACCACTCCACTCCACTCTGGACCACTCCACTCTATGCCACTCTACTATGCATAACTGCGCTCTATGCCACTGCACTCTACGCAAATACACTCTACTCTGTATCACTTCATTCTACCCCAGTGCACTCTATGCCAGTCCACTCTACGCTACTCTCTAATGTACTCTGCACTCTACTGTACGCCACTGTACTGTGCACCACTCCACTCTCCTCTGCACCACTGCACTCTACGCCAATGCAATCTACACCGCAGTGGAGAAGTGTGGCTCAATGGTTAGAGCGGCAGACCCTGATGCAGAGGTCTGGCCCGGGACCAGGGCTCAATTCCCGCCTCGGCGGGTCTTGGGCTCAATTTCCTCGGACCTGTTAATTCTCGCCTCGGTGCCTATTCTAATCATGGGTCACACTCTGCAACTCTGGGCAATAGCTTGCTTAATCTCCACAACGGCCCCAACAGCGCTGGGATGCCTGGCTTCACCTTGGGGGTGCCCAGGAGTGGACATTTCACAGGGAAACGCCAGGAAGGGTTCCACACCGGTATGAGTACAGCGCCAGGACACCCTAGGGTAACAGTGCGCTATACAAGTACAACACATTTTACATTTACATTTTACTCAAAACCAATGCACTCTGTGCCAATCTATTCTTCACCATTGCACTCTATACCACAATACTCTACTTTGCAACACTTTACACCACTGCACTATATCGTGTTATACTCTACATAACTGCACTCTACGCCACTCTATTATACTCTGCACCGCTGGACTCTACGCCACAGCTGTCTATGCCACTCTGTTCTGCACCACTCTACATCACTGCACTCCATGTCAATGCATCCTACTCCACTCTAATATACACAACTGCACTCTGCAACAGTCTACTCTGCAACACTGTACTCTGCCACTGAACTCTGCTACTCTACGCCACAACCCTCTGCATCACGCTACACCACTCTACGCTCTACTTTGCACCGCTCCACTCTACCCTGTACCACTCCATTCTACGCCAGTGCACTCTACACCACTTTACTCAAACCCAAATGCACTCTACAACACTCTGCAACACTGCACTCTCCACCACTGAACTCTTTGCCACTCTTCTCGGCACCACTGCACTCCATGGGACTGCACTCTATTCTATGCCACTATATTCCACTCTACTGCATTCTACGCCAATGCACTGTATGGCACTACACTCTACGCCACTAACTTATATCACTCCATTATATGCCATTGCAAGCTATGCCACGCCACACTAATCTACTCTACAACACCACACTCTACTCCACTCTGTGCAATTCCACTCTATGCCACTCCACTCTCCACCAATCCAATCTACCCTGCACCACTCCACTGTTTTTTACGCCGCTGCACTCTATGCCACTGCACTCAATGCCAATGCACTCTACACCACTTTACTCAAAACAAACACTCTACGCCACTGCCCTCCATGGCAATCTCCTCTGTACCACTGCACTTTAAGCTACTATAGTCTACACTGCAACACTCTACCCTATGACACTGCACTTTACACCATTGCACTCTATATCAGTTTACGCTGTACCACTGTACACCACTGCCCTTTACATCAATGCACTCTACACCACTGCCCTCTACAACACTCTACTCTGCAAGACTGCACTCTCCATCATTGAACACTACTCTGCACCACTGCATTCTATGCCACTGCATGCTACACCACTCTACACCATTGTGCTCTATGTCACTGCAGTATATGCCACTATTCTACTCTGCACCGCTGTACTATATGCCACTGCTCTCTGCACCACCCCATTGTGCACCACTCTACTCTGCGCCACTCTACTCTGTGCCACTGTACTCTAAACCACTGCCCTCTGCACCCATCACTCCATTGTGCACCACTCTACTCTGAGGCTCTACTCTGTGCCACTGCTGCACTCAACTCTATGCCACTCTACTGCACTCTGCGCAAATGCATCTTACACCCACTACACTCTACATCACTTCAAGTCACTCTAATCTTTTCTGCACAAAGCACTCTGCACCACTCTACTCTACACCTCTGCACTCTATACTTCACCACTCCACTCTACGCGATTTTACTCTTCTCTGAAACTATCTACTCTACCGCCACTGTACTCTACTCCACTGCAATCTACTCTGCACCACTCTAAGCCACTGCACTCTATGCCGCTCTATTCTACGCTAATGCACTCTAGACCACTTTACTCAAAACCAATGCACTCTTCACCACTGCACTCTTCGCCAATCTACTCTGCATCACTGTACTTTATGCCACTTGACTCTAGGACAATCTACAACACTTCACTCTACGATACTCCACTCTATGATGCTCATCTCCATAAAATTCGACTCCACGCTACTCTATAACACTACGCCACTCTATGGCACTCTTAGCAATGCCCTCTATGCTTCTCCATGCCACTTTACTTCACTTTATTCTACGAAACATTACTCCACTCAACTCTATACCACTCTACTCTACACCACTCAACTCACAACACTCTGGCACTCCATTCTGCGACAAGCGAATCCACTCTACAGCACTCTACTCTATACCACTGTACAACACTCTACTCCACTCAACACCCTCTATGCCACTCCACTCCACTCTGCTCTAAACCACTCCATGACACTTTAAGCCACTCCACTCACAACACTCTACTTGACTATGCCACTCACGACACTACTCCACTCGATGACAGTCTACTTCCGCCACAACACTCTACACCACTCCACGCCACTGCATGACACTCCACGTCACTCGACTCCATGCCACTCAATGACACTTCACTCTACTCCACTTTATGGCACTCCACACCACTCTCCTTTACCCCACTAACCCGTATCCATGCTGAACAGTAGCCACGCTGGTGTATAACATGGCTAAAACATATTGCCAATACCAATTGCATAGGTGAGATCTATTGGATTTGCCAATCCTTGTTTTAAGCATATGTGATTAGGTCAAATGGGGCAGTTCACAATGCAACTGAGCCAATTGCTGAAAGGGGCCGTTTCCAAAGGCCGTATGCCGTGGCGAGTGGAACCAAAACGTGAATGACATTTGAACATAGCAGTAGGTGACAAGAGCTGACCCAAAGCTCTATCTATGCATGTATTTATTTTTTAACTTTTTTTATTATTATTATATGAGGCTGGCGAAACATCTATGGAACAGACATGGTTGAGCTTGCATATAAGCGACTGAATTAGGCGTGTCAGCGGCAAATCGCAACTGATTAAGTTGCTTTCCACGTGGTACCCTCTGCCAAGCCCTGGTTGAGGAGGCAAAGGGCTACATTTACGGAATCAGGATTTGTGAAATTCTATTATTCTAAAGCGCACTTACGCCACCGTAGTAAATGTAGGGTTTAGGAAAGGACTAGGCGTGGATCACCATACAGATGTACGTGAGCAGATACACAGCTGATGGGCATTCGCATGTAGTTTGCAGGTAGTTTCCCCACACTCGAAACTTTGCAAATATTGCCATGTGCAATACAAAAATAAATACTTTTAATGTTCATCGAAGGTACAGGGACAGCCCTATGGGGAATGCAAGGGATATCGGTCTAACCACAAAAAATATTTTCACTGCGGAGTACAAAAAAAATAACACAAAAAAGATCATTGTAATAAGTCATATTTCTGCACGATTTACTCCGTGGATTTTCCAGCTACTACAAAATCTGCATGATTACATTTTGAGAAGCGGAGTACAATTGGGGATCTACAACTGTTCTGTTTCCAGCAGTAGTTCATTGCAAATTCCCAAAAAGTTAAAAATGTTCTCCAAAGTTAGATTTCTGACTTTTAAACTCTGAATTTGAAAATCCGGCCGGAAGTTCAGAAACGTCGGTGGTCAGCAGGGCACAAGATGTCATTTCCTACTGGCTGGAGACTCGTGTCTGTATGAGGTAGGGAATGAAATCTTAACCAAGGACCAAAGCATCTGAAAGTATCCACCTATGAAGTTTTGTAGACCTTTTGGTGATGAGTTTAATTCCTGATGGTGTCAATTCAACTTCTCATCCTTCCAAAGTCGGTACAGAGAGCTAGGCAGACTTGTACAATATTAAAACACAATTTGAAGTGCCTAGAGACCGTGCCTAATTTGAGCCGGTGTTTGCCAGTGCGTCCAACTGGCACAAATCTTTTGAGGACGGCCACTTATTTCCTCATCAGACTTTCAACTAGAGCAAGAGGGAGAAAAACACAAAAGGAGGAAAAGAAAGAAGAAGAAAAAGACAAAAAACAGTAACAAAGAAGGGGGAAAGAAGACCCTGCTATAGTCAAATAAAGAGGCAAGGAGGGTCTGGTGGGCCATGAGGCTGAATCAAAACTATAACCCACACCAGGCACGGCAAGGCAGGTATTCCTCCACTCATTTCTCGAATAACACAATTATGCTTTTTAGAGACCAAAATCAAAAAAAGAAAAAGATTTGGATGTAAAGGCCTCACCCACTCTTTCGTGGCATACTTCATCATCGGCCAGTCCTGCCCATCATGTTAAGGTGATACTAACATGGTGGTCTTAACCTCATTTCCACCATTTTGGCAATGATAAGTTACTCGAGACATAGGCTCCCGGTAGCATCCTCAAGTATTTTTTTTAATCCAGCCCTGTGTACCCAACAATAAAGGAAATACCCGGGTCTACACAGCAGTTGTTTAAGACATGTATCTGGAGCCCGCTTATGACCATAAAACAATTACTCTGATCTCCCTTCTCAATGGGGTGGAGAGCACCGTGTTAATATCACCTTAACATGGTAGGTGGGACTGGCCAATGATGTAGCTAGCCACATAAGAGGAGTCCTTTCCCGCCAAATCTTTTCCCTTTTTTGATTTTGGTCTTTACAAAGCACATTTGTGTTATTCCAGAAATGGATGTAGGAATACAGACCTTGCCGTACCTGCTGTGAGTTATGTTTCAAGTGTGGATGACGTACTGCAAGCAGACATATAGCTCACTTGTTGTGGGAATCATGCCCAATCCAAACCACGCAACTTGGCATTTGGCAACTCCAATGTTTGTAGCGCTGGCCGCGGGCTTCTGAGCAGAACTTTGGTCCCGGCACTTCTTGATTTAAAAATTAAGCATCGCCTAGAGATGTTTACGTTTGTGAGTGCGCTATCCAGATGAGGTAGGGGAGGTGTGCAGCTTGAGAGTGCTGCTAAAGCCAAGACTTCCACTTTGCAGAGAGACGTGATGTATTTTGTTCATTTATTAGCGTCATACCCCCGAGACCCTGGTGCTTATCCAAGCAATTTATCCCTAATTGGCGATCCGGGGTCGACATTTGAAAAGTGAAGCGATGGGATCCCTGGGGGGACATAATCAACATTGGAGACAATGAATCCCCTGCTCAGCAGGAGATGACTGGGAAGTCCTCCCAGGCTCAGGTTTGTCTGGAGTAAATGCCAATCGATCGTCACATTGTTATTGGGAAACTGTGATTGACGAGCAACCATATCAGTTTTGATCAATTGCAAGTGTCAGCAGCCCCCAATCCCCAAACCTTTGTACCGGCATTCACTCCTAGCTGTACATTAAGTATGAAAATGCTCTTGTGCACTATGTATGGTTTTATGTTGTGTTTTAAGTTCAAGTTTGTATGTATACTCTAAAACCAGCATTGGCAAAGCCAATAGGTTTCGCCTATGCAAGAGCTTTTGGCTTTGCCAATATGTTTTAGCCATGTTGTACATCAGCATGGCTGCTGTTCAGCATGGCTAAATGTTACTGGCATAGAGAAGAGGCAAGCAGAGTGTCGTAGAGTGGAGTGTTATGGAGTGGCGTGGCAGAAAGTGGAGCAGGGTGGCCTACAGTGAAGTGGCGTATAGTGGCATAGAGTGGAGCAGAGTGTTGTAGAGTGGAGTGCTGTAGAGTGCAGTGGTGTAGGGTGGAGTAGAGTGGAGCAAAGTAGAGTGACAGAGCAGAGGGGCATATTGTGGAGGAATGTAGAGCTGAGGGGCATAGAGTGGTGTAAAGTGCTGTAGTGTGAAGTTGAGTGGAGTGCCATATAGTGGAGTGAAGAAGAGTGGAGTGGTATAGTATAGAGTGGAGTTAAGTGTCAGAGTGGAGTAGAGGGGTGTGGAGCGGAGTAAAGTGGCATGGATTGCAGTAGAGTGGAGTGCCATAGTGTAGGGTGTCGTAGAGTGGAGTGTCGGAGTGTGGTCTAGTGTGAAGTGGTATAGAGAGAAAAAAAATGGAGTGGAGTGTGGTGTGGTGCCGTGCCGTGTCGTGGAGTGTTGTGTCGTAGAGTGGATGGGCATTAAGTGGAGTAGAGTGGAGTGGTGTAGAGTGGATTGGCATAGTGTGGAGTATGCATGGTGTGGTAGCTCGCTGCCATCACAGGCAACACATTTTCAATTGAAATGCCAATTACATTTGCACATACAGTTTTACTAATAAAACCATACAGCGCAAAAACGATAACGTGTGGAAATGGCATCATCTAGTGTACCGATTCCCTTGTGCTTCATTAGTGCATTTGTAATCCCAATATATTCTGAAATATTGCACATTTCATTTATAATGAAATCCAATTGGAATGTGGTTTATTGCACTCCTTGGTGTATTCCGTGTAATCCAATTTATTTAAGTGGTGGGTGCCATGTTGGTGAACCCTTCTGGGCACAAGGGTGAGTAACAACGTGACAACAAGCGTTATCTCCCGTAGTAGTAACATCTCCAAGTAGGCACACCTTAATGCCTTAATGTACCAGGAGACATGCACTCAATTAATTCGGACTCCGATTTAAAATTAGAATTCACTTTTACTTTCACATAACTTTATTGCACACCGTCTGTATAGATCATATGAATCTGTTTTCTGTCGCTCTTTCTATCCCTTTTCACTCGTTCTGTTGAGCATAATCGATACACTCGTAGTAGGTCTTCACTATTCATTAATCACGTGACCGGAACCTTTTTTCAATGGTGCACATTGCGTGACACGGAATACTAACGCATAGAACACGGAGATTATTGGCGCGTCTTAACAGTTGACGGTAAGCGAGTACGCGGTTTTCCGCTCCTCGTTACACTCCATATCTTTGATACCATGGTACTGACCTTGTCTTATTCATAGGTTATTTCGTCAGCTTTGGACCGCAGCGTTTACCTTGATGAAAGTCTTTTCATTATCGGAACAAACTAACTGTCCCTAAAGGTCAGCCGTTTACATTACTTTTTACCCTCACTCGTGCACGTTTTAATCACTAACCATCAATCACAGGCACCATATTACGCGCTAATTGTTAGAAAACAGCCATATGGGAAATTCTAGCATGCCATTCGAGTCAGCATGCCACCTGGGTTTTAACACACCGGTGAATTGTACAATCGCAGGAGACAGCCTTTTCAGCACACGCTCACTTAGGAGTCTGGTAGTTCCGTCGATCAAATACACAATGTCGAGCATTACTAACAAAAATCACCAATAAAACTATAACTATAATCATTTAAGATGATAACACGGACATTGCTCGGACGTTCATTCACTTGTTCCACTAATGCTTCGTGTGATGGCATTTACACGTTGTTGTTCACATCCTGTTAGTTCGGTTATAAAATGTACCATCTTTTATACTTTCAGAATCAAAGTCCCATGAAGAAGGGCTCAGCTCAAAATGCATTGGGCAGAACAAATGTGAAACTAAACATATGAATTACCATGTACTATGAATGTAATAGCATGGAATCAAACCAAATGAAATTAAACAATTAAACAAAAGCAAGCACAAGACTTTTCATGGAATTTTTATTGATATTTTAATTAAGGTGTGCCTACTTGGAGACGTTACTCCTACGGGAGATAACGCTTGTTGTCACCCCCTTTTGTACCGCTTTGTTCGCCATAAGTTGGCAGGGTATGCTCAGACGTGAGTCCCTTGCTCACTTTGCCACTGGATTCAAGCAAGCCTGGCTAAAGACTGCTGAAATGCCAGAAACCGGTCCTAGGAAGCTTGTTTCCAGTCCAGGGAAGGCATGGCTTGGCAGTTCGGGCTGGACTGTTCCCATGAGGCACAGGGTCAGACTGATTTGCATATGGCCATGTCTGAACTGGGGTGGCAGAGTGGGCTAAAGAACGGTGATGGATCAAACCCAGATCTGTTGATTGGGTGTGAGTGTTTGATTGGTTCTGATGCTCTGTCCATCACCACCCCCTTTTGTACCGCTTTGTTCGCCATAAGTTGGCAGGGTGTGCTCAGACGTGAGTCCCTTGCTCACTTTGCCACTGGATTCAAGCAAGCCTGGCTGAAGACGGCTGAAATGCCAGAAACCGGTCCTAGGATGCTCCGTTTCTGGTCCAGAGAAGGCATGGCTTGGCAGTTCGGGCTGGACTGTTCCCATGAGGCACCGGGTCAGACTGATTTGCATATGGCCATGTCTGAACTGGGGTGGCAGAGTGGGCTAAAGGACGGTGATGGATCAAACCCAGATCTGTTGACTGGGTGCGAGTGTTTGATTGGTTCTGATGCTCCGTCCATCACCACCCCCTTTTGTACCGCACAGCTCATTTATAGACATTTAAATTTGGTTGGGTGCTAAAAAAATAACCTTTTCTTTCCCAGTACCCGACAAACCTGTCATATAAATTCTCTTGCTTTTAAGTCAGAGAAAGAAAAGAAAACACCAAGCTGCCTTAGGAGACAGAGCCTGGCAATTAACATTTGTCTTTGAACGCACAGCAAATGTGAACAGATAAGAACAGAATTCAAAGACCTGTTTACAGAAAGAGAGGACTCGTGGAAGAATACAAGGAGCAATGGTGAACAATGGAGCGACAAAGACATGCTGGATAGCCTAAAACAAACAAAACCAGCAAATAAAAAGTCAGAAAATGTGGGTTAGAAACTGCAGAGCCAATGGTAAGCAATGGGTGGAATGCATCCCCAGGGAAGGTTTCAGAATGCCCACAAGATGTCTTTTCGCAACCAGACAGCTGTGATGTCTGGTAGGCTTCAATCTAAATATTCGTAGTAAAGAATGCGTCCAATTTCTAAAATCAAACATTTAAGGAATAATGATTGTTGTTCTTAGCAACAGATTTGGAACAACAAGCATGATTATATCTGGTATTTGTATAGTACAAACCTAGTCAAAAGGCAGCAGAGATCTGTCTAGGGTCAATGGCAAGCATAAAGTCAACGAGTGATAGGCGAAGAGCTAGTTATAGGATTGTTATGCATTGTTCTTTAAAGAGCTGCATCTTCAACTCTTTCATGAATTGCAGAAGCCTTCACTTGTCCTAATGGATAGGTTCCACATGAAGGGACACAGATGAAACAGGCATTGTAAATGCCAATAGATCTGTCTTTAAAGGAATGTTGTACGGTAATGTGAAGCATTACAAGGAAATAGCATGGGAATGGATATGTATTTCTGTGGAAGTGAGTAAGTGCAAAATAATATTGGTGTAGGCTATAAGATCTGGAGGCAATTGCACTGTCAAGGCAGACCAAAACTCCATGTAGGATAATGACTACCCTCCTCCCATCAGTCCTGCTGCCAGTAAAAACAACATAAATTATATAGGTATGCAAGACTCGTTAATAGCATTCCAATGTCATGTGTGTGCCCCTGAAAGTTCAAGCTTATGCAGCTAGATTATTAAACAAAATGATCACAACTCTGTGGAAGGCAACCTTCTGCCCAATCAAAACATGTACTCCTGGCTCTCAACGTGTGAGAGGAGCCAAAGCCCTCTCTAGTGATGCTCAGATAATTGTCCGGCAACAGCTGCGCTGTCAACGCAAACCATACAAAGTAGCTGGGCTGAAAGGCAGACCATAAAAGCGATCCTGCTTTGTTTTTGAGGCACTACTTCATCTCTCAGCGCACGATCCTCGGACTGTGGGTGTGCAGAGAGCCACCATAGGCAGTACGTTTGTCTGCGGTATATGCGGGGGTATTAGTCATGATGGCTTCTGTGAATGATGGTTTTGAAGATCGTGTGGGGCAGCAAGAGGAGTAAATGGAGTTCCATTAGGAAGGGGGTGCTGTGATCATATTTCTTCAGGCATAGATGAGCAGCCGCGGCCCCTGCAGGTTAGAGCGGTGGGGCTGGGTGAGAGATGATTTCAAAAGACGAGGGAAAATTAAATAAATAAATAATTTTGCCTCGTTGTCTGTCGAAACCTCCTTCCCCCCTCGGCCCCACCAACCAATATTACCTGCACGAGTCGCGGCTGTAGATGATTAGTGCTGTTGCAAGTAGGATCCGCTTAGGGGGGACCTATCTGGAGTGTGGGAGGCCTTGCACAACATGTCAACCTCCAAAAAGTAGCAGATCTATCAAAATGTAGAAGGAACAGGAAGTTTGCTATGTTCAGCATGTTTTTCCTTCTTCCACATTGTACTGTGATGTCTAAATTATTGTTTTCAATGTATCGGTCATTTTAATTTTTAACATGTAAACCTTAGTCTTGAAAATTATTTGTGCATTTAATTGGCTAACTTTCATGTTTCAGATACTTGTTTACAAGTATTATAAACAAAATCTTATGTTTTTTGTGGTATTTTGCCTTCGGTGTGACCTGCACTTCCTGCTCTATGTTAACATACTATATTGTTTAAAACCTTATCTTCTCTAGAGCTTGGAGTCCTTTGATTCAATGGAATCTTTTGTAATTTTGTTGTTTGAACTATCTGTTGGTCAGTCTGGGCTCACCTGCTCCATGGGTATGTCATGGGGGTGTGTTTCCTGCTGGACCTATAATAATAAAAATGTTTTTGTGATACTTTGGTGTTTAATTGGTTGTGAAATTGAAAAACATTTTACCAAAACCATTCGAATGACTAAAAAGATATAGTTTGAATAAATACTATTAATTAGTACAGACGTAGTTGTTGTATTTCTCTTCTACGGTCTATTGATTAGCGTTAAATAGCAATCAGCATTGGCATTCTCTCTAGTTTTTCATGGACCTATAATAAAGCGTCAGTGACCATTGAATGGCTGTTGTCTCTTCTTCTCTGGCCACTGCAGGTCTTTTGTTGTGATGAGTGTTTACAGCCACCTTTCAACTTTCAAAACCCATGAAAGTAGTTTGACTGCACCATCACTGTACACCATGCAACAGATACCTCAACTTTGTAAAATTCATTGGATTGACACATGAACATGAAGGACTCCTCACTGGTACGCTGTTTATTTAGAGGGTGGCAGTGTGTAGGCTGAGCCTGCAGGCAGCACGCATGCACTGCTGTCACTAAGAGACCTTTCGTATCTGAAAAACAAATCCTTTAAAGGGGCATTTTGTCTGTCCATTACTTACCATTCGCCGGCATCATTATCTCTCTTCTTTGCTGCCTTCTAATGCGGCAGCGTGTCCCAAGCGGCAGGTCCTGTGCCACTTCCCTTCCTTTTGTGGCGCATGGACGAAGTACAAATTGATTTTTCTCAATTAGTGTCCATCAGCTGCTTGTGCTGTAATTGATGTACTATTTCTTTATTTATTTTTTTCACAATTTTTTAATAGCCCGAGCTCAACTCAGCCGAAGGTATTAGAGCACTTTACATAAGCACAAGTTACATTACACAAGGTCACATCCATTTTTTTAGCATGTGCTTTTAAGGACAGAATTCCGAAAGCTTTGTACTTTACAGCAATTGTGCAAACGACTCCTTGTGTGTATTTGTATGTTCTTCTCCTCACACTGCTCCACTCTAATTCACTCCAATCGACTCTAAGCTACTCCAGTCCACTCAACCTAATCCATTTAATCCACTCCAACTCCAATCCCCTTCAATCCACTCCATTCCAGTCCTATCCACCCCACCCTAATCTACTCCAATCCACTCTACTGTAATCCACTCTGATCTACTCCATTCCAATTCAGTCCACTCCAATGAATGCCACTCTAATCCACTCCAATCTAATCCACTTCACTCGAATCTACTCCAATTCACGGCAATCTATTTTACTCCACTCCAATCCATTGTAAATGACATGTACTTTACCCATGTCTTATGAAGTGTATATATGTGGTGTGTAGTGGAATTACGTGGGTTGGATTGGAATTGTTAGTTGTGGAATTGTGTGGTGTGGAGTGGATTTGTGTTTTGGAATTATGGGGCATGGTGTGCAGTGGAAAGTTGTGGCTAGTAATCATGTGGTATTGAGTGTACTGGAATTATGGGGAGAGGGATTGTGTGTTATGGAGTGTAATTATGTGGAATGATATTTTGTGTTGTGGTATAGCATGTAGTGGAGTGGAATTATGTGATGTGGTGTTGAATTTTATGGCATGATGTTGAATTTTGCGGTGTTATCTTATTTTACTGTGCACAAGTTTACTAGGCCTCTAAACCATTCAATTTGATCAAGGTTACAGAACACTTTTACTGCCCATTGTTCTCTATGCAGTCCAAATGATACGACAGCTCTGCGGGCAAAACTAAACAAACGTGTATTTTGCCACCTATGGTAGAAGGATGCAGAGTTGAGAACCTCTAACGCCAGAGGTAAACATTTCTGCATGGTAACCTTAATGTTAGGGCAGGACTCTAAGGGGGGGGGGGAGTCATGTCATGCATGTCCTAGTGGGAATTGATTCATCTCCCATTCTCGCCCCAATAGGTGTCTTAACTAGTGTTTTGAAGACAGGCAAACCAGGCTTAACAATAGGTGCAGGGATGGTAACTGCACATATGACAATCATACAATTCCATTTTAAACAAATGAAATGGGGTCCGGTAGAGGACGTGCAAATTTAGACATTTCAATTGTGGGGTAACTATAACCTGAAATGGTTTTCAAAGCAAATAATCTTCAAAGTGGTTCTTTAAATGTTACCTTAACAAACGTAGGGGTAATTTGAGGTACTAAGGGGAAAAGCATGAAGGCCAAACATTCTTGCAATGCAAGATATCAATACGTTAGAAACAAGTATGTACCGTAATACCCGTTGGTTAGCTAGCGGCATCTGACTTAAGTCTGCAAATTCTGATAATCAGGAAAGTAAATAAAACAACAAGAAGAATAAGCTTTGGTCAGCAGTAAAAATCATCTTTACAGCTTTCCCCGTTCAACAAGATTGCAGTGTTATATATATATCATGTGATGGAACTGGTAAAAAAATTAAACCATTAAAATTGATCAGGTTGTTTTGATATTCAGCTGTCTTTCACCTTTTGATGAAACATGAGAAAAAGTTGCATCACCCTACCCCAAACTCACCTCTGCACCCAAAACCCTAAACGATCTACCTGTGAGATGTTTGTTTGGGACGAGAGGTGCAGTCATCTTAGTGTGAAGAACAGCTTGACTGTTGTCCAATGAGGAGGTCGTGAGGGGTTAGGCCGAGGACACAGCAATAATCCAGAGGCATTGATTTACAAGGCCCCTTACTGCCGGGAAAAGACCTATGCAGGTTATGCAATGTTTAACAGCAGCATGTAGCTCACATAAACCCTGCACAAAGCTGGTTTCTAAGCGTTCTCCATGTTCTCCCTTCGATAGATAACAGAACTACTGATGGTGCCACTATTAATTGACGGGGATCACACAATGTGCCATGCAGGCATGATGAGAACATTGGTCTCCCTTGTCGCATTTATAGAATCCCAGAAGGCCCATTACCGGCAGTGTAAAAAGTTTGTATGAGAGTGAGAACCAGTGGTGGATTCTCCATTAGGGCTCTGGGGCTGCACGCCCCGATATTCCTTCACATTCCTGTACAAATATTAAAAAGATTAGAGATATAATCATATCTCTAAACATATTGATGCATTTAAGTCTGGGCTGTCTGTCCCAGGCTGGCTGCCCCGCCTCGCTCTGAAGCAGGAGACGGAATCCAGGCAGTAATCAACTTTCTGAACTGAGAGGCACGGCGCAGGGCTTTCTGTTCTAAAGCCCTTCTTAATGAATCATTGCCATTGTAGTCTATGACAGTATCCACTATAGGCCGGCGACGCTTTCAGGTCATGGTTTTGAACACTAGAGACTCCATCTCTGCGTGAGAGCAGTTGTCTCAATTCACAGGCATAGATCCCACCCTTTCCCATTCGTCACATGTAGGAGTGGATACAAGCACGTGTATTTTGGTGCCTTGTTCTTGGCAATGGTAAATGTTATACTGATAATCTTCTGTTATGCATATTGTGCTGAGACCCCCTCGCCACGCTAACCTCCCCGACTGTGACATCCCAGGCTCTGGCTGCAGGTCACTGGCCCCATTAGAAGTGGAGCTGCTGCATTTCTTCCCCTACGAAATAGATCTAATAAGCAAGCAGGCCAGGGTCCTTGTTCCCTTGTGAAAGAGATCCAAATATCAGAGTAAAACGCAAAGCAAGAGAAACGTGCTTGCAGGAGACAGTTATCTGCTGCATGACATTACAACTGGCCCTATCTTCATGCCCTTAACAATATTAATACCAAAAACATTGATTGATTTACAAACAATGAGTGTTAAAAATGTTAAGGCGATGCAGGTCAGCCATTTAGTTCCTCTCTTATTTCAAGTTTTACTTAACCCCTTCGATGCGAGTGACGGAGCGGTTCCGTCATGCGCGTCGGTTGCGCGGTGCGCATGACAGAACCGCTCCGTCACGGCCACGCACGAAACCTTCAGCACGGCGCGGTAATCTGCGCCGCGCTGAAGGGGTTAATCTTGCCTACCTCAAGAGTTAGCTATTTATTCACGTGGTGTTCCTTTCTGTATTTTATTCTGTGTATTCTTTGAGCTGAGCAGGTATTTATTAAGAGCTTTGATTATGAGCTCTGACGCTAAAGTCCAAGCAAAGTGCAGGTCAGTGGGTTGGCCTCTCTGCAGAGTACACAGAACAATTGTCATGCAATTCAGTTGTATTTGCAATTTTGTGAAAGTGTGTGTGAAGGGGCGTACAGATGGCAAAGTATTTACTGGACAAAAGCAAAAGTAAATACATTGCTTAAATGTGAGTGAGTGCAGTGTATGTTTGGAACTGGTGAAGTAAGGGAGATGCAAGGAAGTGAATTCGGGGAAGAGTGAAAAGAGGGTGCTGAAGAGGAAAAAGAGGAGGCTGAAGATGTGCAGATGGACGAGATGTGCAGAGAAAAAGGACATATATATGTAACATAAAGCACACATATCTGAAAGCCAAATCTCCTTCCACAAGGCTTAATACTACTGAAATTTCAGAATTTCAACATTTTGAAGGTTCATTTTTTTAAACAAATCCTTGTTGTTACTCATTTATGTTAAACAGCTAACAACCATTGACAAAACCAATTGTACTAACAGGTTTTAGGTGTAGGTCAGTTGTTGTGTTATATATCTGGATGCAATTACATCTCAGAGAGAAATCAAAATACCGGTCGGGTAGTACACTCTGGGAATCACAGGCAATTATTTTATGTGTTCCCTTTTAGAGAGTCAACACATTTTTCAACCCACTTAAAAACCAGTCTTCACAAACTTCTATATGACTGATTGCAATCAGCAGCTGTGGATCCTTCCCAAAGCCTCGTTAGACCATTTTCTTCCAAAGTTGATGCTGCATACAGTGCAAGACACTGGGCAAGCACACTTTAAAAGGCTGAAGTTGTTGTGTTGTACAATTTGCACATTACTGTAACTGTTGAACATATTCATGCAGTAAGATATAGGGCAGTTTATGTATTTAATTTATCAAAACCGTACCTTCCCACTGCTTTCTAAGCCTTGTTTTATCACAAAATATATTTGCTTTAAAATGCACCATTTAACAATCTTTTTTTCAATTTTTTTCTCTGGAGGAAGATTCAGCTAAAACCCCTCGTTTGTCCATTATGCTTGCCCACGTCGCTCACTACATAAAGGTCATACCAAACCTTTATGCCTCACCACTTTCAAATGTCACCATCCGCCATTTGTGAGAGCAATATTATCAAAGAAATATCACCAGCACTTTTGATGGAAATTTTCTTTGTATATCAGCCACGTCACCTTTCTGAGTTGCTGTAAACAAATACATTCCTTAATGAGCTAACCAAAATATACAGTCTTCAAACTTTTAAACCAACTCACAAAAATATACATAGTTTAAAACTTTTGAAAACTGTGGTGGAAAACAACCTGTTGAGGGAGTCAGAGCTGAGGCTCAGCACCACCGTGCATGATATAATACTGATCACGCAGTAACGCAATGGAGGTTTCTATGCTTTATTTACCACCACTTCCAAAACTAGTGAGAAAAAAGGCAAACTGGAGTGGATGCCAGCTTGTACCCCGGGGGAGGGGGCCTACAGTGCATGCATTATACAGGAGCACTCTAGTCTGTCCCTACTTGTGGCCTGGGGTCACTGTAAAGTGCATGCTCAATCAGAGTGAAGGAATGCACAAAGACATGCCAAAATCACCCGGTATCCACAGCACTGAGCCCTACGGCAAACAATCTGGAGCAGCTGTGGAGCGCAGTTTGCGCGATGGTAAAACATGAAAGATTTACAGGCCTGTTTTCTCTTGCACTAGCAATGGAAAGGCAGGGGGAGCAGCTGTGCCTAAGGAGAGCTTTCCCATGCCACCATACCAGAGTAGAAGAAGAAATTAGTGCGCCAAAACTAACCCAAATAGACAGGAAGGAAGGGAGGAGTGCATGTAATAGGGTGAATAAACTTGGGAGAGAACTAAACACCAAAAGGAGAGACAAATACAGCCAATGCACCAATGAAAAGCTAGGTTTTCAAAAAGGGCACAGAAAAGAATGAATGAAAACGATGGATGTGGTCAAAGCCCACAAAGTAGTTACAGAACGTCTTGAAGAAACAGCACATGCGCTGCCGAGGCAAGGTGTAAAAAATGAAAAAGTAGCAAGGGAGAACCAAGAATACAACCATTGCACTTGTTGGTGGATTCGAGGATAAGGATAACGATGATCACCAGTGGACAGTTTCATAATACATGAAGTGCCAAACCACTGCTGTCTCCTGACAGAGCACCTGTGTCCTATTAGAGCAGAGCACTTTCATGGTTATGCTTTTTTAGGCATTCTGGAATTCAAGGGAAGCAGAATCCAAAGCAACATCTATGAAGTCATTAAGGAGGTTAACAACTAGGACTTGTTCCACCAGGGACTTTTTGCCATGATTTTGAGACCAGGTACCATAGAAGTCATGGGTAAAAGAGAAGAAACATTTCTTGAAATGATTTTGAATAAATATCTGGGAGTTGTGTCATAGAAATTAGGCTTAATCATTGCTTTTAAGCACAAGATCAAAGTTAAAGATTGTGTTGCCCATATAAGCATGAACTGCGGGGTGGGGGGCATTCAGTAGTAGAGATGATCTAGAAAGAGAAATAGATAACTTCTGCAAAAGAGTTATCAAAACAATTTGTTAAGATGACATCGAGGATTTAGTAGAGTAAAGTTGTCTTTATTGAACGAAGAAGCAGTACGTTGTAACAACCAGTCAGTCTCACGTCCAGGATCAACTGTGCACTTCCACTTGCCTGCTCCACGTTCCATATTCTATGGAACGTGAAACCTGCACGAGGAAGCATGCCATAAAACAACCTGTACATATCATAACATAACAGTTCATTCTTTATTATAGCTTTGACCACTTATTGTCGCTTGTAAGTGCAATTAGGAATTGTGGGTCTGTGTTGATCTCCACAGTTTAAACAAAAGAAATATTATGGATTCCCACAGTTTCCTAAAATCAGTGAGATGTTGGGTGGGGCGGAGTGGTTTTTCAAGCTTGATCTAGCTTCTGCAGGCATCAATTGAAGCTTGAACAAAGGTCCAGGCACTGTGGATCATTTGTATCTCCTTTTGGTACTTACCTATGCTGGCAGATGCTGTTCGGACTAGACTCAGTGACAGCTGTTTCTTAACGTCATGTATCATATGTTTAAAGACATCAAAGGTATTTTAGTTTTTTTTAGCACAATGTGTTAATTTTTGTCTCTGATCATACAGGGCATAATCTGATTTTGGATGGCGTTTTGGACATCATCGAACACTGGGGCTTGTGTTAAAGAGGAAGGCATATGAGTTTCTGAAGAATGTGAAATACCTAGGCCATGCAGTCTCTAAAGAAGGGATTGGGGTGTGGCCGGCATTATTTATGGCCATATTGGATGCTGCTCTACCTGTGAACAAGGTTACAATGAAGTCCTTTCTGTGCTTGTGTGAGTTTAATGTATGGTTAATCATGCATTAAGTGTCTAAGCAACATGCTCAACAAAAATGTGGCATTCAACTGGTGTCAGGAGTGCCAGAAAACATTTAGCTGGGTATAAAGGTAACTGGTTGGTGGGAAAGCTCTTATTCCATATGATTCATCATTGCCACACTGTGCCACCATTAATGCCACCAGCCTCATGTTTGGAGCTGTACCCTACTCAAAAAAGGATAATTAAGTGTTCATGATAGGTACGAGTCTCATGTTCTGAGAGACACTGAACTACAATACTCCATGCTTGAAAAACAACTGCTGTCATGCTGGTGGGCTGTAGAAACATTCTGCAGCTATTTATGGGGAAAACCTTCACTATTCAATATGATCATAAACCATTGGTGTTTATCGTGATTGGAGGAAATGTGAAAAGCTACACGCACAGATTGCAGGTTGCCGACAAAATTGCATCAGTATCAGTTTGACATTATGCACATTTCCAGAGGATAGAATGACAGAACCAATTTTCTGTCAAGATTTCCCTTTTAAAAGGAGAGTGAGAAATGCTTAATTGCTGTGGATAAAATTGAATGAGTATGTGCTATTTCGGAACATGAGTGCCATGATGCTGTGAGACAGGGTGAAGTATTGAAAGAGATCAGGTTTGTTAAGGATGTCTGCCCGAAAGAGAAAAATGTACTTCTCGTCTACAGTCTTTTTTCAAGATTTCTGATGAGTTGTAAGTTGAAGATGGAATGTTGCTTAATGCAGATTTAAACCACCTGAAACATCAATGTCTGTGGTTATCGCTAATGCTCATGATGGGCATGTGCGATGTACCATGGTTAATCACAGGTTTCCCTCGCTTTTTGTAGCCAGTTATGGATAAGGATGTGGAGGAAGTTATCAGGAATTGAGCAATTTGTGGGAAAAATGAAAGAAATTTAAGGTTGGTTTGCGCCTCTCCAAACAATTAAATTACCTTGCAGACCATCGGGATTGTTTGAGTGGATGTGGTGGGTCCTTTTAAATCTTTGCCATCCCTGTATCCTTTTGCTTTGGGCACGATTGCCTCCTACAGTATGTGGCCAGAGGTGAAACTGTAGTGCTAGAGGCACTCTTGTGGTCTGACACCCTATGATGACCTTTGACTACCATTATTTCAATTGACTTTGGTGTGTTATTTTATCCTAGCTTGAATGTACAAAGTCCTGCATATGCATTGTTTCTCTTAAAGGTTTATTTCTTCTAATCTCGCAGTCTTTCAGTAAGAGCTGTCACGGGGTAGAACAGCCTTGCCAAGAACAGAACATGCGAGATGTGCATTTGAAAGCATGAGAGAGAGAGGTGTGGAATGTACTTTAGTCTCACAAAGCAGTGTTATGAGCAGTGGTGCATAAATGTGCTCTGTGTTGTACATTGAAAGATGAAGTATGTGATGCCATAGGCAGTAGTGCACAAATGTGCACTGTGTTGTACATTGAGAGATGAAATATGTGATGCTATAAGCAGTGGTGCACAAATGTGCACTGTGCTGTACATTGATAAGTATTATGGAGTTCTTACTATTGGCTTTGACATGACCTCATGTCATCCTGAATTCTGACTCTGCCTGGCTTGAGCTTTAGCTGCGTGCACAGCCATGCTTGCAAGTTGTTTGGGTTAATCATGTTCAATGATTGTTTTTGTGAGAGATTGTTTAATGTACTCTGGAAGGCTTTCATGAGCTTCGTCAAGATAAAGTCTGGAACATGCAAGAAGGTAGAGGGGACGTGAGAACTCCTTCCTGCCATGGAATGCTTGCTTGGAAGCTGGCCAGTCCTGGTAAGATTCCTTTGGCGCAGGGAGGAAATTCTCGAACCTTCTAGAGTGTGTTTTGAGACTATAAAGCTGGGGTTTGTTGTCAGCCGAGTTGGGAGCTCACTTACAGAGTAGACGTACTGCTGTATGACAAACGGAACTTGAGTCCCAGTCGAGAGTCCAAGCCAGCCGTGAACGGGCCCCCTAGCGGGAATTTGCAAGGATGTCGAGTGAATGATCAGGTGAGGTGATTTGTTTCTTACTAGTGCCATTGTGATGTGTGGTTCCAGTGGCTGTGGTCATTTGGGGTGTTTGAGTTTTGATTATTGCCATTGTGATGTGTGACCAGTGGCTTTGATCATTTGAGGTGTTTTCTTTGTGATGTGTGACTGAGTGAGGTGCACATCCAAAGTGATAAATTGATGTATCTAGTGTATATATATATCTTTCTGGTCTCTTGCAGGACGTCCCATTATATTTGCTGGAGTCTTATCTCATATTATTTGCTGCTTGTTTATTTATTAGTATTATTCATGCATTTAACTGTTGCATTTACCAAATGTGTTATTATTGCTTGCATATAAACATATATATCTCTCTATATATTTGAATGTGATTAATTTTGGCATCTGGGAAAGCCTTTCTGTTAGAGAGCATTGTGTAAAATAAAACCCCAAGCCTTATTCTCAAAAGAGAGTCTGCATTTTGTAAAATAAAACCCTTTTCTAACGGTGTTACTGTCTCCTGCTTCGCCGTGTGTGTTTTGAGCCACCATGTGGGAGATTCTGTATTATCTGAAAGGCGAAACAAGACAGACATATCTCTGAACCTAACACAAAACTTGTTGTGGATTTTATAAAAGATATTTGTTCAAGGGAGGGTTTTCTGGAGTTCCTGGTCTCCAACAATGGTGTGCAATGTGTGAGTCCTGAGTTAACAGAATTCTTGCAGTAGGTGTGAAACACTTGAAGAGTTCCGTATATCACTCATAAATAAATGGTCAAGTAGGGCGTGTGAATAGAGTACTAGGGAGTGCATCCGCTGTGTTTTAGCAAATAACTGTAATAGAATAATTGCTGTAAGGCCCATGTACCTAGACCAGAAAATTACAATATCTGGAGGAAGCAGACTCTCAGAGTTCCAGTAATAATCTACTAAAACCTTCATTCTTCCGTAAGAAAAAAAACTTATGATAGAGCATTCTCTGGATCTGCACTAAGAATATGGAACTCCCCCCCCCCCCCCCGAGCATTAGAAGAATCCCATCTTCTACAGTATTCAAAAAGGAAGCTAAAACCTTTCTAATGAGCAAATTCCTTCCTTAAACCCGCAGCAGCCCATACACACCTTTGCTCTATAAGTTCCAACAGATAATCTCTTGATTTACTCTATTCTGTAATATGCTCTGATCGTTCATCCTTGATCAGACTCCTGGATGGAGCTCTACATTCTATAACCAGCTTGTCTGCTATGAACAATCCTCTACTCTACATTCGCTCTGAGATATCCTTCTGAGGACAGCAAATCTAAATGTGAACTGTGAATACTTAGGACACCTACGTTTGTACTAGAAGTTTATAACCTATTTTCTTTTACACTGTATTATTGAATGTACAAATATTTCACTGTTAAATGTATAGAGATGCTTGGTAACTATAGGACTCAATGTAACAGTTTTAGAATTACAATGCTTTAGAACTGTGAGGCGCTCTCATACCCAATTCGGAGTCTTGTTCGCTCTATACAAAACACTGAATGAATAAATAAAATGAAGCCTCTTCAATATACCATACTATATTATTTATATTCTTAGCTCTTATAGTGTTGTACCCCTAAATAGAACCTGGAGCCCTTCGGTTCCATGGAATCGCTATTGGAATATTGATGTCTGAACTATCTTTTGCTCAGTTGGGGCTCACCTCCAGTGTGCGTGTGTCAAGGTGACTTGCTTCCTGTAAGATTTATCATAAAGTTTAGTGACCGTTAAATGCCTTTGGCTTCTTCTCCTCTGGTCATTACATTTTTGTTTTCCAAAGCTGTAAATTCTTTGTTTATTTTACTAGCTTCCCTGTTCGTTAAGAATTACTGCATTTTTGAGTGCCATCTTTGTACCATTTTCCTGAGTCCAACATAGGTTCAAATTGCAAGATCCTTGCCAGTTTTTCAGGATATCTAAATATTACCATAAAGGTCAGACTGTTCACAAATGAGTCCAATGTATATTTTTAAGACATTTTAATTTTGTTTTTGTGAGAGGGAAGGGGAGTTAAGTTTACAACTGGTCTGTCCTATATGTTGCCCATAAGGTTGCCACATGACTAGTTTCACCAGATGGCTCTATGTAACCAGGCAACCTCTTTTCCATTCCTAGACTTTGCTTTTACATATCATTATCATGTGTGTTGGTCCAATAATGGTACAATAGGTGCAATTAAAATGAACCCAAACTACAAAACCCAAAGCACTGGTGTGTTAAATCAAAAGCCAGAATTAGAAAAGTTGTGTCCGGTGACCGAGCCATATGCTCATCTACTCCTGACTCCATGCCATGAACTGCAGTGTTCTCTGGTTCCTTTAACACCCAAATGTATTCTGGTTGTTGTATTCCTGGTCATATGGATAAATAATAAATTGGCCTACCGGCTTCTGATAATAGACAGACGCTGAAGAAGCTTTTGTCTATCATC
The DNA here is from genome assembly GCF_964204655.1 of Triturus cristatus. Classification (NCBI taxonomy): domain Eukaryota; kingdom Metazoa; phylum Chordata; class Amphibia; order Caudata; family Salamandridae; genus Triturus; species Triturus cristatus. Next base: position 88,316,133 of record NC_140586.1, read on the forward strand.
ACCCATGATACTGCAGTTTGACACCTGGATAATAATCTAGCCATGGATGTGTGTGAGGCAACCATTGTATTTCTTTCTCCTCCCACATCAATTTTTGAGTTAAGTCTACCAGTGGTGGCCGGCATGGCTCGCGGTGCGGGGTGGGGGACTGCGGGCGCAGGGCTCAATGTAAAAACAATTAAAAATAAAATAAACACTTCATTGCTGCCGGGTCCCACGTCTCTGCTTCTGCTCTCCTGCATCCGATTCCAGGAACAGGAAGCACAGTTCAGGCTCCCGTGACCAATCACGACACTGCAATGCAGCGTTGTGATTAGTCTGAGTGCCGTGCCATGGTGCTCAGCAAGGGGCTGGAGGGGTGGGCATGTTCTCCATGCAGGCTGTAATGCAGCCTGCATGGAGAACGGGGAAAGTGCACATGACTGTTTTGCGCACTTAGGAGAGTTCTACTACTCCTCCTCTGCTGCCCCGCCCCCTCACGCAAAGCTGCCGCAGTAGGAGGTTAAAATAAAATTATAACATTACGTGATTATCATTTTATTTTTTACTTTCTTTTACTGCTGCAGAGCAGTGGGCGATGATCCTTCGCCTTATCGGAGGAGCCGCCACTGAAGCTCACACCCTGCATGGTGTACATCGCTAGTTCAAGTTATTACCATTTTCTTTAAAGCTTCTAGGGCAAGTATGAATTGCGTCTGAGACATATTTATGCAGAACTTGGTGGGCACTGCTCAATAAATCTTTTTGAATTTTTTGCCACTGACTGGATAGCATTACTTAACTGTGACAATTTTCTTGACTAGTACTACAACTATTCATAAAATGAAAAGAGATTAAAAATCACTTATCCAACTTTGCCAAGCATGCTGAAGACCACGCCGTTGCAACAAAGTGATATTACCCCTTAGTTGCTTCTTTGATAACAAGCATTAACAAAGCCAATAGGTTTCACCTATGCAAGAGCTATTGGCTTTGCCAATATGTTTTAGCCATCTTGTACATCAGCATAGCTGCTGTTAAGCATGGCTAAAAGTTAGTGGCATAAAGGAGAGTGACGTGGAGTGTCAGAGTGGATGGACGAAGAGTAGAGTGTTGGGGCATAGTACCATGTATTGTAGTCGCATAGAGTGGAGTCGGATAGAGTTGGGTTGTGTACAGTGATGTACAGTGGAATTGCATATACTAGAATGAGTTCAGTCGTGGCTCCTGTAGTTAAGCGTGGTGGGGCGGGGGGAGTCGACAGATGGAATAGGATTTATTTATTTCATTTTCCCTATTCCATCATCTGTCGACTCCCCCCCCCCCCCAACCGTGCCCCGCCCCTCCCACACCGTGTTTACCTGCAGGAGCCCCGACTGAGTGAACTGGTGTAGAATGCCTTGGTGTAGGGTGTTGCAGAGTATAGTGGCATAGAGTGTAGTGGCATAGAGTGCAGAGCATAGAATTTAGCGGCATAGAATTTACAGGGTACAATGCAGTGGCATAGATTAGAGTGTTGCATAGTCAAGCGCATTGGCGTAGAGTGCAGTATTGAGGGGTGGAGTGGTGCAGAGTAGAGTGACAGAGTGCAGAGGCATAAAGTGGTGCAGGGAAGAGTGGTGTAGAGTGGTGCAGGGTAGAATATGGTGCCGTAAAGTGCAGTGGCATAAAGTGGAGTGCTGAAGAGTTCTGTGGCATAGAGTGGAGTGATGCAGAGTAGAGTGGCATAGAGTGAAGTGGTGTAGAGTGCATTGGCATGGATTACAGTGTTGCAGAGTAGAGGGTCATAGAGTGCAGTAACAAAGTGCTGTAGAGTGCATTGACGTAGAGTGCAGTGGCACAGAGTAGAGTTACGTTGAGTACAATGGTGCAGAGTAGAGTGCAGTGGCATAGAGTGGACTGGTGTAGAGTGCAGTGGCATAGAGTGCAGTGGCACAGAGTGCAGTGGCGCAGAGTAGAGTGCAATGGGGTAGAGTATGGTGGACTGGTGTAGAGTGCATTGGCATAGAGTGTTGCAGAGGATAGCGATGTAGATGGCAGTGGCATAGAATTCAGCAGCGTACAAGGCATTGTAGAATGAAGGTGCGTAGATTAGAGTGCATAGTAGAGTGCAGTGGTGCAGAGTAGAGTGACAGAATGCAGTGGCATAGTGTGGTGGAGAGTGGAGTGGCATAGAGTACATTGGCACAGAATGCATTAGTGCAGAGTGGAGAGGCGTAGACTACAGTTACGTAGAGTGGAGCGGTGCAGAGTACAGAAGCAAAGAGTGCAGTGGTGTAGAGGGGTGCAGAGTAGAGTGGCGTAGAGTGGCATAGTGCACTGGCATAGGATTCAGTAATTCAGAGTAAAGTGGGGTAGAGAACAGTATTTTAGAGTATGGTGCCGTAGAGTGCATTGGTGTAGAATGTAATGGCGGAGAGTGCAGTGGTTCAGGGAAGTGCCCTAGTAGTGGCATGGAGTGCAGTGGTACAGAATAGCATAGATTGTTGTAGAGTGGACAGGTGTAGAGTAAATTGGCGTAGAGTATTGCAGAGTACAGTGAGTAGAATGCAGTACTATAGAGGACGGCTGTATAAAATTCAGTGGCTTAGAGTGGAGTGATGTAGAGTGCAGTGGCATGGAGTGCAGTGATGCAGAGTAGAGTGCACTGGCATAGAGTAGAGTGGCGTAGAGTATAGTGGTTCAGAGTACAGTGCAGTGGCATAGAGTGCGGTGGTTTAGAGAAGAGTGGCGTAGAGTGCGATGGTTTAGAAAAGAGTGGCGTAGAGTGCGGTGGTTTAGAGTGGAGTGGTGCAAAGTGGAGTAGAGGGGTGTAGAGTACAGTGGCTTAGAGTGAAGTGGCATAGAGTAAACTGTTTCAGAGTAGAGTGAAGTTACGTAGAGTGGATTGGGGCAGAGTAGAGTGCAGTGGCGTAGAGTACAGCAGCATAGAATTCAGCAGCATACAATACAGCATTGTCAAATTAAGTGGCATAGATGAGTGGTGCATAGTTGAGTGCAGTAGTGCGGAGTAGAGTAGTATAGAGTGCAGTGGCACAAAGTGGTGCACAGTGGAGTGACAGATTGCAGTGATGCAGAGTAGAGAGGCATAGAGAACACTGACTTAGAGTGCAGTGTAGAGTGGTGTAGAGCTCAGTGGCATAGAGTGGAGTGGAGTGGCGTGGCGCAGAGTGGAGTAGAGTGGCGTAGAGTGCAGTGGCATACAGTAGATCGTTTCAAAATAGAATGAAGTGGCGTGGAGTGGTGTAGAGTGTAATGGCGTAAAGTGGTGTAGAGTGCAGTGGTGCAGAGTAGATTAAAGTGGCATGCAGTGGATTGACAGAGTTGAGTGTCACAGAGTAAAGTACATAGGCATAGTGTGTATTGGAATAGAGGGCAGTAGCATAGAGTGCAGTGTTGCATAGTGGCTTAGAGCGGAGTTGTGCATAATATATTGTAGAGGCCTAGACTGGTGGGGTGCAGAGTGCAGTGGTGTAGAGTGGCATAGAGTACATTGGCACAGAGTAGAGTGGAGCAGAGTAGATTAGGGAGGCTTAGAGTGCAGTGGCACAAAGTGGAGTAGAGTGGAGTAGAGTGCAGTGGAGTGAAGGGGCATAGAGTGCAGTGGCATGGAGTGGTGCAGAGTAGAGTGGAGAATGCATTGTGTCCTGGCACACTGCCTTTACTGACAACACATTTTCAACTGAAATCACCATTACATTTGCACAGACATACAGTTTTACTAATAAAACTACACACTGCAAAAAAAGATTCCATGTGGAAATGGCATCACCTAGTGTATTGATTTGTTTTGATCATGTTGAATTATTTGTTTCCAACACACTTCAGAATTAACAAAACATTGGCTTCATTTGCGTGTTTCTCATTTTGAAATATTCTGAATTACTTGAACAGTTCATTTAAATGTTATGTGCTAGAAAAACAACTTTCCTACCCCTAGTATACAGCAAGATTGTCAAATAAATACTCTCACTTTGAAGTCAGATCAAGAAAAGTAAACACTAAGCTCTGTGGAAAGACAGGGCTGACATTTGACCTTGTTTTTGAATGCACAGCAAATGTGACAAGATAACAAGATTTACAGGCCTGTATAAAGGAAGGAGCACTCATGGAAGAATACAAGGGGAGTTGGTGTTAAAAGGATTTTCTCCTTGTGAGGGACAAACACCCTGGACAGCATTAAATAAAGCCAGCAAATAGAAAGGCAGAACATGTGAGTTACAAACCACAAAGCCAATGGTAAGCAACAGGTGGAATGCACTTCTATGGAAGCTTTCTGAATGCCCCGAAGATCTCTTTAGCAAACCAGACAGGCTTCAACCTAAAAATGGTTAGCCAACTGGCTTAAACATAAAAGCAACCCATGGATCCCCACATGAGTTTGCAACATGCGCAAATTCAATTGGGACGTGTAACAAAACATGAGCCAATAGGAGTTTGGTGTTTTTTTTTATATGAAAGCGTTTGTAGCTACTGCAGCGCTGTCCAAGTTGTATGACGAATACATATCTAATTGTATAGTCAATTTGCTCATTCAAAATTTGGCACATATTAAAAAAATAGTTTTGAATTGGACAGTGGCTATCAAAGTACTGATGAACTCAAAGAAATAATTACATTGATTTGTGAGGTATGGAAATACTTTGTAGTCTAAGTGCTGCTCCTCCACCTAACATTATGAAAATGTATCCCATGTTTAAGTGCTATGTCAAGGTGATTTTGTATAATGCGTATAAGGTTTTATTGATAAGTGGGAGTTGACTATTAAAACAATAAATACAATACAGAGACTTGGTTCCTTTGCTGGATATCATCAATTGAACTGTCACACCTGAACAAAATAAATTCTACAAAAACAGGCCCAGCATTGCATCATTGGTTGCATGGAGTCATCTGGCAGCCTTCCATATTTGCAGCACAAAAACCCACACTAGGACTTTTTTCCTAAATTAACCGTCTGATTATTTTCTCATGATTTTTAAACCTAAAGCCCTACTTTAGTGTCTGGCTGTGTGCTGAGTTCATGTGGCTTAGCTGTGTAGAGAGAAAAGGGACAGTGTCCCCGCCTCTTCATCTGACTGATCCATCACTAGCGTAAAGAAACTTGAGGGGGACTCCCCTGCATCTAATGAAGAGGCCCCCCTGGAGCTCTCAGGCCAGGGCACTGTGCTGAGGGGGACCCCTGGAGCTTGCCCCCCACACCGCAGGAGCTGCGGGGGCCTATGGTACGCCACTTCGTTCCATATATTAACAAGCATTGGCAAAGACAATCGGTCTGGTGTGCATTCAGAGTTAGGATGTCACTGTTGGGTTCATTGTGGGTGTCTATGTATTTCTGGTTTTAGTCAAGGTCGTCTCTCCAGTTATCATGTTTGGACCAAGTACTGCATTAAACTGGATTCATTTTGTTATGTCTTTTCTATATTGAATTTGTCCTGGTCAATGTACATATATATTTGTCTTTTTAAATGTGTTTGCAGCCCTGAAGAAGCCCTTGCCTGGGGTGAAACGTGTTGGTTGCATCTGTTTGTAATACCTTCAAGATCGATAAAAAGAAAAGAAAAAAGAACACTCAAGCAATACTGGAGTCTATGGATAAATTTGCAAATTATACGGATAGTTGATCGAATGTTGAACGGATCTGTTTTGCATATTTTGCCTCTCATCACTTGTGTTTTACAAAGACAATAGGTCTGGTGTGCATTTTAAGTGTTTACTAACGTACTGCAGTGAAAAAAAAATGCATTCTGTAGTCGATGCACCTATAAGATAAATAATCCAATGTATGATGAGTTAGAGTACATTCGAGATGTAAAATAGTCCTTCATGCACTGCAACACAAGTTATCCACAGGAGGCAGAAGTGAACACTAATCAGCCTATAAAATAAGATCAGAGAAATGTACTCTTCTGGGTTGAACCAAAGTCCACTATATGAATAGTTTGAAGACTTCGCAACAATAGATTAAACAGAACCGCTGCATTGTCAAGCCGGACCTAACAATCACCCAACAAACTAGGTAAAATTAGACCTATTTCAGATGCAAGCAAGACCTGGGCTAGGAAGAGTGAAAAATATCGTAAGCTCAATATTGAGGTGACCGCTAATAAAAATGATGCTATTTGTAAAGAGGTGTGATGAGGAGGCTGAGTAATGAGTTACTTAAGATGGATCAGTGCGGCACCTCCATTTCTCCCAGAGGATTATTGATTCACGAGATGAGGGATGATGTTAATAAAACTGGGGGAGGGAGACAACACCACAGTCCGAGAACCATTAATTGAAAGCGGGAAAACAGCGCATCTTCTGTGAATTATTTGCTCCCAAACAAGAAATGGTCAAATGATGTCCATATTTCCATTTTGTCCGAAACTGCCAACTATTCCCACTTATGAAGAGTTCTGATTTTTTTTCTGTTGCAAATTAATTCACAAAATTTTTTGTATATTAAATTTTTATTAATATAATGAAAAGGTCTGGTTTTAATATAATGCAATTTTGATTTAAGTACTTATTATCTGCTTCTACATGTATACCTGAATTTAGTTTGTTTCTAAACACTTTGTGTTTGGAAAAGAGAAGGACTGAAATGTAGAAATTTAAACTGATTTGGCCAGTAATATATATAATGTGCACTTAAATGGAACACAGTAAGCATTCCCAAAGCGGACCTCGATCAGTTGTGGTCATATTAACTATCTGTTCCTTCCTTAGGGGCCTGGTGGACTGTTCTCCCCTTTCGAAAAATGTGGATGTGCAATTTGCACATTGATTGGTTAGCAAATGGGAATGTAGTTTGCAAACCAGTTACCACTCAGACTCAGGAGTCAGTAACTGAGGATGTTTTGCAACTGCAAGTGTGGTCACAAACCAATGATGCATTCCATCGCGAATCTCAAAAGGAGGGAAAATCTATTTCAGGTCCACTCCTATTTGAAATTTGTAAAGTATTGTAAAAGCCGGCTAAGAAATGAAAACTCTAGAGGGGAAGAAGGCTGCCTGTGCCCCCATCCTCATCCATGACGCAGACTGTAGCCAAGGCAGCTCCAGGCGGTCACCACTCCTCCCTCCACACTGCTGTGAGTACCACCGGTTTGTGACTCAGCCCTTTCCCACTGCGGTGCTGTGCCTGCCCCAGGCCCAGCGCCAGATCCAGGCATAAGTGGAAGCGCTTGCAACATTTCCGGTCATGAATGATGTGCGATTTATCCTGTAGGGGAACATTCGGTTGCGTGGGTGTGTGCGCGAGCGGATGCAGGCCTGCACTGCTAAGGCCCATGCGTAACCTATGAGGGGAAGTGTGTGTTTTTCCATGTGTGGATGTGTTCATGTGTGTGAAGCAGGAACTACTGGGACTGGTTGTATGTGCCGGTGGTTGAACTTCTAAAACCCATGCTTTTCCAGAGGAGTGTGTGAGGGAAGCTTGCAATGCTGCTGGGCGTGTGTGCGTGCATGCCTGTGAGTGAAAGAGAGGTGTAATATTTGAGACTGCTTTTTTAGGTCGAGCCTAGCGGCAGCGCGCATGCCCTGCTCGCTTTGCAAGGCATGCTGTATTAGGGTATGCACTCGAAGCCACGCCTACTCTCCGCCCATATTTGTAATTGGCTTGTGGCATTGTCCTTCGTAAATGCTGGCTTGCAATTCTTAAATAAACTTGTTAGTCCCTCCCTGTTATCGCCTTGTCTGCATTGGTTACCGCTCATAACGACTGGACCTTTTACTTGGCTTGTTGCATAGTCTGCGTTATAAGTGGGTGAGCACTATTTTGTTTATTGACAGTAATGGGGACGATGGTGGCCGATCTTCTTTTACAGTGCTATGAACACTAAATTGAACTTGCCGAGCGTGGCGCCCGCTTTAGGGACACCGCGCTCAGTTGACTTATTTTTTTTTTTTTAATTTGCTCAGTTTCATTTTTCACACTTTTATACTGAGTGCAGTGCCTGCTTCGGCGACACCGCACATGGTTTCATATTTTTTTTTTAACGTTTTTAATGAGCGCGGCGCCTGCTTCAGGGACACAACGTAAATCTTTGAACTATTAGTATTGTAAATGACAATGCCTTTTAATATTATAAAAGACATTGCCATTTACAATGCCAATAGCTCAAAAACTCGCACTTGCGAGATCTATTGCATTGTAAATGCTTGTCTTTGCCATGTGTGACAGAAGTTCACACTTTCGCTCCCCACACTGCACGGTCTTTTTTGTGTCGGACGTAAGCTTGTACCGCTGCTGCCTGTGTGTGCGCACGCGCCACCGGCGCTGTACCTTTTCTATGTGTGCACCGCTGCAGTGTGTGCTGCACCTGTTGTGTGTGTGAGGGAATCTAGAAGTGCTGCAATCCAGGGTAATTATTAGGCACTCCCTCTTAGTTTTGTTGGGGTGGTAACAATAGCTGGTGGTCCCTTCAGAGTTTTAAGGATCCGCTGGAACACCACATATCGATTCTCTTCCTGTTACCGGAAGCAGCCCAAATCTCCTCTAGAAAGTCCCGGCATCATTAACTTACTGTAGGAATCCAGAATGAATACCCTCCAGAACTCGCAAATAGGCCAAGCCCCTAACACATCTATATAACAGAAAATGAAAGCTATTGGTTTTGCAAATTCTTGCAATTCCTTTTACGCAGATTATATTATGAGGATATATGAATGCATTTTATATAGATTTGATTACAATAAAAAATTCAAGCAAAACTGTGCCCATGACTGAAGTACTTTTGAAGACACAGACTGGGGCGCAGTTCATGGCGGCAGGAGCTGAACACAGGCCCGCGCATCCCCCGCAGTGCGGGGGGGGGGGGGCGCCCCCATGCTCCAGGGGGCCTCCTCAGCACTGCACTTCGGCCGGGGACCTCCTGATAGAGTCCCTCAACTATCGTTACGCCACTGGCGGCTGAACATGGCCTAAACAGACCTGATACGGGGAGCATTTGTGAGGAAAATAAGCGCTCTGAGGTGTACCACCCTCCCAGGCAGAGAGGGCATCTCGGGGGCATTCGCTGCAGTGTACGAGATTACAGCCTTGTTACCACAGTTAATGGTGGTCGGCGACCTTTCCTGGAATGCTAATCCACGCCGGGAGAAGCAGAGCTCAGTAGAGAACCATGCGCGTTGTTGGCTGGAGCCAATGTTTCTATGCGCTATGAAGCCACGCCGTTCTGTACAAGAGTGTACATGGACAGAAAAATGGCAAGCAACACAAGTGGCGGATGGTGATCTGCTAGGGACATAGGCGTCAGTGGGCATCATACACTTCTGCGACACAGGAGGCCCCCAACCCTTCCTGGACCTCAGAGTCCATAAGGTTCAAGGAGCTAAGCTATTCCAATGCTCTGCTTAGCAGCTCGAATTTGCAAAGTTCTGAGGCTTGCAAACATCCATTTTTAAAAAAAATCATCCTGAACTTTGCAAAGTGGAAATTTAGCAAAATATATTTAAAAAAATGAAAGCTGGGCAGTTTGGGTGGACCTTTACAGCAGCGGGACAGGACAGCAGTTGCACTGATGCGATGCGTGAACCCTTCCCCATGCCCAGGTCTGAGCTCCGGCCTCTCGCTCTTCCCCAGTCACCGCAAGGATTCAGATGCTGGCAGGCTGCTGCCAGCCCCTGTGGCCCTGAAGGGTGCTCCTGGCATAGTACATGGTGGAGGGACGCCATTAGTCGCGCTGCTGGTGGGAAGAGAGGCTTAAGAGGAAGGGCACTTTGTCCCTCATGGTACCAGGCCATTTCAGGCTGGACCGGTCAACTCCCTGGAAGTGTTACTTCCGTCTGGCGCGTGTTTCACCTGGAGGTAGGGTAAGGGGTTTAAGAACCCACATCACCTTCCTTGTCCTTGGAAACAGCAGCTACACGGGCCACCCACTCATACATTTATATCTGGCAAAAGTCTGCCAGGCCTAGACGTGGTAATTTCAGGGGCGGCTCCTCCATTTGGGCGGAGGAGCGTCGCCCCACTGTATTATAAATACCATTTGATGTTTCTGCTTCTCGCACTGTGAGAAAGCAGAAGGGGTTGGTTGGGGGCAGGCGGGTGGGCGGTCCTGCTCTAGGGCAGGGGAGGAGTGGCTTGCCCACTCTGAAGGCGCTGAGTGTTTGGTCGGCCCCAGGGCCGACCAAACCAGTCATACGCACTCTCCCTTTTCTCCATGTAGGCTGAATGCAGCCTACATGGAGAAAATGGCCTCCTCATAGATGCCTGTGTGGTCCGCATCCCAACCACTCAAAGTGTTGCCATTGCAGCGTTGTGATTGGCTTAGGGGAGGGGAGGGAGGCTGCCTGCTTCCTGTGTGGAGCCGAGAAGCAGTGACGACCGGGGACCGGACCAAGCCGGTGAACGTAAGTTAACTTAAAAAATATATATATTGAAATGTATGCCCCCTTGTGCGCGACCCCCCGCCCCCAGCCGCGACTGGTAATTATGCCAAAGAGATCATTTTCCTGAGCAAGAGCTTGGCCGTGTGATGTATTGCAACCCTCTTCCGGAGGGTGTGAGCTGGGCGAAGGAGCTGGTTGGAAGGGGGCTCGTCTGCTGGTGACCCAAGCCCTCTTGGACTACCTTGGGTTTGCTCAGTGTTCAATCGTTGACGTGGTGTGTATTCAGGGTCGGATTGGCAGGGTGGGCAATCGGGCGGTGTCCGAGGGGCCTGGGGCAGAGGGCAGCTTCTGGGCCGATTTCTTTTTTGTCTGCGGATCAAACAACTCCATAGACTTGGGCTGATTTTTTTCAATAGAGCTGCAGCTTCAGGTGAGAGGTAGTCCGAGCAGTCACATATTAGGCCCAATAATTGTTATTTGCAGAATGACAATAGGGCGTCAGGAGGACGCCATCATGCGGTGCACCTCCTCCCATCCCCAGCCTCAGAAGGTGACAGTGAGCCTTTGTGGGAGGTGCGTCTTTTGAGCAGTGCAATTACCAAGCCTTCAGTATGGGGAGGCCTTTGTCCCCCACATCAAGTCACAACGATCAGACAGACGAGCTGCAGGTGCCTGCTACCCGTTTTCTCGGATTGAGGTTAAGCTTTTCATTCAAATACTGTGTAATGGAATGGGAGAAAAAAACACAAAGAACCAGAAAAGTTTTAAATAACTTTTGCAATTTAAAACAAATCTGAATGGAAACAGATCAGACGAAATCACCTTATTCAACAGTGTCACTGTAAAAACAAAACAACTCATTCACCCTCCATCCTGGTGTGAAAGGAGAGAGGAGAGAGGAAAAAGGAAGGAAGAGAGAGAGACAGACAAAAGGAAACAAGAGACCACGGGAGGGACACACAGGGGGAGAGAAAAGATCGGGTGGAAAGAAGAGTTGAACGATAGAGAGTGAAGGATGGGAAACAAAAGTGGAGAGAAAGGAGATGGCAAAGGGAGTGAAAGAGTGAACAGTGAACGGTGAAACAAAGCATTGATGAAGAAGAGGATGTCCGACGTTCCCTGGTCAGGAATAATAAGTAACAGGTGGCTTAGTGCTTCATACACTCCTTAGTTCTCTGACGGTTCAGTTAGTCTATGGATTGATTTAGACATTGGCGGACACCTATAGGAAGTGCTGAATCTAGTGGGAACCCACCAATGGGGATTCCTTAAACAAACATAGCACGGTAATGGAAACACCAGTAGATTCTCTTCTAGTTTTAACACTTCCTCCAGAAATAAATGGCTTTCCATTATCACCCAACTAGAAATCAGCCTGTGGGTCTATCCACTACCAGAGCTAACACAAGCTCCCTTCACCTACCTGAACCACCTTTAGAAGACTGCCCAACTCAAAGTACTCACAAGGACCGAAATCCATTGAATTTCTACGAAGAATGGTGGTATTCTGCAAATGCTGAGGTTTGCTGAAGACGGAAGCTACTGACTGCAACAATCCAATACATAGAACACAACAGAATATAGCATTATGTGTAGGACGGGACACATTGGAGTTCAAGGGATGAATGAAAAGGAGTGTAAGTGACACACAAACACACACCAGAAGAAAGGGAGAATTTGCAAGACAAACTAGAGCTGAAGTAAAACTCAAAGTGGAGTCAGAGATTGAGAGGGTGGGAAATAAAGATATTGGAGTTAGAAAAAGAATGAAAGGAAGTGTATATTGCAGGCAGAGGAGTGAGAGAGAGTAGATTTATAGACGGAAGAAGAAAGAGGGAAAGAAATGGGGGCGAGGGAAACGAAAGGAGGAGGAGGCAGAAAAGAGAAAAGATGGAAAGTGAGAGAGAGAGGAGAGAGGGAGGGAGAGTGATTAAGGTAAAGAGTAAACTGGATGAGAGTGAGGCTGAGGGAGGGAAAATGAAAATTTGGTATTTTAGCTGGAGAGACAGAGAGAAACAAAAAATCCAGTAGATACACCGGGTGCAAGTGAGAGATTGGAGATAAAATGAGGGAGGAAAGAAAGGAGAGAGGGAAAAGTGCCAGAAAAAGGAGAGAAAGGCTGTTCCTATGTGTGGTTCAGCAAAGGTGAGCAAGTGTACAGATAATATATAGAAAATGAAATGAAGGGTGCCAGTTGGAGTGACGTCCTGTGGCATGTCAAGCAGATTCAGGTCATGTTTCTTCTCACAACATAGAAGTCATCAAGTACTGAGCTGTCTTACACCCCCAAGATATCACAAGCTGAGAGGCCTCTGTGTGGCAGCCAAAAGGGGCATTAATGAAAGCCTTAGATATGTACAACCATCAATGCCTTAGGTTTAGCAGGGAGTTTTGGAACCACCCAAGGATTGGCAGAAGTCTAAGGGGACCTCAGAGTGACCAGAAAAGTCAGCGTTCAGAAGGTAAGCAAGAACCTTTGGATGTGGAATTGAGGAGGAGTTCTAATGACCTGGAAATGAGCAGGGACCTCAGAGGCCTAAGGTTAGCTGGAGCTTTGATGATCAATTTCACCAAGAAGGAACTTTCAGGCTCCCAAGTAGGGCAAGGAGCCACAAGCAAATGACAGTGAGGAGCACTGGGGCGTGCATGGTGGGCAGGAGTCATAGGTGCAACCAGGAGCCTTTAAGACCTGAGAGTGAGCATGAACCTCAGGAGGCTGAGAGTGAGCTGCAGACTGAGAGGCCTAAATGAAGCAAATATTCACCCCCCTTAATGCCCAATGAGAGTAAACAGGATCTTTGGAGATCTGAGGGTGACTATCTGCCACACAGCAAGGGAAGTACGTGGAAATCAAAACTTTGCAAAAATCTCCTGGTGAACATGGTTTTCAGTGAATTGCAAGTATCGTGAAGATCTTAGGTAGGAGTGAGCAAGAGCTACTAAGTCTGAGGGTAAACCGGGAAATCAGATAACCAGAAGATGAGCTGGAATCCAAAGACACCTGGGAGTGAGCTGGAGCCTCGGGGATCTGAGCCGGGGTGGAAATGAGCCTTTGAGTCCTATTAGTAAGTGCTTAGTTTAGGCACCAACTGACTTTGGGCAAGAGCCCCAAGTCCTTAGGATGTGCAGAATCCATGGGTCCTTGAGGTGAGCAGAAGACCTGAGGATGAGTGTGAACCCCTGGGGCCATGTTGGTTAAAAGAGACTAAGAATCCCTAGGGCTGGCCAGGAGTTTTTGGTCCTGACAGGGATCCAGAGATCCGAGGTTGAGCAAGGGCTTGGGAATCTAAGAGAGAGCAATGCGTTCAGGGACCCAATGGTAAGAGTTTTATTGACCTGAAGGTATGTGTCAGAAGAAAATGTGTTTCCAGTCTTGGATAATATTACTGGCCTTTGAAACTTTAAAAAGCGTAGTTTACCGCAAATTCTCCCCAAACTAAGCTCCTGATGCTAACTACACAATGATTCAGGAAAGGTTGCGAACTGCAAATGTGGGTCACTTTTCTTTGCGTGCCCGGGCCAATTTTTCATCCCAATCCGACCCTGTGTGATCCGTGCCACTCATGTGGTGCCCTGAGCAGGGACAGTGCTGGAAGCTGTTCCTGGTTACTGGTCCAGTCGCCCTTCCTGGTGCCGCTTATCTGGTGACCAGTGGAGCTCTGCAGTGTCTAAGATCAGCTGCTCTAAGATGCCTCGTCCACGAGGAATCTTGTAGCGTGGAATCTTCAGAGGGAGGATGGACGGATGTTTTCACTAAGCCTTGCTGAGAATCCGGTGAAGATGGGAAACTTAGGCTAGCTTCCTGAAAGTTGAAATTTCCCAGCTCTCCCCGATTATGTAGGCATAATACAAATGCCTGCATGACTAATTCAACGCAATATGGGTGAGTACAGCCGCATGCCTCCTTCTCATCACAGGCTGGAGGCAGGGGTGTAACGCGGGTGGGGGCAACCTTTCAGGGGCTCCCATTTATCTCAGGCCAATGAATATCTGAGATCTGGGAGTCTTAGGGGTTCCTCATTACACCCTGCAAGGAGAGGGGCATTATTTTGCGTTATGCCACTGGCTAGTGGCCTCCTTGTTGGGGTGGATGTTATTTCTAATAAAAATACAGCATATTGGAAGAGGGTGCCACAGAAACATCCCCACTTTTATCTGTACAAAAAAAAATGGATCAATCGACAGCCTGCATTTAAATCAGTGAAATAAAGGAATGGCATGGGGAAAAGGTGGTAGGTAGCCAGAGATTCTTTACCAGAGTTGAAGTAGAACCAATATAAAACGTCGGGCTGCACTAGGATGCATTCCTTTCTTTACAGAGACAGGTCATCATCCCCCTTACCATTGCAGTATACCCAGGGTGTACCAGATCCATGCCAGTTTTTCAGACTAACCAATGGCAGCCTTGCGGTAATTTAACCAGTTTTCTCAATCGTGCAGGAAGGCATACACACGAGCTACTTCGAAGACTAAAGCTGTGATTGTGGGTGAAATTATGCCTTATCTGTCAAAGTTGTGAAAACTAGACATTAACACTACAGGAAGTTTCTCAAGACATAGCTTTTCCTTTTGGAGTCTGGGCAAAGTATTACATCTTCCAATAATGTTCTATTACTTGCCCCTACAAGAAAACGGATTACGATTGGATGACCTTCTGCCTGCTGAAACTCATTCCCTGAAAAACTGGATTTCTGCCTTATTTGTCGCCGCACTCAACGCTGCACGTCAAATCTAGGTTGACTCCAGCTGGAGTCCTTGAGTGCAAGCCGACCATCATTAACAACGCCCAATCACTGGCCGCCATTCTGGATATTAGCCGGATTTAACCTCCAAACCCCAAATGTACACAATGGCTAAAGAACTTGTTTTTAACTGCATCTTCTTTGTGGACTTCATCTGTCTATCCCAGAGCAAGACCTCAAGCCTCTTGCCCAATCCCTTGTGTTGGTAAGGCTCGCCTCAGGCAATTCTCTTTTGTGCGGACTTGTTCAAATAAACCTCGCCGCTTTGAAGGCCATGTTACACACTGCAAAAGAGACGCAGCTGGATTTAGGCCCCGATCTCTGTACAGGGGTGAATGTATGACATTGTTCTACATTCTGTCCATCAATTGTTCTTTTTGCATTTGTCACCCCAAGTGTGACGGGTATTCCCAGAGATGTGTTCCGTTCTCGCCATGCCACTGGAGTCGAGCTATCCTGGCTGATGAGGGGTGAAACCCCGAAACTGGTCTTGGATGCTTGTTTCCAGTCCAGGGAGGACCTGGCCTGGCAGTTTGGGCTGGACTGTTCCCATGGGCACAGGATCAAGACTTATTTGCATATGGCTGGGTTCAAACTGGAATGGCATAGTGGAGAAGTATGGCTCAATGATTAGAGCGGCAGACCCTGATGCAGAGGTCTAGCCCGGGACCAGGGTTCAATTCCCCACCTCGGCAGGTCTTGGGCTCAAAAATTCCACGGACCTGATAATTCTCGCCTCGGTGCCATTCCAATCATGGAGTCCCACTCTGCAACTCTGGGCAATAGCTTGCTTAATCTCCACAACGGCCCCCACAACGCTAAGGATGCCTGGCCTCCACCTTGGGGGTGCCCAGGAGTGGACGCCTCACAGGGAAAGCCAGGATGGGTTCCACAGCGGTATTCGTACAAGTGCCTTGAGACCCTTGCAGGTGAGTAGTGTGCTATACAAGTATCAATTTACAAAAATTATGTATTTAGGCCCAGCTCTCTGTGGTGGGTCGAATGTATGACATTGTTTTACAGTCTGTCCATCAATTGTTCTTTTTGCATGTGTTACACACTGCTGCACACTCTGTCTCCAGAGCGACCAGATTTGGGCATATAACCCCTGTGTTGTTTACTCTGCAGAGGTCCCCATAGAAGCCAGAGCTGTATACAGATGTTATGTCTCACCCAGCAGGTTCTTTATAGTTCTAGCCCTCACTGCCTTGTGGGGCAGTTGATAGTGCCTGGGAGGTTTAGACCCTTACACAGCTTGGAAACACTGCTCTTGGAACCTCCAGCTTTCAAAAAGGAGCACAGAATGGCAGAACTCTGAATTCTCTCACCCAGGTCTAGGAACCACCACTTCTCTTTTACCTTTAAGACTGAGGTTATACCGCGATCCTTCCTATCCATTCCAAGTTAGATGTATCATTATGATGGCTTCCACTTTCTCTGTCTACTTCTCTTCTTATTACCCACTTCTGTCACTCAGTCATTTCCCCACCATCACTTCATCCTCCCTCTATTTGTATTGTTTATGTTTCTACAGCCTCCTTCAACTTATTTACTATTCTTTGTAGCTCTGGTGTTGCATTTACCCATTCAACTTCGCGCGGGTGTGATCCTCTCCATATTTTGCTCATTTCAGTGGTTTACTCCATTGGATATTAAACTCCACCACTGAGTCCCTACTGATTAATGTTTGAATGATGTTTTGTAATTTGTTCCATCACTGTGCATACCCCCATCCTGTTTCCTGTCCTTGCCTGACTTATCACCTTCCTATGCCGTTTCGTTGTTTTCCGTGATGCGGGCTCAACTATCCCTTGTACCTACATCTCACCTGTGCAACGCTCTAATGCCATAGGCTGTGTTCATGCTTTAGAAAAATTCATAAATACATAGAAGCCACACTTCCATATTAGCACATCCCTGCTCATCTCCCCACAGAGCCCTAAACCTTCCAGCCCTTTAATGAGGGTCCTCGCTCCGCACTGCTGGCTCTACCTAAACTCTCTATTGAATCTCTTTAGGCTGAAGGGATCATTTTGTGGGTCATAGCACGTAAATCGATATACATATATATAGGCCGTGACCAAGACCTGCTTAGGTTGAAACGCATTGACGCAATAAATATCTTGAAAGTAAAGCGCTGTTTTCGGTGCCCCTCTGACTGGGGGGGGGGGGCACAACTGTTGCATTATATTATATATATATTTTTTTTTTCTTTCAATGTGTATATTATACCAATCAAATCTTGCTTTTGACACTCACTATTCGTCACAAAGTACCCTTTCTAGCTTGGACTCCCCAGGTAACCCTTTTCCAATGAGCATACAATAGCAGTTCCCATTCATTTCTGTTCAATGGTGACCTCTCCAACATGGCTGAAATACAATAGCCTCATGTTACTACCTTCCTGCCGGCACAGAATAAATATGAAGGGGTTGAGGAGTAATCATGTAATCTTCACCCTGCCACCCCCACACCCCCTCGTCCGTTCTTCAGGGGCTAGGGCTAGCTGCAACAGAAGAGGGCTTGGATTTTAAGCACCACCTTTGTAAAAATGTCAACACCCTTTCTAGCACCTAATTCCACAAAAAGCACACAACAGGTTTACCACACTCTTTCAGTTCATTAGCCTCTCGAAAGTAACCACAGTAAAAATTGAACTCGAACTTGTGACCTTGAAGTTGCTCACAGGTTCCCATATTTCTTTCTTAAATTCTTATTAGCTTTGTAGATCTTCTAAACATGTAATGTAATTGTATTTATATAGCACTTACTACCCCTGGCGAGGAGTTAAAGCTCTTTTAGGCGAGCAGAACGTTACTCCGACCCTAAAGGATTAGTGGTGGATTAGTATAGGGAAATAGGAGTTCTTAAACTGAGCGGTGGACATGTGAGTCGGTTACTTTGACTGAACAGGATAAAGGAGGGAAGAGTCTAGATCGTGTTATTTGGGAGACCATAGAGTATTGGCATGATATAAACACCATGACTGAGCATATCTGTTGTGCCCCATGTCTTAGAACATATTTCCCCTCGGGAGGCATGCACAGTACAATATTTGTCAACTCA
Source organism: Triturus cristatus (assembly GCF_964204655.1). Classification (NCBI taxonomy): domain Eukaryota; kingdom Metazoa; phylum Chordata; class Amphibia; order Caudata; family Salamandridae; genus Triturus; species Triturus cristatus. The sequence goes on from NC_140586.1 coordinate 88,334,240, forward strand.
AAATTCAGTAACAAACAAATCAACCTGCCAATCCCAGCTGCATCCCTCCAGCAACTGAAATTAGAATAATGGAAGCCAAACCCCACTGCTCGTTTGAGGTGGCAAGGTTTGTATCCACCGTAATATCGCAAGGGGCCATCCTGGGGGGCTCGGAGGGGTAAGTTTGTAGAGGGCATGAGAGTGCTGCCAATTCCCATAACAGCATATAGGCAGTGCTTGATTTGCAAAAAAAAAAATAATAATAAAAGAGTGCCAGGCCCTATTCAGGAGGCCACTGCAGCTTGAACCACACATTGTCCCCGCTATGCTGCCAATGATGGTAACACAACTACTAACCATCACAATTCTACAAGAGTGACAATTCAGACTATTTCAGGCCCCCAAAGCTAAAAGAATGGCTTGGGCGGCAGATAATAGTAATTTTTAATGTATTTTGAATTAATAGTTGACTGTTGTTGCTGTCCTCTTTAAATTTACCAGACAGCTCCTCCTTGTGGCAGACTGTCACAAGCAAGGCAGTTGGAAATTAAGTGCCGGTGCTGAACACCAGAAACCACCGGCTCACATTAAGCGCTGCATATACGGGGACTACATAGGTACGCTGCAGGAGTAAAAGCTGCAGATCAACTGCCTCATTGGGGTTTAGCATAATTTCTAAAATGTTACGTATAGTCATGCAAAATCATGGCCCAATATTCCGCTAAGGGTATTAGTGCAGCCACTCTTCTCTTACCTACGGATAGCCGTGCCTTCAACCCCCACCAAACGCTGCATGTTGGTGAAGGAGATTTCCAGGTCATTGTCATTGCTCCCCTAGCCAGTGAGAGGGACAGATCCAGGAATCTTGTTGAGGCCATCTTTTGTTTTGGTCTAGGGAACAACCCCAACAAACAGTGCTCGGCATCTGCAAGCTCTCTACGCTCAGCGGCCCATGTGATGTCACTGAGCACTGTCCCGCCAAGGCGATTGCAACAACGTCCAGAACTAGACCATATGCAGAAAGTCGACTCGCGGCAGCGGACATCCCGAGCTAGTGTCCATAGCCATAGGATAGATCAAGTGCTTCCTTGGCAGGGGGGGGGGGGGGGAGGTCAGGGTCAGATTGTCTCTGTGTAGGATGTTTAACTGTATGCACCGAACCCTAGGGATTTTATGGGGGTATTTGAGGACTCGCAGCCATTTGGAATCATTAAACTCCTGCCCCAGTGAATCCTCCCATTCAGCTCCCAGCACTGCCAACATGGCGGAGGGATTGCGTCGGAAGGTCTTGTATAGCCATGTTACCAGGCGACGATCATGCCCAATGGCTTGTAATGTATGACGCAGCTGTGTCAGACACCACGGCACACTCACTGTTCAGACACCACTGCTGTGCACACTGCACGGCATACACACACACCCCTCGCTGTGTCAGACACCACTGCACACTGAACGGCACACCTCGCTGTGTCAGACACCTGCACGTGCGCTGACAAGGCCCTGCTGGCGCATCACCACAGCCGTCACAGCATGACATCACACGATGAAATGTTGTCCCTCCCCGGACCAGCAGCCGCTCCCTGACCTTTCACCCCTCCCGCACGCTGTTCTACCCCACTGAGGTTTTGCGTGCTTCCAAGTGCTACGAGAGTGACTAGAATAGGAAAGGCGAGGAAAATAAAATAAAATAAAATGAGCTGCCCAGGTTCGCAATGTTGGTTGACTGAAGAAGCCGGGACGAAATAGAATTCAGAATTTTAAATTCCAAAGCAAAACCTTAGACATTGCCATGGTTTTAAGTAGGATGAAAAAAGTGAGTGGGGTCTCTAAAAGGGGCGTGGCTTAAACACAGTTTGCATTTCTGTGATTCCGTAGTGGTCCACCCTACCAGTATGAACTATTGCATCCAGATATATTACTCAACAACGGAAATAACCCTAAAACTAGCCAGGACTATTGACTTTGTCAATGGTTGTTAGACGTTTAAGATAAATGAGTAACAACAATGATTTTGTTTTAAATAATTAAAATTGAAAATGTTTCAATCCTGATATTGTGAGGCTGTGAATGTAACATTGCTCAGGCCTGTGGATGGGTTGGTGGTCTTCGGTGCCTCAGTCACTTCTGTGATGTTCACTCAGTGCTAGACCGATGCGCCCTTTTTCTCCCCACATCTCCATATCACACACCTCATCTTTGCTCTTCAGCACCCTCTTTTCACTCTCTCCTGGATGCACGTCCTCTCAACTCCTTCACTTCGCCACCCCAATCACACCGAGCCCTCACTCCTGCAAGCACTGCATTTTCTTTTGCCCCATTTTGACAACTGTGTACCTCCACCACACACATCTGCTCAGAATCACATTAGCAACTGAAATACTTGACCACTGCTCTGTGCACTCTGCTGAGAGGCCAATGATTGGATGGCCATGTATCCTGACTGTCTTATGAACACCTTTATGATCTACTGTGGGAACTCGCCCTGCCATCAGCCTCAGCTCCTGAGTGCGCTCAGAGGCCCACCATATCTACATGGAGGCGACTACGTTGAAAGTATGAGCCATACCTTTGTAATATGCTGAACACAAAAAAAAATACAGACAACATCCCGGAAATAGCAAAGACTATTATGGAACACAATAGTAAGTACAACATGTGAAATGTAAACAGAAACGATATCGCTGGCATGGATTGCCTAAGCGTTTGCTTACATTCGTTGTTATAAAAAAAAATACATCAGTGTTTTTGCCATTGCAGTACAGGACACGAATACAGGGTCTGATATCCATCCGTTTCAATGTCCGTTTTTAATAACTGCCGGATCTGAGACCCAGAGGGACCCGGCCCACTTAAAGCCCTGGCCACTGCGTTAGACAAAGTATAGACAATATAAACATGAGCTTGGAGATCTGAGGGAGCTATGCAACAATCTGTGTATCTGAGGAAACAGTGCCCCCAGGTGTGTCTACCCCCTCGACTATACCGCTTCAGATGTGACAATATATATGCACTCTCTGGGCTCCCCGACCGTAAAACCATGTACCCCGCAAGTAACGGGTCAATTTTAGCTTATATGCCCATCTCTTTAGGCTCTACCTTGCCCTCCTGTTTCACACTCAGGACTCTCTAGTGAGTCCTGCGCCTCCTGTTTCACACTCAACCCCTCTCTCTCTCTCGTGTGCCGTGCTCTTCCTGTTTCACCTGAAGCCTCTTTAGTGAGCTCTGCGACCTCTTGCTCTAGTGCGGCCTCTCAGGGCTTATAGCGCCAGAGGGAGGCAACAGTCCCCACCCCCCCACAATAGCATGCATGTTCTTACGCATAAATAAAACACACCACACAAATTTTTGTTTGGGTAAGAAACTGCTGCAGGTTTATTACATACACCGGTATGTAATATGGTGGGTTATCTTATGGGCGATCCAAGGGCAGGCAACCAACTGGGCCGCCTGCCCGCCTGATGAGCCAAGCAGCACTGGGGCAAACCCAGTCTGTGCTGCCCCTTCGGTGATCCTCTTCCTGGATCACGGTCCCTTATTACTCACGCCCCTTTCAGGGCAGAGCGTAGCAAGGCAAGCCCCTGGTTGTTCAGGCCCACAACCACTCGAAGGACTAACGGGGCGCCGACACGGTTTTCCAGGAACCTCCCATGATGCTCCTGGGCTCTGGCACCCCCTATGGTGCTGCGCAGAGGTACCCTTTGGTACCCATTTGCTTCCAGATCGCCCTGTAACTCCGCCACAGCTCTGGAGGCGTCCACCGTCGCCGCCAGGGCCCCCCACCAAAATAGCTATAGTCTTGCCCGCTAGATCATCTGTCTAGAGCCTCCTGCAAATCTAGATGAAAGGACATCCCTACAGGATATCGATGCCCCATCTATCTCCCAATAGCCCTAGACGTTAGCTTGGGTCAGCTAGTGTCTGATGAAACCAACGCCCTATGCCTGTGAAGTTGTGCCAAGCACTAAGCGCCTCACACCGCCAAGTTCCACTGCGTCACCTGACTCAGCCCCGTCCAACACAGGGCGGGATAGTTTCAGGCACCCTGGCTCACGATGCCCACCTATTTGCTGATCACACTGGATGCCGCCCTTCTGGCACCGTGTGTGACTGGAAACATGTGTCTCCGATCTCTGGGACAGCACTCACTTGTTAGGAGACCGTTCCTACCACAGTAGCCAACTAGGCTATTAGGATGGGAAGGATTATACTTAACCTAGGCACCGTCCCTTTACTCGCTAAATCAATGCGCACATGGAGGCCCCCAACGGCGTATGAACATTGCGCACGGCTGCACCCTAGCGCAGCCCTGCATCACCTATTCTTTATAGGAATTTCGACAGCTCAGTTCCCTCTGGGAAGTCCCCTAGGCATGCCTGCTTAGAGAATCTGCTGCTTCGATACTGGGAGCACTGTCTAATCTAGTGCCTAACCTTAGATGAGGTAGATGCCACCCACCGCCTAGGTCACCTAGACGGTGTGTCCAGGGCGCGAAAAGAGGAAGGTAAGAGGGTGGGGAAGGCCTATATACCCCCGTTCCTCGCACCCCGGAAGTGACGCGCCCTGCGCACCGCAGCCACTGGCTGCAGAGAAGGGGGACTCCTCCCCGAGGGGTCCCCTAGTAGAAGGGGGTGGGTTGGTGCCTAGCTGGTACTAGAGGCCCGCCCTTCTAGGGCACCTTGCGGGCGCCAGGGCAGCCGCATTCTGCCCCCCCTTCCCGGATTTATACCACATGTAAGTCGAGCACCTATCCTTCGGGTCTCTTGTCCTGGGTCGTCAGATGCATCTCCTACCATCTGTATTTGTGCACCCCTTACTCCTCCCCGGTACTGCCATCCACCGTCTGCTGACCCTCCCAAGCTGTACTTCCGGGTGTGACCTGTGCGTGACTCGGTCTGCCCGCGAGTTAGTATGGGGGGCCACGTAGGAGATAACCAACCGCGAACAGCTGCACAGTTATTTCAAAGCTCCTCGTATAAAACACTATCTAGGAGCGCCTAGAAGCTGTTTATTTGAGCAGCGTGTGCTGAATAAAAGAAAACCGTCTCAAAGGTGATTTTGTTTGCCCTCTCACCACGCCCTTCTCCACCTTCACGCCGATCGCTTGACCTTTTACCCACACTCCACTCCTCCAATTTAATCTTGGCCTTCACCTATGCTGTTTTTATAAAATTCGCACGGGCTGTTAAGTAAAACCCAATTCTTGCTTCTATCGGTTGTCACGTTTAAGAAGGACCAGTCCCTTCCGCCCTCCCGAGTACGCCGAGGCCCCCATCCAATCGTCTAGGGTGCCCGGCTGGAGTGCGAAACAGTAACCTCAAAGCACCCCCCACCCTCCCCCGCACACCGCCCCCAACTAACCAGGTCGGTGTATTTAGGTGTGCACCCCCTGGTTGTCGCAGGTGTGCACACAAAGCTGGTTGTTTCTGAGTTTGCACTGGTGACCCTTAAACCAGCAGCACATTGACTCAGCTGCGCGGCCTTCAAGGCGCCCACACTGAGCGTCATTAAACAGTTGGAACAAGGCCGGACTGGGAACCAAAACCGGCCCTGTCAAAGTGCTCCGCCGGCCCCCGGGATTTGTGGTGCGGTTGAGCTGTTTGCCAGGGCAGGTTTTGGCAGATTTTGTTACAGGGGCGGCGGATATTTCAGCTTTAAACGTACCTATGGTACACAGAAAAAGGGTCGCGACAGCAGAACATTGGAGATTCGACCTGGACTACCAAACTCTTACAGATCATAAAGGGGCTTATTTACAAGCCCCTTGCACCGCCTGTGCCTTGCTTTTAATATGGGGGGAAAGTGACCTACAGGCGGCGCAAGAGGCTTGTATAGAAGCCCAAAAATGCACCTTTGTAGCGCACACATTCAGCCTAGAGAGTCTCTTGGCGCTACTGGCAGACAGTGGCTTTTTATTGATACCCAACGCAAGGATACCGATTTCTATTAATCCTTTTGCATTTCTCATACAGGGAGAACTTGTCCCAAGGGCATCAGAGCGCTTTAGGTAAGTACCAGATTACATTATTAGGGTGCTTTAAGTAAATACCAGATTACATTATTAGGGCGCTTTAGGTAAATACCAGATTACATTATTAGGACGCTTTAGGTAGATAACAGATTACATTGCATAAATTCTGTTTTTTAGGCGGAGAAAGCATAAGTGATTTGGCCAGAATGAGCTGACGCTGGACTCAAACCTAGTTCCCCAGTTCCAATCTTGGCAGCTCAGGCCCTCTGGCTCTGTTTCCTCAGAAGGATGAAAGTCTGAGTTGACACGGAGAGAACATGAGGTTCAACACAGGCCCCTGCAGTGGAAGCGCAAGTCGAAGGGGGGAGGGGGGGGGAGAGAACTGGAAAGGAGACACAGCGCTCTATAAAACTCTCAAACAGATAAATAATAAATACTTTGTTCGCCCACACACCACCCCGTCCTGACTGCTCAGCTGCAGATCGCAGGGTCCGGGGCCCTTCACAGCACCAATAACCTTTGGCTTCAAATAACCCGGCTTAACCAGTGGAGTTGGCCTAACGGCTAGGGCGGTTGACCTTGAATCTGGGGAATTGGGTTCGAGTCTCGGCAATGACGCTGAACATCCTGTAATTCTGGGCAAATCACTTAATCTCCCCGTGCCTAACAAAAATGAATGCGTGTCCTCATGTAACGTAACTGGTGCTATGTAAAGCGCTCTGATACCCGATTCGGGTCAAGTTCGCGCTATATAAAACTCTGCAAGAAAAAAAACTTTTCCACAGTAGACTCTCGGCCAGCATCAGATTGGTATTGTGGGCAATCGGGCAATGCCCGAGTGGCCAGTATCCGAATACCAGCTGTGTGCTGTTTTTTTTAGCAGCCTGGAGAGTTTCTGCATTGTTTGATGTCGACAACTGCCCAGTTGGTGCCTGACTGGCCTTTCTGGAGGCAGATGGGCATCCATTACCTCTTTTTAGGTCTCGGCTGAGCCAGCGCATGCGCTGAGAGACATTAAGTAAGTGGCTTTTAAAGGTGCTGCCACACGCCTTTGCTGGCCTAGCGCTTGCTGTTACGCGCGCAGCCGCCAGCTTTCAGCGCCTGATCAGGTGCCATCTGGCTCTCCATTATGGCTTTTCTTTGCCGCACGCACCACTCGCAGGTTCACCTCCTGCTCCCCCTCTCAGTTAACAGCCCCTCCCCCACCACAGAGTGCGTCTCGCGGCCACGCGTCTTGTTTTTTCTACTGCAACTGGTCTCCTTTACCACCATCCCCCCTACCCGTTACTGGTATTCTCAACCCCCTTTTTTTTTTTTTTTTTTTTTTTTAAAGTGCGCACCTCACATTGTATATCCGTGTCCACAAAAATAAGGGACGCGTTTCCTCCTCGAACCCTGCGCAGCCCAGTCTAAAGCAGCCTGGGTTTTTCCAGAGGCGTTTGCAGCAGTGTTTAACGTGCGTCCATACCCTGTCCCAACCAATGTGAACAAGAAACACAGGTTTACTATAGAGCTAGATCTGTACTTCTGGGGGTGGCTAAGCAATACTACAGTTTTCTTACACTTAAAAATGCTCCCACCATCAGAAGGCAACATGCTTGTATTTCATGTTCTCAGTTCTCTCCGCTGGTCCCCTCAGCTGTGGATTGAGCGCATCCCTGGAGCTTCGCTTTTCGCAGACTTTCCTTCTGTTCTAACACTTTGCCTCTCTGTCCCGGGTCAGGGATGGAGCTTGGGCGCTCCCTATTGGCTGTCTGTGACTCTAGTCTGCATGAGCTTGTTCAGTGCGAGATTCGCTGCTCCATCTGCCGGTAGTCTGTCAGCTCTTAGTGGCGCTTCACTGCCTGCTGTGGAGCGTTCCTGTGGCGCAAGCTGATTTCACTTGTCGTCCCGTGCCTGCTACGCAAGACTTTAGAGCCTGTTCCTGCAGCTCTAGCCCTGCCCCAGCAGCCGTTCACTGGAAGTTAGTGCCTGGAGACCCGAAGGAGAGGCATGTAAGTCTTGCTTCATCCACCGCCTTATGTCTTGTGAGAAGACCCCAGCTGTTGGTCACAGGGATGGCGGCCCCCCGTCTGCTCCTGCTACTTTTCCTTATGCCGCTTCGCAGTGGTCAATGCACGCCCTCCCGCGCCGTCTACTCAAATCATTGGGCAGTGCGTGTGCTCGGGGGACCGGATGAGGCGGATAGGGTGGCATCCAGGTACAGATACCGCAACCTAGGGCAGGTAAGATCAGACCGCGTAGCTCGTACAAACTAAGAGGGCATATATCCCACAGGGACAGAGACTACTCTTCCACCGCAACTCGTAGCCAGCGAACAATACAGTACTTGTGCACCTCATGCAACAATGGCAGTACACCCACGTGGAAAACCTCCTGGTAATATACCCAACGTTGAATACTTTTTGCTAGTTCAACCCGTTCTAAAACTTTGCCCCCTTATGCAAGTCTCACTAGTGGTGCAAAAATTGATGCTAGTGATTTTAGTGCTCCTATGTGCAACCCTCTATGTTATTGTGTCTAATGCAGCACTTAATACTCACTCCTGCCTGCAATACACAAATCGAGTGATAAAACACAAATCTTGTTTCACTCTAGACTCGTGCCAATTAATCAATAAATGCATATGAAGGATGTCCATGTGTTAGGAGATCATTGGTATTTCTCACGAACAAAGTGCATTTTTGATGGGAAAGGTTGCCGTATTTTCCACCAGCGACACATAAGGTTGTTTTTTATTCCCACCGCCATCAGCAGGTGTGATCCCTGTACCCTCATGAGAGTAAAGAGTCCATTCCTCCCTTCCACATTCAGCCCCAAGACTTGAGTTAGCAGCAGGGCTTGTGGCAAGCAAGCCACTTTCTATTACATTTTCAATCCTAGAAAGAACTTTGTAGCTGAATCTCCACAATTTTAGGCCAAACGCATATCATGTGTCCGTCCTGTTGTCAATTATTTCGGTATTCGCTGCTTTGTAATGCTGCTCCAAGTTCTGCACGCACTGAATTCCACAAACAGTCCATACTGCGTAACTCTAATTTGATTGAGTACGTACTGGACCAACTGCAGCTCTAGTCTATAGGTTTCTGCTAACTATAACACAAACAGCATTGGCATAGCCAATAGGTCTCGCCTTTGTGACTTAAGTGTTTAGCCATGCAACAGTTGATGTTGTTACACCAATGATATTGTGCTGGATAACTAAACACTTATAAGGTCCCAACGGGAAGACCTATTGGCTATGCCAATGCTTGGTTAATTTAGCTCTGTGGGTTATGCGCCAGCTGTCGAGGTCAATGTGAATCTCAGAGTTTAGGATCCAATTCATTCAGGACTAACTCCAGCTGTTTTTCCCCTGAGGGTGATAAAATGAGTACAGTCTACTATGGTAATAATTGACTTTAAGCGCCAAGAAACGATTTTTGTTTTGAGCAATATACATGCTTATTTTGAAGCGGACGTTTCCATCCGTCCTACAGTAAAATACACATATGTTGCATTGGAACATTATATGTTAAGTGCACACCCTGAAGATCAAATGTAGTACACTGTCAACAAATTCTGTTGTTCTGCACACTTGCTAACTTGTGTGCAGAAAATACTTTGTGTTTTCATACATCCTCGAAGCGTGCACCTCACTGAAATATTCTTTCAGCTTTTACATTAGAGAGTACAAGATGGATGAAAGAGTCTCTAGGGCAGAGGTCTTCAAACTTTTTTTGGCTGAGCCCCCCCCATTTAAAGTTTTTTAGACTTCAAGCCCCCCCTCTACCATCACCACTTGACAACAAATTCTGGAAGCTGGTACTCTGCATCATTGCTAGTCATTCCCACCTGCAGAGTCCAGGTCGTATATGGCAAATAATATGAAAGTAAGAGTGTTTAGTAAGCTGCAGTTTTTATAATGCCTGTGGTTAGGTGACAGTTGCTTATTACAAACTTCAAATGAAAAGTCTCCAAGAAAAAATGCGCACATAAAAATTGCAATGGTGCATTCTTTTACACATAAAACAAAATTTTGCATAGATCAATAAAAACAATTTCAAAACTAATGAGACAGGTATACCAAAGAGACAGCCAATGTGTCGATGGATTCTTGCTACTACAATCCTGAGGTTGTGCTCCACTTCCAGGGGCTTATTTGCAAGCCCCTTGCACCACCAATGCACCACTTTTTGCGATGCACCGGCGGCGCATTTTGCTGCTCCATATTTACAAGGATGGGAAAAGCCACCCTGAATGGCTTTTCCTGTCCTTGTAAAAACGGCCCCTTTACATGTAGCACTTTGAGGGAAAGGGGCGTTGCACGGGTGTTGCTGTGGGTGTTCCCAGGCAACACCCATGGAACCTGACAAATTTCCAGATTTACAAAAAAAACGTAAACCAGGAAATGCGTCTGAATGCTACTCCTCCCCATGGGAGGCGTAGGGAGGTGCAACAAGGATAAATGTATTTTTTTCTCCTCTTTTTTTATCTCTTTCCATGCATGCTGCATTTTGCAGCACACATAGAAAGAGGAAATCACCTCTGGTGATTGTTTATGTGCAGGAAGCTGTCCCTTCCTGCACATAAACAATCATTAAAAAAATGACGGTTTGCAAGTTCTATGTGTGCTAATGCAGCACACAGAAGTTGAAAAATGCCATTTCAGATTGTTTATGTGCAAGAAGGGACACCTACACATAAACAATCATCCCCATGACGCAGGCATACTTGCACCATGGTACAAGGGTGCCTGCATTGGCGCTTGGCAGTAAATTGTGCGCCAGCGCAGGGAGAGATCAAAGGGATCCACCATATCCTTGAAGATATGACATCCCTGTGCTTTCAAAGTGCTGCAGCGCGGCACAGCCAAAGGGATTGCGGTGCCGCGCTGCAGCACTTCCTTGAAAATGAGGACCCCAGTTTTGAGTGGTACTTAGATAATGGAGCGCTCACAAACATTTGTAATATATTTTTTACAATTTTATATACACAAACATGACCCAAAGGGATTGGCGAGCTTTACAGGATCATCTTTCACGTTACACAAGGACACATTCATTTTTTGTATGCATAGGGAGATTAAGTGATTTGCCCAGATTCACAGGACGTTGAACAGATGCTGAGAACTGAATCTGGTTCCCCAGCTCCAAAGTCAGCAGCTCTGGCTGTTGTGCCACATCATTGCCCCTAGATAAGATATCAGGAAAAGGGGGCCGAGAAACATGCTTTCTGACACAATTGAAAAATCAGTGATTATGTGGAGTTTGGCCAGGTGTCGTCAGTAGAAGGTCATCCACAGTTTTTCAAGAAGGCCTAGGGGACATCTACATCAGACACATATGCGATATAAGTGATTCAAGGGGATATATATATGTCTTTTCTAGCAGCATCAAGAGCCATTCAGTTGTTAACATAATTGTCTTATAAAGAAGACAGCCTTCCAAAGATTGAGAAACATGTCATAAGAAAGCATTTATATTTGCCCTACGAAAGACAGATGGCATATTTCACGATATTTGCTATTTCAGGCGTGTGTACTCATCTCTAAAGTATTTGAACATTTTAAATGAGCACCAGCGACTTTAATCAAAGGAAGGAGACTTTAAAAAAATCTTAAGACTTACCTACTGGTGAATGAAATCCTCAGGAAGAATGCACCTGTTTTCAAATCCTTGGAGCGAAAGGCAGTAGCAGCGAGGTTACAAACCATGATAACCTCGCGGGGGAAGGCTTCAAAAGCGAGGCGCAGGTCAGCAACCCGATATGAAGTTAAGCAATCGGGAGGCAAAAGGCAGCAATGGTGAAGCGCTGCTTTATCAGCAAAGTTGAAGTATTTTGCAGCTTTTTGTATGCAAAATCCGCGGCACTCCCTCGCATCTGTACTGCTGTCCATTTCTATGGAGGAACGTCCGTGTTGACGTCAGTGTTGCAGGAACTACATGCTGATTGGCTGTTCTGAATGCTCCAATCAGAGAGAGCCCTAACTCGAGATGGGGGGCCTGCAACACAGGTAGGAAACGTACTTCCAACGTGGGAAGCAACAATGGAAGGTGAAATGGTAACGTGGAGTGCGCGAGCCCCCTGAGGTGAAGCTGTGCCACCCCAAGGGGGCGCGCCCCACACTTTGAAGACCTATGCTCTAGGGCCTGTCGCGTGTAAAACACAGACTTACTCCAAATTCAGCTGCCAGAGAGTCAACTGATAGTCATCAGATGAGTGATTATGGAGAGAGCCCTGGCTGTCTCTTCTCTACCATCAGTCATATGCAATTAAAACATTTGAGGGCCTCTTCTCCCAAATAAAGGCCTTTATTTACTAGATCAGTAAATTATGATCAGTTTTGAATGCCCATACAGCCCTTAGCTTTGATCATATCCACACTGGCTGGTACCTGTTCTGGCATCCTGAGGATGCTGCAAAAAAATTTCGACTTATTGTCAGAGGCAGCTAAGAAAACAGTTATCCAGGCGCTGGTAGTATCGCGCATGGATTACTGTAACGTGCTGTATCTTGGAGTTTCCCAGGGCAGACTCAAAAAGCTGCAGAGGGTGTAGATTTCTGCTGCCCGAATGTTACGAAAAATTCTGGGGCGATCGTCGCTGTGCGCTGCCCTGGCTAACTTACACTGGCTCCCAATATAGGACAGAGTGGCTTTTAAAGCACTTTGTTTCTGCCATAGAATTCTAAATGGTAAAGGTCCACGCTTTCTATTCCCTTAGATCAAACCTTATCAGCCAATAAGGAATCTTAGATCATCAGGCACTGCCAAGGTGCTGGTCCCTAAAGTTCATAGGGCTCGCCTGGGTGGCAAATCCTTCTGTGTGTTGGCAGCGAAGAAGTGGAATCATCTTCCCTTAGACTTAAGGAGGCAGCCATCTGAAATGCGGTTTCGGAAAAATCTAAGAACATGGCTTTTCTACCAGACTATCAGAGAAGTCTAATGGTTCAAAATGTGGTTAATTCAAGGTTTAGGGCAAGGACTACCCTAGCACGATGACACTCCGTTGGGAGTAATCAGGCGCTTTATAAAATACTAACATACAAATAAATACTAACAAACAGATCACAAGCTGGAGTGCCACGCTAATAATGATATTAACTGAGCTAAAGTGTCAAATGATTTAAGTGGCACAGCATATGTTAACGCTCAGTTTCTGCTGGTTTGATGAAAAAGTCCTAAGAAATACCAAGTACTAAAATAGATCTAAACATTATAGCATCAGATTAATGAATAGAAGTGGGTGGCGGGATATAGAATATAGGTCTCGGAGTGCCCAGAAATAAAGATTGAGCAGAAGGGATCGGATACATCAAGTTCAGTGATACAATGAACATCAGGAATCATCATCGGAGGGGGAACACTACATATATGTGGCAAAAAAAGATTTTTTTTGCATGTTTATTGAGTGAATTCATTTTTAATTAAATATATGTCGAAAATGTCCTGACGAAGGTGGGGTAGACCTTTTATTGGACTGAAACACTGCATTGACAGTATCATTTTTTTTATCACACTCAATTCAATAAGAACTATTGTTGAAATGAGTTTTAATGAATTCAACGTGAAATGGGAATAATTGTTTTAAAGTGTCAATTTTTATTTGTGTGTTCATGAAATGTGGTTCAAGTGGATCTTTTAGTAAATTAAAATATATATAATATTTTTAATATATAACTGCAGAAATGTAATTTCTGATACACACATGCATAAAGCATTAAGTGAGTGATATGGAGTTTTTTTTAAAACTCTTAAGGGTCCTTGAGGTCGCAGGGGAAATATTTGAGTGATACTTAAAACCCTGTCCCCTTCGGTGTAGCAGTTGCTCTTTTTTTTATTTTTTATAAGTGACATTGTTGTAGAACTCTCTTGCCCATTGGAGTAATGGTCTAGAACGCGTTTAATAGCAATTTGTGTCTTCTGTCCATTTCACTCGGATCTCAGAGGTCGTCATTAAACCAAGGTAGGGTGTAGGGTTGGCTGGGATTTGCTCACCTCCTGAGAGCCAGACTGTCCGGAACAGCAGATGCAGTCATGCAATAGGACATGCACGCCTTTAAAGTGCTCTTTATGTGGAAAATGACCTTTACAACGCAGACCCAAGCATGTATGCCATTTTTCCACAAGCTTAACAACGCTTGCCTTAACCACGAATATGCCATAACCACGCATATGCGTGATTAAACCAGTCGCCGTTCTAGCTCTCTGAGCGGATGGGTGGGGGAGAGGAGCCAGAAGGCATGTGGCAGGAAGGACCGGGATGCAGATTGGTAAGTTGGGCAAGTGCAGGCGGGAGGTGGGGGTTGGTTTTAGGGCTCAGGGTGCGGGGTTGGTATCAGGGAAGTTTTTAGGGAAGGGGCGAGTTTTAGGGCTCAGGACAGGAGGGGGGGTCCGTTTTCAAGGCTGGGGGCCAGCTTTTTGGGCTCAAGTAGGGGGTGCTGGGGTCAGGGTAGCTTTCTTGGGCTAGGGGCCGGGTTTTAGGGCTCAGGATAGGGGTTTGGGGTAGTTAATAGGGCTGGGGCGGATAGAGTACAACACAGGAGTACCGAATTTTAGAACTCAGGGCGGGGGGGGGGCTGGGGTGGGATCTTTACCAAACATGCCTTTGCAAGAAAATTCATGGTAAAGACATGTATGGTAAAGACACGGTCGTTTTTAAGACCACATGGTTAAGGCATGCGTGATTGTGTCATACAACCTCTTTATGTGAAACGCTTGCACTGGTTCTGTAGTATCAGGAGGGAGGTTTCTTTAATCTCTGAAGGCAATTTTATCTTGAAATGTTATTTTAGGTGTGGATTTTATTGGTACTTCAAAAATGATTTTTAATGTGCACACATTGGTGACGAGGTATGCTTTTGCATGCATAATGCCACATGCACGAGGAACGATGTGGGTGTCAGCACATTCATTCTTTTATTTATGGATGCCACTTGAAGTGGTAAATACAAAAATTGGCACTTCCGTGAAACTTTTTTAAATGGAGCTGCTGAGCAGCAAATGACAGCTGCTTAGTTATCTAAAAAAAAAAACTGGAAAAATATGAATTTTTAAGAGCGCAAGGTGTGGGGGCAGCAACAGAGGAGCGGGTGGAGGGGAGTGAGAGAGGGAGAGAGAGAGAGGGAGAGAAGGAGAGAGAGAACACATGCTTAACTATTATCAAAGGCTTATATAACAGTTCCCTGAATGTGATCAGTGCAAGGATACAGGCTATCTAATTTGCTGCTCTTAACTTTGCCCTGTGTTCCTGCATCCTGTTCCCCATACACGCTTGGGCTGGTTGACAGCTCCACTTTGTGCATTCCCTCTAGACAGCCACAAACACAGGAAGGGCTGGGTGTGACAGAGGATTCATTTGCATTCCGATAGCCTTCCTGGGCAGGAAGGGGAACTCACACTTACACATAAAGCACACAAAGAGGCTGTGTCTCGTCCTGACACTAAGGACTGATTTCACCCCCATCCCCTCATATAGCCTGGCAGTTAGGACTGGGTTGAAAGGGATCATTGTGCATTTCAGAGAGTTCCTTTTGAAGTCACCCCCTACATCAAAGGCACTTTTGGGTATAAGTACTAGGGCTTTGTCGCAACCAAACCAGTACACTACTAGATCTGGGAGGAAAACTGCTGGAGCAAAGAGTGCTGTGCTGGAAGGATTGCCTACTTGCTGTGACTGTCTGATCTTAGGAACTGCTTCTCTGCTTTGCTGAGGTGCCCTGATGATCTCTGCAATGCTGAGGACAAGGATTGAACCCATCTCGTTTGAACCTAGTGACTCCGATGGCTTGCTGGTTTGCCTCCTGTTTTTGGAAGTCTCAGGGACACAAAATACTTCCTGCAATCCTGCTGGTGCTGCTAGACTGCCTTCTGTGACTCCTATCTTTCCATGAGGTTCCCCCTCCAGTCCTGGGCCTTAGACGTGAGTTCTGCAGCTGATTTCTTCAAAAACCAAAGCATTGCGTTTAATTAGGAAAAATTCAGCCGCATCGCTATTCAATGCCAAAGCAGCAGCAACTCAACTTCAGCGGTTTCACAACCTACGCAACTCAACGGCGATGCTCTGCACGGGTCAATGATGCATTTCATTTACTTCAAATGAGCTAGATGACGATGTGGGACCCCTGTTGCGCAGCTCGACAATGACGCATTAGGTTCTCGACATCGACAAAAGCTCCATCCAAAGTAGTTTTTCAGTGGGACCTATCTGGATCCTGTAGCCCGCCTGCCCTCCATTGTGGTTGGCCTGAACTTTCAATTTACACTGGTCCCTCGCGACCTCAAACAAGCTTTTGACTGCTTGTGATACTAAGCACTGTTTTCACATTTAATCTTTAGAAATTCATATCTTGACTTCTACTTATTGGATTGTTGTTCTTTTGGTCTTGTTTTACTCAGATAAATATTCTATATTTTTCTAAACAGGAGTCTTTTAGTGGTGTTTTCATTGAGTTACTGTAATTTAAGTGCTGCACAAATACTTTACACAGTTCCTCCTAAATTGAGCCTGATTGCTCTTTGGCAAGCTACCAGAGGGCGATTACAGATTAATTTAGCATGTGTATCTGACTTACCCTGACTAGAGTGGCGGTCCCTACTTGGACATGGTGCAAACCTCTGCCAACTAGAGACCTCGGGCCTCATTTATGAAAAGTGTTACATCGCTGGGGAAAAACAGCGATGCAACACTTTATTACACCATCCTTGCGACATCATGGATGCACCGTACTTACACTACAGCGCTCCATGTCACAAAGATTCCACAGATACGTCAGGAACCCAGACGTATCTGGCGGCACAGTAATGATGCATTGCTGGAGTGTGTCAGTAAACTGACGCAACTCCTGCAATGCGTCATCACACATGGGGTGAGTCCCATGTAAGAGACCCTGCATCTCTCCTTATTAATGCTTGAAGCAGGTGTAAGGATGGTGATGGTCAAGTCATAGGAGAGGCACAGTGAAATCTTGTAGATTTCACTGTGTAACTTCTACAAGGCTTTTTTTTTTTTAACGTGGGAACACTCACCCTGCATACATTATACCTGACACAGGTATAACGTAGTGCAGGGCTTTACAAAGTGATGCATCTGCCTACATGCGTCACTTTGTAAATGGGGTGTAGTGAGACGCATTGTTTACGCCAGCGCAGCACCAGAAAAAGTGACAGTGGCAGCGCAAGCCCTCATAAATAAGGGCCTCCATTTCTAACAGTCATTGACCCCACTCACAACTCCGGACACATGCACGACCCCATTTTCACAGCCAGCAACAGAGTCCGGTATAGCCATGTCACCGAGCTCACCTAGATGAACCACTCAATCGTCCACTTCACCATCACAGCAGCCGCCACCACTGCTACCAAGCTGGACAGCACCACACACCGGAGCTGGAACAACATATCCAAAAGCCAATGGACTGAGACCCTCTACACCTCTCATTCTGACACCAATATCGACCTCAAAGAAGCTGTCAAGAACTTCAACACCTGGATCACCGACTGCACAGACAGAACAGCCACCGTCAAGCCCAACAAAATCAGGAGACCCACCAACCATACCAGTTAGTACACCATGGAACTGAGACCCACACAACACATTTGCCAGGAACTAGAAAGGAAATGGCGCACTAGCAAGGAGCCAACTGACTGTGCCATCCTCAAGACTGCGCTCAACCACTACCATTGACTGCTGAAAGAGACAAAAAAGAGCATCCTGGCAAACCACCTCAAAGCCCACTGTAAACACACCAAAGATCTCTACAGCAATGTCAAGGAGTTCTCCAACCCCTCGGCAACCAAAACATCATTACCCCTTCCCAAGATCCCAGAGATACCCTAATGGACTTCTTCCATGACAATATCTCCACCATCAACAAACTCTTTGACCCCCAGTCCTCTGCTGCCTGCATCCTCAGCCACCTCGCCCCCACCGGCGCCTACTCCAGCCATCTGCTCACCGCATGGCACCAGCTCACCAAACAGAGCAACACAGCCATCATGCACTCTGTCCACTCAGGAGCACCCACAAGCCGCTGTTCCCACCAGATGTTCAGACTTGGAAACAAGACTATCAGCAACGAGCTCGCCACCATCTTCAACACATCCACCACATCAGCCACTTTCCGAAAAGAATGGCAACATGCTAAGTCAAACCCCTCCTCAAGAAACCATCTGCAGACCCCCAAACGAGCTCAAGAGATACCGGACCATCTCCCTGATACCTTTTCCTGCCAAGGTCCTCGAAAAGAAAATTAACCACCAACACACAGACTACCGGGAGAGCAACAACCTTCTGGACCCATCCCAATCTGAATTCTGCTCAAGCCACAGCACGGAAACCACCCTAATCACAGCCACAGTGCCTGCTATTTTAAACACAGCTGTCGTGATGAAACAAAACATTGCTTTATGTTTGTTTTGTTCCCCATCCATCAGTCAAGCTGCTAAACTGCCTGAGGACAGGACAAATCAATGATTAAGACACAGATATATTCTGCAAGTTGAAACAACGTTCCTTCCCACTTTAGTCCAAACAAATGTGCCATAAAGTATTATATAAACATCAAAAGTCACAACCCATTCATATGAATAAAACATATGCACACAATTAATTTACAAATTCAGAGCTAGACCTCCATTCACGAGACTAGAGCAAATGAGTGTATTCCTCTCATTCGAATATTGTGATGAACCAGCTTACATTCCATCTTATGTCAGGCTGCAACAGTACCCACTTCTTTCGCCAAGTATGTATTCTTATGGGCTCTAACAGCCTAAATCCCTTCTACTGTCTAAAAACAGTTTCACTCACTTTCACAACATCTTTCTCTCACACATTCACTTATTTGCTTGTTCCTGCTTTTCTTTGTATCAACCCTCCCTTCTATTACATTCCACCATCAAACTTGTATGTTGGTTGAATTAGTAAGGCTATAATGTATATATAGCAATACCTACCCACTTTATAGGGCAGGTTACAGAATTATTCCACTCAACCTGCCTATTCATTGGAGGATGGTAAACCGTGGGACATTTGCAAATCATTCTATCTTTCTACCTATGCCTGAGCATCTCAACATCAAATTTAGACTATTTTCTGTACCTTCAATTAAATATTCCAATTAAATATTCTTTCCAGCGAGTATGTAAATTAAAACCTGCATTAATAGCTATGTACCTATAGACATGTTGATTCTTACCACTGGTACCTGCTTTCCAAATCTGCAACCAGTACTGCCATTTTAGATGACTACAACAACATATTGAATGGGTGATATAGGAGCAGCTCCCGTCTTAAAATGTTTGACTTCTTCATAATATTCTAGCCACTCCTTTACCTTTAGCTCCACTTTATGATACATAATGGGCCACCAGAACCTCTCTCCGAACCTTGTCTTTGTAGAACTCATTATTACATAACTAGAACTGACCACACTATTTAATCTGTTTGTAATCTTATCAGGGACGCAAATGTATTTCCACAATGAATATATTCCTTCTTCACATCCAACAACTTGCAAAGAAACTGAAGTTCCCTGCTGGGCCATCTTCAGTTTCAGGATTGCACTCAAATGGTTAATATTAAAATGGGTATTATCATGGTTAGTATTACTGTTGATATCATTACTACGAATACTAGGAAGGAATACAATAATATTAACCCACTTTACACTTTAAAGTGTTTCTTTATACTCAACTGTGTGTTAATTGGCTATTATTATTATTAGTAGTAGTGGTAGTATTGTTATTTTTTTATATTACTTTTTCAGGAGTACTAGGGCACACAGGGTTACTGGTTTCACATGGTAACAATAAGACCCTTTTATCGCTGTTGTACCTCTAGACAATAAAAATATATATATATATATATATATATATATATATATATATATATATATATATATATATATATATATATATTATATATATATATCAATAACAAATTAATGGGTTAACGGAGGCATGAGTCTGGCTTGGTTCTTGGAGCCCATGCATGAGCTGAACCATAGAAATGCCTGACATGTAAATCATCCAACAAATATCGCGTTAACATAAGATGGTCTCTTCCAAATTCAATTGTTTCTTAAACATGTGGAAGCCTTTCAGCTAAAATAATCAGATTATATCACTGCATTGAGAGGTATTTATTGAACGTGATAGTTTTAAAAAATGAAATCAGAAACATTCTTGCCCCATTCCCCCACACTGACAACAATGAAATTAGTGATCCGAGAGCGAAGTCAGTTGTCCTGTGTACCTTGTATGTGGTCTAGATTCTTATTTACATGGGGAAACATAGGATATTCATTCAAACACAAGACACTATTTGCACAGTCAGGGCCGGATTTAGCTCTGGTGGCGCCCTGAGCGACAATAATTTTTGGTGCCCCCACACCCATGACCTCCTCCTCGGATTCTCTCACTACCACCAGGCAAAAGTGCCCCTCATCTCCCCAATCATAAGTTATTGCTAAACGCAGCGCTCCCCCTTTGAGGTCAGCACCCCCTCCACAGGTCAGCGCCCAGTGCTGCCACACCAGTCGCACTGCCCTAAAGCTGGCCCTGTGTACAGGGCACACCCGGAACTCATGTATTTTAGGGTGCGATCATATTTGATAATGAAGAAAAAGGTGAAATAAAATATTTGCCTACGATCACACAATTTAGTCAGGTGGGGAAGATAGGAGGAGCCCAGGTTTTGTACAATTCAACCAGTAGATGGGTGTCCATCTTCCCTGTTTTGCGTTCAAGGTTAATGTTGTGTCCATTTAGCCCTGGAGATCTGCTTCACAGAGAGGATGCTCTTGGAGTCCTGCCCTGTCCCTAAGAGACACCATGGAGTGCTCCCTCCCAGGTACTGCAGCAGGGAGGGTGAGAGGAGGAAGACTGCCTTTCTGCTGTTTGCCACAACTCCTTCTTGTACTTTAGAGACATTGATTTGTCCTGTCCTCGGGCAGGAGGGCAGCTCCACTGATGGATGGGGAACAAAACAAACACCACGAAGCAATGGCTTCTTTTATCACAGAAACTGTCTTTCAAATAGCGGGCATTGCCGGCATCCTGTAATTTCACAGGAACATCGCGTTTTGGAAAATTGCTAACAGCTTGGGGCTCTGATTAGTGAAGTCGAATAGGCCAAGGTTTATTCAGGGAGGTGGCAGTGGTTGGAACCACAGAAGTCAATGAGAAATCAAATAACAATTGATGAATCAGAGTCCAGCCAGGGCTTTTGCATAGAGAAGAATACTACTGTGCTTCTGACACACAACACATAATGTGTATCATTGGGCACTTTCATTGACAGCAGTTATTGTGAGTTGGGAGACATCCTAGGATGATTCTCTAGGACAGGTGTCCAATGGTATCACAGCGCAACTAAGACGTTGTGCCCTCCCCAGGGACTTAAACGTATCGTGACCCGACGTCCCGGACTTTCCTGGACAGTCCTGGTTTTCAGAGGACTGTCCTGGTGTCGCGACACTTTCCTTCATTTCTAATAAAAAAAAATAATAAAATGCCAGCTCTGTCTCGATACCACGAACAAGGCAACGGCCGAAACATATCAGCCGCAACAGTACGAAATCTGGGAGTGCTATTTGACAATAATCTCCAGCTGGACTCCCAGGCGAGCAAAACCACGAGTGCCTGCTTCGGCTTACTGCGACTCCTACGCCGTATCCTTCCGCTGCTGCCTGCCGAATCTCGCAACTCGGTCGTCAGAAGTACC
Organism: Triturus cristatus; assembly: GCF_964204655.1. Classification (NCBI taxonomy): domain Eukaryota; kingdom Metazoa; phylum Chordata; class Amphibia; order Caudata; family Salamandridae; genus Triturus; species Triturus cristatus. The sequence goes on from NC_140586.1 coordinate 88,355,894, forward strand.
ATTCTCAGCAGGCTGGATTACTGCAACTCACTGTATCTCGGAGCCCCCCAATACATCTTGCAGGGGCTACAGAGAGTCCAGTCAGCCTCCGCCAAGCTGGCACTCGGTCGCAAGCTTGATTCATCTTCTACTCAGGCACTCAGGGAGTTGCACTGGCTGCCAGTCAAAGAGAGGGTCCTCTTTAAGTCCTTATGTCTGGTCCATAAGGCACTCCACGGAACAGGGCCGGTTCCACTTCAGGAAAGATTCTCAAGGTATTCCCCCGTAAGGCAGTTGCGGTTATCCACGGCCAACCTGCTGGCACAGCCTAGGTTCAAACGGGCAAGGCTGGGAGGGAGGGCCTTTAGTGTAGTTGGGGCCCAAAGCTGGAACGCGCTTCCATTGGAACTTAGGCAGACGCAGCCATTAATGGAATTTAGAAGGAACCTCAAGACCTGGCTCTTTCCAGTAGTTTAATGTTTTCATCCGCCGTATCAGCAATAATTTAACCATCCGGTCAGAGCGCCTGGATACCCGTTGGGTCGCAATTGCAACTGTGCGCTATATAAATCTTCATACAATACAATACAATACATGTTGGTGAGACAGCACGCTGAGAATAAAGTAAATTTAAGCATTGTCCTGGTGTTTCCATACTTGTGGAGACGTGGTGTGAAAATATATATACATATTCACACACATATATATATATATATATATATATATATATACATATACATATACACACACACATATATATGTTTGCATATGGGGTTCTGGGAGGAGCGGGTCCTCATGGCAACCTATGATGATATTGTTTCTAGGCATGTTGTGTGCTGGTTGTGTGCTGGTACAGATTCATTGATGATTTGTTCATAATTTGGAAAGGAAATTATGTGAGTGCCCGGGAGTTTATTGAACGGATTTATGTGAACAATCGGAATTTGGAGTTTACGGCTCAAATTAGCAAACCATCCATAATTTTTCTGGATGTAGAAGTATACATTGAGAATAACAAATTGGAAACCAAAATGTATAGGAAACCAACTGCGGGCAATTCGGTATTGCACGCCTCGAGTCATCACCCTAAACATCTGATCCACAGCATTCCTTATGGGGAAATGCTGCGGATACGCAGGATTTGTAGTACAGATTCTGAATGTTACAAAGCTCAGAATGAAAGTAAACTCAGATTTAGAGCAAGAGGATACTCTGAGGCAGTGCTTAACAATGCCATCAAAAAAGTGAATACAATTGATAGAACATTGGCACGGATCAGAAGATAGCCAATCTGATCAACCAACTAGATTGATTTTAACCTAAAACCAGCAGCATAACTCCTTACGAAAGATAATAAACAGCAATTGGCCCAGAATACAAAATGATCTCATTATTGGAAGTCAGCTCACTAAATCTCCGAATATCACGTTTAGGAGAGCACCATCAATGAGTCAATCTTTAGTGAGCAGTAGTCCTGAAGTGAGGACGGGTAAAAGCTGGCTTCGTGCTAGCAAGGGGTTCTACAAGTGTACCTCATGTAAGGCCAGCAAGTATGCTAGTAGTAAGTTCTCATATGCAACGCCTTTCAAGCCCAAACCGGTTCAGATAACTAAAATGCTTAATTGCAGAACAGAATTTGCAGTTTATGTGCTGGAGTGTTCGTGTGGCCTGCAATATGTGGGTAGTACCAAGTTGCAGGTCCACAAACGATAAACTCCAGCACATAAGGGCCATAAATAATAATGACGTGACCTATTCGGTTGCACGGCATTTTAACGAATTCCACAACAGACGATTGGATGATCTAAAATACTATGTTGTGGATTCCATCCCCTCATTAAGGAGGGGAGGAAATCAGGAGGCCTTACTCAGAAGGCTTGAAACGAGGTATATAGTAGAGTTAGACAGTAAAACACCGTCTGGTCTCAACTCCAGTGAGGACTTCTACACTTGTTTATAATTGTTCTTAAAACGCATTGTTTCTTAAATACTGTGTATATATATATATATATTCACTGAAAAAACCATAGGTTTCACACATGTTATAGTTAGCGGAAATTTTACTGATAAAAAACCAATGAAATTCCCCCGTTATAGTTAGTGCAGGCAACTATAACTCACGCGACCGCAATCCTCTGCTGATGCTAATACTGTATTTAGACACTTATTTGCCCATGTCTTCTTCCATACATTTTTAGCTATACATATATTACAAATATTTTTTTTTCATAAAGACACATATGTCATCAGCAGAAGATTGCGGTCGCGTGAGTTATAGTTGCCTGCACTAACTATAACGGGGGAATTTCATTGGTTTTTTATCAGTAAAATTTCCGCTAACTATAACATGTGTGAAACCTATGGTTTTTTCAGTGAATTTGCAAGGTTTTTTAAATGCTAATTCCTAACTATAACGTGTGTGAAACCTATGGTTTTTTCAGTGAATTTGTACGGTTTTTTAAATGCTAAGTTACTTTACGCCATTCGTGGCGTGCGCGCCCACTTAACGCAGTTCGTTCCGTGCGCGCACGGTGGGCACGCGGTGCGATGACAAAGCAAGAAAGCACGTCAACAAATCTGTTTCTGCTTTCCTCCGTGACTATGGTATGGGTGCCATTTACCACAACAACTTGCGTTATGACATGCAAGACATTTATAGAGGAGATGGTGTGCACTTCAATGATGAAGGGAACAGAGTCTTCCTCTTGAACCTTAGACTCTGCATCGGTACTTACTTGTAGGTACCACTAAAAAATCATTTCATAAACACAACGGCTCTTTTTAGAGCCCCCTAATATCTAAACACTTAAATCTGATTTTCATTTATTTTTTTTATTTTTTTCTACCGTATGCTTACCGTAAGCTTACCGTACGCGTACCCCGTGATTTTTTTTTAAATCAATAAATGTTTTCTTTGTACTTTACAGTCCTTCTTTGACCCCCTCACAAATGTAAGGGGGTCTGTAACTCTCCTCATTGCCCCCTTTTCTTGTTTTCACTCTTTTTTTTCTGAGTGAAATACACAAAATGGCGGCCGCCGCTTCCTGGTTTCGGCCGATTCGAATGTTTACTAAGATCTAAGAGCCAATCAGAATCGCGCTCGCGCACGCCACCGTACGCTTACGGTAAGCGTATGGTAAGCGTACCGTAAGCGGGCTCAGATATATATATTGATTTAAAGGCTATTTTCTCAGAATCTACTGAACAGATTTACACCAAACCTACAAAAGGCACTTCCTTGACCTAGGGACTACCTCTCTGCCAAATTTCGAGTAATTCTGTTCAGCCGTTCGGGCTGTAGCTCGTTCTAAAGGTCCTATGGAAAAATGCATGGGGAAAACGCGTTTTGGGACCCCCCTTTTATCTCAGCCCCCGCTTGACGGATCCCCCCGAGACTTTCAGGGTAGGAGCGGAGCGTAGCGCCCCACCTATTTTGAGAAATTCGCGAGGATTCATCGACCGGCGCCAAAGTTATTCAAAATAGAATGTTGAGGTTTTCCTATGGAAAAGGGGTCCTAACTATAACTACCTACTGGCGACCGCCAGTAGGTAATATATATATATATATATATATATATATATATATTATCTACTGGCCGCCAGTAGATAGTTATAGTTAGGACCGTGTTTCCATAGGAAATCCGCAACATTCTATTTGGAATAACTTTGGCGCCGGTTGACGAATCCTCGTGAATTTTTCAAAACTAATGGGGCGCTACACTCCGCTCCTACCCTGAAAGTCTCGGGGGGATTCGTCAAGCGGGGGCTGAGAAAAAAGGGGGGTCCCAAAACGCGTTTTCCCCATGCATTTTCCCATAGGACCTTTAGTCCGAGCTACAGCCCGAACGGCTGAACAGAATTACTTGAAATTGGGCAGAGAGGTAGTCCTCAGGTCAGGGATGTGCCTTTTGCAGGTCTGGTGTAAATCTGTTCAGTAGGTCCTGAGAAAAAAGCATTTAAATCAATATATATATCTGTAAGCGCGCTCCGTGCGCTTACGGTAAGCTTACCGTACGCGTACGGTGCCGTGCGCGAGCTCAATTCTGATTGGTGGTTACATGACTGTAAACATTCGAATCGGTCGAAATCAGAAAGTATCGGCCGCCATTTTCAGTCTCTCGCACTGAAAAACAAAGGTTGATAACATGAAAAGGGGGCAACAAAGAGAGTTGCAGACCCCCTAGCGTTCGTCAGGGGGTTCACGAAGGACCAAAAAGTATGAAAAATAAATTTAATAATTTTTCAAAAAAATCGCGGAGTGCGCGTACGGTAAGCTTACCGTACGCGTACGGTAAAAAAAAAAAAAAAAAAAAATAGAATTAACAATCACATTTAATATATTAATCTAAGGACCCCCAAGGGAGAAAAAATCAATTGATATTTTGTAAAAAAAGGAGAGGCGTGCGCGCAAAAATTAAAAATAAATACATAACTTAGCATTTAAAAAACCGTACAAATTCACTGAAAAAACCATAGGTTTCACACACGTTATAGTTAGGAATTAGCATTTAAAAAACCTTGCAAATTCACTTAAAAAACCATAGGTTTCACACAAGTTATAGTTAGCTGTACATTTCACTCGTAAAAAACCAATGAAATTCCACGTTATAGTTAGATCAGGTAACTATAACTTGCGCGACCGCAATGCACAATGTGTCATTTCAGATGTCATCATTGATGTCATGAGTGATGTCACTGACCATGTCATAAGTGATGTAATATGTGACGTCATCAGCAGTGCATTGCGGTCGCACAAGTTATAGTTACCTGATCTAACTATAACGTGGAATTTCATTGTTTTTTTACGAGTGAAATTTACAGCTAACTATAACTTGTGTGAAACCTATGGTTTTTTAAGTGAATATATATATATATATATCTTTACCAACTGATATATTGCTGCTGCTGATATTAAATTTCGCTTTCACATAATTCTGCACATTTGCACAGACTAAATCACGGCTGTGACTTCGCATCTTGATATTATTTGCACTTTAGGCACTAGTACAGTGATAGGGATGGGATGTATCAATCATGGCCCACTGTGGGCATTATTTTATCAAACAAACCCAATTATTCAAGCAATGGATACATCCAAAATCAATGGACAAACTAAATGTTTACAATTTACAAATTTTATTGTTGACAGTTTTTAAGCATTAAATTATATGTAATAATTTTTTTAAAGATACTTATTTATGGTTGTATGGAACTGATTATTTGATTCCAACCGGCCAATATGAGATTTTTTTTATATAAAAAAAACTTTTAAAGACAAAAAAGAAAAAAAAAATGTTATATTAATTTTAATGATGTATTGGCCAGTCCGTTATTTTGAAACACCGAAATTTGTATGTATTAACATGCTTACTGTGTTTTGAACAATTTGGATGTATTTTAAACCTTGCTAATGAATTAATGTATTACACAATGATTTTTGGGTTTGAGAGAAAAAAGACTATGCTACTAATAGTATGTTTTCTATGGGTATTGAACGTCCGTATCATGTGATTAGCACTTGCAATTTAAGATTGTGAGAGCACTCCCTTAGCGTGTCATGTGATCAAGGCCTCGGGTAGGCTGAAACGTGTAATGGCGGAGGTGCAGGGCTTTCTTCAATAAAGAAATTTGCACAGATTTCCGGGTCTGCATCCATCATTTCGAGACAATGAAAGTTCGCGGAGTAAAGTTACATATACATATATATCAAAGGAACAGCCTATATATACACACACACACACATATATATATATATATATATATATACAGGCCAGACATAAAAGTGACACAAAAGCTTTAGTCTTATTTTTATGTCTGACCCGTCCTGGTTTTTGATACGCAAAACTGGCCACCGTACGTAACGGGTAATGTTTGTTGGTTGTTCCTCTGGGTCATGCTGATGCATCTCCAGAGTTGTAAATAAAACTGTCCCAATGCAGGTGCCTCACCCTTGCACACTACCTGTCGTCCTTGGTTGTCTCCGTTAGTATGCTAGGCCTGCAAGCGCCAACAGGCGTGCCCGAGACAGCTGCTCTTGGCAAGCTGGAGCACTCCCTAGTTCCCTAGTTTTCTGGTACTGAATCTGGTAAAGGAGAGTTGTGGGCATAGCCCAATCATGGAGCACAGAAGAATTTCTCGGTCAGACATCTTCGGCTTCTCCCCAGGTCTACATGGCCCCCCTACTCAGCAACATCTCCCTCGCAGTGAGACTTCCTCTGCCCCCCTTGAGCAGTTGGTAAGATCTGTCCCTGTTGGAGCTGAGTCCAGGGAGTCTAAAGAAAAGATCCCAGACTTCTGGTACCAGGCCTGGCAAGAAGAGAATACCCCCACACCTGAACAGATAACGTTTAAGTTCAAGGCTGGGCCAATGCACAGAAAATGGTCGTTTGTGCTAAAAAAATAAATAAAAAAAAACACTCCAAAACTTCAATGGGGATCATAGCTCTGAAGAGCAAGGCTTCCTGTTTTAACCCCTTGCATGCCCGCCCCTTTCCCCGCCCAGTGCCGCGCCTTCCATTAGCGGGCGGAGTTCATGACGAGCTGGACTCGTCATGGGCACAGTGCCACCGCAGCCCATGACGAGTCCAGCTCGTCATGGGCACTGAAGGGGTTAATGGGGACATTTTCTGCCAGAGTAAGAGTGAGAATAGGAATTAAGATAGGAATTAACAAAATAGGAAAACGAATAATAATCAGAAGTAGAAGAATGATAACAACAGTATTAAAATATTCAAATGGGATCCTAGGATGTTTTACATCATATGTTGCAACCTAATTGTTGCTTCAAAGCCTTGCCAGGGGCATGGATTTTCCATAAAAGCAATAGATGTGGAACAACAACATATGACAACCTCTACACAAGCAAGCCACCATCACCTCAAGCCCTAATTGTGCTTGTGTTTTTTTATTATGGAGGCTTTGGTAAAGGACATGAACAGCATGAAGTTAGATGAGGCGCGGTAAAGTAAGCGTCTTTGATATTTTATGGCGCCGTCAGGAACCAGCATATGGGTCATGGCGTTTGTGTAATTGATCAAGCACCATGCCCCAAAGCTAAATAGAGACGGCGCTCGCAACAATACAAACGCCACGACCCATATGCTGATTCTTGACGGAGCCATAAAATATCAAAGACGTTTACTTCACCACGACTCGTCTAACTTCATACTGATTTATCACGGAAATCCTGTGGCACAAATTTAAATACTCTTACAGGACCAATTACCTTAAGGTTCTATGTCGATCTATTTTTCAAAGGGTCCTTTTTTTCTACAAAAGAATTCTCTGTCCTGAAGATGGTCTTATAGATTTACAACACAACAAAACCGAAACGTCGACCAACAAACACATTTTCATCTATGAAATAGCATCGCTGTACAGGAAACTTGTGCCCAATGTTCAGGGAAATTTTGTTGCACATCGGCATTGGAAATGGGTAATCTACACGAGTAACAAGTAGATACTTTACTAAATGATTGTTTACCTCTGTCACTCTTGTATATGAGAATATTTTTGTACCCTTGAAGTTGAATCATTTGATTACAAAGTTAAACACAAAAAAATAAGAATACACCCATTTCCTGTTTTGTTCTATTGGTTTTTTATTTCACAAATTGATTTTCAGACTTCATGTGTTTGAGGCCACTATTTGGGCACTCATAAGTGATACTGTGAAGTAATGTTTTCATAAATCTACATAAACTGCCTTGTAGGCACCTTTACTTAATAAAACATTCTGTTACCCAAGCCCACAAGGGTATATTGGGTTGCCCAATAAACAAATAATTTCTTTGAGTTTCGGCACATGTAGTCTTCAGTTATTTGGTATCTTAGATTTATTCTTTCTGTTATGTGCTGATCATTTTGCCTCAGCATCCTATAGATATTCTTTTGATTTAAGCACATGGAGACATCAGTGATTCTTCGTCTTATGGACAATTTTTGGGTTTTGGTGAGCTGAGCCTTGAGGGAGTCTGCAGCCTACGGATTATCCATAGGTTGAGCCATATCAAGTCTTCAGATACACTGAATAACATACGTGTGTTCAGTGTCCTTTAGACAATTGCTGGGTTTCGGGACATCAACTCTGTGGATTCAACATCCTACAGTTGCTCTTAAAATGACTTTTTACGGCTAGGATCTTAAACTGCATATATTTTATTTCATTTTGCGTCCTCAGTAGTCTCAACAGTGCCTCCTCAGCTACAATTTAACGATCATCTGCTGTGTCCAGTTCCTCGCCATACACCACTTCAAGGTTTGGATGGACAGTGTTAAGAAGTAAGCTCCAATTCCCACCGAATCGTTTCTTCCTCCGGTCTAGGGGCAAACGCTTTGCTTTTATGCCAAGGCTGTCGAGTGGAGATCAGACGGGCTTGATACGGGAACACAGTGGATCCTTCGGGAGTATTTATACAATTTACCGATAGGACCACGAAACAAGATAAGTTCTTGCCTGTACCACAGGCAATAAATTGGGAGATGCTAGATATGGGAGAAGGAAATACCTCAGAGAGGGAAGATGTCTCAGAGCCCATGTGAACTAGATATTAAAGAGATAAACATAAAAAGAAGGCAGCTCATACACAATGATGGAACTAGCAATATCTTAGCATCTTCATCCAACAAAGGGCGGAGAAAGAAAAATATCTTAGAGTCTTTGTTGACATACGCTGGCAATTCAAGATTTATAGGAAAATCTGAAAGGCAAAAACACGTCAAATACACGTGCCCCAGGAGATGTTGAAGGAAGCGTCCTAGAGTCCATGGGCCCATGCATTGTCAAATCGGAACGTAGTGAGAAATATCACATTCACACAGTAGCATGGAGAAAGAAGGATGGTAGAATTCATGCATGCGCACACACACACACACACACACACACACACACACACACACACACACACACACACACACAGGAAAATAAGGTAGGAAGAAGCATCTCAGAGCCTTTATGAATGAGCACAACAAGTTGTAGGTATACATTATCAAAAGCCTAGAAGCACGTGCACTGGAAGACAGCGGAAGATATACCTCGGACCCAGTTTTCGTCCACTGGAAGCTAGAGAGTGGAACATCCTTGAGTCCACGTATATGCACACTGGCAAGAAATAGAGAGAGAACATTGTACTGGAGCCCACATGCATGTTCACTGGAAAGTAGAGAAATAAATGTCCCAGTGTCCATGTGAATGCAAAGTGGAAGATGAAGAAAGAAATAACAGTCAACGTGAATACACACTGGAAGACAGAGAAAGCAAAACCGAAGAGAGCATTTGCATGCACTGGAATGGCCCCTTGGAAGGGAGAGATAAATATTATAGAGCCCATAGGTACAGCCAATGGAACCTATATATGCATGCATTTTTTTATTTTTGAAGAGTACTGCCGGACCGCAGGAACTGGCAGAGAACTATACAACAGTGTTCATTCAACATAAACGTAGAGGATCCAGCTAGTACAACTGAGGTCGGCATTGAAAAGAATATATATACAGAGTACGGACAGTGAGTGTCTGTGCAACATAGTGAGGGATATACATAGCAATTGCAAAGCAAAACAATATGTAAAATACAGACTGGTATTAATGGAAATATACGTACAATCAGTACTGGAGGTTCAAAGAGAGGAAAGATCGTAAAGCAAAGAAATGTAAAAGGTAGTAGGGGAAATAAAATATAAACAAAGAAATAAATGATGGACAAGGATGGTAATGCAGAGAGAACAATAGTCAATCCAGAGGGGACAGACAGTTGGGTGTTAGTAGATGTTCCTTGAATCGGTGTTTGGAGGTTTGGCGTTAAGGAATAGGGGCCGTATTTAGAGTTTGCCAGACGGGATACTCCATCACAAGCTTCCGATATCAAGTCTGTAGTATTACAAGTACATTATAGCCCAACACACTTGTCATGAGGTAGACGGGATATCTGTCACGTTTTGATCGGAGTTATTTGGGGGAATTTAAGTGCAAGGGCTTTTATTTGAGACATGTTGTTGAATATGTAGAGGATGCTGTAAGAGATAGCCAAGTGAAGGAGGTTAGAAGCAGAGCAATTCTATTAGATGTTCTCGAATAGGTAATGTGCCTGCCCGCAGAGCGAAAGATAGCTTTGAGAAGGGTTAAGCATGTCTGAAGAAGTCTTGTTCACAGAGGGCTGCTGACCTCTCCGCGTGATATCTCCAGAGCTGTACTCCAGAATTGAATACAGTTTGCAGATTAAATGCCTGATTTTAAAGAGCAGCTTTAGTTGAAATCTTGATTTTTCCATGGTTTCCGTAATATTTCAATCAACATTAAGGGCCAGATGTACGTCCATTTTATTTCGCGCCTCACAATTTGCGACTAATTGCGAGCCGCAAATTGTGAGGCGCAAAATAAAATGAACAACAGTGTGTTTAACACTGTTTGCGATTCTCAATCGGGTAGCAAATTGCGAGGCTCATTAACATTAATGAGCCTCTCGCAATTTGCGAGCCCATTGGGAATGACAGGCCCTCCCAGGAATGGTGGCCTGCTGGGCTCAGCAGACCACCATGTCTGGGACTGCTTTCAAATAAAGCTGTTTTCTTTTCTTTTCAAATGCAGCCCGTTTTCTTAAAAAAATTAAGAAATGAAACATTTTCGTTTCATTTTTTAAGGGCAGGCTGTGGTCCCTGGGACCACTGCCTGCCAACAAAAAATATTTTCCGATGCATTTGCAAAGGGGAAGGGGTCCCCTGGGGACCCCTTCCCGTTTACAAATGCATTACCACCTACTTGAAGTAGGTGGTAATTGCGAGTATTTTGCGACCGCAATTGCAGTTGCAAACCATTAGTACATAGTTTTGAGACTCGCTATTTGGAAGGGAACGCCCCTTCCAAATAGCGAGTCGCAAAACCTATTTAGCGAGTCGCAAATAAATTGTGACTCGCTTAATAGGCTTTGTACATGGCCCATGATGTTTTTACATGCGCAAACAGGTTCGCAAACCCGTTTGCACATGCAAAAACGGGTTGTACATCTCGCCCTAAGTGATTTCTCTAACGTGAAGCAAAGTGATTGGCAGGGATTTTAATTGTGAACACAGGTTTCAGGCTTGTAGTTTTTCGTCCGCTCTATTTTTGGGGGATACGTGGGGAAAAAAAACAAAGTTTTTTTGTTTCTGTTTTCCATACATCTGGGACATCCATAGTTAAATATCAAACACGCATTGGGTGAGAGTGCCAATATTATCAATGCTGCTGGTTCTGAGGTACAGCTGTGTGTCGTCAACATATTGGTGGAATTTGACACTTCGGAGAAGACAACACTCGTGAGCGTAGAGTAAAAATTGAGGAGTAGGGAGCGAGGATGGATCCTTGTCCTAAAATGGACAGTAGTGGGAGTCAAAATGGAGCTAGAAGTTTTATGTATTGTGTTCTGCCAGCCAGGCATGCTTCAAAACATTTCGGCAGCTAAGTGAATATCGGGAGTCCGTCCATAAACATGCACTCCGGAAGACTTGCAGTTTAGGATGGAGCGTGCAATATCTCAGAATCGACACTAGACGGTTGTCCTCTGTGTCACTGAGACAGTCGCAGAGTGAAATCAAACAGCAGGTGTTTGCCTCACCGCAGACACGCCTGAGGGAAGCTTCTGCTAACACGGACGCTCTGGCACATACACGTGCAGCCCAGGTTCATGTGAAACTGATCCCAAATTCAAGCAGTGTCCATGGGCAGAAAGGCGGCGAAAGGGACCCAGCTCGAAGTCCAGAACCCTGGACAGCAGCCACGCGGCGCGCGCGTCAGCAACTCGGCCTTGTTTCCCCTGCAAATTACATTCTCGTCCACAGCCCCGGCTGGGAAAATTGCAACTGGGCGACCAGATCCGCTGTCAGACTCGCAGCGGGAGCCCCCGCTTAGGGACGTTTTGACAGAAATTAAAGCTGTGAGTCAACCACCGTGGCTCGCAGCAGTGACACAGCAGCCATTTGTCAGGAACAGGGGAGGGTGGGCGGTGGGGTGACAGTGAATTATTGGTACCCGGGAGAGGGTGGGTTGAAGGAGTCTTTTGAACACACAACTACTTTCCACTGCAGTGCAGCCAATGTTTTGCAACTGGAAAGCCAGCAGACAGGGTTGAAAAAGTCAAGGTCTAAGGTTGGCTCCCGCCACATAGGGCCTGATTTACAGGTTGGCACAGTGCTTGAAATTGAAAAATAGAAGTGAAGGTACTCTGTACCAGAGTACCTTAAATGTAAATTGATACTTGTATAGCGCACTACTCACCCGCAAGGGTCTCAAGGCGCTTGTACGAATACCACTGTGGAACCCATCCTGGCTTTCCCTGTGAGGCATCCACTCCTGGGCACCCCCAAGGTGGAGGCCAGGCATCCTTTTAGCGTTGTGGGGGCCGTTGTGGAGAATAAGCAAGCTATTGCCCAGAGTTGCAGAGTGGGACTCCATGATTGGAATAGGCACCGAGGCGAAAATTATCAGGTCCGTGGAATTTTGAGCCTAAGACCCGCCGAGGTGGGGAATTGAACCCTGGTCCCGGGCCAGACCTCTGCATCAGGGTCTGCCGCTCTAACCATTGAGACACACTTCTCCACTTTCTTGTTTTTGAGAAGTGCCAGTACTCTCCTAAAAAAAGTATTGCCTCTCTCTTGAGAAGTGCCGGTACTCTCCCTCTCAAAATAAAAAAGCGCCGGTACTCTGTACTGTACAGTACCAGCCCATTTAAAGCACTGGTTTGGGAGCAGAATACTGCGTGACTAAAGTGACGGATATCCTGTTTGCCTTCCTACAAGTGCATTCAAGGGCCGGCTTTAGGGCAGTGCTACGAGTGCGGCCGCACTGGGCACTGACCTGGAGGATGGGGGGATCACTGACCTCAGGGGGGGCGCTGTGTTTAGCAATAACCTAAGATTTACAATCACCGGCTTCAGAGTTTCTTGTGCTCCAGCTTTCAGGCAGCAATAAAAATGTCAAGATAACTCTGGTGAATAATGTTACTGCTAGAGAGAGGTCAGAGTTTTCTCTAGAAGCAGCTATGACTCACAATAAAGTAGTGCAGAGTTAATATGTCTGCTTCAAAGAACAGATCTGCATGGATTAGTTAAGCCAGCCTTTACCAGTGCTTTAGAAAAAATGAAATGTATGTAGAAAAAAGGGCTATGGAGAGATGAGGTGGAGGAGGGGGGGCGCCAAAAAAAGATTGTCGCACCAGGTGCCACCAGCGCTAAAGCCGGCCTTGAGTGCATTGAGACTTTCTCACTAGGGCTAAGGTAAAACAGGCTGACCGAGACGTCTCTGCTTTAACATAACATAAATGCACACTGAGTATCAGTTTATACGCTAATGACAAAAGTGCATGAGGGGGTATAATGCACTTGTAATAAGGCGGAAAGGATATGCATCACGTTTGTGACGGAGTAAGCCATCCGCCAAACTGTATATCAGGCCTATAGGCTCTAAAGTATTCGAGTGTCTTGAATTCAGTTTTGTCCTCAGAGAGCTAATGCTGGAACTGCTAATTCAATATTTTCACACCACCTCTAGAATATTTGGGAAAAACATTGGTTTAGTCAAAATAGTCCAGTATGCTTAGCTACTCTGCTGAATCCTATGCAGGATTATTTTGGGAAATCTTAAAAATTCTCTAAATAATGTAAAACAGGGTTGAAAACCTAATTGTACCTTATACATTCAGTATTAGGCTTGAGCACAATTTAAATGATGCCAGCATAATCTGTATAATTCCAGGAATTTCACATTAGGCTTGTTGCACGAAATTTTCGAAATTGCAAAATTGCACTACTACTAAGTGTAATTATGTGTCGTTCGTAGTAGACCACAAATGGCGCATTTCACAGTGAATTGCATAAAAATGTACAGCAAACACACGGGAACCAAAGAATGGGAGTCACTGTTGACCACAAGTGCTCTTGTTTAAATGCAGCCTTGTGCCAAAAACTGACATTTAAAAATAGCACCGAAGTGGCCAAGGATAAGAATGATCTTTCAGAGGTGGTCGGCTAATAGGCGGGCGGGCTCGGGGTTGCGTGCTCTCATGGTATAACTGTCGGTATAGTAGGTGCAAAATGCTCCCCATCTTTCTTTGACATGGTCGATTTTGTGTTGCTTACTGTTTGCTTTGGGGGAAACATAATGTGCGGGAGGGAGACGCCGGGGGCATGTTTTGAAGGCCCTCCTCCAGTTTATTAATACTCTCTCTACCCCCCCTTCTGGTGGGGTTCTTTTCTTACTCCTTTTTCTCTGTTTCTTCTATATTTCGGGTCTGGTTCCAGGGCGACAGGCACACTGCTTGGGGGGGGGGGCCGTACTCATCTGCAGAGGTGCAGGGTTGGGGGAGGGGATTCTTTAGTCTTTAATCTCTTTTTCCATGGCCTCCTTTTTCTTCTCTGATTCTTCTTGTTTTCTCTTTTCTGGGATCAGCGTGGTACACCTCCTTTGTTGTGAATCGTTGCCTTTTCATGTGTGCCAAAATTTCCGGGGTGTTCTCTGGGCTTTAGGGCAGGGGACTGCAGGCGCAGCTGGGCATGATATTCTTCTTCATCCTGAATTTCCTGTGTCTGCGCCATTGATCCAATAGATTGCTGTTTATTGCTTACGCTTATCATTCTGCCTGCCTCTTATCGTTGTTGGGAAATTGTTCGGCACCTGATCCTTCTGTCTTTTTCCATTATAAAATGAAAACCCTTTTTATCCTGGTGTCCTACCTGCGCTGTTCACTGGCCAGACTATATTAGCATGAAGATTCTGCTCCCCGAGGTGCTACCTGTGTTAACATTTGATCTCTGTTGCTCTGATTGCTTAGCGGCCGGCCCCGGGGGGTTGTAGGCCCATACTTGTTATTGATTGAAATGTCAATAAAGGTTTTTCAAAAATAAAAAAAAAAAAAAAAAAAATAGCACCGAATGATGGATTTGCAGATCAGGTAAGTACACATAATTTGGAGTAATTTTGTAAATACAAATTACTCAAATTTTGCATACCTCCTTCTCTACTATACCTGCATCTGCTTTCTCTAGGGTGCCCCGAAGGCAAAAAATTTGAAATACCATAGTCAACATCCATGGGTCTTGCTTATTAGCTATTTCATTTAAGAATCAGTGAGGTAAAACAGTAAGCGTTTAAATACTTTGACAGTTTTGTAACTGCTTTTTAAACAGATTGATGTGAAATATACATATTTTGCAAATGTACACATTTTACAGCCTGCTTGGCAACTGATGCGGACAATGCACCCACGGAGATAGCAGTTCACAAGTAAGATGCAAATTATATGAATTCGGTCAACTGTTGCATCCTTTGTGACCCAGGTGGGGGTTTTCTACAGGTTGGGTGATCCTGCAAGTAAAGGAGCCCCTTAAGAAGAGCAGACACTAGGTTAAGGATTAAATAAGTAAAAATGCAATAGACTAAAAGACTAGCTAATTAAACATGGTGCATACCTTGCCCTTTATGCTAGGGTTAATACCCTGCAGCACCCACTGGACCATTTCTAGCCCTGAAGAAGCCCGCAAGGGTGAAACGCGTTGGCTGTTTTGCGTTGTTTACCTGCATGAATTCACACTATGAATAAAAGAATTGACGTCAGCCTCTGAAAAATTCACCTCTGTCATCGTGTTTTCTCTTGGTTATATGGACTAATTCTAGGACTATGGTTTAGATGTCTCTGTATATGTGCCTCTCTTATCTCTGTTACCACATTATTATGCTGTATGCCTACTTTTGAGGTGAGCACAACAACAGAGTGTTTAATAATGCAATATGCTTCAAACATTTAAAAAACACCTGCCACCCAGGCTGTTCTTATAGTTTAGGGTGGCCTGGAATATTCCAAAGCGTGACAATTGCAGGAGTGTGATAGTTTTTAGTTGTGTTGGTACTAGAATGGGAAGTGCAGCTACAATGGCCTACTGAGAAGGACATTGGCATTGAGGTTTTTACAAATTAAGCACTGGTCACGTTCATTCATAAGGTGAAGATTGTGGGTACAAAAGTCACTCCATTTTGACAATCACTTTGCAGTGGTTGGTCAAACTATAGGCATCGCAGGCCCTAGACATGCATTTGCCCAACAGATAGAACAGTGCAGATATATGTGTGAAGAGTCCAGCATATGAGACTTTCAGATGCACAGGTATGTGAGCAATATGTGGCCAGTATGAGCAATAAGACACCCATATGCGGCACATTTACATTGTAGCAGGTAGAAGTCCAACTGGCCAATTACATTTAAGCAGTCATGTCAAACCAGTCTTGTGGGCTCACCACTGCCCTCTGGTGGAACAAGAATTAACATACACTCCCACAGTATGTACCAAAAATAGATTCAGTACCATTGGACTTTCTTCCACTATTCCTGGGGTGAATTCTCCTCTGGACTAAACAAGTCCCAAAGAGCCACCTCGAAATCATTTCCACGATGTTAACAGGTAAAGACGGACACCTTTACATCAAAAGCCTGGATCTTCAGCACACTAAGTCCAGATCAACATTCTTAAAAGGATCACACTATATCCTTGATCTGACTCGAAATATTCCCTTTACAATGAAGGCTCTGGTGACACTACATAGTACATCAGGGGTGTCCAGTATAGGTTCAGGGGAGTAAATCCAGGCAAGGTGTTCACAGTCACCTTCAACTCTACACAAGTTTCATTTCAAGTAATAGCATGCAAATGTATTTTATGTAGATATATTGAACATCTAGCATGGATTTGGCAATCCTGGACCACCTCTTCCTGTGTTAGGCATCCATGCCAGACATCATTATGCAGTCTCTGTCGGAGGTAATATTTGCACACATATTAATACCTAGTGCTATGTTGCATTGCAGTGTATACGAAGGAAGCACCACAAAGGTGACATAAAATGCAACAAACAAATAATCAGAATGTAAAGAAAAAAAATCTTCAACCACAAATATTCTTCTTTATGTTTTTCCACTGACGTGTAGTGGTCATACTGTAGTGCTCCAGCTAAAATGTGTTTCATGCTTGTATAACTTGTTTTTTCAAGGGTCTTGAACACAAAAATGTAACTACAATGTACAATTAAAATTATTTTAGTATATTTAGAATTCGATGGTTAGGCGCAGACCCCTTTGTCTTTAGCACTAGGTCAAAAAGCATCCATTGTTGGAAATACTTTCCAATTGAGGTTCAGCTCCTGTAATTTGTCCCTTGAATTGCATTTTATTTTATTGGTTGGACACAAATTTCTCCCAAAATGTTGCACATGGGTTCAGCCAACATACACAATAACTTGGTCTTCACCGCTCAAATTAACTCAAATTTCACTATATTATTCCAACATTAATTCTTTTTCGGTTCCGGAAGAGCGTGCTACTTGACGAAAAGAGCTACCGCGCCTTGTCGGGGGTAGTAAGCGCTATATAAATACAATTACAATTGTGAGTAGTACATAAAAGATGGGGGGTGGGGTGGGGAGAATGGAACATCACAGGGTACTATACAGGGAAAAGGGCCACGATCTGCAAACTGTTCAAGGGCCAGAGTTTGATCCTCTAAATAGGGACCCCGGGTGGGTCAAGGGGCAGCTGTGACTCGGATAGGGGTGTCATGCTCTACCTACAATACCTGTCCTAGCATTGCTGCTTCCTGCCCTAGATGGTAGGCATGGAAGTAGAGTGGAAGAGCTGCCTCAGTTCAATGGACGGCCCTTCCAGTGCAAGTGAAAAAGAAGGGCAAAAGACTGGTCTCTGTCACGTGAGGGTGTGTGGCGGTGCTCTGTTTTACCTGTAATCAATTGCTGAACACCGAATCCGTCTAATAAGAGCACGTTACATTGTCTAAACTACATCCAAATAGAACAAGCATTGGCATAGCCAATAGGTCTCGCCTTTGGGACCTTATAAGTGTTTAGTCATGCAACAGTTGCATAACTAAATACTTATAAGGTCCCAAAAGCGAGACCTATTCGCTATGCAAAGCGGCCGTGCGGCCGCGAAAGTTAAAGTGATCGCGATCAGGATCACGATCAAACATCAAAGCGAAAGTGAAAGTAATAGCGGTAAAGCGCTGCGCGCGCGCGCCCGCGCACATGCACTGTAGCTCTGGGCTGGCCTGGTAGCACTTTTTGGAGCCCTTTCAATAAGTCTCGCCAGACCAGCGCATGCGCTGGGTCAGGCGAGACCTAAAAAATGACATTAGATTGTAGGACAGCACAGTGTTGGACTCATCAGACTCCTTTTGCTGCAGATGTAGGGAACGGTATTCTGATGAGTTCATGGCACTCTGGTAGACACAGTACTCTTCAGGATAATCGTGGTGTTCCCCGTGCTTAATTTGTAAAACAAGTGCCAGGGCCTTGAGGCCACAGCAGCTTGCACCACCCAGTGCCCCGCCACAATGACAATGACGGTACAAAAATAACTACTAGCCATTTTGCTTGCCTGCAACCGCGACAGTTCAGATTATTCCAGGTCCCCAAACCTAAAGGAATGTCTGGGGAGGTAGGTATTAGTATATTTTAATGTAAATTGTATTTATAAACAACCGTTGTTCTGCTCATCTCTAAAGTAGATGAGGAGCGCCACCATGTGGCAGAGTGTCATAAGTGTGGTGATGACAATTGAGTGCCAAGCACCAAGACTTATTAAGTGCCAGTGCCGAGCACCGGAAACCACCGGCTCAAATTAAGCACTGGGTGTACTAAAATCTTATGTATGAGCACAGCATACTATGGGTGAAATTAGTTGTTTGTGCGATACTGAACAGTGTCTACTCACTCATCCTGCTGTTTGTAGAGACCGACATCATAGTTCAGGAGTGACGTCATTGGTAAAGGCAAATGCCTGAGTTATGGGAGTGCTGCTCTTAAGATTTCAAATTTAGGAAACGTGTAGGTCTGGCTTGACAGCACAGTGGTCTACAGGCCAAGTGTAACGCATTTTTCAAAATATACATAGCCTGGGCTTTAGCTCCACCCGGAGGATGCTATTGGCTTTTAGTAGATGCTCTAATCTAACAGTCTAAAGCTATTGGATGTTAGATGCATCAATCCATCTCCTATACAGTGCTTGCATTGCAATACACGAGGGAGGATTTTACCATTTCAGAAGGATCCTGAATCTTTTATCTCACAGATGCACTGTAAACAAAAATCAAAAGTTTGCGTTTTGTTTCCACATTGCAGCGTTTTTTTTTAAACGTTTTACTCAGGACTCAAAAGGCAAGTCAGAACTATTGGCTTTGCCAATGGCTGTGAGCTCCATCTTTAAAGGGGCATTAAAGACCGATCATTCTGCCTGCCAAGGCCGAAAGAGGGAACGGCAGGGAAGCTGTTAAAGGATATGAACTACTAGGAGAAAAGGTCTGATGTATTCCCCCTGCGTGCAGAGTGAGACGCGTCGTTTATGTCAGGGAAGCAGGTGCGGAAGGAAAGGCGGCCAATCGATGCACTGATTACAGAGCCATAATCAGAGCCATGCTCGGCCGGGTGAGCATGGCGCGCGCTCGCTGATGAGCACTGCCACTTGTCCACCATCACCCTGACATTTACATTGCACGTGACTGCTTTATCGCGCCCATTACCTGTCATTGTTCCCACCTCTGGAGACGGGGGCGGACAGCAGGAGCAGAAATCAGTCAGTAGAAGTGGGTCGTGTTCTGCTGGCAGGGTAGTTCAGTGGGTTAATGTATCTTTGAAGGTCTGTGGTATGTGTCATAGGTATATGGCGCCTCAGAGAAAGTACACAACAGTTATTCTAAATCGCTTATATGACGGTGCTGGAAGGTGTAGAGAAACCACATACTCTACAAATGTAAGCAAAGGCTTGACGTAACTTATTTCTAAATCCTCAGCACACGTGGATAATATAATTTTCGTCATCTATTTTATGTATGTGAACATGAGTACATAAAAAGCAAAACCATAAGAGAAAATACAATCTTCTTCGTGTCTTCTTTAATAAGAAGTGTTCAAGTGAAGCATCAAGGTTACAGCCAGTCACAGCCAACATGTGTTTCGTCGTATCGGGAATGTAGTCCCACGACTTCCTCAAGGCTATCTTCGTATTGTAGAAATTTTTTGAATGTGGTTGTAATTCCGGCCCACATGGGGGTCTATGGTCAATGCGGGGAACGAGGGATGTCACAATCCTGTTAGAGGGGTGTTCGTGTTTGACACCGCTCTAAAGTTTTCTCAATACTCCTGTGCCCTCGTCCTCGTTTCAGGTTAGCAATATAAGTTCGCCGGGTTCGCCGAGTGTAGCAGCCCGTGGAGCGAGTGTTTGTCTCAGTGGGTTAATGCACCTATCCAGCGTACCTTGTTTCTAACCTGCAAACCAAGTGGTCTCATCCAGCCCTAGAAAGACAATTTAGTTGGAACACAGACTGAAGATCGCACGTCCTAATCCTGCCAAGATAGGTCAGTGGGTTAATGAGTCTGCTGTGGAAATCTGTGTGAAGTGAACAGGCGCCAATCCTGTGATGACTTAACAGTTCATACGTATGCATATTTTTCTGCAGAAAATGCAGATTTCCTAGTTCTCTGCAGATTTTAAAAATTTTGGAAATAAGAAAGATTGTTTCTCTAAAAGAATCTTTAGGCAAGGAGATCGCGTGTAAAAAACACCTTTTAAAAAAAATTAAATGATTTTTTTTTCATACAACATATATATAATACCAGGGTATTACATAAACAATTCGGATGTTGATGGGACCTCTGGGCATGGAAGTCAGTGACGTGGGTGACGTTATTTGTGTGGTAGATTAGAATGGGGGAGAATGGGGTGGATTAGGGTGGAGTGGAGTATAGCGGGGTAGATTTGGCTACAGTGGGGTTGATTGAAGTGCAGTAGATTAGAGTGGAGTGTGGTAGTTTGGGATAGATTGGAGTGGGATAGATTCGAGTGGGGGGCTAAGGTAGATCGGAGTGGGTATATTGGGGTAGATCGGAGTGGGTAGTAGGGTGGAGTGGAGTGGGGTAGATTGGAGTGAAGTGTGGTAGATTGGGATAGATTAGAGTGGGGTGGAGTGGGATAGATTCGAGTGGGGGTGTAAGGTAGATCGGAGTGGGGTAGATCGGAGTGGGTAGTAGGTTGGAGTGGAGTGGGGTAGATTGGAGTGAAGTGGGAGTCTGTGGCACACATTCAGTCACACAGATTGCTTTAATAGTCCATACCATTTATTTGTACCTGCAAAAGGAAGAGTAGAATTACAAAAGAAATTAAGCAACCCAAAAGGTGCAAGTAAAAGGAAACGCAGAACAAAAAAAAAGTCATTTAGAACAAAGTCAAAAGATTTTTTTTAAATGCCGGTCAGAAAAAAATTGCAAAACTGAGTACTCTTAATCACAGCGTGAGCAGCGGAAGGACACAAATTAAATTAAATCAATTGGTTCTTCGGTCCATGCTCCGGAGAAATAAAACGAAGTGACATGATGCATATGGTGGCCAAATTAGGAGGCAGCTAAAAAGACTGAAAATCAAGTCCGCATATGGTAAGTAATAGGCGAGCTCCAAGCCCTCAACTGTATACGATATCCCTCGCAACAACAGCGCATGCGCTGTTAGGCAAGACCTAAAACTGAGCAAGACCTGCTAAAAACTGGAACCAAATACATGAAGAACAAGTTACTCACCTTGATCTAACCACCAATTCCTCACCTTGTGAATTTCCCCTGGGGTGTTAAATGGATCAGGGAACTTTAATAGCAATCTTGTGGCGCTGTGGCATGTCGGTCCCACCTCGGATGTAATGTTGAGGCCAGTATATCTGTGCCACCTCCGTGAGCTGACATAAGCTTCTTTCTAATCTCAGTCTGCGACAATGGACACGGACCCATTCAAATCAGAATATGGCAGTGTGCAGACATTTAGGTTGGGAACCTATTAATGGACTATATGAGTCCATACCATAGAATGGAGAGGAGGGTGGGTCAGTGAGCAATCTGAAATTAGATGGAGTCTCTGCCAAAAAAGGAGTTAACTTGTTCTTCTAATAGGCTTCCAACCGCAGATTCCTCACCTTGGGAATAGATACCAAAGCAATACCTCCCCAGGTGGTAGGTCTGTGAAATGACTCAGACCAGGAAATCCTGCAGGACAGATCGGGCCAAGAACACTTCCTGCCAGAACTGGCTATTGAGGCAGTAGTGCTTGATGGACGTATTGAAGAATGCCCATGAAGCTGCCTGGCAGATGTCTAAATCTGGCACACAACATGCTAGCGCAGGTATATCAGCCTTCGCTCTGGTGGGATGAGCAGGAAAGCCTTCTGGGTGTTGCTTTTTGGCGAGCACATGGCAGATCTTGATGCATAACAAACCGTCAGGAGATTGTTCTCTTTTGGACTGCTTTGTCTTTCTTAGCTCCCAAGAAACCAACAAAAAGATGGCATCCTGTTGGTATTCTTTGGTCTGATCAACATAGAAGCTGAGAGCCCTCTTAGGGTCGAGATGATGGAGCTGCTGTTCTTCTGTGGAGGAAGGTGGCGGCACATAGAAAGTCAGCAATGTGACAGATTGCCCAATGTGACGTGCTTGAATATCTTGGACAGGAATGGTAATTTTGTTCGGAGGACTAATTTGTTCAGAAAGAAAGATGTGTATGGTGGATCCTGGGGAAATCCCTGGAGTTCACTCACTTGCCGGGCTGATGCTATGGTGTTGCGGAATAACGTCTTGGTGGTTAGTAGGTAAAGAAGGCAATTGTGCACTGGTTTCAAGGGAGTGCATGTTAAATAAGTAAGTACCAGATGAAGGTCCCACTGTGGCATTGCCAACTGTGTTGGAGGGGGAACATGTGGCTCAGGCTGCACATCAGGTGATTTGAAGAAAGATGGCTTATCCAGTATGCATAAGAATGCCGAAGGAGCTGTATAGTAACCCTTAACTGTCATCACACAAGGCCTTGCTGAACTAAGTAGAAAACAGTGGAACATAGAATAACTGCATTCAGGGGTTGGAAGTCTCAAAGGAATATCAAACTGCAAGCTTCTTCCAGTGACCTGCATAGATAGAATTAGTAGATGGGGGCCTGGCTGCTAGGATGACACTGATCATTTTGGGGGGGAAGACTGAAAGCTATCAACTGTCGCCGTTTAATCTCCATGCATGGAGGTGCTGGTTGTGCAGGTCTGGGTGTAAGACCTGACCCTGCTGCTGTGGCAGAAGGTTCTCCTGAAGGGGCAGTCGTATTGGGGGAAACAAGCTTCTGGTCGGTAATTCACAATCTCTTCTGGCCCAGTTCAGAGCCACTGGGATGACATGTATCCATCTCTCTTGATGTTTTTCAGCACTCTGGACAGGAGAAGGAGGGCAGAAAAGTGTACCCAGGACCTGACTCTTAAAGCTGGTGGAAGCAATCTCCATGAAAGAACTGTGTTGAGGACTCTAACACTTTAAAGATTGAGCCAGGTTCTCCACATTTTTAAACAATGCCGTGTGCCACCGCTGAATGCAATCGCCATTTGAGAGTCGCTGAGTGTGTCTGCCTAGGAATTTAAAGATCCTGTCAGGTGTTTAGTGGGATGCTCTGACCATTCAGCCACTTCTAGAGATGTAGAACCTCCTGGACCAGGACTATCAACCCTATGCAACCCTTTTTATTGCAGCTCCACCAGGTATTTATGTGGTCTGTGAGAATTTGCACCTGTCCCACCTTGATGTTCAGGAGTAATGTCTTCAGTGTCAAGTGGATCAGTTGCAGCTCCAACAAGATGTTGTTGGGGCGAGCCTCCGCCAGAGACCAGAGTCTTCTGATCTCCACCTCTCCCAGATGACCTCCCCAACCCAGCAACAATGCCTCATCACGATCGTCAGCTTTGGATGGGATATACAGAGGGGTGTGCCGCAGCTCCAATTGTGGTTGAGTAGCAACTACTGCAGATCTCTCGCAGTCTCCTTCAAGATGAAATCTGACAGGTTGCCTTGCTGCTGAGCCCACAGACTTCAGATCCCACTGCAGAGCCTGCATGTTCCATCTGGTGTGGCCAACCCGAAGGATGCAGGAAGCGAAGAGGACCAGAATCCACAGAACCACACTCACTAACACCCAGGTCAAGATTTGGAATATTGGACACATAGCCAGACTGTCCTGAACTCCTGGAGGCAGAGCTCAGAAGAGCACCATGTCCAGGGTGGCTCCAATGAAGGGGAGCCATTATTAAAAGGTCAGGTGAGACTTTGGCACATTAATGGAAAGCCCCAGTGATGTATGTAGGTCAGTCGGTCATCTGGAGGTAGCTTACAACTGTCTGAAGTGAGCTTGCCTTGAGCAACCAGACGTCAAGTATGGGAAGACTGGTATTTCCAACTTCCACAGATATCATAACTGATACGGTCAAATTGGAGCACGGAGAATTGCTCTTGGCCTAACAAACTGCAGGTAACATCTGTGGGACAGCTGGACTGGAATGTGAAAATATGCATCCTACAAGTCTAACTGTACCATACAGTCTCCTGGATCCAGGGCAAATTGGACCAGGGTGTGCATCATGAACTTATCCTTAGAATGGAAGAAGTTCAAAAGGTGCAGATCAAGGATGGGGTTACGGCTCATGGCTTTTTTTCTGCACCAGTGTTACATGTAGAATTTACTAGTTGTGTTATATTCACTTGTTCCTTTAAGGAAGGGAACATTCATGTCTCTGTGGTTCTAGAAGTTTAGAATGCATGTTTGTAAATAAGCATTCAGACTGGGGATCTTGGAGTAATGAGTCGTGGGTTTGTAACCTCTGGATTAAAGCTGTTTCTTGAACTTCAATGAAGCCTGTCTGGATTTATTATTTCTACATTTGACCCGGCTTCCATTCTACAATTATTGGCGACGTTTGAAGATTCGGAGGAACCCACCGGCTTGTGTTTAAATACTGATTATTTGGATCAACTCACGATTTTACCGTGTTAAAGGATTTTGCACCTCGAGTAACTTTATTACTTGGATATTCTCTATTCAAGAAAGAAAGAGCTGATTTAAGACTCTGTTTCAGAGTTTTCGGTACATGCCACTGATTCAGCACGGAACGGTAGAAAGAGCTGTACGGGGCGTTTGAAAAGGAAAAGCAAGGCTGTGTTTGTCGTGAACGCCTGATTGTACCGCTTTGGTGGCGCTGACACTTTGGCAGAGGAAGGTAACATAATTTTCATTAACATCGTACCTGTCATCGTCCCATTCGAATCATAACAATCCGTCCCTGTTCCAGTTTCGCCGTTGGCTGCACGTCATTCTTCGATGCGCGCGCACTGAAGCAATTCCCGTGATTCATACGCGCAGTGACTGTCATCACGCACATTCGTCACTACGTTGGATCACGCTGTGTCGGCCATCTTAAAAGGATCGTTTCACACAGAAACACTTGAAAGTACAGTCCCATCTCTATTCCCATCTCTATTTTTAGGATGGTCAGGTCAAGGGGTATGTGGATAAATGTCCCGAATGTTTGTGTTCGGATAAACATTGGCGTACATCTATTTCTCCTTTGAGTCCTGTTGAGTGGCCCAAGGGTCCGTGGCAAAAACTAGGGTTGGACTTCTCTGGTCCTTTCAATATACTAGGTAGTGATAGTAGATTTTTGATTGTGATAATCGATTATTTCTCAAAATGGTTATATTTTTCATTTGTTAAGAGTGCAGACTCAAGAGCTGCTATCTCCTTTTTGCAGCGTCTATTTTTAATTGAAGGTCTCCCTTCTGAAATTGTGACTGACAATGGTACTCATTTCACTTCAAATGAGTTCAAGGGTTTCTTAAATGAAGTTTCAGTTAAGCACCTGTTAGTACCATTATATAGTCCTGCTTCTAATGGTTTGGTAGAAAGGGCAAATAAAATGTTGAAAGAAGGTGTACAAACCGCTGTGAACAATGGTTTGGAGGTACAAAGATATATTTGTGATAAAGTATGGAGTTACAATGTTACTCCACATTCAACCACTAACATTTCTCCTTATTTGTTATTGAGGGGTAGGAAACCTGTTTCAAGGTTCAGTCCATCGTGGTTGAAGGGAAAGGTTGAACAAGATGATTATCAGGAAATTGATTTGCGTAAAGTTAGAGAATTTGTGAAACGAAAACAGCAGGTTTGTAAGGCCAATTATGATGCGAGGAAACATGTTAAAGTTACTTCTTTAGTTCCTGGTGATTGGGTCCTTATTAAGAAACCTATTAGAGTTGTGAAAGGCCACTCGAAATTTTCTAAGCCAGCCAAGGTGTTAAGAGTCTCTGATATGGCAGTCATGTTGCAAGATAGGGGATGGTGGAGTCGCAATGCTGTGATTAAACTCAACGAGGAACAAGCTAAGATAATTTCTGAAAAGATGAGGTTTCAAGGCAATTACTCTGATCATACAGATGGATTTGATTTGTGTGATTTGAATAGTAAAGGTATGGTCGGTAATTCTGGAAATTCCATTCCTTTGCAAAATAGGGGAGAAGGTGATAATAGCACCAGGTTGTGTCCTAGTGACAGTGTTGTTCCAGATGTTGGTAGGCGAAGTGTTGGTGCTGGTGACAATGTGGTGCTTAGGCACAGTTCTAGGATTAGGGTTTCACCTTTCAGAAGTGAAGATTTTGTTTACTATTAATTTGTTGTTTTATGAATTGTATGTTTTGAGTTTTGGGGTTATGTGGAGTATTGTGTGTTCTGTTTTGTTTGTCTGTGTATGAAAGGGGGATGTGTTACATGTAGAATTTACTAGTTGTGTTATATTCACTTGTTCCTTTAAGGAAGGGAACATTCATGTCTCTGTGGTTCTAGAAGTTTAGAATGCATGTTTGTAAATAAGCATTCAGACTGGGGATCTTGGAGTAATGAGTCGTGGGTTTGTAACCTCTGGATTAAAGCTGTTTCTTGAACTTCAATGAAGCCTGTCTGGATTTATTATTTCTACATTTGACCCGGCTTCCATTCTACAACCAGGAAATACCAGGAATAACAACCAGTCCCAATCTCTGATGCTGGCACACTCACTTTTGCTACCTTGGCCAGGAAAGCATGAACTTCTCTGCAGAGTATGGATAAGTGGTCCTCGGTAAGTTGTTAAGCTGCGGGTGGTATGTCCAAGGGGTTAGAGAGGATAGGAAGAGAGTCTCCATGTTGCACGATCTGCAGCATCCATTGATCAGACGTGGCGTTACTCCATACGGGGAGGTGAAAAGTGATGTGGCCTTCTAAAGGGAGATCTGAGCACCCGAGGGTGAAATAAAGAGGCTTTACATCAGCTGTGGGAGAATGGGTTGGGGTTTGGGTAGTTCATTTTCACTAGGGGTTTGGGCGCTGCTGGCGTGCTCCCAAGTCTCTACCCTAAAAGTGTGGTTGGCCTGTTGTTGCTGAGACACTTGTAGTCTCTTGCTCTCCTGGTACCCCCTTCTGAAGCCTTGAAAGGGGTATTGCTGTTGGGGAATTGCCGAGCAGGAGGAGCAAAGCCCAGAGTGCGAGCCCACCATAATATCCATCAGGGCCTCATTATATAAGAGTAGAAAATCCTGGCTGGGCTGTGCTGGGTAGAGGACTTCTGCAAGAACATTAGTCAAGACTTCTCTGGTGGGTGTGGTGAGATTAAGAATCTCTGCCACTCTCCGAACTGTAGAAATGGAGGCCAATTCCTCAGTGGCCATAGTTGGATTTGGTGAGGAAAGGCCGGTGCCTGTGAATTGTCCACATCACTGGCCTCCAGGAGGTCATCATAGGCATTGTATTCTTCATATTTGTTATCAGCATCAATTTTACCGTCGTCATCTCCAACATCATATTGTGGGGCATAGGTGTCCGGTTCTGAAATGGCATACTTTTGAGTTATGGACGGCGGAGCGTGGGTCTTTGAGTATGAAAAATCTATCAGATCTGCTTACGGCCCTGGTGATGTTGGTATCAGTATCAGCACTTGAGCCGGTGTTGTTGGTCAGGGTGCCAGATGCGGGATCAACAGTAGCACCCAAGGAGGGATTGGGCATGGCATAGAGACTGCGGCGCCGAAGCTGGAAATGAGGTCAGCCTCTGTCATATGTTGAGAGACACAGTTGGTGTTGAGGATGGATCTGCCTATGGTAAGCCAACTGGAGGACCCATCAGATGCAAAGGGCTTGAAAGCACTCTAGAGCAATCAGCAGAGGCTCCAAAAGTTTGGTCCATGGACACCTTTAGCTGCTAGATATGTTGCAGTGTCTGTGCATTTGGGGTGAAGCTGACGCAGAACTAGCAGAGGGGCAAATGACTGTCCTCGGGGTGCCTGGAGCGTTGCACAACTCTGAATGGTGGGAGTGGTGGTAAGAGGGTGACCCATGTTTCAACTTTTTGCTTTTTTGTGTGTAGCTTTTTGGACTTACCTGAATTCCGCAACATCAATGATGATTGGTCATGGAGAAGCCGTGGGTGCTGGCCAGCTCCCTCGACTTTGACTGGGGGTGCTTCTTCGACTTATGGAGTTAGGCGATAGAGAGTTTTGCTTCCCAGTCACTGATGGCCTTCTTGTTCATCGTGGTGCAATCTAGGAGCTGTGGCACCATAGACAGATCTCATGGGTGCCATTACTAAACTTGGTTGGCTAAGGTCACAACATGGTTTGAACCCTGTGGTCTTATGGGTAGGGTTGGGCGCAATGTTTAATTCCAGGTATGGAATTGACGCAATTTAGGGACTCTGCGTTATTCTTGTAACATGGAGTTCTGGACAAATTCTGCCAATTGCCATGAGTGAGGCTCCAGAATTGCAAGCAAGATTTTACATCCCCTGGAGCCATTTTTTAACGCGGGCAGTTGCTGTTAGAGTGCTTAATCTCGAGTAGATATGCTGCTACTCGAGTAGATTTTCTACTCGAGCTGCAGCAAAATGAACTCAAATGGCCACCTGCTCTTGTGCACCGCATGGTGCCGTTCACTCAGATTTTTCAGCACTGCTCGCGCTACTGGCACTAACTTGTGAGAGAAGGGCAACATGCATATTTCCATCTATTAACGCAACTCAGCGGAATCTTGCAGTTTGTACATAACTCTGCAGAATTCAGCGGAGTAAAACTCAATGACTTCCACCCACCCCCTACTTATGGGGTGACAGATAAGGACAGGATTTGAGAAGCTACAAATCTGCGTCAGCAGGTGTGCAAAAACATAACTGGTGTAAGCCTGTGGAGATGGTGAATATACAGTGGCCCTGATGTCCCATTCGTGGTGGGAAGGGCCCGACACGCAGCTGCACAATGCCACCTACCGACGCGCAAGGGATTGCTACGAAAGTTTCCTGATACAATCGGAAACCTGGGGAAATGTACATGGTGAGAAATCTGCGGTTTGAAGTCTCTATCAAAAACAGTATTTACAGGACCAGTGTGACAAACTTACTTCTTTGCAGCTGCAGTGTCAGCATTAGCAGACCACAATCGCATGTGCCTTGGAAGTGTGAAAGCTCTGCAGAAGCAGAAAGGCAGTTTTAGTTCACACTGAATAAGCCACGCTCAGCGGCAGGGAGGACTGCTGAGGGTGGCTCCAAAACCCTGCTAATGCTTTATCTCAGGTGAAACATGAATGTAGCCTCATTTCTGCTAAAGAGTCCTTTTAGGATGGCATTTCTTTGCAATGTACGTTTTCTCTGTGTTTAATTAACACTGTGGTCTATTTATAATCATTCTCTGTGCCTCGTTTGCACTCTCTCATCCCTGGAGCCCCCTTTCTCTCTCTCTTCTCCTGCCGTGAAGGCTGTTCTCTCCTCTTTCCTCCTTTCAATTATCCTCCTTTACCTTCTCTGACTCTATTCCACGGTCTCATTCTCTGACACACTATCCTTCCTTTCCACCTCCTCACAGAATAGGTTTATACATCCCCTGAGCCCCTTCAGATATTTGTAGGGAAAATAAAGTTTACTGAGACTACAAAGTTCATAAAAAGTGAATACAAACATGATAGGATTTGCCGTTAGAAGGGCATAGAATCATGGCGTTCCAAAATATATGTCCCTCGCTCGTTCTCAGGGCTAACTTTAGCGCTGGTGACACCCAGTGCGACAATGCTTGTTGGTGCCCCCAAATGACCTCCTTCTCATTGGATTCGCTCCCTACCTCCCTTTAACCGTGCCCCCTCAAGTCTCCATAACCACTCTCTCTCTCTCATGCATTTACTTTGTTTTATAGCGCCGGTGGTACCAGTGTAAGGTGCCAGAGAACTGTACATCACATATACATTACATAGTCAATAAATCATGTGTAAATCAGTGTATAGGAAATGTTACATCAGAGGAGTACAAGGCGTAGGCGTCACATGTCAACCATACTGGTAGACAGTATAATTTAAGAGTGCTTGGTCTGGAGAAGCACAATCTCGGAATTAATGGGGGTGGGCTTTACTACTAGGAACATAACGTTCTAATCTATACCTTGAGGTTTGCATGGAGCTCTTTCATGATAGGTTACAGCTCACTGTCCTATATTAGCATTTAAACGTATAAACTGCAAAGTAACAAAAGGGTCTCTCTGACAGAAGCAGTAACGCACTGACCTATTTACAGTATTTGCATATTGTGATCTGCATGGTACACGTGCTTTGCAGCAGGCATTTTAACCTCCTGTGCTACTTTATGATGAGTCAAAACTTCCATAAGACAAAGATCCGATCTCTCTGCAGCAGGTCTAATAACCACCAGAGTTATCGTGACATTTGTTTGGTTGTATGAAAATTGTTGGTGGCAAGAAAGGGGACAGCAGGTGCTTTTAGAATCAAATTGTACTTGAATACATGTCGACCCCCAAAATCAGCACCGGTGCGGTGGCACTGATTGCATCACCCTAGAGCTGGCCCTGCTGGTTCTAGGTCATTTGTTCGATGTTCTTTATATGCCAGCCTTTTCATGGGTCTCTGTCATCAATCACTCTGTCCCCCTCTCCTATTAGACTGTCTCCTCCTCTATATCGCTGTGTCTTGTTCGAAGTCTCTCTCTCGCCCTCTCTTCCTTTGCCCAATATCCACTCTACACCCTTCTCTTGCCTCCTGTTTATTTTGCTCTGCCCCTCTTTCCCCATAACTCTCTTTCCCTTTTCTCATCTCTGCTTCCCCTAACCTTCTCTCGCTCTTCCCATTTCTTTATGCAGCTGTTTTCTGCCCACTCCTTCCTCTTTGGTGCTCTCCTTCTGCCTCTCTCCGTTCCCTGTCCGTCCCTGCCTCCAAAGCGGCCTATTTTAATACAGCGCCCTGCGTGGACAGAAATTTGGCACCCTTGCTGATGCTAGCCAATTAAATGAGGCAGGAGGGGGGCCCCTATTGAGTTCAGTGGTCAGTCCCTGACTGAGTTGTGAGTGGCCCCTGAACACAAACCTCTACGGACCGCCCCAGCACACCTAAATCACCAATAGCTTAGCTCCCTCCCGCTGATGATGGTTTTGTTGGTGTGACAGGAGGGCAAGGAATGGGGCAACAGGGGGGAATAGGGTGTTAAAAACATTGCCCATGGTATGCTAATGAAGGTTTAAAACCACTTTAAACTGGCAAATCAGACAAACACCATGCAGGGACACAGACAAGGCTGGAGCAAAATGACAGGGGTGCTGCTGTTGGCATTACCTTAATATGCACAGCTCAGTACGCCCCTCAGAATACTGGAGCAAGATGACAGGGGTGCTGCTGTTGGCATTGCCTTAATATGCACAGCTCAGTACGCCCCTCAGAACACTGGCGCCCTGGCCCAGCTCTCCCATCTAAAAGCCGGCCCTGCCTGTATCCGTTGCCCCCTTCACGCCTCTGTCTTTTCACGATTTCTAGCTCTCTTAGACTCTTTATTCGCCCCTCTTCGCCTTAACTTCCCTGTGTCCCTCTCCATCGCCCCCTATCCTGTCTCTCACTCTCTAGCACTATCCTCAACACTGCACACCCAACTCCTCGCTCTCAAATGCCCACCCTTTTCCTATCTGCTCCTTCTCTCCCGGTTTCTATCCTAGACTAATTTCCCCATTCCCATGCATCTTTCTCCTTACATCTTCTCTGTTTATTTATCTGCTCTCCCGTGTCTGTCTGCTCTTTACTTCACCGTGTCTCTCTCCCTTATCCATCGTTCCCTCCGCTCTTCTTCACCCTCTCCCTTTTTCCTCTCTGCTCATCTGTCTCTTCCTCTTCTTTCTTCCGATGCCCTACTTCAACTTCTCTGTTTCTTTCTCTGTGGTGCGCCTGCTTCTTATTTCTCTCCTCAATTTCTTTCTCACACATCTCATCGTTCTCTCTTATTCTTCTTTTTCTTTTCAGCGCCCCCTATTCTCGTAGTCCCGCTCTGCCTCAGTCTCTTTCTGCGTACCCACCTTCCCTCCACCTCACCCGCCTCCCGCTCTTCCTGTCGCCCTCTCTCCAGGTCCTCTCTTTCCGGTCCCGCTCTCCCGCTCTCGCGCTCTCTGCTCCGGCTCCTCCCCCCGACCCCTGGGCGCGCGCCGCTTGGCTCCGCGTGCCGTTCGTGTGTGTTAATGAAGCCCACATCAGACTCCTCTCTGCCTGGAACAGCGCCTCGCGCTTAATTCACATCCGCCCAATTTAAGGAGAAAAACGGTCGCTGGGTCGATCCAGCCAGCCGGAAGCACTGAAGCATCACTCCTCGGCGCAGTGAGCCGATTCATGCGAGCTCATAAAAAGCTTTAAACATTACCTGATACACAAGAGACACATTGTCAACAGTAATGGCGAACTCGGGGAGGCTCTGCTTCCCATGGGCAGTAGTTCTGGTGTGCCACTGCCCACGAAAGGGGACACTCACCAGCTGGGCCCAAAGCAAGGGCTTCCCTGTGTGTCCAGCTCAGAGCACTGGGCCAAGGCAGTCACAGCTCTCCTGCAGTGGGGCAGTGACGCGCCCCAACACACGAGGTTTCTTAAATTTCTGATCTCCAGTATCTGTGGGGCGGGGAAATAGGTGTGGGAGTTTGGGGACCAGGGTGGAGGATGTCCTACATTTCTGGTCTCCAGCATCAAAGGGGTCGGAGGGTGTCTGCCTCTAGCATCTGAGAGTGTCATTCATTTTTGGTCTCCGGCCTGTCTTACGTTTCCGGTATCCAGCTTCCAGCCTCTGTGAATGTCTTGCATTCTGGTCTCCAGGTGTCTTGCAATTCTGGTCTCCAGCTTCCAGCATGTGAGGGTGTCTTGCATTTCTGTTATCCTCCAGCATCTTGTTTTGGAAGGATGGAGGAGGAGCCACCATGAAGCTTTCAACCTGGCTCTCCACCTTGAGCTCACGTGCACAGTGAAGACGCACTGCCACATTGACAATGACTGGGCATCTGAAGCCAATCCTTTTCAGTGTGATGGTCCAACCACAATGAAAGGAGCAGATGTCCACAGTGCTCTCTCCTAGAAGGCAGGTGGAAGGGATTGTTTGCTGTCCAAACTAAGGAAAGGCCTGGTGAACCTTCCACACTTGACCTCCCTAGAATTTAAGCAACAGAAGTCAGTCCATGATGTAGCTGATCCAGCAAGTAAGACATTAAGAGTTAAAACAGAGGGTCAGTCTTGAGTCTAAACCCCGCATCACCCCTCTTAGCAGCTGCCATTTCTATATATGACTGCTAGGCATTACATCCATGACCTTGTTAGTCTCCACAAAGCCGCCATGATGAGGTCCACCATTGATCTTCTTTGCTCCATCCCAGGGAGACACCAGGCCTAACCTTCTGAGGAGTTATCTTCGTTAGCAGCCATCACTGAGAGACAGTTTTCAAAGTTTGCCTCTTGAGAGGGCAATATATTTCAGGCAGGTCCTCCATTCTGGGATCTGGTGATGCACATGGGAACCGAATGTTTCTTGTGAGGGTGGGCCAGGGAGGTCCCAGTACCCCTCCTCTAGGATGGTACTTCCCGATCCGGAGGTTGACAATGTGGGAAGCATCATTCAAACCTTTGTGTGGCCGCTCAGAGCGGGAGAGGCCCTGGATATTAAACTCCGGGTGTGCAGCCTAGCAAGGCCTCTTATTTCTCTCAGAGGCCTGCCGTGAAGAGGATGCTGTAGTCTGTGGTCAAGCATGGGCTGGTGTGGTTCTCTTCTCTCTTGTCACAACTGTACTTCAGCAGCATTTCATGCTTTTGAATATTCCATTAAAGCATTACAGGATTCCTCCTGGTGGGTCTCAGCACCTAACTCATCTAGTAGTTCTAGCACCCCCTAAAGGTGAACACAGGATGGTGGACAACCAACAGACCTTCCTTCAAACGTTGAAACGGGTTGCAATATAGTGGATCTGGCAGATACAGCGCTGTCAGGAACAGCCTCCAATTGGTGTTAGACCTTAATTTGACCCTCTGTCCTAGAGATTTTCTCCACTGGTCACTTCTAGATGGACACCCAATGCTGTGCCAGTCCAGCTTTCACCAATCGCATCTGGACGACAGGAAGACAGCGCTCGAACATCTCCTCGCACACCAGTGTCCTCCTTTTCTACTTTGGCCCTAACATGAGGTCACTGGGCCTAAAAGGCCTCTACACTGCACATCATGTGACGCCACTAACCCCAGTGAAGCTATTTACCTGGTGCAAACAGCATGGAGGAAGCATTGTCAGAATGGCACCAGAAGGTCTGAGCCTAGAAAGATGTCGTCATCCTGCAAGACTTTCAGCAGAAACTTTTTTATTCGTGGACCGTTGGAGATACTGCCATTGTTTCGCATTCCTTCTACAAGCACAGCAGTCCTGGTTTTATAGGAGATCTGGCGAACTCCTCTTCAACGTGCAATACGATGCTGGATATCTCAGCAAAGCTGTGGTGTATGGTCAACATGGGACAATAACTCTTACTTCTGGACTTTTCCCTGCAGTTAAAACAATTCTCTTTTGCTTGCTCTGAACACCATTGCTCACTTTAGATTTGAGGCCCTGATAAAAAGGATCTATTCTTCGTTTACCTCTCCCTGCGGGGAGCCCTAGGAGCAACAGTGGTCTTGGACCAGGGTCGCTGGCCTTTCTACTGGGTACTCTTTTTCCCGTCTGGTTCCAAACTTGGGGCCTGATTGAGAGTGCGGCGAATGGGTTACTTCCTCACAAAGGTGAAGGATATCTCCTCCATCGTATGATAAGTGCACTATATCCAATGGCACTTGTAATACTGTGGATGATACATAGGCTAATTTTTTGACAAAGTAGCTTGTCCGCCAAACTCTAAAATAAGTCCTCAATTTGGGCTGTGATGCACCTTGTCCCTTCGGACAGACCTTTTTCCACAGCCACAGGGGAGTTGCTCCTTTAAATTGCTTAGCATTAGTGATACGCAAATCAGCCAATGTTTGTTGGGCTGTGTTTCATATATCCTTGAGGATATATATATATTTTTATACTTTGAAGCCCAAAGGGGCCCCGCACAAGATTTTCGACTTGACCCATCAAAACACTGACAGGCCTGGGGCAAGTGTCTAAACTTTGCCTCACAAGCAACAACCACAGGTTGGGTTTAAGTTCTTAACATCTTCCCAGTTACCCATCCTCTCAGTCTCTCTGTACGCCATAGATTCCTGAGGGCATAGCTGTCTGCAGTGTGGGGACTTTTGTCCTTACATACTTACTTTATTGACTGGGTTTTGACAGTAGCGTATCTATTGCTAACAGCATACATACAGTGTGTTTGGGTCCGCCACTTTCAACCACAGTTTTCGGCCACTGGCATGAGACACTGCCAATCACGCCTTGGCTCAGCATAGTGGAGTATTCATCTATCACCAAATGCTAATATCTGTTTGGGTGTATTCCTCCACCTCAGTGCTTACATTGACCTGCACAAGGGACTACTTTACAACCATAGCCCTCTGCTAGATCTAGCAGGTTCCCTATCACGTCTCCCTATGATGCTAATCTGCATGCAATAGCACATTAAACCCAGACCTATTGGCTTTTCCAGTCCTTGTTTTGCTCTATATTTAATGTTCTCTTCCAACAACATAGGCAAACAATAGCCTTGTTAAAAGGTAAACGTCTCAGGATCGCGGAATGATTGGAGAACGTGATTACCATCGCGCACCTGCGAATCTTCACCAAGCTTCCTCCGCCTGGAGACATGCCCTGCGTCTTGATGAGCAGCTGGCTTTGTTTGCTGCTTGCATTACCAGAGCCAGCGAGCTCTAAGATTACTGGGTACAGCTCTATAGTTTCAGCATCCCCCATCGCTGTCGATGACTAGGCAGGTGGCTGGAAGCCATCGGGACAACTACCATGGTCCTAATCCTGGCAGCAAACAAACATGTCCTGGCGACGACGGTGGAGCTTAGCGAGAACAAACTGGTTGGCTCTGTTAAACGCAGTTAATAAGACACTATTTGTTTTTCCACTTCTCAGTTTCTCTGGTACACTGGACTCCGCAGACGAAAGCATCCCATTGGCACCCAGCACAAGAGGTCTTAATGAAAAACAGATTGTCCTTCCAAAAGGAAAGGACGTCAGTAAGCCTAGTTTTAAAGGTTTGGAGGTGTTAGAGTGATAGCTAAAGGGTCATGAATGTAGGATTCAAAATGTATAGGAGTATAGTTAAATGGTTATAGAGTTATACTTGGAGGAGTACATAGTTACATTCAGACGGTTATAAACTTATAGTTAGAGGGTTATAGCATTATAGTTAAAAGGTATACAATTATTTTGACAGTGTTCTAGGTTTATAGCTAAAGGGCTATAGAGTTAGAGATATACTTAAAGGGTTATCGAGTTATTGTTAAAGAGTTATAGAGTCACAGTTAGAGGGTTGTAGAGTTATAGTTAAATGGTTATAGAGTTACTGTAAAAGTGATTTAGAGTTAATTTTAAAGGGTATTAGAGATTACTATCAGTGTCAAGATGCCTCAGTAGGAGAAAGTATGCTTTACAGATGCATGTGTTATGTTATGTTTATTGACACAGGCTTGTGGTTATAGGGTTATAGTTAGTGGGTTATATATACAGTTATAGTTAAAGGTTGTGGATTTACAGTTAGTGGGGTTTAGAGTTATAGTTAAAGTTTTGCAGTTTGAGTGTTAGGTTCAGTTGAAGTTTTTGAGTCATAGATTTACAATTTTAATATTGTCATGGAACTTTAGGGTTAAATAGATGGGGATTTAAAAGGTAGGGATTAAAAAGGTACACTTAAAAACGTAAGTTTAGGATGCAGGGTAGGGTCAAATGGTTAGGTTTATAGATTAACTTGTAAGAGCTGGCATTATAAGGGTTAATGAATTAGAGTAATGTGGTGTGGTTTAGCAAAACTGCTATAGGGTTAAATGGCAGGAGTTCTAAAAAAGCATTATAAAGAGGTTTTAACATTTGGGGTTATAGGGATGGGCTACAGAGATATTTTTATAATACAGAAATATTTTTATAAGGTAGGGTTAAAGGATGAGTATCAAAAGGTTCTGGTTTACAGAGTTAGATGTAAAACCTTAGGGTTCAAGATATATGGTGATGTTGCAGGTTTGGATTCGAGAGCCAGGGATCAAGTGTTTGAGTTGTAGGGTTAGGATGGTAAGATTTTTTCTGATCAAATTTTAGAAAAGTGGAGTAGCAACGACGATGGAGTAGCCTCTCTGCCAAAGTGAAGTTCCGTCCACCTCATTTGCAGTGGAGTGGAACTTCAGTACGTAGACGGTGGAGACAACTCTGCCTCCTCCTCCTACATACACCTCCTAAGGCCTGATGGAGTAAGGGCACTTGGAGGTTTGGCCATATGTTCTCCCTCCCTATGCAGAGTGGTTTCACTGTCCTCCACCGCCAGGTAAATCCTAGCGGTAACGGGCAGTGAAAACTACAGTGACCCCTATGCCATTGGACAAATCTCCCATGGCAAGGGGGGAGGTCATTTTATTTTTATGTTAAAAAAAATAAATCACATTTGGGATTTTCATTTTGGAAATTAAATAATATTGAAAGTTTGACTTTCGGCTTCGTCATGATGACAGCTGTTTGTTAAACTTTAATGCATTTACAGGAACCACAGTGACAGCAGTTCCTGTAAATGCAAGAGGAGTCCTCAAGGACGGCAGATCTCTCTAAATTTGGCAGGCGGTGTACCCTCTCCATGGCATGGTGACGGTACTTAATCCATTAGTCAAAATCAGGCCCTTTGAGTTAAAGGGCAGAGAATGAAGTGCACAGAGGATTATGCTCTGGGGTAAAATGTAATGCCAACTGGGGTAATGAATCCACCCATAGCCTGTAGTTGAACATCGGTTTCTCTATTAAGTAATAACTAGAGAAGGCAAACGTCTGTCTTCATGCCAGTCCATGGCCCAACTGATTGTGTCTGGAACTTGGTGACATCAGTGTGATCTCCCTCATGTTCCATGGAGGTCACCTCTTCCCAGTTAAGCTTAATATTACAAGACTAACCCTACAAGGACGACTGCCCATCGTATACTAGCCCAAGCACTATTATTATTGTTAGGACTTGGGTTAGGGTCAGAGGACTAGTCATACATTTAGGCTAGCGTTAATGACAGACTAAGAGTGTCCAATGTGGGTCCAGGAGGGTTGGATCTATGCCCGGTTTTAAGGATAACCAATAACCTTGTGACTGGATTTCCTTTACATTTGTTGCAATAAATTCGTCTAGTATGAATATTCTGGAAGTTTGGCAGACTGATCTCACGAGCCTGCCTTAGACATAAGAGGGAGGGTTATGGAAAGAGGAGAGTTATGTTATTATGATTAGCATTATGGTGAATAAGTATGATACAGCAATATGGAATTATCAATAAACAATCGAGGTTAGCACTAGATTGTTAAGGTAGGTATAGAGGGTTTCATAAAATATTATGCACAGAAGGCTAGAGTTGGGGGGGTTAAGAGAAGATTAGGGGTAGACGGGTGTTTGGGTTAAAATTACAGGGTGAAGAGTACGGTTATAGGACTATGAAAGAGTTCATGAACGGAGTGTATGGTTAGTATTAGAGGGTTTGTGGTTGATTTAGAGTTTTATGGAAAGGACGAGGCAAAGAGGGTTAGCCTAGTCTGGGTAGGAGTTGGGTAAGTATTAAAGAGTTAGGGAAAGAGTTAGAAAAGAGAGCAAAGTGAGGAAAGAGGTTACAATAGAGTTTAGCAGATAGCATTAGCATAAGAAGTCAGGACAGGCAATTAGGAAAATAGTGAGAGAAGGTGTTAGGATTAGCATTTGATGCTTACGATTAAAAGGTAAAGGTTAGGGGTAAAAGGTTGTATGGTTGGGGGGGCAGTCGAGGTTTTGGGGTAGAAGTCAATGATTATAAGTAGGGGTAAACGGTTTATACAGAAGGTGGGGTGTATGATCAGCATGGAAGGGATAGGGATTTCCTTTTACCACTCAAGGGTTAAGGGAAGAGTAAAATGGTTATGTAAAAGGAGAAAGGCATAGAATTATAAGTAGAGTTAGCGGTATATGGAAAGTACCAAGGTTTGTGGTAGGAGTACTGTAGGGTCGGGATAAAGTTTGACGGTTAAATAAAAGGGTTGACGGCAGAACACGCAGATTAGAAAGTGTTTAGGGACAGAAGTTAGTGTTAGCAATGGTAGGTTTTGCATACGTTTAGAAAGTAATAAAAATAGGAATTGAGTGTCTGAAGTGGTAAAAAATGGCTAGGGTTGATTTAGAGGGTTATGGAAATAGGTAGATGCAGAGGGTTAGGGGTTAAGTGTTAGCATCAGCGGGGTAGTGGTAGAGTTAGATGGCCATGGAAAGGGATAGACATAGGTGGTTGTGATTAGACTTAGGAACACAAGATAAAGGGTAGCGGAAACAGGGTTGGGAGGATAGGGTTAGCAGCATGGTTAAAACAGGTTAAGAGGTTTATGGTCAGTTAGGGCCATTGTAAAAGCTGATGAGAATGTTTAGGGATTTAGGGTGAGCAACAAATGGTCAGTGGTAGGAATAAAAGGTTATGTAAAGGGTTAGGAACAGAGGGTTAGAGTTAGAGGTATCTGATTTGAGGATAATGGAAAGAGGCATAGTTAGGAGAGGGTTAGGTGGGGTTCAGATTCAACCAGGAATAGCATTTGAGGGTTAGGAAAATAGTTAAAGGTAGATGATTAGCATTACAGAGTTAGGTGTTGGAGGGTGGTTAAGTTTAGGATAAGGAGTTATAGTTAAAAGTATAGGGCTACGCTAGCGTTAGAAGGTTTTGGAAACAAAGATGTTTAAGGCTGGCATTAGAGGGTTAGGAAAGGGTTAGATGGTTAGAAGTAGCATTGGAGGGTTGATGTAGGATTAGCTTGTCAATCGCTTAAAAGCAGTGGGAACACAGTTCACTCCCACTGCATTACCTTTGTAGTGCGGCTGATATGGACCTTTCATCTACCGCACTAATTTGAGAATATTTTCTGTCTAAAAAATAATTCTGGGACGCAAGGAAAAAGCTTCATCGCTGTGCGCTCGCCGACGTCACAGTGATTGAAAGCGACTCCAGTTAGGTTCGTTATGGCACTAGGCAAACGTACATTTCTGACATGCATCAACCACGCATTAGAAACCCTGACCAGTTCAGAGTCCTGTCATGGAATGTGAATGGCCTCCTCGATAAGTGCTGAATAAGGTTAGGAGACATTCTCCAGAGATCCTCACAGTACAAGAAATGCATCTCCTGGGTGGTAAGGGCCACTTTTAGGGGAAATAGGTTTATTCCAGAGTCCACCATGCAGGCTTCACTGGAGGCATTCAGAAGGGTGGCAGTAATGTGACCACCAAGGTTGAAGCAGTAAACCTGGGACGCTTTGTCGTCATTGAGGGGACTCTGAAAGGACATCCCTGGATTTTCTGCAGTGTTCATGCTCCTCCTGCGCTGACACATTGCAGGCCGGATCAGTCAACTTACTCTGGGCATTAGCTTGAGACTTCGTGATCAGGGTGACCTTAATGCTGTAGTGGACAATGCTCTAGATGCCTACACACACGCTGCCTCTAGACAATCAATGGTCTTGCGTAAATGAGCAGCATCCATGGTAGACCTGGAGCCCCGACGAGAAACCCTACATGAAGTACTCAACTTTGCACCATAGTCACTCTACGATAGACTACTTGTTTGTGCCACCCGGTAGTCTCGGCCTAACAGTGGGTGTACACATACTGCCTAGAGGTGTCCAACCTTTTTTGAATGTCTTTTAATTCTAATAATAGAGGCCCTTGGAGAAAATGGCATCTAAATGCCTGGTGGATGAAGGACAGCGGCTTTGCTGATCCCCTCTGCAAAGTCATTGAAGAATACTTTAATATTAACACCCCTCCAGTGGCATCCCCGATTAGCATGTGGGAAGCTTACAAGGAAGTAATAGGAGGTAAAGCCCTTTCATTGGTATGAGGTAGAGAATGAGATAGGGAACATGAGATTTCTGAACTAGAGGACAAAATTCTTTCTTTTGAGACCGCTCCACCCTGCGGGGGGAAGAGGCAACTAGCTGAGGACCTATGGGAGATCCTCCGACATAAGCTAATGGACCCAGCCAAATTGGCTTGGACTATACCCAGATACAGAATTTATGAACAAGGAAAAAAAACAAGAAAGCTTCTGTACTGGGTGGCATTGAAGGAAGAAGGTTCAAAATCATCTTCTTAATCCATAGGGCTAGAGAACAGTTGGTCTTTAGGACACAGGAGATAACTGAGGCTTTGCGGAGTATTACACAGAGCTTTATCACGAGTGACCTTCTCCAACTTTGGAGCAAATGCTCCCAATTGCTAGGGATCTACCAATGCGCACTCTCACGGTAGCAGAACATGAAATCCTAGACACACCCAGGACACTAGAGGAGGTCCAGGCAGCAATTACGGCTTTACCTCCAGGGAAGACACCAGGCCAAAGTGCTTCCCAGCAGCATTTTTTAACAGTGGCGTAGCAAGACCTTATGTCACCCGGGGCGGTCCCAGAGTTTGCCACCCAGTGTCGGCCGCAGGTAAGAGTGTGTGTGTGTGTGGAGGGGTGTCGGCCAGTCATCAGATTACGTCAAGGGCGAAGGTAAAAGTGTCATGCCGGCCCCAAAAATCGTGCCGCCCAGGGTGGACTGCCTCATTTGCTATGCCACTGTTCTTTAAGCAGTGCTCTGTACTTGTTACACCTCACCTTCTCAACTTCTTCAATGGTCTAGGTGACTAAGGGCTCGTTGACGGTTGACCTCCGTGGTGTCATGATCTCAGTCAGACCTAAGCTGAATAAACCACCAGAAGAATGCTCCTCTTTTCATCCCATATCTCTCCTCAATATGGAGGTTACACTCACCAGCTCATTGACACAAGGCTGGTGGTGGTTGAGAGGTCCTTGGTCCATGAGAATCAAAAGGGCTTCATGCCAAATATGGGCAGGAGGCGCTGCATCCAAAGGCTCCAGGTGGCACCGGTGCAAACTGATGACTTGCAGGGCTATTCTAGTTATTCCTATTAGACTACAAAAAAAGCATTAGATACTATACTGTGGCCTTTTTTGCTACAGGTTCACCTACGGATGAACATAGACCCAATATATGTGGTATTTACAGCAGCCCTATACACCTCCACGAGTGCCTGCAATAGAATCAATGGAGTGCTCTGCCCCTCTTTCGCCATTCAGTGGTGCACGAGACAGGGATGCCCCTTGTTCCCCTCTTTGCTCTAGCAATAGAGCCCTTGGCAGAGTAGATCAGAAGGGACGCTCAATGGAATGTATTTTTGCTGGATTTATCAGATGATAAAAGTGTCACAGTATGCAGATTACATGCTTATCTATTTGCAACACCCAGAGCATTCATTACCCTGCCTGGCATAAATATTATATACATGGAGCTGCATTGCGATTATCTGTTAATTAGGAAAAGTCGACAAAAGTGCATCTGGCTGATACTGCCCCCCAACATTTAATAAGAGAGATCTGTAAAGTTTTGATCAAAGCTTTACAGATCCCTCTTATTAAATGGCCCACCCTCTTCAGTCCTGCTAGATTATGGAAAATGGGCAACCTACAATGCACACAATATAATGCACCAGAGGTGATGCTATACCACATGATCTGCGCACACCCTGTCAAAGACTAGTAATGGTGAGAGATCCCCAAAGCCCTAGTAGAAACGTTTTATACCCCCATAACTTTGGATCCCAACGTGGCCCTACTGGGGATTAGGGATGGCTGGAAAAACTCCTGGGCACGGAGGTTCCTGATTGGAATTGGATTTAATACCAAAAAGGGACATAGCCAAGTATTGGTGACAGCCGGAATCCCCAAATTCCAGGAGTGGTTCTATGGTATGGACCATTGCACCAAAGTATAGAAGATGGTATACAAACAGAGAAGTTTTGCCCATTAGCCTACTATGGTCTGGGGGCAGTGGACCTCCAGATGAAGAGATGGCTGATCTCTGAACTGGCATTATTGCAATAGTGATGATATGCTGTCTATATGTACTCAGTGACCTCATATACAATGCATTTATTAATTAATAAGATCTGGCCCTTTTATGTGCCATAAATAATGGCTCGGTATTGATAACTGGTTGGAAAAACCAATAAAACAGCCCTATTAAAAGAAAAAAATGAAAGTGAAGGCAGGTGGGGCCATTAGGGGCCGACTGGTTTCACTTTGTTTGGTGCTCAGGGGGCATAACTATCTTTGAGCAGCAATATAAGCAGAAAGGAAACACTGGAAAGGGGACAAAGCTCCTTTTCCAGTGGTACTTCTCCCTAGTATGTCCCTGCTTCGGGATGGGCCCAGGACTGTAATGCTCTAACAGAAATCCACCCACTAGACACCAGGTAGAGGCGAT
Source organism: Triturus cristatus (assembly GCF_964204655.1). Classification (NCBI taxonomy): domain Eukaryota; kingdom Metazoa; phylum Chordata; class Amphibia; order Caudata; family Salamandridae; genus Triturus; species Triturus cristatus. The sequence goes on from NC_140586.1 coordinate 88,399,476, forward strand.
CAGCCACCATGCATGGGCAATGATCCCCTCCCAAAAAAGGGACCAGTTTTCTGCCACTCTGAGGTAGGAATAAAACCAGCTAGACACCAGGGAGAAGCTTAAAAAAATGTAGGGAGGGGCTGTCTGCCTAGGCATCTTGTTGAGCCCCCACCCAGTAAAGATTTCAGCAGTTTTTCCACCCCTCAACCCGGGCATCTTCCTAGGTAGTAGGATCAACAGATTCCGGATCTTTTCCTCACAGAAATGTGAGGAAAATGAACTATATTACCCGAAGTTTGATGATTGCAGGACATTGTGGGTGAGAAAAGGTCATACCACCCTGGACTCTCCTGGTTATCTAGTTTTCAGAAATGCCTAGGTTCATTCGGTTTTCCTGGGTGGCGGTTGAATCCGGCGCTAAATACCGCAGCTACCCAAATTGCCAAAATTGTTACATTTTCATGGCGAAAATTTGATGTCTCCACATTGTGTTTTGGGGAGTATTGCGTTAGAAGCAGTGAACCCAGCCACACAAGAAGGGTGCTGTTTTCATTGGTAGAAGTGTAAGAATGCTGAGCGGTATGAATTTTGTGGCTTACCGCACATTCCGGTAAGTTCCCTCGCAGAAACGTGGGAATGCCTGATATCAGCCAAACTGTGTTGTAAATGGAAGTCTCAATAATAAGTATGATGTTCAGTCATAGCTTCGGCTAGATTTTGTCGTTAGTCTCTGTGCTTTAGGGCAGGGCTACTGCTATGAATGCTGTGTCTTTGGTTATCATTAGTGGTTTGCGAAACGCCACAGATTATTTTTTGCAAACTTTATGATGGTTAATAGAAAACTTTGCAACCTTGCAAAGTTATTGCCATATCTGCCTTAACTTGTGTGAAGAACTATGCTACCTATGTTCTTATTTCAAACTAGCAAACAGTTCTGCATACCATATACTTGGCCGAAATTAGTTCGTGTTCTTATCTTTTGCTATGCCTTTGTGCATAGAAGATCTGGAGAAGGTAAACCTTCAAGGAAATATGTAGCAAGCAGCTTCTATCTCGACTTTGTTCTATTAGTGTCAAAATGATCTCCTTGTGCTCTGAAAAAAAATCTAGAAATGCAGAAATGAGCTTGTCTCAGTCAAAGCTAAAGCGCGAATCACTGCAAACCACAAAGCATGAAAACAGGGTTCTTCGCAAGACTTCACTGGTGAAATAAAATCTTTGCACACCTCTGTGGTTGATCACTCTGTCTCAGTCACATTAACAGTTGTGAGAGCCCTGTAAATATATTTGTATAGCAGCAGGCAGAATCAGTTTCCCGAACCCCTGACCTCCTCATAATGCATTACTATACTCTTTTTTTAGGTCTACAAACTCAACCCTGCCCCAGGCACAAATAAATAAATAAAGATAGCAACCTCACTATTTTAAGTTCTCAAATGCAGTGGCAGCTCGCCGAGGGAGTGCTGCGGGGGAAGGGGGGGGGGGGGGTTAGTGGAGTCCGACATACGACGGTCAGGAGTAAGGTAAGTAATTAAATAAAACAATTTATCTTGCGCGTGCTGCATCGCCGAGTTAGCGTTGCAGCGCCCACTGCAACACTCCCTCGGCAAGCCGCCACTGCTCAAATGCAATCTGGTAACAGAACCAGAAAGTGCTACCAATATCGGTCACTATTAAAAAAAAACTATGCACATGCGCAGTTAGCTCCTTATGCTCTTTAGTCCACTTTACAATCAGCGTTTAGTATTGTATTGTAATGCAACATTTATATAGCGCTTACTACCCTTTGTGTGGTGCTGAAGCACTTACCTACATGGAGGCATCGCCACACCATGTAGGGTGTGCGGTTAGAAAGATGATGTCTTTGTTTTGATCCTATGTGGGGCCAAGTAAACACAAACACAGGTGTTGGACAAACTGATAAATGTACCACAACAAATACCAGAATTTCTACGTGATGTCTCCAACTTTTGCAAAAGAATTAATTTGCTGCAATTTAACAGACTTTGGAAGACAGCTCTCTTCCGGAAGCTTCATGCTTGGAAACAGCTTTCCAAAGGCAGAGAAGTTTACTAAATAACACTTAAAGTGATTTCTTAAGAAATCTCCGCTGTGATTTATTCTGCAGTCTAGAATAATGAAAAGCCTCCCGAAGCTGACTGATTGCTTTAATTTGCTCAAATTGACTGAAATGGAATTAAAAAGAGAGAAGGTGAAAACGTGAGCTTTCCACTCATGGCTTTGGAATACATGAGCCGAGGGTGGGATGAGAGGGGGTGAGCAAATTCTCTGAACTTGATTGCTTTGGCCTTCATTATGAGGGGCCTGGATTTCTCTTCAAGTCCCGGCAGTGGCCTATAGAGAAATTTGGCAGTGTCAGACACACTGGTCTGAGAGGTCACTGTGAGGGCGTGTTTTTGGGCTGTTTGTGGGCCTGTTTTATGGTCTTGTGGGCCCTGTTTGTACTGTTCATTTCTCTGATATTATCACAAACATCTCTAATGATCAACTCGTCACCTCCCTCAGCAAAACCCCACCGCCAACCACCACGGACGCCAACGCCTCAGCAAGCAAGCTCCACTGATGGAACTTCAACTCCACCGACCCACTAGCCCCCCTCTTGGGAAATCATCCAGCGAGCAGCCCCCGGGAAATCCAGATGGTTCTCCCCCACCCTCCAAGAGTCCAGGTGCACCTGCAGACAGCTCAGAAGAAGATGGAGGAGCAGCAAGACCTCAGCAAGACCTCAGCAGACCACGCCATCACAGCACACTACCACCTAATTAGAAGCACCAAGAAAACCACTGTACAGAAACGCATCAATGCCAATGCACACAACAGCAAAGAACTCTTCACCGTGATCAAAGAATTCGTCAAACCCAGAAACCACAGGCATCCCCACTCTCAAGATCTCTGTGACAACCTCATCCAGGACCAACCCACCCCAACTGCAACCACTGCACCTGAAGGCTCTAGATCCCAGTCGATCACTGCTCAACTAGACCACCCTCACTGCCGACGACACACTAAAGATCATGAAAACTATCCACTCTGGGGCCCCCTCTGACCCCTACCCCCACCACATTTTCAACCAAGCAGGTGCCGCCATCAAACCCGAACTCTGCTGCACCATCAACTGCTCCATCAAATCTGCCACCTTCCCTGAAGACTGGAAACATGCAGAAATCAACCACCTGCTGCAGAAAGCCACGGCCAACCCAATGGACCTCAAGAACTATGGGCCCATCTCTCTGCTCCCCTTCCCAGCCAAAATCATTGAAAAGGCTATTAATGCCCAACTCACAGAATTCATCAAAACAAACCACTCCCTGGACCCCTCCCAATTTGGCTTCAGGAGCAACCACAGCACCGAGACTGCACTCCTCGCCGCAACTGATGACACCTGCACTCTCCTCGACCAAGGCAAAACCTCAGCCCTCATCCTCCTGGACCTCTATGCCACCTTCAACACAGTCTCCCACCACACCCTCTGCATGAGACTTCATGACGCCAGGATCCGTGGCAAAGCGCTAGAGAGGATCCACTTCTTCCTCACCAGCCAAACCCAGAGAGTCAGAGTCCCACCATTCTCCACAAATCCTACATTGATGCTCCTCCCCAAGTCCCACCCTCTTCAATATCTACATGGCCCCTCCCACAGCCGTTGTCAGACACCACAAACTCAATATAATTTCTTGCACCGACGACGCACAGCTGATCATCTCCCACACCGACAAACCCACAGCCGCGAAGAGCAACTTACATTACAGGGTGAAGGCAGTAGCTGCCTGGATGAAGGAGAGCTGCCTAAAACTCAACTCTGACAAAACCAAAGTCCTTATCCTAGGCTCCACCTCCTCCACTTGGGACAACTCCTGGTGGCCAGCAGCACTCAGAAGCCACCCCACACCCACTGACCACAAAGCAACCTCGACATCATCCTGGACTCCTTGCTCTCTATGAACCACCAAATCAATGCCGTATGATCCTCCTGCTTTGGCACTCTGTCTACTCTGAAAGACCTTCAAATGGATCCCCACCAAGTCCAGGAGAACTGTCGCCCAGGTGCTTGTCTGCAGCAAGCTCGACTACATCCACGCACTCTATGCCGGGACGACCCAAAAACTCCAAAAGAAATTGTAGCACATCTAGAACGCCTCCGCCAGACTTATCCTGGACATCCCTTGTCGAAACCACATCTCCAGTCACCTGAGTGACCTCCACTGGCTGCCGGTCAACAAAAGAATTACCTTCAAGATCCTCATGCACTTCTACAAAACTCTGCACAACACCAGACCCAAATACCTCAACCAATGCCTCTCCTTCTAGACACCGACCAGACACCGACCAGACACCTCAGGTCAGCCCATCTGGCCCTGGCCACTATCCCACAGATCCTCAAGACATTGGCTGGAGGAAGATCCTTCTCCTACCTCGCAGCGAAGACCTGGAACCCCCTACCTCTGCACCTGAGGTAATCACCATCACTGCCTCAATTCAGGAAGAACCTAAAGACCTGGCACTTCGACTGATCTGCTGAACCCTCCGACCCCTCCAGAGCCTTGAGGCCCTTACGAGTGAGTAGTCAAGCTTTATAAAAACCTTGATTGATTGCAGCAGGTATAAATGAATGCAGTGTCCTATGCCTTACAAAACACCTATACAAGTTCAAAACTGCCCTCATTTGTAAACGTGGACCACAATTTTTAATCATCGGACTTGCTAATGGGGCTGAGGGCCACTTATTTTGTTGCCCTACTTTTTGTCCCAGTCCGACCCTATCAGGGTTGCTGATACCAGGCATCTGATTACTCTGGAGAGCGGAGTTAATGGAAATTATAGGAGGCACCCTGAGAAATGGGGAGAAACTCATAGAATCGGTAATTATGGCTTCTCAATTTTGCCCCTGATTTTCAGCTGGATATTTTGTCAGCTGAAAGCAAGCCGAAATCTCCAGGCTGAACAAAATGCATCTAGGGTGTTCCCACAGATCCCATATGTCTGATTGGGCCCTTAAGTCTTGTTATCATATCATCAGGGTTAAAAATAAAAATAAGAATAGTAATCCATATTTGTAAAGGGCAAAATATCACCCCTTAAGGTTTTGAGGCACTGGGGGCCATCGGGAAGATTAAGTGAGCTATTGCCCAGAGTCACATGGTGCTGGGCTAACCTGCCGCCGGCACCGGGGATCGAACCATGAACGAGGCTAGAAGGGGTCGCGGCGTTCACCTTCTCCACATCAAAGTTCTCTAACAAGGACTATATATTCAGGATAAACATGGGATGTGACATATCAGACTTGGAGAACCTGAAATAAAACGTGAAGTACCCACACCGGAATCATTAAGAGACTCTTTACCCAGCATTTCTCGGAAACAACTAAGAGCTGCTACCAGCCTCAAAGGCTGTACTTAAAAGCACCCTCAGGGCAGCGGTTTTCTCAGGGAAAAAAACTGCAAATAACCCCCGCTCTCTCAAAAATAAATATTACAAAAAGGGGCTGACCAGTGGCGTAGCAAGGGCAGGTGGTTCTCGGTGCGGAAAATTTCTCGTCAGCCCCTGGCTTGCCAAATGGCAAAAATATGTGTTTAAAACAAATATTTTTGTCATTATGTCACCCCCCTCAGTGATGACAACCGGGGCGGCCCGCACCCACAGCACCCCCCTTCCTATGCCCCTGGGACTGAGCTATTCGATCCAATGACACATTGAAACGCCTCTGGATCGGTGAGAATGACCAGCCATTCAGGGTCCGGGAGGGTCACACCACTCAGGACACGGAAGACATCACACTCCACATCATCCTTAGATCTGATGGCAGACTGTCTGCATGGGCATGAAGCCGCGACCTGGTTTGTTGGACCCAGAAACATCAGGCTTTACAGGACTTTTCCCATTGAAAACCAGATTAAGCACATTCCTTCATAAGAGAAACGTAAAATCCCTTACGTGTGCCTAGCATACTTTTCATCAGTGGCATAGTGCGGGGGTGGTGTTGACAATTATAGTTATTTATGATCATGTCCTGCTGCTCTGCAGACAAAAGCTATTATAAATCAAAAGTAAGGAGAAATGATAAATAACACAGTGAACAGGAGTAAACCACAGCAAAGAAATTAGAGAGAAAAAGAGCCGGAATGAAAGAGAGAGAGGGAGAGAGGTTTGGAAGGAAGAGCACAAGTAAGGACATATAAAAATAAGGAAGGAACTGTGGATGAAAGGATGAATGAAAGGATAAAAGGACTGATGGATGGAAGGGAAAAACAAGATTTATATGGGTGACTTAAAGAAAGTGTCTGTAATGATGAAAGGTGGATGAGTGGGTGGATGGATGAATAGATGGCTGGATGGAAGAGTAAAAGGATGAATTGGTGGATTGATAAAAGAAGGGTGAATTGGTGGATGGATGAAAATGATTGAATGTATAAATGGGTAAACTATGGAGGACTGATTGGAAACATGAAAAGATGGATGGATGCCTGACAGGCTTGAAGGATGGAGAAATAGGTGGACAGAAGGCTGGATTAAGGAACCTCATCTAGAGTGGGTAGAGTCAGGGCCGGACTGGCGTTTCCCAGTGGGCCGCCAGAGTGGGGGCCAGTTTTGGGCCCCTGGGGGACCATTTTTGTTACTGGAGTAGGCAATATTGGCCCCCTCTAACAAAATCGTCCGATACCTAGCAAACAGCTCGGCTGACCCCCAGGGGGGCCGGCGGAGCAGTTTGCCAAGGCAGGTTTTGATTCCCTGTCCGGCCCTGGGTAGAGGTTACTCGCTTTGCTCACCTGACAGCATTCGAGGGATGGATCAAAGTGGGGGGTATTTTTATTTTCTGGCTACTCCCTTGCCTTTCATACTCTCCATAAGGCAAAAGACAGACACACGTTCACTTGCATTCATTCACTTCTAACTCAGTCATTAGGATAGCAAGATCATCAGATTTAGAACTTTGGAGTGCTGGTTTAACTATGGACAACTTAATTTAACCCCAAGCCCACATGGCTTCCCACATTTCTACCCACCTATTCAGGTAGTGTTCTGAGTACTGGTTTGCTAGCGGGATGTATTTGGGAACTGGCAGAGATGGAAAGTCTCACAATCATGTGGTTTCCAAAGTGATAAACTTCTCTCCAATGACGTCACTGTGTCTCAAGATTCAGAGTGCAAAGGCCATCATCCCAAGGTACATAGGAAACCTGAAGACCACTGCCCACCATTATCAAGGTCAATCATAAACCATTGCCCAAAAGTAATGAGCCCTGAAACTATCAAGGACACCAGAAGTCCATTGACCAACATCATCGGTACCAGGAGGCAATCAACCAACACCCAGGGTACCCAAAGTCCATTGCCTGGCCTTAAGGTGATTGGCCAACCTTGTGGGCAACCAAAGGCCTTTGCCTAACTCCAAGGATAACTGAAAACCCTCATTCAACACGGCAAGTACCTGAAGCCAAAACCATTGACAAATACCAGGGGTACCCAAAGGCCATCACTCAACACAATTGGTACCCAAAGCTATGTCTCAACATCATGGGTATACAAAGACCATCTCCAGAAACTCAGCTTTTGCCCCTCACTTGTGAAAACAGTTTCACACTTAGTCGCAAGGTCAGAGGTTCTCATGGCAGAGGAATTGTACACTTAGAAAAATAAAAACTGATGAGTGAAATGCTTAAATTAACGTAAGACTCCTTTAATGACTATGGTATGCTAGCCCAGGGCCGGACTGGGAACCACAACCGGCCCTGGCAAAGTGCTCGGCTGCCCCCCCCCCCCCCCCGGGGGAGGGGTGGGGGGTGCCGCCGAGCCCTTTGTCATGGCCGGTTTTCCGACGATTTTGTTACAGGGACGATTTTGCAGCTATGCTGCAAAAACGGCCCTGTAACAAAAACGGCCCCAAGGGGCCCAAAACCGGCCCCCACCCGCGCGTCGCATCGGGGGATCGCCCGATGCCCGCTACGGCCAGTCCGGCCCTGTGTTAGCCGAATGGAAATTAGACTCGGTCCTGCTCCAACATGACAAGCCTAGCCTGAACTGAAAAAACGCCTTGTGCATGTGGGACGTTGTTCAATTAAGGAAAGCCTCACTTAGGGGGTTTGTTTCTGAAAAAACAAATATAAAGCAGAGCTTTGCTGTAAGTGCATATGCAACAGAGGTGGATGTACATTGTCAAAGAAATCCCTGCCAGGTAGATAGGAGTCACCAGGGATGGACTGGGAACCCAGAGCAGCTCTGGCAATTTTGACGGACCTGCCCCCCTGTTGCTTTTGTTACTAGGGGCCGATATAGCAGCACTGCTGTAAATCCGGCCCCCAGTCACAAAAACAGCCCCCTCCGCTGCAAAATCGGACTTCACCCTTCCAGCCTCCTGGGGAAACATCCGATGCCTGCTACGGCCAGTCTGGCCTTGGGAGTCTCTAAATGGAAAGGCCAGTCGTCCACCTGGGAGTGGGGGTGAGGGCCCGTCATACATGCCAACTGACCCGATTCAGGTGGGAAACTTACGATTTTTTTAAAAGCCAAAAATGGCTTTATTTTCCATAGCCCCCGCCTAAAATTGCCTCTACTTCAATAGAAGTCAGTGGCGGAAATACATTCACCTGATAGTTTTGCAAAGTCGCCTACCTTTCTGTGATAAAATGTTGCCATGTATGGCCTGTGTCGAGCGATGAGGAGGTGGGCTGCCGTCTAAATGAGCAAACTATTTTTTGCCGTGTACATTTTATACAAAACTAATTTGTTAATTTTAAATTAGAATAGGTAGCATAAACTGTTGCAATAGTCTCAGTTTTCAAGCAGATGTGGAACATGGGAAAAAAATTTAGCCATCTTCAAGAAGTTGCACAATTTTCTCTAGACCTTCGCCAGCTTTGCAAAAAACACTCATTTTGCACACCCATACTTTTGCATACAGAGGATTTGATTGGAATTTTCTTGCAATCACACACAAGAGAAATGACCGGTTTCTTTTCACTCAAAGGTGTACACGTGTATCAGGATCACCAACAATCCTGGGAGGGAACAGCAAGAATAAGCATGTCGATAGGTTTCTGCTCTGCCAATCACAACGAGTCATGTTGGCAGGAAAAGAGTAACAACAATCCCAATTGGTCAGTTGATGGGATTCGAAAATTCCAACTTGCAGTTCAGCCCACCAGTAACAACTCCAGAAAACAAACGGTCCTGTTTGCAATATTTTGGTTAAAAAAAAGAAACACATTGAATGAAATTGTGTTTACTGAATGTTTATCGTGCAGCAGAAATCGCAACAAATCATATTTCGACATGAAATGCTCCAAGAGGTGGGGGGGGGGGGGGGGGGGGGGGGGAGTGAAAATGCCCGAGGTGAGGAAAGTACCATTTACTGACAGACGCAGGCCAAGCCTGGCAGGCCCCGCCCGCTCTCTGGCTCCGAGGTTGGGCAACGGATGTTCTGTTCCGCCTCGAGTTCCGTGGGAGGAAGGTCTCCCTGCCAGTTGTAGAGACAGTGGTGCCAGCTATTAGTCACAACCTCGAGCGAATAGTGACTAAGGAGGCCCCCACAACAGCACATCCCCTCTACAGGGCGACAAGCACAGTCTAAAACACGGGGTTATTTCAGGGAATATAGTAAAACGAAGATCTTAAGCAGGGCTTTAAGTGATGAAAAAACGGGGGGGGTCCTGTCAAAGGGGCGTGGCCAATGTAATTAGGGGCGTGGTTTAAAACATGTAGCTAAAAATCTGTGCTTAGCATATAGTGTGTCGCCCGACTGGTATTTTGCTGTTTCTGTCATTGCATCCAGTTATATGATACATACATGCCAACATTTCAGAAGAGCAAAGTGGGAGATTCTTTATAAAAAAAATAAAAAAAATCGGGAGAATGGGGCCTTGAATTGGGTTATTGTCATGTATGGGCCTTGGAAGTGTGCTGCTGCAGGACAGGACATTTGAAACGCAAATGCACTTTTTTTTTTACCTTTTAGAAGCATGGAGCGCAATGGCTGCAGAGAGAGGGTGACGCAAGTGTTCTGCACTCACTGGCCTGGACTGTGTGTCTTGTTTTCGCCTGTCAGATTCCATCTGACAGTGGGGAGTTTTTGGATACCGAGGCGATAGCCTCATTACTCCACATTCATTTTTAGTTTTGTAGTCGCTGTTTAGATTGTCTTACTGATGTGTGACGCTTTGTCACAGTTGAGGTTGGATCACAAGGTCAGCGCTGTGATAGGCCGCGGGTTGCGGTCAATTTGGTTTGGGGAAGTGTCGGCAAGTTTTATCTCAGAGTCTTGTATTCGTCTGCCAAATGTCTTCTGGTGGTGATGAGCTTTTGATGGCTGCCGCGGCAGTTGCCTTCTGACAGTGATGAGTTTTGGGTACCTGCCGGGGCGATTTGCCCTCAGGCAGAGATGAGTTTTTGGATGCTGTGTTGAGGTTTCAGTTTCACAAGGTTAGCGCTTCGATGGGCCTCGGGTAGCGGTCAAATGGGTTTGTAGAAATGTCTGCAAGTTTCCTGATCAGTGGGTTATCTTTCTGATCCAAGCCTTTGTAGAATGTCCTGTTGAGTTTGCGGAGATGGTCGTCCAACATCTCAACGCCTAGGTCTCTGTGGAGGTCTGCTGTTCTTGTGAAGATTGGAGCACCTGCTGCAATCCGTAAGGCCCTGCTCTGTAGTTTCTGCAGGTTTTACCGAAGCTGCGGGCGGCAGCCACTCCAAACTGGTGAAGCGTACGTCATGGTTGGTATCACTGGCCTGGCAGGTTGCTGGCAGTTCATATACCAACCTTCCCCCCCCCCTCCACCCGTGTGGCAGCCCAGGCACACACACAGCCGCCCCCGAGTACTTCACAGGTCATTAAAAGAACATTCGCTTGTTAATGGGGCTTTGTTGGTTTTTCACCCCTTCTAGAGCCCCTGAATCGCCACTCTGACTAATGCTGGAAGAATTAGCACGTTACACAATACCAAGTCCTGTCTGCTGAAACCCCGAGGAATCGGGTTTTTGCTTGCAGGAATCGGGAGGCGGGAGACTAGCCTTGAAATTGGTAGTCTCCCGCCTGAATCGGGAGGGTTGGCATGTCTGATGATACAACAAGTAACATTATACCTACAACTAGTCAGAAGTTTTGGCTTTGTCAGTGGTTGTTAGTTGCATAAGATAAATAAGCAGCAACTGGCTTGTATATAATATTGAAAAAGCTTCCACTTACAGCTCTGGTGACACCACGACAATGTTGCTGCTCCGGAGTTTCAAACAGGGAAGGGAAATCCAGAGAGAAAATTACTCTGGATTTCCCTTCCCCTTCAACGCTCAGCTGGCATGACGTCATGCCCTAACATCTCCACTAGTGAGAAGTGAGCAGGGTGAGCACGTGCAGTTCGATGTGCCTGCTTGTCATGGCAGTCCGGAAAAAAATGGACCGCCTGTGCCAGGGCACAAAACAGAGCCCGATAAAGACCCGTTTTGAGGCCCCCTTTAAAAAACTGCCAGTGCTCAGCACCGGTGAGACCCAGCCCACTTAAAGCCCTGATCTTAAGGTTTTCAATGCAGCCACGCCTCTTCCACATACGCTTTGCACACTGTTAGATAAACTAATGGTACTTTGACACCAATGGCTCATAAGAAGTAACATGCCACAATATCGTATTCAAACATAACACAATATCGACTACCACTATATTGTCAAGAAGGGTGGCTACCTGGAGCAGTGTAAAAATTCTGCTCCATAATCTTGATTAATATATTAATCTTTATGCAAATGTGTGGCCATATACATATAAAGAAGCCACAATTTATATAACCAAATTATAGCCACGTGTTTGATAAATATTCATGTTAACTCATGCTAACTAATTGATTGTCCCAACTGCAACTAGGCTTCTGACGCCTGAAGCTTTTTGTTGATGATTTAAAGTTGTTTTTAGGAGCGTTGCTCTGCGAGGCGTGCTGCATTGAGGTAGGGACTTAAAGATCCGCCCCCTCTCTGCCCACATTTTTGATTGGCTTGTGTCATTGTCCACTGTTAACTGTGGCTTTTCATTGGTCAAAAGGCTTAGTAGTACCGCCTTGTCTCATTGTAGAGCTTCGCATGGCGACACCCCCTGTTACGTGTGTTGTTACCCAGCCTTTAATTACAGCCTCCGAGCACTATTTTCTCAAATAGATTTGTTCTGCCTGCTGTTACAGGCAGGACATGTTCACTCCTAACGCTTTTAAAAATATTTTTATAGCACCCACTTACAATGCAATAGGTCTTGGATTTGCGAGAGTTTAAGCTATTGGCAGTGTAAATGACAATGCGTTGTATTAATAGGTTTTAAAAACAACACATAAATAAAAGACATTGTCATTTACAATGCCAGTAGCTCAAACTCTCCTAATACAAGACCTATTGCATTGCAAATGCTTGTTGAAAATATGCTTTCAAGTTTTTATTTCCCTTGCAGGATCGTGAGAGCTAAGGAAAGTAGCTGATTGTTTTGTTTGTAGAGACTTGAGCTTCAATTGATAGTTTAATCTGATTTACGTCATGTGTAAAGAATGAAAAGACCCTCCTGCACCAGGCGGACCATACTGTTGCTACCTTAAAGGTTCACACAGCTGTACAGACTTGGTTTGGTGATGGAAAAGTAGGGAGTCTACCTGTTCCCAGAAGACAGCGTAATCGGATTGACCATATCTTTGGGGAGTAAGTGGGAACGAGTTGTGAACGAGATGTGGTATTTTACCTGTGTGTCTTAGTCCAGCTAGAGCAGATCCTATCCTGACTTCGGGAGGGACGACCATTCCCTAACTCTGCTACTTGACACCTTGTAGTAAATTACTTGTCTACTATTCTCCACTGTACTGCTCTGTCAGAATGTTCCATGACATCATAGAATGCCTGAGTGCCTCTCTGTGTTAGAGAGTCGGTTAGTCAACTCCGGCTGAGCTGCTAGGAGCCTGCTCCTGGTGGGGCTTTCTTTGTACCATCTATCTTCTCCTACTATCCTGATCTCCTATACTGGAACCAAGCTATTAATAAAGAAGTAACCTACATGTACATAAGGACTCTGTATCTTCCTTTACAACACACCTCATACCCTTAAGTTCTCAAGTCAGTCTCTTGAACGTTTCTGTCACTTTGCTCTGAACCTTAACTTGGTTCATTTCAGGCCGACATCTTTGGGTTAGGATTTCTCCTTTGATACTTTCGGATGCTTTATTTAGATTAGTGAAGTTCTTTTACAGAACCGATATATACTCCATTTTGCAATTTGTATGGTGGTATGATTTGGATTGTCCTTTACCCGACATATCTAGAAAGACAGATTAACAATACTGAACCTTATGCTTACTTGATTGACTGATTTACAAAATGAATAATATTAAATCTGTAACTGATTCATTTCCAAATAAAACCTTTATGGTTGGAAACTATCCTCTGTCGTTTTTGTGGAGCCCAATTGGTTTCACTGTAAATTGAAATTGATGTTCTGATGTTGGCTCCCAGGATACACTAACAGCTAATAACCAACAATCCATACGACCATTGGCACAATCGGTTTGATGAGTTCACCAGAGGCAGAAGGCACAGAAAATTGTGCTGCGTCATATCTTTCCCAGAGAAATATACCAGCCACATTTTAAGATTCTGCAAAGGCCCAGACATGATTATTTAATTATAGGTTACCGTCAGGGGTCATTAGGGCAGCTGTACAGCACATTTTAAAGTGTTTTCTTCTAACATTTACTGTTTAAGGTGTGTACTAATAATGGGAAAAGTAATGGCTTTAAGTTATTTTTCTACGTTTTGTTCCGATAGGACACTAAATTACTAGTCATGGCGGGATAAAACCGGGCAAGTGGCAACCCTATTGCCAAGCTGAGTATGCATAGGGAAGTATAGCTTGACTCTTCTTTAATTCACATCTATTTACCTTAATATTATAGTGATAGTTGGTGCTGTAGATTCAATTTTGTTGCAGTTCAATATTTCAACCATGATTTTGTGATGCCCACTTCATAAGAGGGCGGTTTAGCTATGGAAAAATATATAAAATAAGTACAATTTCTAATAAAATTCTATAGCACACACACCTTAAACTAAATTTTGCCTTTTATATTAAATATGTGTAACTGTGGCCAAATGCTATGTAACTTATTTTATCTACTTCTGAAGGACAAAGGTGGAGTAAACAAGCAAACGCAAGGAGATGATGGACGGCACGCTGAAACTTTTCAGACACTCACCCCCAGTCACAGATCTGGGTTGAATCCATAATGGTTCTTTAGCTCACTCCGCCACCCCAGTTCAGACACAGCTATATGCAAATCAGTCTGACCCTGTGCCTCATGGGAACAGTCCAACCCGAACTGCCAAGCCTGGTCTTCCCTGGACCAAAAACAAGCATCCCGGGACCGTTTTCGGGCTTACAGCCCTCATCAGCCAGGCTAGCTTGAATTCAGTGGAGTAAGCAGCAAAGTGAGAGGTAAGTAAGACAAACAATTCCCTTCATTATACCCACAAACCAATGAGGAATATTATTGTTTACCTGCTCTACTTAGGAGATGTGTCAGTACCCACTGAATAAATTAGCTTGTTAGTACGAGGATGCCAATACCTCAAGACAGAAGGCATCTTTTAGATGAGATGTACTTATTGGCTCTCTAAATCAATGTTAATATTTTACTATGGGTTCCTGTTATGAATGCTTTTCTTTTTCCTTAAACCTATGTATTATGTTATTATGTATTATATTGCTACACCCTTCATCCTATCACCACCATCGCTTTATTCCCATTTGTTTGTATCCCCATCAAATGTGAAAACTGAGCTATGAACGCTCTGTGTCTTTGACAGTTACTGGCATTGTGTGTTAGGTTTTGGTTCATGTAGTAGCTTTCAGTCATTAAACCTTTACAGCATATCTTTGCATTTTGTGAGAAAAATAATTTAGCAGTATTTGCGACAAGGACCGGAATGATTTCACCGTACCTGCTGCGAGTTTTAGACCTGGCATGGAGAACCGAAGCCAAGTGTTCACCCCGATATTGGCCACCCCCCACTCCATCGACGTCCAACAGAATGTACCTCTGGGTAGTCCTCCAGATAGCTCGTCAGTCTAACAGTTTCCTGAGGTGAGGTGGAGACATTGCACATTCCAGGATGCGTGTCACGCTAACATCTTACATCACCTCACTCTCTGAGGAGAAGGAATGCCCATGTAAATAACAAACTGCAGCCTGCCAGCACAACTTCCTCTTTACCTCATGGGATAAATCTTCGGTGGAGCTGCCCCTTTCCAGCCAGCCTTCTTCGACACTTGGGTTTACACGCCTCAAAGACCGCAGCGAGTATGACGTGTTGCACCTGTCAGCCCACCAAGCCTCATTTTCATACAGGCAGCCATTTTGAAAATGGTTTACGTTTATTGAACATTGTGTTCCATTACATTCAAGAGCATTTTATGAAGCTGATGCAGAAGAGTCCATAAAGCCCGAGAGTAAATTATACTCTTCTTACAAGCCTAAGTTAAAGTTTGCATGGCAATGTATTATATTCATATTGCTTTAATAGTGAATGCAGTTTTCAGTAGATTCATGTTATCTTTCTATTCCACAGATATATCCCTTGCATATTTAAAATTGTCTCCATTCTCTTCACACATTGTAAAATTTCACCTTCACTTCCACATAAATCAGTTTGCAGTTTTATCCTCCTCAAAGTTGCTGCAAACCCATGGGGAACCACCAATCCCATATAAAAAGTGGAAGAACGAGTTTCTTAATTACCCGCTTGCTAAAAATGCTCATGGAATATAGAAAAGGCATTGTGCTTCACTGTCTGGGTTCAGAGGGGCAAAAGACCTTTCACACAATGCCTAAAGTTAAAGCATGAGAGGTCAAACAGGATTATGATGAATATGTAGAGGCAATTATCAGAATTAAAAATTACTTTGAGTCAGCTACCAGTATAACTCCTGAAAGATACCATTTTTGTGATGACATAAGATGAAAGGAGGCAATAGGAGCATGAAACATTTGACACGTTTTTGACTACCTAATGTAGTTTATCTGCAACATGTACTTTTAGTGCGCCTACTGAGGAGATGTTAAGAGACCAACTCATGGTCCACCCAAACAGTAAGAGAATCTAAGAAATACTATGGGGGGGATTGGTGACCCACCATTGGAGAAAGTTGTTAAAACTGCCAAGGCCATTGAGCAATGCATGTCATGGCTCAAGGAGGCCAGTGTAGAGAAGCAAGAAAGAAATGGAAGAATGAATACCAAACAAAACCATATTGTATCCGCAAAGTACAGCAAAACCGAGAATAAATGGCGGATTTCCATTGTGACAAAAGTGATAACACTGCATCTTTCACAGGTTTTCCAGCTAAAGAAAGAAAAGCAAAGAAGATTAGACATTTTTCTACAGTTTTGTTTGGAGTACAAATAGAATCCCAAAGCAGAAGAGCCCATGATTTTGGAAGAATCTTTATATAAAAATGATTCCAACAGAGAACATACATTATGAAGAGACACTGTTCTAGATGTGCAAAGTGTGAACCACATAAATGAGGATGCACTGGATAACTCCCCTATTTGTTCATTAATGGTGTGATGTAGGGTTCAAACAGAGAACAGCTTGGGTCAAGGTTTACAAGCACTCAGAGGACTAATTGTCCTTGGGTGGAAGATTCCAAGGTTATTGAAAATTACACTTATTCCTTTTGTACATGACCCTGTGTTGTCCATTATGGGACCAGATCATGATCTTCAAATCCTTAACAAATATCCTAAAATGCACTGATTTTTTTAGGCAAATTCAAGGGATATGGGTGCCCAATAAATTTCTGAGAAGGTACCTTATCCATCAGACAAAATATTAGAGAAGTTCTCGTCTGTGTGTGTGGTGAGTTGGAAATCTTGTTGCAAGATCTTTGAAGGAATAGAATAATAGAAAGCACTGAGAAATCAGACTGGATTTCACCAATTATTCTTGCAAAAAAAAGCAGTGGGAGCTTGCGACTCTGTTGACTCAAGTGCCTCGAATACATACATAATCATAAACAGGCACGCCCCTGCACAAAATAAATGAAATGTTGTCACTGTTGGACGGCACAACCATTTTCTCCATGCTTGATTTGAAACAGGTGTATCATTAGATTGAATTAGCAGAGTAGTCCAGACCACTCACAGCATTTTTTGCTCCATTACAGTGGCATGCCATTTGAACTTGCGTCAGCGGCATCCATTTTTGAACATGGCAAGTTTCACCTCTTCAAGACTCTAGATGGGAACATGAAGTTCTTAAGGATGAAAGTCTAGATTTCACAATAAAAAAAAGGGATTAACACTGTCCTCAGACAAATAAAAACTTTTCAAAAGACAACTTGAATATGTAGGACACCCTCTTTCTGCTCAAGGAATTGTACCAAAAGCACCTTTAATTATAGCAATTAAGGATGCACCTCTACCTGATGACAAGGAAAAATGTATGTCATTCAGAGGATTATGTTAATACTGTTCTAAATTTGTTGGAGCTTCTACTACTTGCATGGAACTTTTAATAAAACTTTAAAATATAGAAGAGTTTAGATAGGAAAATGAACAGCAGCAAAAAGCATTTGAGAACATAAAAGGAACAAGTTGCTCAGACCCTGAATTTAAAACAAGTTTCTTTTGTGAAATTGTATTTGGCAGACCCCCCAGTATTGGCAATTTCTGTTTTTTTGCGAAACCAGCACTTTTCAACCCCCTGCAATTTTTACAAAAGTGCCCGCAAAAATTGACACACTAAACAAATTGAGGCCGATCCTGCTCTGTGCTGAGCCAATAAAATGAGGGTGAGGAACAAGTTAGCAGGCGGCAAACTGGTTGCTGCTTGTTTACGGTTCAGGGAAGACCTGGCTTGGCAGTTCGGGCTGGACTGTTCCCATGAGGCACAGGGTCAAGACTGATTTGCATATAGCTGGGTCTGAACTGAGGTGGCAAAGTGAGCTAAAGAATGATGATGGATTCAACCCAGATCTGTGACTGGGGTGAGTGTCTGAAAGTTTCAGCACTCCGTCCATCATCTCCTTGTGTTTGCTTTGTTCACAACTAATGCCCAGCCAGTGTTAAAAAGCTTAAAAATGTCAAAATAATGAATTATTATGATCACCAAATGTGCCGCATAATTTGGCTGGTCTTTCCGCATAATTTATTTAACCCTGCCGCATAATTCCAGTGGCCCTGCTCATAGTGCAGTGGGCAGGTTAAATGGTTTAATCACAATTTAAAAGACTGTGTGCAACTAGCATGCCACAGTCGAGTTCCGTTGACGTTGGCAGTGAGAAAGAGATATGGGGCATAACGAATATTCCCTAATTCAGTCACCGGAGTCAGTCCTTTTCAGTTTTGAAGGGGAAGCTACCCATGACGTGAGCATGGTTGCTCAAATCTAAGATCCTGCCTGGAAAATTTGCCGATACCAAACCCGTCCTTCATGAAGTCAGATCCTTTGTAGAGTTCAGGCAGAATAGAAGAAAGGAAATTTTTATACCAATCACAAAGTAACACTTGTCATGATTTTAGTTGGAGATTTTGTTAAAGTTTTCCTTCCTGGGCATAAGGAGAAAGGAAGTTCTAATTCTTCCTCTCCCCTTAAGGTTCTTAAAATTAATAAAGGGAGTGGTATTATTACAAAGGAGGGTAAGTGTTCGAATATCAAAAAGGTTGCTGTGTGTGTAGGAACTGTGTGAATGGTGAAGAGGATAATGGCTTTACCACAGAAAGGGGGAATGGTGTGCAGGATGTGTTGTGCAATCCTGGGCATATTGAAGTCACCCACAAGAAAGTACACAATCTGGGAAGTCACGGCGTGGGTGCACAAATCCCCACAGAACTACACGTTTCTACAGGGGTTTTTGATGACTGAGTAGGTTTCTTTGAATGCTCATTGAGTTGAGAAATCTGTAAGAATAAGAACCCCCATCCTGGTGGATTCTCAGAAATATTCCTCCAGCCTCCCTTTTGTTGTTCAGGAAGGAAGATGTGTTATAAATGCTTTTGCTTTTCCTTAAACTTATGTGTTATGTGATAATCTGTTTATTATGAAACTATGACCTTAACTCTACCTCTATCACCCCTTTGTTCTAAATTAATTCTGTCCCCATTGAATGCTGCGACTATATAGAACCAAACCCGTATGTCCACTCAGAACCGGGGTACAATATGCAATAAAGCGATAATGGCTCCTTGGGTCTTTATTTTTTATCTGTACGTAGACCAATCCGGATCCAATCTCTATGCTGTTCAACACTTTTGCTAAGTTTATTCTTAAACAACCATATAAAGGTCATCATAATCAAGTGAAGTACAGACAATGCAGTGCTCAAAAGTGCAGTGATGTCTACTGCTCGGAGGTAAATTACATATCACTAAGCGAGTTCTATTAGGACTTTATTGTCTAATACAAAGGCGATGATACTAACCTTTCTCTACTTATATTCTTTGCATTGTTAGTTGAAATGTATGATGCCATGTTTGTCCTGAAGAGACCCCCTATAAAATAATGCAAGGGTTGAAACGTCAATTGTTTTATTGGGATTGTCTGATGGTTCAAAGTACATTGCGCACAGTAACCAATGATTGTATCCTGGTCGGTTTTATTCTACTACAGAGCCAAAGCCTCAGACATCCCTTTGTATATATGGATCATTATAAATAATGCACTTCAATGCCTTTGTTCCAGGTCCCATGGCAGTGAGTGGTTAGTCAGCCATAAAAACCAAGATGTAAACCAAAATGTTCACTTGCATTGCACCACCTTAAGGAACAAAGGTATCCTCATTTGGTTTTGACTCTCATGGGGTAGCAAGTCTGAGCACTCAATGCATAATCCAGGAGGTGGTTATGGGTTAAGAATCAGCTTCAATTACATAGATCAAATAATATTCAAAGACCAATTTCCAACCAGACCCATATTTTGAGCAGCCTATAGTATAAATGTTTATTTACTCAAAAGACCAAAAGAACAAAAAGAAAAACGGTTTACCAAAGAAAATCTGAAGAATCTAGCACATTCTCAGGCTGAAATATGACCCAACACATTTGTTTAGCACTTAAGCTTCTTAATGAAGCATAGCATGGTATATTGGAACCCCATGGGCAATATTCATTATTGGGAAATATTTCTCAAACGTCACTATTCTTTCTGGAGGTTTCTGTGAGCATGGAAAGATGATTCCCGTCTGTGGGGGGAGCAAGGATGGTTTACGATGGATATTTGGAATTGGGTTCTAAATGCTTTCACATAAAATAAAGGACAAAAATTGTATTTTCCATTGTCCCAGAACTTTAAGCACCCTTTGTCTTAAAATGAGCTAAATGCAGTCAAAATGTGCAGATCCAGAGTTCAGTCTGCAGTCCCTAGACATGGATCATCTGAAACGTCTGGGCCACAATGGCATTTAGAGAGAAGGACCCACAAAACGTCTAATTGCAATATCTGGGCACAGGCATTTAAATATGCTCCACAAATCAGTATCACTGGGTCTACAAAAATGTAGGCGCATTATGGAGCTCAGGTGGAAGGGTAGCCTAAATTTCACCTGAGGAAGATGTACAGGCCATATGGATGACCCGCTGGAGTCGATTGGATTCTCCTTCACCAGGGGAGACATACTGGAGGCTCAGTAGAGGACACTCTTCATATAATACTGCATTGTATTTGAAACTAATTGAGTTTCCAAAAAGTAGGTCTTGGTTCTGTAGCTTCTGTGCAGACCTTTGTCATAGTTCTTAGTCTTGTTGGTTTCAATCACAATGGATGACAGGGCGGGAGACATCCATTACCATGTGGGCATTGTAACGCAATGCCTTATCGCGGGTATTACAACGCAAGTCGTTACGACTTGCGCTGGATGGCACTCTAACCTAAGGAATAGTACGATTTACTATTCCAAAACCTTCCCTACTGTACACAGACTGGTGTTGGAATAGTAAATCATACTATTCCCAAGTCCAGCGCCCTCCAGCGCAAGTCGTAACGACTTGCGTTGTAAAAACTGCGATGTAACGTACCGCGATCATTTTGATCGCATTGTAACATCACATATTCGGCAGGGCAGACGATCCTTTCAAAGTTAGGCCCCCTGGTCTAGCCATTAAATCGAGGGGAGATCTTGTTGTGCAAGTTTCTACCTCTCCTTTCTCACAGTTACAGTAGATGGATGGTAAAGTAGGGCTAAACCTAATCCTGGTCTATGGGGGTAATATATGCAATTTCATATCCCTGCGATTGCTATACATTGGGCAGACTACAAAGAAAGTCAAGGGTGCACCCCTTCATGAGCACTTAACCATGCTCGGACACCCAGCCGAGAGTCTGAAGTGGGGGGCCATTGAGAAAGTAACCACCAATCCCAGGGTGGCAACTTCACCAATGCACTTAGAGTTAGAGAATGCAAATGGATACATACCTTTGATACTGTCCAGAGAGGACTTAACGAGTATGAGGAAATTGCCAGGCAGGTAGCCACTCTAAATAATGGCTGAGGGTTTGCCAATTGTGTTGGATCTGGCATATTCTGTATACCAGTGTCTAGTTCCAATCTAACTTTATGGTGCCTATATTCATTTTCCGTGTACAACTTCCCTTTCCTTGTATCATACATGGTTTTTGACTACAGTAGCTTCCTGTCATGTATGTAAATAATATAATTGCGTTATGTTCTGTGCACAGTTTTTTGTTTTCACATTCATTGTATCATACACTGCATTTGTTTTCGGCTGCAATTGCGGTCTCATTTCTGTCATAAGAATAACATTCATGCATCATTATTGTGTGTCCAATCTGTATCGTTATACACTCAAATTCTATTTATAATCATGTCGCTAAATGTTTTGTGCCACTGGATCTATCCTTGTTCAGTTTGCTTAATTAATTGGCTGATAATATGCCATACTGTCATCCTTTTGTAAGCACATCATAGTCATGTATTTAATCCCTGTTCCATTTTTAGGTCTCACCTAGTGACGCAGTGCGAAGCGCTGTCGCTAGCAAGATCTATTGTTGTTGACTTGCTTTGGAAGGGGGACAGGACATGTGCATGAACACAAAGGATTGCAATTGTGAATGCGTTTGTGAAGACGTATGACGGCATTAGATTAACTTGCAGAAGAGGGGATGTGCACGTGTACGGCTGGCGCCACGTTTTATTGCTAAACAACGGAGAGCATTTCACATTTGCATGCGACAGCCTATGGGGCGTTGGCACGGTGTGGGCTTGCGTAGTCGACAAGGATAATAGAAATGCAGGCTAGTTTCAACCACGCGCTGTTGTAATACGCCTCCTTCCTATTTTTTTGCTACACAACTCAAAGCGCTGCATAAATGTAGTCAACAGCCACGGCGCGTTACCGCCTACTGCTTCCTTGATGAACACATGAATAAATGGGACGCATACTTTTTTTTATGTTCATACCTTACGTTCGGTTTAAAAATGCTGCCGCTGCTTTTACATTTTCCCATGTGTGCTTATTGGTCTAAAAACTTTTCAACAGACATTCATTACTTTCGCTGCTGTCTCAGACCTAATTATAGAATCTTTTCACTCGCATTACCAATAATGCGCTTTTAGTTACTTTAACTACTCTGTTTTTCTATTGCTTTGTAGCGCACTCGTTTGTAATTTTTTTCATTTTTATTTACACTAACATGATGTAACGCTAACATGTAATGCGCCGCGTAATACACCTTTATGTATGCGTCGGCTTGCAGCATTAGCACAACACGCACTTTCGCTTCGCTCCCACACGCGGACGCTTTCGCTTTCCCTCGCTCTCTCCCTGTCTCCATTGAGATGTGCGTGCGTGGACAGCATATGTTCACGCGTACGCTTTCCCTCTTTCTCGCTCCCTCCCTACCTCCATCAGGCCCCTTCTGTTGCAGATCTGCCCCTTTCCTCATGCACCTCCAATAAACGCTCTGGCCGAAGGTTGACTGAACACTGTCGCTGCGGTCGACAGCTTGTGCACGCGTGCAGAGGACTGGAGTTGTGCATGCGTACGCACATTCCTGTCCACGCTCGCGCGTTTGCTCTCAAGGCGACAGCTTCTTTAACAAGGCACTACTGAGAGACAGGGATTTATCAAGCCTCAAGTGAGATGGCAAGAACCAAAAAATGTAAAGGAGAACCCAAGACTTACAAAGTACGCACACCCATAATTTGGTACAAAGTAACAACTCTGCGGGTTGAGGTTAGGAGGTTTACCTAAAAAGGGGGGGGGGGGCAAGTGTCTCCTCCACAGCAAGATCTCTCCCATGGAAGTGGAAGCAGGGTGCCAGTGAAGTAAGGTATGGTTACATGGAGAATGTCTCCCAGAGGGTCTAGCCGAGTAACCAAGCAAGGTGTCACTGCGGGAGAAGCGCAAGTTGTTTCCCCATAGGGTCGTGAGCTGTCAGCACTCACCTCCTCGCTATTGAGCACTTACACTCGCGCTTGATGCTCTCCACGGCGATGTTTGCCATGTCTGGAGCCGGGCGCTGCTCCCCCTCTCGCCCCTCCTCCTGCTCACTATGGCACAGTTGCCGCTGTTCGTCCCGCGCCCGGTGCATGCACACTGCTACCTGTGACAATGACACTCATGTGCAGCGTCTCCACCCTCAGTCAGGGGGCGGCCCAGACTGGGAGGGAGGTGCTTACACAGGAGAGGCGGGGGGCCTACGGAGTCAAATCGGCAAAGGGGTTTGTGATGGCGGACGTCGACCGGTGGAGAACTTTAGGCCTCGCTTTCGAGCGCAATGGGCGCTTCGGCTGGTGCATCACAATAGGGCTGGTAATAGGTCTATTGTTGTCGGGCCGTGGTAGAAGCCCCGCTGCACAGTAGGCTCATCGCCCATTCATAGTCCGAGTCCTTAGACTCATCCTCGTCGTTAAAAAGCAGCAAGTTAAAGAGTGCGTATATGAGGGGCAGGTTCACGTCATTACCCTTGCTTTGGAAAGACGTTCTAATATAAAAAGTAAAAGTGTACAAAATGCTGGTTTTGTTTCACTTTGGAAGATGGCTTGACTTATTTAATTTGTGAAACGCAGCGTGCAACCATTACCTGCCTCCGGGCAATCGAAAAGAACACATTTAATTTGCCAAAAGTTTCAAATGGGGAGGAGGTTGGAGGTCTTATGACATTCAATACTACTCATGTTAGAACTTTCTACCAAGCTGTATTGCACTGATTTTTTTTACAGTTGTGCACTAGTTGCCACTGTAATCATGCATAGAAAAGCGAAATGATGTTTGTGCTTGCCAACGCATTTTTTCTCATTGCTGGCCACCAATCCTGAAGCAGTCCAGCTTTTATAAGGGCTGACCAGAATAAACAAGCATTTGCAATGCCTTTGTAAGAGTTTGAGCTATTGTCATTGTAAATGACAATGCCTTTCATTTATGTGTTTTGAAAACCTGAAAGCGGTCTGTAAACACACAGTTTTACGCACCACTTGCATGTTTTCAAAACACATAAATAAAAGGCATTGTCATTTACAATGCCAATAGCTCAAACTCTCGCAAAGGCGAGACCTATTGCATTGCAAATGCTTGTCCTATTTATTAGGCAATATGCTGAATTGTCAACCAGGTAATGAGTGCATTTCGGCCATTTAGCGTTATTCAAACTATTTGCTAGTCTGTTTTCCAATACACTCCAGGTATTGAATGCATTCTGGTCATTTAAATTATATTTTAAAGTCTGTTTTCCAATATACTCCCCTGGTCTTTTCTACACATAGGCTCGGGCCAAGCATACGTTCAGTGTTACGCGCGGCGCTCTGGCTGCGATGCGCACGCAAGGCGTGCACGCTTCTGACATCTTTCAATTAGAAGCTTTACGCGTCTGCCAGTCTCCTGACAGACACTGATGGGAGAGGAGCCTTCATCTCCAGGGTGATGAAACCGCATTTTTAGGGTAACTTTCTTGAGGCCCACAGTTGTGTCTCTTTTCGCCATCTTGCATACAATTCTACATTGCGGGACGGATGTACTCAGCATTTCATTTAATTATACCTTGTAGATGAAATAGGGTAATTGGTTCCCCTTTCGTTCAAAGGAATGCTGATTGCCTTACATATATTGCACCGCAATCCAGCATCACGGATGTGTTTAAGTTGGATTTGATTTGGGTTTTTAGTACCCCGTCAAGCATTTCAGCTGACTAGATGTTTAGTGATCTACGCCACATTGCCATGCGGGTAAGTGTTTTTGAGTGTTTTTACACTTTCATTAATTGATCCTACTCGATTTGGTATTCTGATGTGCACCTCCATTTATTTACAGACTCCTCATTCCTGGGAGCTGTGATCAGGTCTGCCAATATTAGGTACCTGAAATAGGTCAGTAGTCCATGACCCATAGGATGCAATTTTTTTATTATTTTACAATACAGCATTTATTTTACGCTTATTCTTCTAGGTTGCCCCCTACACTTCCCTTGTCATAAAGAAGACCCACAAGCGGAGGTTTGAAATTACCCTCTACGCAATAAATCGGGTCGAAACGTCGACATATACCCATAATTCTGGACCTGTACCGTATTCTACCACTACCCCGTACACCAAAAGGATGATGATTCTCTGCAACTACTAAAAAATTTATAAAAATGATGGCAAAAGGATGTACTGTGGACAGGCCATAATACAATGGTGCATGTTCTACTTGTAACCAGTGTGGATTATAAAATTGTTGCAATTACTTCCCTTTAATTATCTTCACTCTGAAGTTTTTTCTTTTCCCATGTACTACACACACGAGCACTACCTCTTTGCACCCCTGTCTTTGAGCAACCTTTTGATTGATATTTATTCGGTAATTTTACCTTTTTGGTTTATTTAAGAGTAAAAATAAAAAGTTCCCTACAGAAAAATAGTGGGTGTTTTTTCCTTTTTCATGGTGCATATTTGAGAATGTTACTTTGACATGTATGAACTACCTTGTGCTGATTCTTTCAAACAACAAATTATACTTGAATTCTGAACGTCTCTTACTTGAGGCGCGTTAAGGAAATCTAGGACTATTTGTTATATATACTATATGATACCCAGGTCCATAGACAGTGATCGGGTTACCCCATCAGTGTATAATAGTATTCTATCTCGGGATGTTTTTGATATTCTATGTGTGCTTAAGAATTGTATCACAGATAGCTTTAGGATTGTAACTCAGATTAGAACATTAGAATGTTGAGCACTCCATTGCAGACAATGGAGTGCTCCGCGCTTCTACCGGCTAGTAGAAGCCCGCAGAGCAACATTCTTTTTTTTTTTTCATTCACAGCTGCTGCTGTGAACAATGGCCTCTCCGGACCTGAGGGGATTTAAATCTCCTCGGGCTCCGACAGGCCTTTGTTTTATTTGTTAGAACATTCTGCCCTCTAGTGGCAGAATGTTCTAATAGCCTTATAGCCCTCCGTAGCTGGGCCCTACCGGCCATTAAAGTCCTGCTCCCTTGTTAAAGGCCAGAGCCGAAAATGGTGGAGCAGGCCTTTAATGGCCGGTATAGCCCGCTACAGTGGGCTATAAGGCTATATTAGATCATTGGAATGTTGAGAGCTCCTTAGAAGACAATGAAGTGGCTCAGGGCTTATAATGGCTGGTATAAGCCTGCTGCTCCAACATTTTAATGTTTGTCTTTCTGTTTCTCCCTATTTCCCTCAGTTTGTGGAATGTTCTAATAGCTTTATAGTCCTTCTGCATCTTTCTATACCGTCTGTTAAAAGTATTCTCCCTCGTTATAGGCCCTCACCTGCTGTTTGGGTCTATAACGAGCTTTCAGTCACTTTAGCAACTAATATAGCCCTCGGCAGATGGCTGTAAGGTTATAATGTATTATTTCCCCGATCTATAAAATAGGCAGCAGGAGCCAAGCAAAGAACTATAGGCTTTTGCACTAATAGACATAGATGCCAAATACTTTGCGGGTATCATACTGGAAGAACTCACTGAATGGGCATCTAAGAAAGGTTTAATTCCCATCAACCAGACAGGTTTCCAAAGAGACACAGGGACAACCACAAACATTCTTGCTCTCTCACTTTTAATAGATGCCACAATAAAAATTAAAAAGCCACTGTATGTTTGCTTTATCGACTATACATCCGCCTTCGACAGCATAGACAGGGGGAAATTCTGGACTAAACTATCAGGCTGGGAAATAGACCCGAAACATTTGAATCAAGTAATTTTCTTGCACTCTGATACATGGATTAAAATAAAGCTGGGGACAGGCAATTACCTATCAAGGGAAATACCGACCACTAAAGGACTGAAGAAGGGCTGTGTTCTTGCCCGACCTGTTTAATCTCTATGTCCGACCTCTCAGCAGAGTTTGATAATTGCAACCACCACGCCCCCAATCTAGGGGGCCTTACACTGTCAAATCTTCTGTATGCAGATGATTTAATATTGATTAGCCGAACTCCAGTAAGCCTGCAACATCTTATAAAGACGACAAGCAGCTTTTCAGACAGAAATGGTTTTATGAGCTTTTGTATAGGTGTTTCTGAATGTATTTTTCCCATTGCAAAGATTTTTATTAATCATGCAATAAAGATAATTTCAATTTTATAATGTATTTAATATTTTCTATCAGAATGTCTTTAGTTGTGGATTTAGAATGTGCTTAGTATCCTGTCAAATAATTTATTTAGATCTCAGAATGTGTTTAGTATAATACTGGAGAGCAGTTTTGGTATTGTGTTCAAGAATATCCTTAGTACTGCTCAGGTTTTTAAAGTTGTATTTCAGAATATCCTAAGTATTCTCTCCAGGATGTCTTTAGTATTTTATTTCAGAATATCTTTAGTGCCGTGTCTCAGAATGTCTTAATGTTATTTTAGAATGCCTATAATTCTCTATCGGAATGTAGTTAGTTTTGTATCTCAGAATGCATGTAGCATTTTATCTCACAACTGTTTAAATATTGTGTCTCAGAATGTCTTTAGTACTATCTCTTAGAATATTTCTATTATTCTATTGCAGAGTTTTTTATTATTGCATGTCAGAATATTGTATTATTGTATCTCACAATGACTATTATTGCAACTCAAAATTGCTGTGATAGTGTATTTCAGAATGTCAATAGTATTCTGTCTGAGAACGCTTTTAATATTTTATCTCAGAATGTCTTTAGAATTCTATCTCAGAATGTCTTTGGTATTGTATCTCAAAATGTTTGTAGTATTGTATTTCAGAATGTCTACAGTATTCTGTCGCAGAAGATTAATAATAATTTTAACTCAGAATGTCCTAAATGTTTTATGTCAGAATGTCTTAGGTATAGTATTGCAGACTGTTTGTAGTATTGTATTTCAGAATGTCTACAGTATTCTGTCGCAGAATATTAATAATAATTTTAACTCAGAATGTCCTAAATGTTTTATGTCAGAATGTCTTAGGTATAGTATTGCAGACTGTTTGTAGTATTGTATTTCAGAATGTCTACAGTATTCTGTTGCAGAACATTAATAATAATTTTAACTCAGAATGTCCTAAATGTTTTATGTCAGAATGTCTTAGGTATAGTATTGCAGACTGTTTGTAGTATTGTATTTCAGAATGTCTACAGTATTCTGTTGCAAAACATTAATAATAATTTTATCTCAGAATGTCCTAAATGTTTTATCTCAGAATGTCTTGGGTATAGTATTGCAGACTGTTTGTAGTATTGCATTTCAGAATGTCTTTAGTATTTTCTCCCATAGAGTGGATTTAATACTATATAGTCTTGAGGATTCTTTCAAAAAATGTCTTTGCCATTGGATTCTTTCTGTTACACATGTAGCTGATGATGTGGTTTCTGAAGTCAGGAGTTCTCATCAAGATAAGTAGGTGTGATGCTCTTGGGTGTACCCTGCTAGTGTAGGTGAAATGTTACAAAGCAAGAAGAAAGAAATAGAATAGGTTTCATCCAGTGGTCAACAAAATAGCTGACAGGTATCCGAGCAATATTGCATATTCTTGGAGACTGGGTGTCTTTGTGAGAGTTCAAGTTCTCAGGGATATGTCTGAGTATGTTTGTGAGAGTTCAAGTATATGCGGTACCAAAAATGACTTTGATATTGTTTTCGTCGTCCATATTCTTACCACCTTTTTCACCCACAATTTGGAACACTGAATAAGCATATTTTAAATTTTCCTTCTTTTCTGCGGCACTCACCCATGAGGCCTGGTGGAATAGAGTGAGGTGGAAAGACATTGTAGCTGCTTTACTATGATAGCCTTTCATTTCATCGCGATGTTCTAAGAGGCCATCGTAAGTTATAAATTAAAGTTATATACGCACAATTGGTTGCCCACACTTTATACAATGCAATATACTCTCATTAATTGGCTGCAATCTTGCACTCTGGTCTGACCAGAAGTCCAAACATGGATGCCTTGTGAGTCTGGAAACAGGATATCCTAAGCCAGAGAAATACAAAGCTATAGTACATAGGTACCTACTTTGCCATCTGAATCTATCATATCTCAAAACCACTTGCATTAAATGGCTAGGC
Source organism: Triturus cristatus (assembly GCF_964204655.1). Lineage (NCBI taxonomy): Eukaryota > Metazoa > Chordata > Amphibia > Caudata > Salamandridae > Triturus > Triturus cristatus. Next base: position 88,428,958 of record NC_140586.1, read on the forward strand.
TGAGAATACTGCAAGGGTGTGGCAGCATACTTTCCCACTCAGCCTTAAATGAACACGTTTTAGAGAAAAATGTTACATGTTGGGTGTACCCAAGCATCCTCGTTGGATGAAGCCTCCATGGCATAAATCAAGCATGTATTTATTTATTTGTCAGCTGTATGAAGCACTAATTATCAATGAGGTATCCTGACACTAAAAGAACTAAATGACAGGAGTACCAGCCAATTACACAGTAAAATGGCAGATTTCCAGGGACTCTCAGCTTGAGATGGTTAGCCACAAGGCATGCACAGGATTCCAGGTGGCTGCCTTGCGGATCCCCCTTCTTTTAGCCATGTTTATGAAAAGCCAGGGGTGCTGCTATAACTCGGTGCATTGAGCATGGAAATAATCAGGTAATGCAATCAGGGCCAGGCAGATTGTCTGGCCCTGGAAGGGTGGGGGCCGTTTTTTGTTACTGGGGTCTTGTTTAGCAGCCCTTGTAACAGCACAGCACCTGTGCTGGTTGGACATAATTGCCAGGGATGGCTTGCGATTCCAGTCTGGCCCTGAATGTAATCCCCTCAGTTGCACATCATTGAGAGAGGCTAAAACAACCTAAAAATGATGGAGTCTGCTTGCTCACGCCATTAACAACGTTATCTATCAAGTTGACAAGAAACTCCTTTTCTTGTCCTTGACAAGGCAAAATTGACCTCTCATCTAGCATGCAAATTGCGAGGGTTCTCCTGCGATACTACCTTTGTGGGAAACAATACTATAGCCTTATAGCCTGACGTAGCGGGATATACCGGCTATTAATGGCCCGCTGCAGCGTTAAAGGCCCGAGCCGAAGGCGAGGGACTTTAACAAAGCAGCGGGACTGTAATTGCCGCTATAGCCCTGCTACGAAGGGCTATAAGGCTATCAGAACATTCTGCCACTAGAGGGCAGAATGTTCTAACAAATAAAGCCTTCAGGGAGCGTGACGGGATTGAAATCCCCTTGGGCTCCCTGAAGCCTTTGTTCACAGCCAGAGCTCTGAACAAAAACATTGGAATGTTGGAGCTCCGGGCTTATACCAGCCATTATAAGCCCGGAGCACTCCATTGTTTTCAATGGAGCTACCAACATTCCAATGTTCTAATACAGAGTTATCCCTCAGTTGACTTGGAACCCTGAAAGGACACTCCAAGGTTGTTTGGGGGAAATGTTTTAACCCCATAAAAATCAACATGAATCTAAGAAATGATAAAGGCCTGATGTAAGTGATGGCCAGTAACAATGATCACTTCCATATGTAAAATATCAAAACTCAGACCGCACTACTCTGAAAGAATGTTTTGTTTAAATCTAGTGAAGAATGTGGCTTATTTGTCAAAAGTATTGGCAAATTTGTGAGTCCTAATAGTAGCTAAGGGCAACATTTAGAGTTGGGGGGATGGGACAAAACGTCACAAATGTGACGGATACCCAGTTAGCAATATTACAAGTGCATTATAACTTATGGTACTTGTAATACAGCTGACGTGTACATCCCTAAATATTTTATGGAGTATCCTCTTTGCCAAATTCTAATATTTCCTGACTTTAATCTATTGGAATTTACTTCATATTTGGACGGAAGATAAGTGCTTATCTCCCACACACCCTGACCTCACTAGGCACTAGCGGGGAGGGGAGCTCATTTTCAAAACTGCTCTGCTGGTGCACACCAAACAGAGCACTGCGCAAATTTGGACGCAAAACTAGTGAGGGTACCTAGGGTAAAAAAAAGCCAACTGGGGCGGCAGAAGCTTCATTGTTAATGCGGCTAAATCCTGGAATTCTCTTCCGTTATCCATGAGAAAAATGTCCAATCTCATGGCCTTCAGGAAAGCATTAAAGACATGGCTGTTCTCCAATTATATATTTTTTTAAACTCTCGCACTGCTCCAGCCCACAGCAGGCCTTCACACAGCGCCAGGACACCTTCGGGTAACAGTTGCGCTCTACAAATACCACTAACATTAACATACTTGACTTCTCTGCTTTTACTGACAACTGTTATGTTGATTTGTATAGCCCACTACTCAGCCGAGAGGGTATCCAGGCACTTGAAACTGAAAATAAAGTTGTGAAGACAGTTTGAGAGCTGGGCAACACAAGGCTGAAACCTCTTCTTGTCAGAGAGTCGCCTTATATGCTTGGCATGTACCCCTAAGCTGGCTGCAATGAACTGTCATCTCACCATGGCCCTCAGCAAACCTAGGTCTGAGGGTCAGAGCAAAATTCATACACCTGGTGGGTCACACTTTATTCTTGATCGCAGATAAGGACCTGAGCTGTGTTGTAAAGGGCGCACAGAAGTAAGCATGCCAAGATATACACGATAAAGCATCCATAATGAGCAGCTAATTAGCATCTTGTATTCTGGTGACATCATTAAGCAAAAGACGGATGCATGAATCACCGGAGCCCAAGACGCCAATTACAGCCTTAATTATGTATCGCTGGCAAAAGACGAGGCTTATTAATGTACATGCAAAAGAGGCCCCCGTGGGATCACTCTCTCTCTTGGCACCAGATCTCCTTGGCCATTCTTTCTGTCTTCTGGTCTTAGGGACTGTTCTCCCTCTTGCTAGAACTCTGCATTACACATTTTATACACCAAGTACAAAGGCTTACCTCCTACAACCGATTGTGTCAGGACTTTAAATCCCTTACTCTAGGGTCACCAAGGCCAGGCTGGGGAACCGAAAGCAGCCTTGTCAAAAATGCTCAAACCAGCCCGCTTCCTTCATCTCCTCTAGCAATCTCACTCTTTCCATCCATCCATGCATTCTCTCTCTTTCTATACTCTCTCTCTCTCTCTCTGATCACTTCCTCTCTGCCTTCCACCCACTTGTTCTCTCTCTTGAAGCCTCCTGTGTCTGCACTTAACCTTGGGAAGTAGGGGAAGTGGTAGAGACCCCAGAAGCAGCCCTGGGGTTTAACAAAACTGGCCACTGAGGGCTCCAACCCACTGGGAAAATGCCCAGAGGAATCGAGGGCCTTTCTGGCAATGAAGGTTACACAAATCACCAACCCAGCAGCCAGATATTCGAATTATAGTAAACACAACAAAATGATGGACGGAGGGCTAAAACTTTTCAAACATTCACACCCAGTCAAGAAATCGGATTTGAATCCATAATTATGTTGCTCACCATGAGGCCCCAATTTGGACCCAGCCATATACAAATCAGTCTTGACCCTGCTCCTTGTGGAAACAGTCCAGGCTGAACTGCCAGGCTTGGTACTCCCTCGACCAGAAACAAGTTTCCTGGAACCTGTTTCAGTGTATCACCTCTTATCAGCCAGGCTAGCTTGAATCCAGTTACATAACGAGCATGGGGCCTATGTCTGGGCATCCCCTTGGCCACTTAGGGTGATCATAACAAAAACAACAAGATGATGGATGGAGCGCTGAAACTTTTCAAACACTCATCCCCAGTCAAGAGATCTGGGTTGAACCGATCATTCTTTTGCTCACCATGCCACCCGAGTTTGGACCCAGCCATTTGGAAATCAGTCTTGACCCTGCTCTTCATAGGAACAGTCCAGCCCAATCAGCATGGCTAGGGCCTCTGCTGGAACTCCGTGCTCTAAGAGGAGCAGACAAAAATCTGCGAACTTCACCGGCGGAATTTTTCGCCCACCCCTACAAATGACGCACACCCACACTTTGATGCACCCCACAGAGACAACCCTCAGACTCCTCGCCCTCGCATAGGTTCAGTGGGTCCCATTAACCCCACCCCTTTTGACCATCACTGCATGGAAAAACCAACCTTCAGCACAAAACAATTCTTCTCGCTAATTTGACTATGATCTGTCCACGGAAAGCCCAATAGATGAACCTCCAATGACAAGCACACAAGAGTAGATACATATGTCTACAAGAAAAAGCAGTAAGTCACACATGTGCTGTACAAAAACTGCACAATATAACATATGCTGTTCAGTGCTGTTTTTGGCATTACTTGCATGACCTTCAGGTGCTATTTTTCAGGTCGGGCAATACGTCCCTGGCAGTGATTGGTACTGGGATGTGCAGCATCAGTCCATGAGGAACAGATCCAGAGACCTGACTTTCAGGATAACCACTGAATACGTAAATAATCCCATTTCGAGCCATATATGTGCACTTATTCCGCCGGGTGGGTACAGTGAAAAACTGGTAGGAGATCCAGCCCTCATGGGATAGGAGTGGACAGTCATGCATTAATAGGTGAGCGTAGTGGAAAAGGTAGGGTTTAATACTTTCCTGAACTAATAATAGTCACTCTGGACCTAGGGTTGAGCAGCAAAGGCTTCCCTTGTGTGGCTCCCAGACAGACGACACAGCGTATGACATGTGCTTCTTTGTTTCTTGTGAAGGTAGCAACAAAGGAGACTAGTTTCTCGGGTTCACTACTGCTGCATAATAGCTGAATTTCCCTATCAGATACAGAGGATCTCTGGCATATAATGACTGAGGAACAATGTACATCGCTTTAAATTCAATTCAGGTTGCCGCTGGTAGCTAAAGCTGTTATCTGATGACATTTTTAAATTGAGTTAAGATTACAATCGCCACTGATCTAAAAAAGTTATAAATCATTAACAAATCCTTTATACTAAAAATCAGAAAAGTATTTCAAAATGAAGGATTAACGCATAGCAGTTTCTATTTAGCCATTAGACATATACGGTAAGACCTGGCTTGGCAGTTCGGGCTGGACTGTTCCCATGAGGCACAGGGTCAAGACTGATTTGCATATAGCTGGGTCAGAACCGAAGTTACAAAGTGAGCTAAAGAACGATGATGGATTCAACCCAGATCTGTGACTGGGGGTGAGTGTCTGAAAAGTTTCAGTGCTCCGTCCATCATGTCCTTGTGTTTGCGATATAAGTATTTCATAACAAGCACTGGCAAAGCCAATAGGTCTAACGTTCCCTGACAACCTTTGAGTTTTGTCAATGCTGGTTTTGTCATAGTATTTGCAGAAGTTATTGTTGGTGGAGCTGCAGGGCCATTTCTAATATTAAAGATAAAATTGCTTATAGCAAAAATATTTTTTGGTCTCAAAAAGCACACTTTGCCATAATACCTGGCAATGGAGGGAACTTATTTGTGTGTGAATGTCCTCCTTGTGAAACTGAAGAACACCGTCACTCTCAGTGAAGTTAGCCAATGGCTGAAGTAGGCTAACTCACTGCTCATGCTGTAGTGGGCCAAAGAAAAATGTGGGTGACAACAAATCATTGGATGGAAAGGACTGGTTGAAAGTCCTTCTTAGTAAAGTATAAATATATATATATATATACACACATACATACATATACATATACACACACTTTATAGTAAATTCAAAATGTATTGGCTAACGCCAGACCGAAAAAGACTAACTTCTAAAGCAGTGGTGTCCAGACTGACCCTGGAGTGCACAGTCCATCGTATAATTTCATGATATCCACTGCTCAACAACACACGGCGTGCCATACTTCAGCACCTTTACATTGCGCAGCAATCATAGTTTCTAGCAGAATCTTGGCTCAGTTGACCCATAATAGCCTAGCAATGCCTTAACCAAAAGGAGTACGCACTTTTAGGGCTTTATGTTTCTCATCCCAAAACCTCAACCTGTGTTCGAGTTTTCTTGCCCATTACTTAATTGTGCTGTCTGATCTCGAGGGCAATTGTCAACAGAAAAGACTGCCGCAGTCGATGACCAGTTCACCTGCACCCCAGAGGGACGAAGTAAACAAAGTCTCACTCTGCCGCCCTTTCACATACTTGTGCCCTTTTCTGTCCCTCTCCTCCTCCGGTCTCCATTCACACCTTCTCGTCACCTCGCTCTATGTTTCTCTTTCTGCCTCGTTCCCTTCGTCTTCCAAACCGTCTCTCTTGCTTCTCCTGTGTATTCCTTTTTTTATTCTTTCTGCCTCCCTCCCCCACTATCCCAGTCCCTGCGCTCTCTCCCTAGCAGGTTTTAAACATGTAAAATACAAGACAGGGGTGGTGGGCGGGAGGGGGGGGGGGGGGGGGTAAGGGGGTACAGTAGATCAAGCCCCTACATGTCGTAAGCACCAATCCTCAGACCCTCGGAGACAAACATAGCCATCTATTTGCCCTCCCCCCTCTCCAAACTCTCCTTTCCTGAAAAAGCTTTTCACGTCAGAGAGCGCGTCCATTCTACAAGAACTGGCGAGTCTCTGACGTCAACGCCTGAGATCCCACGGCGCCCGGTAATACCAATATGCAAAACAGATCCCATGCTACAGAGACACGAAGATGGGCAAAAGAGCTTATTTTTACCAAAGAAAGGACACGGTTGTGACTTGTCATAGACCAACAAGCTTCCAGGGAAACTGTCATCAAATTAGACCTTTTCTACTTTATAAAACAGTGTGGTATGCTCTAGGTTGTTTCACATATAAATCAAAAGAAGGGGTCCCCTACTGGTCCAGTCCATCTGGGCGAACGACAAATGAGTGATTTTTACTATAAAACTCACCCTTCAGTAAATCCTGAAGGCATTCATCATAGAGTTGTCATGATGGATATAATGCTTCCACCGTGGGCTTATTATTTTTTTATTTACTCATTTGTAAGGCGCATCGAATCATCCCCAGGGGGATCTCTCGGCGCCTGAGAGGGGAGCACAACTATTGCAGAGGAAACATTAGAATAGCCAGGTCTTAAGAAGCTTTTTTAAAATAGCGGAAATTAGTACAGGCGCGGATCTCATCCGGCAAGGTATTCCAATGAGTGGGGGCTAGGTACGAAAATGGCCGTCCATCCACCCTAGCCTTCCTGATTCTCCGTACACAGAGCAGGTTACGGCTGCTGGATCTCAGCAGTCGTGTGGGTTGATACCGTTCGATCTTCTTCATCAGGTAGGCTAGGCCCATCCCATGAAGGGATTAAAAAAACCAGACATAGCAGTTTAAAAATGGACCTCTTTTTGATGGGGAGCCAATGCAATTGGCGCAGGAGGGGTAAAGAGGGGGTCCGTGCCGGCTTGTTAAGGACAAAATGGGCTGCCGTGTTTTGGACCACTTGTAATTTAGCGGCCAAATCCTCTCTCATCCCGACCAGCGATGAGTTGCCATAATCCAGTCGACTAACCAAGAGCGACTGGATAAGAGGCTGTCTGGCCATGAACGGAATCCACGGAAAGATCCTTCTGAGCATTCGCATGGTTCCAAAGCAGGTGCCTGCCACTGACTTTACCTGCTCTTCCACTGATAAGTTAGCAATTTTTATGCCCAGGTTCTTTGCCCATCCTCTAGGGGCGGGCGAGTCTCCTAGCTCTGGTGGCCAACAATCAAGGGTCCACATCTCCTCCGCTTTACCAAATAGAACTATCTCAGTCTTAGAGGATTTGAGCTGGAGAAAGTTCTTCATCCACCTCGCTATGCTGGTCATACAGTGTCTAATTTTAAATTTGGTGACCACAGGACTCTTCTCAATAGGGACTATCAACTGGGTGTCATCAGCATAAGATATGGTTTCAAACCCACAATTCCTAATAATTGAGGCTAGGGGGGCCACATATATGTTGAACAAGGTGGGGCTCAAAACCGAGCCCTGTGGGACCCCCTTATCCACACTGGTGGTTTGAGAGACAAAGGACCCTAGCTGGACACATTGAGCTCTGCTTCAACCTGACCTCTGTCAGGGCACACTTATAGATATTTCATGGGGTCCAAGTAGTAAATAGCTTAAAGGCTGCCTGAGGCATACCTGCAACAAATTATTATAGGAATACTGCCTTAGCAGTGTTTAAAACATTTGGAGACGATATAGTGGGGGTCTAATTACCCAAGTATCCTTCCTTTCAAACTACATGTTTCAGCCTTCCTAGAAGATACTGAGGTTTTCATCAGGACCAGTATTTCAAGGATCCATACGGATTGCCTAAACCTTTCTAGGTCAAACAAGTGGGAAATTTCCCCTGCTAGCACATCATACTTCCATTCATACCATACATAGACTTTATGCTTACATCTGACCGGCTAAATCATCAGTAGGTATTGCTATATTTAGCTATCCACTCCTTTTCTATCGAAGAGGGAGGGTCAACATTCTTATAGTCACACTCTATTCAAAGAAACGGGGTCAATCACCTAAGCGCCCTACCTCCTAGCCGGGCGGATCCTTAGGTTGTTACACACCAGATATAGTCTCAGGTTTTTATCTCATTATTACATATGCTCCAGCTTTCCCCTTACACTTACATTTCTCTGCCTTTTCACACGTTTTACATAGTCTCTAGCTTTCCCCTTACACACCTCAGACTTTTCCCTCTCTAAAGCATAGTGTTTGACTTTGTATTATCTGACTTTTCAATCACTCCTACACAGACTGGCCTTCTTCTCATTCTACATGGTCTTTGTCTACATACTCTCTAGATATTCCCTCACACATTTAAACTCTGTTTTCCTCACCTCTTGATAGCCTTTCTCCTTTCCCTCAATCCTACACGGTGTCTGGGTTTTTCCTCACCAGTTACCTGCCTGGTTCTCCCACGCTTGTGCACGCTCGTGCACGCTCGTGCACACTCGGTTTCTTCTTTCCTTCCTGCATAATTTACAGCCATCTTTTCACTCCAACACTTTGCAGTGTGTGTGTGGCTGCTTACTCAAACCTGCACAATGTATTCATTTCCCAAACTGCTGCAGAGTACCTAGCATTTACTCTCACTGACAGTTTCTGATTTACCGTCATTCATACTTACTCACTTACTCCTCACTGACTTTTCTCACACTTGTCTCAGTGGGTCCTATCTATTCTCCGTTTCCCCCTCACTGTAAAATAATTGCACTTATTTTTTCTATTACTGCAAGATTACAGTCAGCCCTTTCTCTTGCTGCAAAATTATAGTCTTTGAGTTGTTCACTGTAAAATGATAATACCTGGCGTTTATCCGTCAGTAAAATTATAATATCTGACTATCACCTCAAAATTGCATTCTCAGATTTTTCCTCTTGCGGTAGGATTATAGCAATTAGGCTTTCTCTCCTGGTAGGGTTATCGTATCTAGAATTCTCTCACTGTAAGGCTATGGTGTCTAGCCTTTCGGTCACTGTAAGATTATAGTATCTATAGTTACTTTCACTGTAAAGTTACAATATCTAGCCTTTCCCTCACTGTAAGATTACAGTATCTATAGTTACTTTCACTGTAAAGTTACAATATTTAGCCTTTCGGTCACTGTAAGATTATAGTATCTATAGTTACTTTCACTGTAAAGTTACAATATCTAGCCTTTCCCTCACTGTAAGATTACAGTATCTATAGTTACTTTCACTGTAAAGTTACAATATTTAGCCTTTCGGTCACTGTAAGATTATAGTATCTATAGTTACTTTCACTGTAAAGTTACAATATCTAGCCTTTCCCTCACTGTAAGATTACAGTATCTAGAGTTTCTCTCACTGTAAAATGATTTTAAGAGTTTCTCTCACTGTGCGGCTATAGTATCTAGTCTTTCCCTCACTGTAAGATTGTAGTATCTATAGTTACTTTCACTGTAAAGTTACAATATCTAGCCTTTCCCTCACTGTAAGATTACAGTATCTAGAGTTTCTCTCACTGTAAAATGATTTTAAGAGTTTCTCTCACTGTGCGGCTATAGTATCTAGTCTTTCCCTCACTGTAAGATTGTAGTATTAGAGTTTCTCACTGTAAGGTTATAGTAGCCGGCCTTTAGGTACTGTAATCGTACAGTAGGAGAAAGTTTCTCTCATTGTGGAGTTATAGTACCTAGAGTTTCTCTCAATGTACTGCTATAGTATCTAACCTTTCCCTCGCTGTAAGATTGCAGCATCTAGAGTTTCTCTCACTGTACGATTATGATATAGCTAGTTTTTCTTGCTGTAAGATTATAGTATCTAGCCTCTCTCTCACTGTAAGACTAGAGTATCTAGAGTTTCTCTCAACGTTAGGTTGTAGCATATAGCATCTCTCTCACTGTAAGATTGTAGTGTCTGGACTCCAGATCTTCTCTCACTGCAAGTTCTAACACCTACAGATTCTCTTACTGTAGGGTTGTGGTACCTAGCAATACTTTTACTGTAAGATTATAGTATCTAGAATTTCTCTCCCTGTTGGATTACAATATCTAGAGTTTCTCCGATTGCAATAGTACATTATTTAACCTTGCTCGTCACTGTAAACTTATACACTTATAATGGTTAGTGTTTCTCTCCCTGTAAGATTACTGTCCGTAGCATTTCTCGCATACATTTATAGTAACTAGGAATTCTCTCACTGTAAGGCTAAAATGTCTTCAATTTCTCGGATTGTAATTTGATAGTGTGAAGCCTTTCTCTCACTGCAGGTTTACAGTAGCTAGCTTTTCTCTCACTAAGATTACAGTGCACATGTTCTCTCCCTGTAAGAGTATAGTAACCAGACGTTCACTATAAGGCTGCTATACCTGGAGTTTCTCTCAATGCAAGACAACAGTATTTAGTCTTTATGTCACTGTAAGTTTATTGTACCTAGTGTTTCTCTCCCTGTAAGATTAAAGTCTCTAGCCGTTCTCTAACCATAAAAATCTGTTGGTTTTCTCGCCCTGCCATTTATTGTCTGGTGTTCTCCTGAATCTCGCGTTTAGCGAAGAAGACCCTGTACTTACTCCAACATTACTTCAGGTGTACTGGACTAGGCTTTTTTTTAGGGTACCATGGTTCCTCCCCTTCCACCTTATTTTATCTAAATAAGCATCCTGTGGGCACTATAGGTTCCAGACTACTTCAGACCCGTACTATAACAATTCTCAAAAGAAACTTACTACAGTAGTAGCCTCTAAGGTTCCTCAGCGGGTATTTGACCCTTATGCAAACATGTCTCTTCCAATCCTAGGGAGGCAGCTCAGCAGTTACTGCACCTATTACAGAGACTGGTGCATAAGTTGCAAGCCACAGATTCAAAATCCAAAAAACAGGTCAAGGGCTACTATGTGTGCTGGACACATCTGTGGGTTACCTACAGGTCCCAGGTTTGAATCATGGTGATATAACTCATAGGATTAATGCCCCTGCTGCAGAGACCGGTATGCACATTTCTTAGCAATGGAATCCTTGCAGGGGAGACTCACTCTCGCACTGAGCATGGTGGGTAGTATGAGTTCTGTTACAAAGTCTGAAAAGTGGCCTCCGCGTGACATCTTTGGTGTTTTGCTAAACATCCCCATCAGTATGATAACTTGTTTTTCTATCTAGACCCAGACACCGAATTTCTGTTGTTGCTAAGTATGGTAAATAACAGATGTTACTATTATGAAATGTAGGATACCTAAATGACTCACCTTGGAAGGCTGAAAGGCTGTCTTTGCCGTGCCAGGATTCAACCTCATCACCTACAGCGCCCCTTGGCGACTGTTTAGTACTTGAGCCATCCCCTCCCGAGGCTTTGCAAGTGCCACTGGTTGCTAAGCAGGAATTTGTTACTACTACTACAATGATAATGAGGATTATTGCTATTACCACCTACGCCCCGGTTTGAGATTATGAATGTATGGAATTCCAACCCGTATCCCTGCATTAAAATTCAGTAATTATGTAACGTATCCTCTGGAATGGGGATTAACCACATGGACTCAGTGTCCCCCCCCCCCCATCATTCTGGGGCAAAATCGGCTGACATGTTCCACCAGCTCAGAGTAAGGAAAAATGTCAGCTGGAGAGCCAGTGGGAGTCTGGGGGGAGAACAGAAGTTCAAGCAGACCAGGGCAGGGCTGGGCTGGGCCAGGGGGCTGTGTATGCTCTCTCCATGGTGCTGAAGTGCTACAGCGCGAGCCGGAGCTTGCTCCTGGCCGCAGCCCCTTCCTCTGCCCCTGCAGCAGTGTCATCCGGTGTGCATCTGCATCCGGTGACCCCGGAACCGGAACCTCCAGGCCCAGAATCATCAGGGTTCAAACACAGGGCTCCTCTGAACGACCCGGTAGTAATCCCCTTCCTACTCACACCCCTGGGTTAACGCTCCAAAGCGAATAGTCTGCCACTTAGTGCAGTATTAGACCTCTACTTGTATTTTGTACTCTTTTGTAACATGCACACGTCACCCTTCCTTTTGTAATGTATCGTTTGCTACCTCTTGTATTTTGTTTGCTTTTGGTACACGCACAACGGCCGCCACCACTGCCTCATGTAACGTAACTTTTGTTTTAGTGTTTTGAGTGTCTGCCATTTATTGCATTTTTTTTTTACCTATGTGTACTCTGTATGCTCTTGTAACCTGCACACGTCACTTTTTCGTTTTGTAATTTATCGTTTGCTACCTCTTGTATTTTGTTTGCTCTTGATACTTGCACAATTGTCACTATTGCCTCACGTAACGTAACGTTTGATTGTGTAACATGCTCACTTGTAATTTGTCTCCTTATGTATCATTACTGTTCCTATTGTGAAGCGCTCTGACACCTTCGGGTAAAGTCCGCGCTATATAAAAACGCATTAAATAAAATAAAAAATGGTGATTGGGCCCTACTGTGAATCTTCCTGCCCCTCTTCGGGCCCCTCTGCAGGCAGGTGAAGATGGGTTTAGGGTCCTACAGGCTGTCCCTAACCTTTTAAGAGTGCAAAGCTGCCAGGAAACCCTCAATTCGCCTCGTCATTCCCGAATCCAGGACGCAGTGGCAACACCCTTTAAGCTTTTTATAATAATCTAGTCTGACAAGGATTCTCTGCGCAAGCTCGTGTCTATAAGTAACAGTAAGAAAACATGAAATCCCTTATACAGTAGTGCGACATCATAGAGTCAGGCGCCACTGACAGATGTGGATATGACCCAAGTAACGATTCCTTATTTTACCAGCTTAAAAATGGGGAATAATTGTGCCCTGTGGATTGGGAACCTGTGACCTGCAGGCTACATACCAGTGCTCAATTTGTAAAAATATAAAGTGCCTTGGTCTCACTTAGGATGGCATTGCCGCAAATAGGCAGACAGCGCCATCATGTGGTGGACTGTCATACAAAAGTGGCAGTGTTAAGAATGAAATGCCAGCTCTGAGCACCAGCAAATACCAGCACAAATGAAGCACTGCTTATAGGTTTGTACATGTAACCTGCTGAACCGTGTTATCAGGATTTGAACGTGTGGCCCGTTGGTTTATAAAACAGCTCTACACCAGGCACAGTTACCTCTGTTGCTATTTAATTAGCATTTGGCCCTGCACCCTCCAGTGTACACACATAGTTCACTATTATGGACCGTAATCCACAGGGCTAAACTAATAGCATGTGAAAAACGTGAGCAGTGTTTTAAAAACCATTCTCTTCAAAAGGTACATTTTCCCACTGAGCGTTCTCAAAATTCCAATTCAGAGACCTGCGGCTGCACACAGATTTCTGCAAGTAATATATTAAACCCCAATCTAGACTTTCCGATCTTGAACCCTGTGATCCACAGGTTACATACAGATCTCCATAGCATGCACATTATAACTCAGAGAGCTGCATCACTAAAGGTTACACATCTGTGACCATTCAGTTACACCCAGATTTCTGCAAACAATATATTAAGCCCCAATCTAGACTTTCCGAACTTGAATCCTGTGATCTACAGGTTACATACAGATCTCCATAGTATGCACATTAACCCCGAGAGCTGTATCACTAAAGGTTACACATCTGTGACCATTCAGTTACACCCAGATTTCTGCAAACAATATATTAAGCCCCAATTTAAACTTTCCGAACTTGAATCCTGTGATCTACAGGTTACATACAGATCTCCATAGCATGCACATTAACCCAGAGAGCTGCATCACTAAAGGTTACACATCTGTGACCATTCAGTTACGCACAGATGTTTTTCAGTAGGTGTAGGACTTTTTTGTTTTACCAGGATTCTACTCTGTGAGTTGCAGTGTGTTGCCAGCAGGAACATTAACTCATTGGGACATCCTAGCTGGATCCAGTCCTGTGACCTGCAGCTTACATCCTTACAGCAAGTCCAGTAACAATAAGAAAGGGAGGGGCATAGCCCACAGGACAAGGGGAACCGAGCACACGGGAGAGAAACTCACTGGTGAGAAGGAAAGACGCAAACCATGATAACCTAGTGAAAACATGAGGAATATACACGCACCAATGAAAATGATGCAATAATGGTACAGTGGGAGAAAGTCTACAAACTTACTCTCACACCGAGAAAAGGCCTACAGGCTGCAACCCTGCAGCAAGAGAAAGATCCGGAGACTGAAGGATGGACTCTAAATAGCTTTTTTAGTCATTGCACATTTTTATTTATTTGGGCAGTGGTCTTTCAAATACAAAGCAAATAAAAACAGGTGCAGTAAAATACATATAAAAAGATAATATAATCAATACAATAGTTTATTAAGACATAATATTTTAAAACCATAGGGCACATTCCTTTCGCGCAGCCATTACAAACCGCGCTAAGGTTATTGCAACAAAAATATATCTCATTTCAACCAATATTGATTTAGCTTGCTAACGAGGCCACGGTGCTTTATTTTATAAAAATGGGATTTAAAAGGCGACCAGGACAAGAAATGAAAAGGAACCAATCTAATAAAAAATGTGTACATTTCGACTGTAGAAAACACCAACACACCTCCTGAGAGCTTCAAATTTGCTGTATCAAAAGGATTAAATAAAATGGATTTTTAGTCCATTTCTAAAGGGAAGTATTAATTGACCATAATAGCTTCAGGGAGCGTAAAAGCGCGTTTCACCACAGAGTCCGATCGCAAACAACTATGGCTAAGCTCGCTGCATTATTTTTGTTCGAGATACAATTCATCAGTTTGTGTGGAAGTGTTTACAGCTTTCATTCTTCTTTCCTCTTCGATAACCTCCATTATGATGGAGACTTTTTATATTCCATATTAAAAGTATTTTTTATTGCAATCATTTGCTTTCTTGTTTCCCTGGCAAATTAGAGCTCGCTACAATTCAAACAACTCCTGCATAATGCTGAATTTCTACTTTGATCACGTTTTGAGAAGCAGTGCAAGTGGTGCAGGGCGGAGAGACCGTCTCTAATCTTACTGCCTGTCTCATGGTATAAGAAGACATACCTAGTATTTGTTTCCGAAGCTTTTTTACCGCCCAAGAGACTGGGGTGCAAAATAAAAAGCGTGCCTTATATGAAACCTGTGAAGGGATCTTACTTTTAAAGGCCTTCAGAAGAGGCTCAAGTAGGAGCCCACTTAAATCTATTTTCATTTTCACTAAAGCACAAAGCACTTAAATGTAAATGTAAATTTGATACTTGTATAGCGCACTACTCACCCGCAAGGGTCTCAAGGCGCTTGTACGAATACCGCTGTGGAACCCATCCTGGCTTTCCCTGTGAGGCGTCCACTCCTGGGCACCCCCAAGGTGGAGGCCAGGCATCCTTAGCGTTGTGGGGGCCGTTGTGGAGATTAAGCAAGCTATTGCCCAGAGTTGCAGAGTGGGACTCCATGATTGGAATAGGCACGAGGCGAGAATTATCAGGTCCGTGGATTTTTTGAGCCCAAGACCCGCCGAGGCGGGGAATTGAACCCTGGTCCCAGGCTAGACCTCTGCATCAGGGTCTGCCGCTCTAATCATTGAGCCACACTTCTCCACTTAAGGTTATACTGGCTTGCTTAGCTACTCGAATGATGTCATAGGTCAAGTTATCAGTATCAACCACTTGGATTTGATGACTAGACACCAAGAAAAATGTCAATGCTTTTTTCTAAAAAGCTCTTTTGTATAACCTGGCCCCTGTGGACTCGTGTCAGCAGACAAACGTTGGCATGCACCCGTCAATCCTAATGAATTTAACTACACACCCTTATATTAGGCCTGTGAATATGATGAAAAAAACTCAAAACCAATGAGGATGCCACCCTGAAAGGATCATTCGGAATCCTGCAGTCATTGTCAAATCATGAACAAATGGTGGTTTATGGCGATTTGACCTTCTGAGTCTGGTTCGTATTCTGCATGGATCCCCAATGGTTTTCTCATGTGGATCCCTCACATATAGCAGATAAATTTGCACAGAGAAGACCTGTGTAAAGGTGGAAGTCTGCACTTTTATAAAAACCCAAAGTCATATCCAACACGCGGAACTCAGATTCACCTTGTAACATTGCCCAGGAGCAATGCTTCAACATGAGATGATGGCGTTTGCTCAGGGCGTTCTCACAGAGTGCAGTCCCCGGCACCTCAGAATGGGGGCTCAGGATTTCAACCTAAAAAACAATGAGACATTTCCCACCAGAGGCTGAATTCATGAGAAACAAGCTGTTCAAAATAAATACGAGCTAAGGCAAATAAAAGAAGTTCCCAAAGGCACACATTAACACTTACAGTGCAAGGACACTGCAGTTATTAGGAGCTGCAGAAACGGAAGTGATGTAGCGGGAGCACCAACCAATGAGGAGCCAGCAAAGAAGAATGAAGCAGGAGTGAACCAATGGCAAGCAGCAGGCGGGATTACACTTCTATAGTGATTACAGCAGGTCTTCCAGACAGCGCATGCGCTGCCTAGGCTCGACCTAAAAAGTCAGACTGAAATGAGCAGGAGTTACTAGTGCTGTATACCGGGCCTTGTCCAGATCCTAGCACAAGCTGGACTAACATGCACATCAATTGTGATATTGTTGGAGTTGCCCACTCACCAGGGCATTGAACCCTCAGGCCTGATTCACAAAGGTAAACTTACACATTTGTGTACGTTTACCATTGTTTGCTATTCAGAAATGGATTTACGCGTAGTGTCTTTACGAGTGCGGAGTCTCCATACGTAAAAAGCTCTTTCTATGTGCGGCAACGCTTGTACAGATACTACTAGTAAATCCCTTTGTGAGTAGCAAACAATCATAAACTTGCACGAAAGTGTACGCTTCCCTTTTGGATTCAGACCCCCTGTCTGGGATGGGTCACTTGCCTCCCAAGCACAATGAACGCTCCGGGTAGGTGAGGGAGAGCAGCCCACTTCTAGCTCGAAGGAGGTGGCATGATGGTTGAGTCAAGGGACAGTACCACCTGATTATCACTGATAAAATAAAGATGCAAATTTTCAGCCAGTAGACAATCACTTTAATAGCGTCTCCTAACAGTGGCGTCACTAGGGGGGTGCGGGGGGTGCGGACCGCACCGGGTGACACCCTCACATGGGGTGACACCAAAGGGCCGGTGTGTGTGGCAGTGGCTGTGCAGAGCAACGCAACCGCGGCGCAACGCAACCTAACCTGCTTTCAGGAGGAGAAGGTGCCTGTGCACAGTCACAGTGTGCACTGTCTCCCCTCCTCCACCGCGTCTGCGTGCCTCGGCATCATCACTAGAGGGGTGCAGTCACAGTGATCGTAATTTTGAATCCGGCCTGGACCGGGAATCCCGCATGCGCATTGGGCCCTAAGTGCGCGTGACTAGTCGGCATCACGAGGGTCGAGGAGGAGGTCTCAGCAGGTTTGACCACCCGCCATAATTTAATTTTATTCTAAGGAGCCAGGCTTAAGGCTAGCCACCGACCTACCGACGTAGTCCCCCCCCCCCCTGTCTGCCACCATTGCCAACTCAGCAGGTGAGTGTGTTTCTCCGGCACTGCAGACCGGGCGGCACCAATTGATTAAGCCATGTGGGTCAGGTGGCGGTGGGTGGTGGTCAAGCCGCGGTTATGCGGATCTCCGCTCGTGTCTGTACCTCGAAGGGTGTTATACTGTGTGCATCTCTTCTTGTTGTAAATAACTTCAGGCCTCAGTCTCGCCTGCTAGCGCGGCAGTTCTTCTCTAGTCTGACTCTTACTGAAAACAGTGGCTGCCTGCGAGACGGGGTTCTCACTCTCTTTCCTCTCCTTTCTTTTATTTGCACCCCTGTGAAATGGATCCAAAAAAGAAAATCACTTTTGCTGGAAATCAATGTCGTATTTTTCTGACATTTAGTTCCAAAGGGCAGCATCGTGAATAAAAGTTTAAAAATATGAAAAATGAATAACTAAATAATGTAAGACAGAGTGGTAGCAAACTGGCCAGATTTATTGTATTCACACCCAAACACATTAGCGCCAGTTTTACAGAGTTTGCCAGTGAAGCGCTATTTTTGTTGTCTTGGCTTTGTTTTCCCTGGGCTTGGAACAAGTGCACCAATCCTGGAGGTACTGCAACGTGAGGATTGAAAAACAAAATTTGTACTGCTGCTCTGCATCTAGGGATGATGTCTTTTTTTTACCATACTGCTTACGTTTTGTAAGGATATAAGCAATGGCCATTGAAATGGGTCCATTCAGGGCCATTTTGTTATGTCCTTAACTTTTCAGGCAAAAGCACTCACTGATTTCTGAACAGTGAGTGTAAAAGCGTTAAGGTAACCATGTTGTTCCTACTTACATTTCACATGGTTTGTGAAATTTTGCATTCCCTGTGATTGTTTGCTTTTTCCAGGATGCTGTCACTTTTTTTTGTAGGCCACATATTGCTCTTGCCCAGTGTGTAATTTCAATTGAGCCGCATCCAGGTGTTTATAGCTGGCAACAATTGGGTTGTAGTTGAAGGCAGTTTGAGTTTCTCAGTTGGGCAGAATGGTGTTCAGTGTGGGGGAGAGGATGTGGCACTATGGCCAGAGCTGCTGAATTTGGAACTGGGGAACCAGGTTCAGCCTTCCTGACCAGTCCATCAGACCACTCTACTGAGAGAGCACTATCTCATGCTAGACCTTATATTAGAAGCCCCGGTGTCGTAGCACCAGCAGGGAGACCGTAGCATGACAAGTGTAGGTTAACTTTCAAGGCTTGTCCACCACTATTCATACTGAAGTTCATCTCCAGTCTTGAGGGCAGGCCTATGATGCAGCACACCCTAGAACAACAGTGACCCTGTCACTGAGATCACAGGACCCTTGATAAGGGCCAGCTCTAGGGTGGCGCAACCACTGTGACCGCAGCAGGTGCTGACTTTAGGTGGAGGCATCATTTTTGCAAGTATATTATGGTTTTAAAAGTGCTTGCTGCCTCCTTCCTGGCCTCCAATAATTTTCGGTAACAATAAAAATGTCATGATGACTCTGGTGATTAATGTTCTACGTAGAGAGAGATCGGAATTTTGTCTAATGGAAAATTTGACTCATTGAAAGGTAGCTCAGAGGGTTAATGTATCTGCTGCAAAGTACATGTACCATGCAGATCACAAGGTGCACATAATGTATATAGGCCAGTGGGCTACTGCTTTTGTCAGAGATCCTTTTGTTACTTGCAGTTTAGAAGTTAAAATCCTAACATAGAACAGTGAGCTATTAACTGTCGTCTACTCCGCAGCAACACAAGTCACATTTTTTATTAACTTTTGATACGTTTGAGCTACAAACATTTTATTCGTTTAAATGGTCAGATCTTGCATTATGAGGCAAATATGGCAGAGCCATTATTATTTAGAAAACATTAGCAAACTAAGATTTTTAGCCATTCATGTTTGAACTGCTGTTGTGGAAAAGGGAGAAGTGCTGATGACAGAAACTCCATGGCTCGGAGACAAATGGCTTGTGCTTTTTATCGTATTTGGGGACATTCTGTGATTAGAAGTATATCCCACTTTGTGAATACATTTTACTGTCAATAACTCATTATAACCTTAAATAATCATGTGTATCCATTGGCTGATTAAACTGGGCAGTCAAACCAAATACAAAAAATAGGGATGTTTGCGCATTCTGGCCACACCTCTGGCTCCGCCCACTGATCCAATCCTTGGGTTATTCCCGCCCTCTGATTCTCCACCCACAGTTCCCCTACTTTTTTCCCCCCACTTCGACCACTGATATATCATGTTGCCGGATAGTGGGAACACCACACCAGTATAAAGTACCATACCTATGATATTATAAATTCCAATAAACTGTTGACTAGCAGATAGCCCACTGTACAACCTGATTAATGAGTCATTATCACACTGTTGTTAACAGGCATAGGGGTCTCTGTCTGCTGAGGCACGGCTGGGCGCACACTGTCTACACAGATTTGGGTGGTAGAAGAATAAATTGGTTATATTTAAATTCATGTTTCATGCTCGACATTTCATTTTTTAGTGTTCTCTGTAGGAATGTCTGTGATTTATGACTGGATATCCTGGTGCTCTATAAGGTAATCATTGACTATGCTTTAAAAGTTAATACAATCTAATATGTAATGATCAATGTGTTGAAAAATGCTTTGTTTTGCCCTTTCTGTCTCCCAAATTTTCTTGGGGTGGAGAAGTTCAACCCCCCAAACTCCCCCTAGTAGTGGTTGCTCACTGCGCTTGCTCGCTACACACCATGTGGGGGCTGGTCCCACTTTTACTTTGTTCCCTCTGATTCACTACTTGTGTCTATTTTTGGTGCTCTCTGAAAGAATGTCTATGGGTACATATGAGTGGGTGGGAAACCTGATGTTCTTTAAGGTCCATCATCTACTATTTACTGTGCTTTGAAAGTTGATACAATTTGAATATGTAATGAAAAATGTGCTGTAAAATTCACTATCATGTGACCTGGTGTCCTGGCAGCCATCTCTAATTTGAAATGTGAAGACGACACAAGGGGTGAATCTGTGGCGCTATAATTTTTCAGACCGACCATTTACTTCTGTCACTCCTATAACAGTACAGGAAGGGGGTGGGGGCTATATTTGGCTGCCCTTTATTGGGCATTTATGTGCTATTGATCTGAGACCTTTATTTGGAATAGCTTGTAGGAGCACCTCCCCCGATGTCCATGCCTGGGTGGGAGGCTCAACTACGGTGTCATTGTCACACGACTCCACCATGGTGGAAGCTGCCTGGCAGAAACGCATCCACCTGTTAAATCTGGTTAAACCGCCAGGCACGCCCTGAAATGAGGGGGAAGCCGGACTCGGAGCGAAGGGGGTCCATGCGGTAAGTCGTGAGGGGGTGACACCATGAGTTACCCGCACCGGGTGACACCAACCCTAGTGACGCCACTGTTTCCTAATGCATGTGCTTGGTTAATAAAAACAAGGATCAGGCATTACCAATCGCACAAATAACACAACAAAACGGCAATGCAACACAATATTAAAACAACACACTTGATACAGACACTGTGCATCGTTAGCGATCGACTAAATAATTGTGAATATCGGAACAGTACGAAAAACAAGAATTACTCCCCCAACAATTGCCGCGCATCACAGGCGTTCGTCCCTGTAATGGGGAACAACTTGTGGGACCTGGATTTACTGGGTCCAACAGAGCACGCTGCACACGGGTCAACGCGGGTTTGTGCACACGTGTATCCTGCTTTCATCAGGGAGAATGAGGTTTTAGGCAGCAGGCGTGCTCCGGTACCCAGTAAAACGTTTAATCCGCCGACTGTACCACTCTGCTCGACTCTGCTCGGCTCAAGAGACCCCCGAGGCAGTGGCGTAATCATGGCCCTGCATCTCCCGTTGTGCAAGGGGGAGTGGGAGGCGAGCTCCAGCTCCAGCTCCCCCTCCCCCCCCCCCCAAGCGCAGAACTCCAGCCTGGGAGCTCCCGAGTATGTCCGGAAGTGGGCCCCTCCATACACTTTGCACGGGGGGGGGCGTCATGTTTCGTTACGCACTGCCCTGAGGAGCACTAGGCCAGATGTAAGGAGAGGAGGGCGAAGAGATAACAGAGCCACTGCACCGTCACAGCTCGATAACGTTTCAGAAACAAGCTATGACGTGTACAGAGACCATGCGCCACAGGCGAGCCCCCCCAAGGGTCAGTCATTGACCTCAGTTGAATCCAATACTGTATCTCATTAGTTGGATTCCAAAGGCGGCCTCTGAACTTTTTCGGAAAACGAATCTAGCCACCAGTGACCCATTTTGAAAACTCAAACTAAAATTGACAATGATGCTTGTTGGCAATTTAAATGCAAAAGGAAGGGGGGCGAGTCCTCAGGGTAGGGGGCGATTCGCTGAATACGAGTTTAGCTGCTAGAGCCCTGGGGAGAGTGTGTGAAATATTCCCCTTGTGATAATATGTACCAGGTTGGGCTTGTTCATGCTCACTGTGGGGTACTTGTGATGTTCTGTGCTGGTAACCCTTGATAGTCGTAAGGACGTGCTCGCACAAGCCCCCTGTGCAGCAGCGTGATGAGGCTATGATTAATTCCAGTACACGCTCTCATTAGAGCTCCCTGCCTCGTTTTCTGGAGTATGAGGTGACACAGAGAGTGCGATGTACTCCTGCTTTGTGGCTTACTCCTCTGAGGACTGCGTAGAGCGACCCAATGTGGATGAAGGTGTGCTGCAGTGACGGCCTGAACCTCACCCAATAAATACCATAACGACTGCACAATGGGTGCTACTGCAGCACACGAGTAGGGTCACTGGCATTATGTGGCAATGGAGGACTTATTTATCCGGCATGGGTGACTAAATTATGAGGCGAGTAAAGGCAAATTATGCAGCACGGAACGACAATTCTGTGGCAGGATTATGATGCGTGTTTTTATTCCAACGCACATTAATACTGTCTGGGTAGGTTGCACTTCATTTGTACCAACGAAATTCCTGAACACTGGAATCAGCAACGAAAATGTGGCCTGTTCACCTTTATAAATGGTCTCACGGATTGGCCAGTGGCCCCATACATGCCTTGATATTCCCTGCTTGAGCCCTTTCTTGGAGACATATATAGAGGTGGAACCATTCCAAGATGGCCGACTCTTCTACTGGACTCTATGGAAAAACCTAATCTAAGCCAGCAGGCTAAGAAAACCCTGAAGACCGAGAGGGACCAGAGCTGCTGTTGGCCCTGACATAGTCTAAAAAGGGCCAGTGAAGGAGGACTAATTCTGGTGGGATATTTTTAAAGCCAGCAAACCATCAGGTGGTGGTCTCAGAGTACTGTTGGACGGATACAACGAAGCAGCAATGCGATTACAAGGTACCTGGAATGGCTACAAAGAGAGCCATCAACTGTGCATGCTGACAACAAGATGTAAAGGCTTGTAAAATTAGAAGAGACTGAATTTCATCCTTGACCCAGATGAAGAACAAAACTGGTTTGAAGAATCCAGCCGTGAGCCTAGATTGGAGAAGGAATCCGCATCGGCGGGTTCAGGGAATGATCAATCCATGTACCTTAGCTTGTAGAGGTGGGTTTTTAGGATCCTTCTAAATCTGAGAGGCAGTTTTGAGTCTCATGTGCACTAGGAGGGAGAAACATGGAATCCAGCGAGCGTGACCTGCTCTTCCTCCAAATTTCTTATAGCTGGACGACCGAGTAGACAATAGGTTGAGGTTTTCCGATCCTAGTCTCCAAGATGAACGCGAGTGTCAAACAACTTGGCCAAGTAGAGCGGTGATCGACCATGTGATGCTTTATAGACAATTCAGAGGGATGTGAAGATATTGGTTTCCTTTACAAGGAGCCAATGGAGTGACTTCAGGGCAGGTGTGATGTGGGCAAAGCATCTGAGGGCGAACAGAAGATGGGCACCAAGATCCTGGACACTTAAATTTAGAGATCGATTTGTTGGGTAGGCCCATGTAGACGCTGTTCCAATGATGAAGGCAGGTGATAGCCACTACAAGAATTCTAGAAATTCTGAAATATATAAAATTTCAGAATTTTGCAATTTGTTATCTCTGTCCTGGGTAGTTATTTAGAACTTTGCAGAGATACAGCAAATTGCTGCAAAAATGACAGAAATAGCTCAGGAAGCTTTGAAATGGGGCCAGTCTGGTGAACAGAATTATTTACCTCAGTAAAATGAAAATCCAGTCTTTTATGCTTTCCTAGTAAGGAACTATCTTTTAAACTCCAGAAAATCATTAGCAAATTACTAGGACGGACAGTTGAGCGCAAAACTTCATAAGGCCTTGCGGGCCATTTTGAGGTCTCCTTTTCAGTGACATCTCAGAATGAAGGAGATACAGCAAAATGATGACGCAATCCTTACCTATTATTGGCAAAGCAAATAGATCTCGCCTTTGGGACCTATTGGCTTTGCCAATGGTTTTTAGTGACGTAGTACTGCATCCCCGATGCTGTGCAGCGTGGCTTAAGAAGAATTTAAAGAAGCCTACAACGCCCCCCCAATCATGTCATTTTGTAGGTGCACACACCACAAATGCGCAAACCTACAGAATGACAGGCGCTTTTTAAAATTTTTATTTACCAATGATTGTCAGACTAGTAAATAAAAAGAAAAAACGAGCAAAAGTATTTTTAAGACAAAATTTATTATTTAAAGCAGGTGAGCCGAAGCAGTGGGGGGTGGAAGCAAAACAGGGGACAAACGCAACAGAGAGGGTCAGGGGGCAAAAGCAACACATGGGGCAAGGGTGGGAGGAAGCAACACTGGGGGGTGGGGAGGTTGAGCAGAAGCCACATGGAGGTAAAAGGCAGACAAAAGCAAACAGGAGAGGGAGAGAGCAACAGAGATCTGGGGCAGAAGCACACAGGCAAGAAAGCAATGCTGAGAAGAGAACACAAAAGGATTAGTGAATCATGGAGGGGGGGGTGGGGGAAGCACATGGGTGAGAGAGCACTACGTAGAGGGAAGAAAAGGAAGAGAAGCACACTAGGGAGACAGCTGGAAAACACATGCACTCACATGGAGTGCTCAGAAAAAAATTGAAAAAAGTAGCTCCATAAAATTGGGCAGTGGAAGTACATAAATACATCGGGGAATAAAGCTCCAGGGGAAGGAACAGATACAAGTTGGACAGGGCAAGCAATCAAACAAGAAGCGGGCAAATGAGAGTGACAGTAAAGCCAACCAATGGCCAGCAATGGGCGGGCCGCAGCCCCTTTGTGTTCTTGGTACGCCCACAATATGTCTTTTGCAACCAGACCGCTGCACTGTCTGGCAGACTCGACCTAAAATGGACAGAGATGTAACACACCGCGTCCCAAGCTCACCCAAGTGACAAAATTCGCAAACTGGGAGCGCCTTGAACTGCGACAAAGCTTTCAGACTCCTAATAAAGACACAATTTTTCAGCTTTTTGGAAGTGAAACGGCTTAATGGATTCAACTAAAGTGTTTTCAGAAAAAGAGGCGCAGGATTGAAGACAGAAGGCTCGTTTTAACCTTGGCAGGCCAGCGTCGCTCTTAATCTGGATGCGCGGGAAGCAGGGACAGCCAATTTCTTGTTCCCCAGCTGTTCGGCACTCTGCTGGGATTTCTCAACATATTGGCGGAGTTTCTCGATATCAGGAGCGGCAAGAACGGGCTCCGGGGGGGGGGGGGGGGGGATATTTCAGTGGAGTGATGGGGAAGCCAGGGAGAGCTTTGAGTAACCTGCTGGCCTCAGGTTGGCATGGAGGCAACCATGGCTGCCAAGTCTCCCAGGCCTATGCGTGATGAACTGCTCAAGTACAGGGGTTTTTCCTTCGAAATCTGGGACTTGTAGTCCCTTTTATATAATGCAATAAACAAGACTACAAGTTCCAGAAGTCACAGGAAAAACCTGGACTGGAGCTGCTAATCACGCATGGACCTGGGAAACTTGGCAAGGGCCTCCTCCGTCTTCCATCCTTGCGTGGCCGATAGCATGAACATTATTGAGTTGGGAGGGAAGAGCACCTAGTGGCAAGCACCGTACAGACAATTCTAAGGGTCTGGATTCAAGCCTTTGACTTGCAGGGTGCACACATTTCTGCAGCAGGTGCATTAAGCTGCAGAGCTATTTTACCAGATTGCATTATGCGATCAACAGGTTTCAAATCTCTGTTGCAGGAGCATTAACTCACACCTCATTCTGAACTCCAGAGCTATCTAGCTGGCTTAAAATCCCTTTGAAAATCCTTTACAGCTCATCTTGCATTTCCCCCCCAGTGGCTTTTCTGCTTGAGTGAGTTTTCTCAGGTTGAAATGGGGAATAACGTGCAGTGGTGGTTTTACTGCACACAATCTACAGATTTTTCCCATTACTGACTTGTTTTCCTGGTCAAGTTCTTCCAGGTTATAATTAATAATACTTTTGCGCGGGAACTAGTTTGGGTGTGGCCAAGGGCGATCAGTGGGTTAGAGGGCTCCAACTCACCCAGCCAGACTCCTCTACCTCTGCTGTCCTCCAGCCTCCTTACTACTGAATCCGAACTGAGCATCAGCTACGCCCCTTTAGCACTGGAGACTCAGAAATGCGCGGCAGAGCAGCGCCAAGCTTACTCAGGGAGGCGCTGTGGCGAGAAACGCAGCACTACACAGGCTACCAACTCTACCAGTTCTTCTACCTTGACAAAGAAAGGCGGTTTCATCTACCCATACTGCTAAATGGTACAAGTAGAAGAATGCAAAGCTATGTTGACATTACATTCAGATCCATGGTTGTTCAAAAGTTCATCCTGTAAAATGTCTTCCTACTGCTTTTGACAAAATATTCACGGTCAAAAACTGGCCCAGAAGCTTCCTGTAGGGCCTGGGAATGCCACGCTGTTCACAAGCTCGGATCGCTGCTGTCCTGCATGGGCCAAACTTACTGAGCATGTGCATACTCAGTTCTTCAAGAAGGCAATACCAAAGGGGATGATGGACGGAGCGTTTGAGCAAATCAAACACTCACCCCCAGTCAACTGATCTGGGTTTAATCCATCATTCTTTAGCTAGGGTATGTCAAGACATGGGTCCTTTGCTCACTTTGCCACTGGATTCAAGATAGCCTGGCTGTTGAGTGTTATGAACCCGAAACCGGTCCCAGGATGCTTGTTTCCGGTCCAGGGAAGACATGGCTTGGCAGTTCGGGCTGGACTGTTCCCATGAGGCACAGGGTCAGACTGATTTGAATATGGCCATGTCTGAACTGTGGTGGTGGAGTGAGCTAAAGAATGATGATGGATTAAACCCAGATCAGTTGACTGGGGGTGAGTGTTTGATTTGCTCAAACGCTTCGTCCATCATCCTCTTTGGTATCGCTCAGTTCAAGAAGGCGCATACTCAGTTCTTCAAGAAGGCGTTGCTCAGTTGAAGAGAATAATCATGGACTTAGGAAACGTTTTCTGAAGGTTCAGGAAGATCACACATTACACCAACATCTCCCTAGTCGGACCAGGCTTCTTCGCACGGTCTTCCTCACAACCAATCAGGACCACCCAAGTGGGACGAAAAAGCCCACCCAATTACTAATCATTTGGGTAAGGCTTTAAGTGGGCTGGGTCCCTCCAGGTCTCAGTAATTAAAAATGAACATTGAAAAGGGTCCTTATCGGGCCCAATATTCATGCCCTTAACTGCAGTGGCGCAAAAACGGATTGAATACTGAACAATGATTGTAAAGACGTGTTAGGATAATCCAGGTCAGTGATTTAGTTCCCATTGAAATCTCACGTTTGACCTAATCTTGCATTCCCTAAGAGTTTGTGATTTGCAGGATGCCGTCCTGTATTTTGTTCGTGCAGCATATTGCGCTTGTATGGTTAATACGTTGAACAGAGTCGCCGCCTAGTGTTTATAGCTGGCCACAAATGAGGGCTGTGTAGTTGAGGCTGAAGGCGGAGCAAGCTTCTCACTGTGCCTGTCAGTGTGTCAAAAAGATGTTCAGGAAACATGCTCATCCAATCTTTGGCATCTCTGAAGAGTGCACAGAGCGATGACCATGTATTACAGTCAATATTGTGATTCTGTGCAAATGTGTGTGAAGGAGGTACAGTTGTCGAAATATTGACAAGGTTGAAGTACAAGAAAATGCAGTGATTACAAGTGAGTGGGTGCGTAGTGAGTTTGGGGGTGGGCATGTGTGTTTGAGAGTGGTGAAGAGGAAAAATGAGGTGTAAGATATGCAGATGGATGAGATGGGGAGAGAAAAAGGGCAAACATGTCTAATACAGAGTGAGCATAATGTGATTGAGACCCTCTGAAGACCACTCCCCTTCCACAGGCCTCAGCAATACTTAATTCAGTGGCTCGGAAGTAAACATCTTCAATATTAATTATTTACAACAAAACCATTGTTGTTACTGATTTGTCTTCGACACCTAACAAACATTGACAAAGCCAGTAGTCCTGGCTGGTCTTAGGAGTTTGGCAGATGTTGTGTTATATACATGGATGCAATACCAGAAAGCTCAGAGTGGAGCCAAAATACCAGTCGGGTGGCACACTATGAGAATCACAGAAATATAATTTTTATGCCTAAACTACGCCCCTATTTAAATAAGCTGCAGCTCTTTTAGAGACCCCACACTTTTTTTCATACAACTTAAAGCCATTTGATCATGCAAGCGGTGCAATTTGGGGGGACAAAAGCAGCCATATGTGCCTACTGGGAGGACGTTTGGCCCTAGCGCCTACACCACGATCCCAGGATACAAAGTCAGCAATAGGAGAAAAAGGGGATTATTTTGGAAACCATCGAATGTGGATGTGATCGCGCAGCATCGAATGTTTGAGTGCGCAACCAGTGTCGTAGCAAAGGATCCATGGCCTTAGTGCAGGCAAGGAAAATGGCCCCCTAGGCTGTTCTGTTGATAGTAAAATACAGCAATGAACAGGATTTAGTGGCCCAAGTACAGCTGCAGCTGCTTCACACCAATAGTATTGTTCCTGTGCAGAACTCCTAAACCTCTGCTCGCGTTCAACGTTTTCCCACGCGGGCAGGAAGATGGTAGCAAGAACAAAGCTTCACACAGACCAGAATTTTAAGAAATATTAATTCTGCAGCTCCTTTATGGATTTGGACGCAGTTTGCGGGGTTCTGCTCAGCAATTCTAACTACTTTACCCATACTCCTCCAGGCCAAAGGGAGGACCAAGGCGAAGTTGTGGTCCCGTTGGAGGTACAGGAGAGCTCACTGGTGGTGTCAGACCATCACAGAATCCTTGCGGCGCTAATCCTTCTCCTCAGCCGGAGACGTTTCAAGTGTGCAAATGCCCCTCACCTTCCAAGGGGGCCCTGGGAAAGTACACTTTATCTTTCTCTAGCTCACCTCGGTCTATTTCTGTATCTGAAATTCTCTTCTTCTCTCTGCCTACCCCCAACTCTGCCTCTCTTTGCTCAGTGTCATCTTAAGGATTTTGGGGGTCCTCAAGAAGACATATTTCATCTGGTTTTGTGTGAAACCCATTTCCGCAAGTTTGGCATCATACAGGTTACAATTAGTACAAATGTGGGTAGTATAATTCAAAGGCGTTATAGACAAGGGCCCCTAAAATATATCTTGCCCAGCCTGGAGTAGACAGAAAATTAAAATACCGATCACTTTGAACCAAAGCTTTTATGGCTCCAAGCAAGCAAAGCAGGTCATTGCAACTATCCCCAGAAGAGCTTGCTTGTCTCTTCCATCCAAGCATCTGTCCATTCATCGTTTCTGGCGAACTGTTTAACTGAGTATTGACAACTGAACATGTACAGTAGCTTTTTATAATCAATTTGTGTTGGTTATCCCTTGTGTAAATGTACTTTTATGGCCATAATGTGGCCGAATAAAGTGTTATTGACTTGACATGGTTTCATCCTTCCATCCACCTGCTGATATCCACCATTTCACCTTTACATTCTGTCATCCATTCAGTCTTTCATTCAACATTCATTCTGTCACCATTCCGTCCACCCATCCATATTCAAACATACCCATTTATCTTAAAACCTATCCATCAAATATATCCATCCTTTCACTCAATCATCCATCATTTCACTTTTCCATCCCATTCATCCATCCATCAATTCAGTCATCCATCCTTTCGCTCATCTATCCACCCTTTCACTCATCCTTAAATCCTTTCATTCCATCCATCCTTTCACTCATCCACCCTTTCACTCAGTCATCCATCTACCCTTTGAACCTTCCTCCATTTACCCTTTCACTCATCTATCCATCCTTTCACTCACGCATTCATCCACCTTTCACTCATTTGTCCATCCATTCACCCTTTTACTCATCCATCCGTCCACCCTTTCATCCAGCATCCATCTCCCCTCCTTTTCATTCAGCATCCATTTTCTTAAAACCTTTATTTAGTTGCATTTTCATTGTACAATACAGACGACACAAATTATACCAACTTGACATATCTTCTTAATGTCATTGACCATTGCATGTTACATTTTGTATATATTTACAACATTCCCTTTTTTCCGGCATTCCATGTACATCCATACAATTGGATTCTCAATTATACTTTCTGTATCTTGGCTACGTTCATTGGCATGTCATAAGGGTCATTATTTTTGCATTCTTTAATCTTATACTGCATTCCATTCATACCTTCTATTCTTTCTGCTCTTTAGCTACGTGTTTGGCATCTGTGGCTCATCTTCAGCACTACTTTTTCACTGGAGGTAAATTATTAAATGGTTCCCATATGTCTTGCGGTCTAGAGCTAGGTGGGAGAAGCTCTGCACATATGCAATTTTGCTCTTGGCAGTATGTCATGTCTTTAAGCCAGTCCTTGAATTTAGGGGCTCTGCCTCTTCCCCACCTACACACTACCCTATTATTGCACACGACGCCAGATGCCTGAAATCAGCGCTGTCCTGCCCGCACCTGTCGCAAGCGTCAATTTCCCTCAGTTTGAATATGTGCATTTTTTACATTGTGTAATACATTCTGTGTAAAAATTTAAAATACATAATTCTTAGTCTGCGACTCGCTGTGATTCTCTCTGTTTGCAGGCAGCAGTCCAGTCAGATTTCATTTGGTATAGGATGTCCCTGTTCCCATCCCTCTTTTGCCTTTATATTGTGCCCCCGCTTCCTTTCCGTAAGTTGCTTTATATATGCGTGACACTACGTGGGATATCCCGCCATTCAGTAACAGGTGTATGGGCAACAGAGTGGGGGGCTCTTCTGGAAATTTAGGTGTTGCTGCTTTAACATTTTGTCTGAGTCGAATATATAGAAAGCAATACATTACTGTAGGTTTGCTCTCCCCAAAAAATACATTTTCTCGTTTAAATTCTCAGTTTTCGTACATGTCTCCTCATGTGTTTATGCCATACTTTAATAGCATACGCTTGCATATTCCTTCCTGTGTAACTGGGAGTGTCTGCTGGTGTACTACTGGAAGTAATGGGGAGTATATCATTGGGCCTTTTAATTTTTGTGCAATCTTTTCCCATTCATAGATTGTGCATGCTACCTTTGAATATCTGCTGCCCGCTGCTTGTCCCTCTGTACCTAGAAACCCAGTCATGGGGGTGAGTGCCATATACCCCTCCTCTACTGCTAGGTGTGTCATGAACGGTGGTGGCTATTCAGCATCCATTCCTACCCTTATCCTTCCCTACATCCATCTATTCACTCATCCATCCACACTTTCACTCAGTGCATCGATCCGTTCATCTTTCCACTCATTGATCCAGCCATTTACCCTTACATTCATCAAGACATCCTTCCACTCAATCACCCATCCAAACTTTTTCATCATCCATCTAGTCACTCGCCCATCCATCCACCCTTCCTCCCTTTCATTCATCCATCCATGCACCTATCCTGCCATCCATCCATCATTTCACTCATCCATCCATGCATCCATCTATATACCCTTTCACTCGTTCTTCCATCTTTTCACTCACTCATCCACCCATTCACTGATCCCTCTGCCCACCCTTTCCTCAGCTATCCATCTATCCTCACTTTCACTCATTCATTCTTTCATTCATCCCTCTTTACATCTATCCTTTCATTCATCCTTCCATCCATCCAGAATTCCACCCTATCAATCCACTAACCATTTACCCTTTCACTCATTATCCATCCTTTCACTCACTCATCCATCCATCCACCCCTTCTCTTATCACCCATTCATCCACCCTTTCACACATGCATCCATCCTTCCACACATGCATCCATCCTTCCTCCCTTCACTCATTCATTGATTCATTCATTCAATTTTCCATCCACCCCTTAACTCACTAGCCCACTTTTTCACTCACACATCCATCCTTTCACTCACTCACCCGCCCACCCTTTCACATTAAGAATGAGCCTTTGTCTGAGCTGCAGGCAGAAGAGGCCCCACCCCAGCTGTAGCTGCTAAAGCGGTGGGGCTGACGATACCCCTGTACCCAGGGCCGGAAAAAAAGGCGACACTGGCATAAATCAGTATGTAAATTGATGGCTTATGGTCCTTCCTGCACATTAAGTTGGTCTGTTGCAAACATTGTGGTACATTTGGTAAACCTATATATTGGCTAACTTTGCTAACCATGATGTCCAGAAACCTGTGCAAAAACCTGAAAAATGCACTTTGTGACGCTCCCCCTGCCACTGCTATGACTCCCTGGTAACTGCCAGAAACCAAAAGGTATAGACTATTACACATCCCAAGCCTACTGCTACGAGCTCGAAAAAAAGAAGAAAAAAAAACTAGAAATCTCAATCCTTCCCTCTTCTCTCTCTCCACTATCCTTTTCAATCCAAATAACAGAATAATATGTCCATCACTCAAATTAATTTCATATTTCCAAATTCACCACTAATCCTTTATGGGTTCCAGAGTAGTGTGCTACTTGCCGAAAAAGCGCTTCAACACCTCATCTGGGATACCAAGCGCTTTATAAATGCAAACATTTTTTCCCTCTTTTATCCCACCACTATCCTTCTCAATCCCATTAACTAACATATCCATCAGTCAAATTACTTTCGTTTTTCACTATACTAATTCACCACTAATCCTTTATGGGTTCTGGAGTAGCGTGCTACTTGCCGAAAAAGCGATTTGACGCATCGTCGGGGGTAGTTAGCACTATATAAATGCAATTACAATACCTCTTGCAGTCCAGCCGCTAGCCTTTCAGTCTCTTCTGCCAGGTAGCTTCCACCTGTAGGAGCCCACACTAGCTCCCTTCACAAAAAGAAAATCCCCTTCAAGGCAGGCCTCTGCCAGAACTTCTAGCAGGATGCAGGGCGTCTGGTTCAGTTCCCAGGAAGCCAGCTATAACAGATGACAGCCCTGAAGCACAGCCATCTTGTGGGCCACCACACATGTGGGCCCTTCCTTCGGTTAAACAAAACTCCTAGCACCCTCCCGGTGCATGGCAACTGCCCAGTAATTATTCTCATGGTCACCAATCAACTCCCGTGCCGTGTACGAAATTCACGAGGTCGGGGCCTCCTCCAATCAGGGTTTGCATGCACCCTACGTGATCACCTCATGTAACGGCGCTGGACCCAAACAGGTAAGTCAAGCAAGGAGTGCAAGAAGTGTGAAAAAACAGGCTGCAGGATGTGTGTGTTGTAACACAACAAAATGTAAATATCTGTACATGAACTGTTTGCTTTCGCAATTAGGAAAGCAAAAATGAAGCACATGTTTTGTAATTCTTAAGGGTGTTGGAAACAAAGAATTTAAAAGGATCAAAACAAATCAAGTTACTTTACTTGGTGATGCACAAATGATAAATAGTCACATATTTACAGAAGCCAGATTTCCACACATTAGCATGTGTGTGCTGCATATTTTTATCACTAAAATTGTACATCTGTGCAAAGTTAGTGGTCATTTCAATGGAAAGTGTGCCGTCTGTAGATGACAAAACAATGCTTTCATTACATTAAAAAATCACCACTCGTCATGTCCATTAAAAGTAGGTTGCTCTGTGGCCGCCGCCATGCCCAGAGGCCCCGCCCAAGCACTATCCTAGCCCAAATACTGTAATTCAGTGTCCGCGATACAATTTTACAAGCGGCACGCTCTTACAGAGACCTACAATACAAGAATGGAATAATACAAATTTTTCAAGACTTCAACCTCCAGGTGCAAAGCCAAATAAGATCATTTGATACGGTCGAGAAAGCCCTGAGGGATAAAAATCTCAAAAACATGATGCTATTCCCTGCCAAACTCAAGGTCTTGATGGAGGGGAAACAGTTCTTCACGTCGCCGGAAGAAACCTGGGACTGGTTGGAGGACTGGAGGGTCGCCGGCTAGGGAAAGAATCAGAAGAAGGCAAATGCCCAGAAGGATCGACCTCCAGAGGTGCGTGGCCCAGCGCCTTCGGGCAGCCAGCCCAAGCAACAGAGCGGGATGAAAGGTGGCAGATGGCGCACAGACCTCTCCAATCCCTTGAACCTCTGACGTAAAGGACGGGGCCTAGCCTGGGAAAATAAATGGAACTGTGTCTCCTATGAGTCATTGGACTGGGACACCCATGCCCTATAACTAGGTAGTAGTTCGACCAATATATATGATGGCTGGGAGCCACATGATTTAAGTGGGTTAGACATAATTCAATAACGGAGTCGGCAGCGAACCGCCTCCCAATTGTTCAATGCACAGTTTTGGGTGACGGGCACTCTGCAGGTTGGGGAAGTGGGAGGGTTCTCTCTCACTAAGCAGGGATGCAGGGAGGGGGCATCTTGGGGTTTTAATTAATTATGTCCATTGGCTGTATCGTTTTGCTCATCAATCTAACAGTCAACGCATAGTATGAACACACAGAACGTTAACTCTGGAGGGGTGAGAAGATGGCAATGTATTGAGAAACACTAATGGAGGACACTAAACAAGCGACCCTACGAATATGGTCATGGAACGTAAACGGATTTGGGAATAAAATTAAACATACCCTTGACTGGCAGTTGGGTGGGTCGATCAGTAAGCTTCTGTTTCCTATATGTTCTGCCCAAACTACAAGCAGTTTTCCTGCCACAATTCGGTGTTCTACTCCTAGAGCAGCCCCCCAGGATCCATCTGGTAGGGGAAGACATGAACAAGGTGATCGACCCGGCGCCGGACCGACTAGGCTCAGTAAGAAACCAAGCCGGGGGGTCCCTCCCTGACTTTACCTTGAGGATGGGCCTGATAGACCTGTGGAGAACCCTGAACCCTCTTCTAAAGTAGTACACTTACTACTCTGCGCCTTGACTATTTCTTTACGCGAGACAACCAAGTTGGGAGCTTCCAGGCTCTGAGCACCTGGTGCGGGACATCTGAGACCTCACTCCAGTGGGAGTATCACTGAGAGGGCCTACAGTTCACACCAATAGCTACCCTAGACTAGACCCCTGGTTTTGAGAGCCAGACATTAAAGACAAACTGAACTCCGGGGCAGAGTTATATTTTAAAGAGAATAATGTATCAGTCTTCTCTCCATGCATTCTTTGGGAGGCATTTAAGGCAGTGATACGAGGCCAGGCTCCGATTGGTGGGAAGAGAAAGGAGACACAGGTTGCATGCGACGCAATAGAACCAGACATCCTGAGGCTGGAGAGAGAGGGGACTAGGAAGGGAAGTGCGGAACTCTGACACAGATTAGCACTAAGGCAACATGACTTGAGGGCCCTGGCTGATAAAATGGCCTGATCCTATGCCCTGGCCAGACAGCGCTGTCTGTACAACGTAGGTGACAAGGCCTCCAAACTATTGGATTGGTTGGAAAACATGGATAGGGAGAGGTCTTAGGTGGTGGAAGTTAGGGATCGGGAGGGAGTCCTGCAGACAAGTTCGGTGATTGCAGACACCTTTGATTCCTATGAGTGCCTCTAAACGCCAATTAGCAAGAGGTCAAATACTGACTATGAGGAGCTCCTGAGTGACTTTCCTGAGTGACTTCATTATTCCGATGCTCTCAGGTGATGCAAGGGATAGTCTTGAAGCTGAAGTGACAGACGAGGAGATAACGGCCCTTGGTCTGTTGCAGTCTAGTAAGGCCTGCTGGTCGAGTTATACAAGGGGCTGTTGTGCAAAATCAAAGTGCAAATGCTGGAGATGTTTCGAGCGGCCGGAAGTCCAATGAATGGCCATGATAGTGGTTATCTATAAAACTGGTAAGCCCCCAAGAACTGTAGCTCCTACAGACCTATCTCCCTCCTGAATGTTGAGGTGACGGTCCTCGCAAATGCCCTGGCAGCTAGACTTATGGCGGTCCTCCCATACATTATTCATGTAGACCAGTCAGGCTTCATGCCACATAGGAGTACCAGACTCAACTTGAGCAGAATGTACAGAGTTCTTCACATAAGTGAGCCCTCAGCTCAGCAGATCTGCTGAGTTGAGGGCCCACTTGTCATGTGAAGAACTCTGTACAATCTGCTCAAGTTGAGTCTGGTACTGATGGCACCATGGCCTCCATGGCATTTGATAGTATGGAATGGGCCTACCTCTTCTCAGTCTTAGCTAGACTGGGATTTGATCAGCAATTCTGCACTTGGATCAAATTGGTTTACAAGGCCCCACTGGCCAGGGTGCAGGTCAACGGAGCGCTTTCTCAGGTCATTACACAGGGTTAGGACACCAGACAGGTAGGCCCTTTGTCGCCCTTGCCCTTTGCTTTGGCCCTTCAGCCACTGGCAGTCTGGATACGTGGCGACCCGCTAATATGGGGCATTCCATTGTCAGATGGATGGAAGGAACGCATCTCCCTATATGCAGAAGACATAGTCCTCTTTCTCCAGACCATATCTCTCCATTACGCGCATCCTACATATTTTTCAACTGTATGGGAGCTACGCCGGATATTAAATAAACTGTACTTATCACTTGTTTTTCCCCTGCCGGGTACCCCACTGAGACATTCATCGAAGTGTGTGGTACCGATAGTGTTGGACGGCTTTAAATACCTTGGGATATTTGTGACCAGGGACCAGCACTTCTTCATGCAGCGAAACCTCATCCCACAGCTGCATCGCCTCCACGCAGACACGGAACATTGGCACACCCTCCCCCCTAGCATTAATGGGTAGGACGGCATTATACAAAATGATGGCCCTTCCAAGACTATTATATGCCTTACAAAACACACCTTATTGGGTCCCACAAACCTTCTTCAAACAAATTGCTCAAGAACTCCGATCACTGCTCTGGCAAGGGGGAGCACCACGTATAGCCCTGCGCATGTTACAAAAATGGATCTATGACATCGGACTGGCAATCAAGGACATTAAAAACTACTACTGGGCCTCACAAAATCCTGATGGTTCACGACTGGGTATATGCAGACCGGGGTGAGACAGCTTATAGGGTCAACCGAGCATCCATGCCGGCCGGCCATCATGAAATCATCCTATATACTTGGTAAGGGAAAATAGTGCTACCAAAACATACTGGTAAGGAGCTGGACTGAAGCCAGTCGATACCTAGGATGGCATTCTAGATTGACAACCATGACCCCACTCTGGCATAGCAACCAGCTGGGGGGGGGAGTGTCCGGACTGCAAGGGTTTGCACAGTGGGCAAAGATAGGAATTGAACATCTAGGAGATGTTTGGAGAAACAAATCACTACTCCCCTTTGAGGTCCTTAGTCAGGAGTATGGCTTCTCCCCCACGCAGAGACTCTGCTACTTCCAGCTCGGGCACGCCCTCAGGAAGCATATCCGAGAAGGCACACACCTCCCCGACTTTTCCCCCCTAGAGGACCGATTGTTGGCAGACCCCATCCCTGAAAAGGGAATATCGGTGATATAACGAAAACTGATGAACAGCTCCCCTGGCCCGATGGGACAACTCAGATGCACTTGGACGCATGGCGTTGGGGATATTGATGACGAAGAAGGGGTGGAGGCCCTGCAAAGCACCCGAGGCATAGCGATCAGAGTTAGATTTAGGCTAATACAGCTGACGGTCTTGCATCGCTCGTATTATTCACAAATCCTGCTGCATAGATTAGGAGTGGTGGAGACACCGCAGTGTGTTCGAGGATGTAAACAGGAAGGGTCCTTCTACAATATCCTCTGCGATTGCCCAGTGATACAAGGTTATTGGAGGGAGCGGACGGACATAATGGGGTGAGGGTACCCATGACTGCAAAGTGGTTAGTCTTGTTGATCCAGGGATAGAAAAAATTGTCACGACATACTAAGATCTGGCTGGCACTAGCAACAGGGAAATATAACAAGGAAAGGGGGGGCCTCACATCCACCATCGGTAGCGGAGTGGGAAGCTGATATGGACCGGTGGCAGAGGAAGTGATTTATAAAGCAAGAAGGTGCCCCAGAAAATGGGCAAAAATATGGTCCCCATGGAGGAATTACAGAGGAACCACCTTGGGGTCATGATGGACCCGGAGATAGCAAACAGGACACTAAATAACAAAATAGAGACAAGGGAACTCCCGGAAACGCACGGTTTGGGGGGTTAAGATGGAGGACTAAGACTCCTTTGCGCACCATGTAAGACTACTCCTATGGGAAGACAACACATTATAATGCGAGACGATGTTTGTACTGAACTTTCAGCTTGTATACTGTATATGAGCCATTTTAATACAAAAAGATTTGGAAAAACAAGTGGGTTGGTCGTGAAGGTTTGCTGTTCTAAATAGTGGGTTGTGGGTCTAAAAAGTTTGGGAACCACTGGTTTTGTCAATTTCGACTAATCCTAATCCTACGATGAGCTCCAACTGAAAAATTAACCCCAAGGCTTAAAATGAAGCAGTATCCATAACCTCAACAGGTCACCCTAGCCCGGCCATTAATCACTACCCTAAACACAGCTCTAACACCAGCAGTTACTCATAACCCTAACCGTATCTTAATGAATTCCAAGAAGTTATTTTAGGTGAGAAGTCTATGTCACAAGATTGTTTGGAATAAACACCAACACTGAACTGTATTTTCAATATTATAATGGTTGTGAATACGTCATTTCCTGAACATGGTTTCCAAGTCTGGCTTTTCTCTGCGGGGAGATTACTTGTAAAGTTCATGATGAAAGCAGTTTTCCCTGGATCAGCTGTTCCTAACCTGTGGGCCCGTGACATTTTACAAAATGAAATATTGCAGATTTACAAAGTAGATATACATAATGCAGCAAAATGTAAAAGTAAGTGGAAAGGAATTTGAAATGGGAGGTTACAAAATAAGCTGTTATCCTTAACTTGAGTCATGAAAGCAGTGCAAGTCCAGCAGACAGAATCCAGTATGGGCGATTGGTGGCCTCATTTGAAGCACTGGTCGAGGCGGCAAATAAAAAAGCTTACAGCTGGAGAAAAAAGACAAAGTGTTGCTAGAGTATTGTATATCGCTTTGTTATTTAGAAATAGATTCGAAATTTAAATAGAGCCAACCTTCATACTAAAATTAAAATGTCGACGTCTGTGTAGTGGTTTGCTTTGTGAAATAAAGAAAAGGGTCATAATTTGTGCAGTTGTTTGACACACTGTTTTTTGTATTTGTGTATATTGTTTTGAGGTTCAAATTGTCAAAATAGGTTAGGCCTCAGTCCCTGGCTTCCAGTAGTGATTCACTTGGGTTCCACGGAAGTAAACAGGTTAAGAACCACTGCTATAGAAGGATAACAAACTAACGGTTACTTATTTTGTCTTTTTGAGTCCTTTTCTGACAGAAAGATCGTTTTTCCCGAAGTGTCCTTGAAACCCTCTCCGAGTCCTGCCCTAAACATATATAGAGGGCAGCAGATCATTCACCGTCGAAAGGTCAAAGGGCGCAGGGAGGTGATGCATGTTTCACAGAGTGCGTCAATGGAATGGTCGACCCCTCAGAGACATGCCTTCCCTCGTCATGTGTAATATTGGTTATTTCAGGAGACAGGTGCGTATATATAATGTGTGCGCTGACACAGACTCACGTTATCCTCCAGAGGAAATCATGTGTCTTCCAAGCTCAGAGACCACAAGGGTTAAGGTCACCTGACCCGAGACAAAGAGGGCAGAAATTAGAATTAAGGAACTCTCACCTGCAGGAGCAATGGTGGTAAAGCTGCCGATACCAAGACAGAGCCCCCCCCCCCCCCCCCCCCATTAGTCAAGATGGCACGGTCTAACTAACGTGGGATTAGGCACGCAACACTTCCTTATCTGCTAGAGGGGCTGGAAGAAAAGACTGGGTAAGGGGGGGGGGTGTAGTAGAGAGGGAAAGCAGGATGGACGTGGGAGACAAAGGGGAGAGAGGGCACACCTGATTGACCTGGCATGTGGGTCATCGCTGGAGATGTACAAACAATTATTTTCCTTGTTTGAGGCTGCCTTCATGTCACCTCCCAGTTCCAGCTTTTGACCATGATCGCACTTGATCTGGCCCTGTCGATTGTATGCCTGTCGACCCTAGTCTGCACTTCTCAAACTCCACCCATGTGGTCTATGGACGGTCAGACCTCGATGCACTCAACGACAAAACCCTCTCAGGCGTCAGGGCAACCTTTCTGTATACTGAGCATGGGGACGCTAGTAATGCGGCTGCCCTGGCGCCCACAGGGTGCCCTAGAAGGGCGCGCCTCTAGTGCCAGCAAGGCCACAGCCCACCCCCCTTCTACTAGCGGACCCCTCGGGGAGGAGTCCCTCCCTCTCTGCAGCCAGTGGCTGTGTATATAGGCCTCCCCCCTCCCTCTTACCTTCCTCTTTTCGCGCCCTGGACAGGCCGTCTCCCACACTTCCACTTACCCGGCGTGGAAGCAACAGGGGAGGCATAGAATGTTGTAATGTTGTTCTCTTTTCATTGCAGGTGGAGTTACAGGGCGATCTGGAAGCAAATAGGTACCGAAGGAAGGGTACCTCTGCGCGGCACCATAGGGGGTGCCAGAGTCCAGGAGCCTCATGGGAGGTTCCTGGAAAACGTGTCGGCGCTCCGTTAGTCCTTCGGGCGGTTGTGGGCCTGAACAACCGGGGGCTTGCCTTGCTACGCTCCGCTCGTCACACAAGGCTGCTGGACACTGTGAAGCTGTTGATTCCCTTCGCCAGGGATTGCTGGGACTGCTGTGCTCTATGGACTACGTACCTGGGGAGGCTGCCGCCTGACATCGCTAGCCCGGGACTGCGAGGACCAGGGTGCTCGTTGTTCTTCTTTTGATCGAGCACACCTGTGAACTCTTCCCGGTCCCTCCCCCATCTAGTTCTTAACTGCTCGCGGCCCCCGCTTCGCGGGTGCCGCTCATCACACAAGGCTGCTGGACACTGTGAAGCTGTTGATTCCCTTCGCCAGGGATTGCTGGGACTGCTGTGCTCTATGGACTACGTACCTGGGGAGGCTGCCGCCTAACATCGCTAGCCCGGGACTGCGAGGACCAGGGTGCTCGTTCTTCTTCTGATCGAGCACACCTGTGAACTCTTCCCGGCTCCTCCCCCTTTCTGAATATCTCCACAGCATAAGAGCCCCGCCCCTACGCGCCAGCGGAACGCGCCCGGAGGGAAGACCGGGCTAAGAGCGGGCCCTCTGAGGCACGAGGAGACCGGACCGGGGGAACCCCTTCTTATTGCCAGTAATCGTGAGTTCTGATTCAGACGATTGCATTGTTAATCATGGCCGAGACTTTGTCCACAAATACGTCCATAATTACAGGTGGTACAAATAAAGGTACACTGGACGTTTATTTTAATAAGGTTGCTGCGGCCATTGGGAAGGAGACTATGTTAGCTGAACGGAGGGCTGAGCGACGTCGGTCCATAGAATGTATTAAAAATAGGATGCCCATGGATAGCTTGCTTCCTACTACCCCTCTCGAGCTAAGTTCTCTCACTCTTACCCAGGAGGCATTAGCCACTGACAATGTTCCTATATTGCTTCGAGACACTGATTCTCCACCTGATAAACCTAATTGTCCGTATGTTTACACTGATTTACTTCCCTCTAGCACTTTTATTAAGGAAACTGATACGATCATTGTCCCTTCTCAACCCGAGGTTAAAGCCACCAAAAAGAAGGTGGGGAGGGTTGCGGTGCCTAAAGCTCCAAGGCCCCCTCCCACTAAAAGAAGAAAGAGGCTAGGTGATCCGTCAAGGGATAAGATTAATCATTCTGACTTTGGCAAAGGACCCATTCATATTTTAGAATCTGTATCCTTGCCAAAAGCAACACCTATTTTATCTTCAGTACACACCATGGCCACAAGTACCTCTACTTTATTGGTACCTTCCTCTTCTGATCCGATCTGTCCCCCCCATTGCCTAACTAACGAAGGTTCGTTGGTAGCCCCTCTTGAGGGCATCGAACAACTATTAAGGTCATTCGATTTACCTATAATTGAAAGATTAAAAAATATTGAGCAACGCTTGGGGGATTTAGAATTGGCTATCACTAAACACGCGGGGGTACTCAAAGACCACGTACATCCAGTTTTGCCCCCCCCTGTGGTACCAGTGTCACCCTCTATTTACACCAGGAAAAACGATATGGTTGGTCTTGATAGCCAGCCTATGGCCAAATCTTCCAATATAGCCCATTACCACCAAGTACAAAATGATGTGGGTGAAACGATAAAGGAACTACCAGACCCTACCCTAGGAACGATTCCAAATGTGAGGGGTGGTATTCATCCTCTAGTTAGGGCAATAGACCGACCAAGGCATCAAGTTGACTTACCCCCAGAAGCAGTCCCATATGTGGTAGTGCTCACGAGAGTCCCGCTTTTGGAAAAGGGCAAAAAGGAAGGCTTCTATGAGCTTAAAAATAAAACCATGCATTGGCTCATGCTAAACAGGCCCCTTCCCTTTAATGTCAACTCCATGTTCGGAGACTCCCTTGGATGGGTTGTAGAACTAAGGATATTGAGGGGGATATAATTATTATTAATTTTAGAGACCCCAGAGCAGTTACCCACATTCTTGATTATCCTCTGGGTAATACTTGTGGGTCCATTAAACCCCGCGAACTGTTATACTTTTATCCAAGACCTCCAGTCTTTCATAATGCATATCCCAGGGCCCCGGCCCGAATGCCGACATACCCCCTTGCATTCTCTGTACCCTTTGACAATCATCATTATACTTATGCACCCATTCCTGCGGTCCAACGTTCCAGATTGGGTCACAGTGCCGCTCGGGAGCCATCGACACGGCCCTAGGAGGGTCAACTTCAGACCACCATTTACCCCCTGGAAGTCGCAAATAGATTCGATGCCCTATCAGGCGTTGATGATTGCGATTGACAGAGGAGTCTTTCTACTAACGGGCCTAGTACTTTGGAGTACCAGGTTATGGACACTGATCTGACTCCCCTACCGCAGATTTTTTCCCCGCAACAATCTACTCCCTCTGGGCTAGCTCCATTTTCATCTGACCCCTATACATTGCCCCATGAACATGTTTCTGTGTCAGTAGAGGGACCAGCTCCAACTACTGACCCCTGCGGTTCTTCGCCCCATAGTCAAGCTAACCAAGTTCCTTTGACTGGCCATGTAAAAATTCTTTCTTGGAATGTGGCGGGCCTCAAGAGCAAATTGCCAATTTATGAATGGGGCTCTTTCATGGCCCTCCACGACATTTGTATGCTGCAAGAAACTTGGGCATTAAAAAGCCATCAAGCCCAGGGTTTTGCTACATTTGATATCGTGGCTAGCAAGGGCGAGAGGGGTAGACCGATAGGGGGTTTGTCTATCTGGGTTGGTACGCACTTAGGAGTAACTGCGTCACAAATAAGCACCAACTCGCAGGACGTCCAGTGTGTATTGCTGACTACACTGGACGGGCAAAATATTGCTTTGTTTAATGTATATTCAAGGCCAGTTAGGCGGGGCTTTGTCTCAGTGGCCATTGAGACTCTGTTGTCCCTAATTCACACAATGGATCCATCTACCGTGTTAATTGTGGGCGGCGATTTCAATTGCCACTTTGAGCCACTTATGGATTACTCCCTTGACGATCCAGATGACATTGATTCACTGTGGGCAATTCCCTGTCCATTGGTCTCCAGGGTCAAGGTTTGGTCACCGTTAGTTCTACAACTGCAGTCATTTGTATTAACAACTTCACTCCGTGCCTGCAATGGAAGGCTGGAACCTGATAGACCGGGAAATGTGACATTTAACCGGCACAATCAATCCTCTTTAATTGATTATTTATTCTTAGAGGCTAGGCATTGGGACAAGGGCGCATGAATTTAGAGTCATTGAAAGAACTGATAGTGACCATAATGCCTTGGTACTTTCACTTAGGATAGGGAGCTTCGGGCTTAAATGCCAAACTGTGGCTGAACATTCTGCCACCGTGCCTTTAATTATCTCAAACTGTAGGCGAAGAGTTAAGTGGCCGGTCTTCCAGCTGTCCGATGTAAAGTTAGCTGCCCTATATAAGATCATTAACCCTTATATTGAAGCAATGGGAAAAGTTGGACACCTAGACAGGGCAACGGATATCCATGTTAATCTGGTGGCAGCAATTAAGGATGTTCTTTGCCCTGTGAGGAGGGCCAATCCATTAAG
Source organism: Triturus cristatus (assembly GCF_964204655.1). Lineage (NCBI taxonomy): Eukaryota > Metazoa > Chordata > Amphibia > Caudata > Salamandridae > Triturus > Triturus cristatus. The sequence goes on from NC_140586.1 coordinate 88,472,900, forward strand.
GACTTCGTCCCCTCAGTGGTTCAATGCTTCCTGTCGAGCCTCCAGGAAGGCTCTTTTTAGTGCTATAAAAACCAGAAATAGGGAAGACATTAAGCTACATCGCTCCGCATACAAGAAGGTGCTTAACGATGCTAAAAAGGCTTGGGAAGCTGCCAAGTGGGAGAATCTGGGCTCTGCACTTGGCTCCAACAACTCAAAACTTTTTTGGACTATTGTAGCATCTGGACTTAGCGGCCATAGTTTGGCCCCTGTCCCTAATATTGCCCCCTCTGTCTGGGAAAGCCATTTCTGCGCCCTTTATGGCATTTCTGAGTCTGGTGATACGGCCAATAATGATATTGAATCCCAGCAAATCCACACCTTTAATATGCCTGAAGAACTTACCCGGTCAACTGTTGCTAGCCAATGCTTTGCCCATGATGAATTATTTACCCTACGGGAGGTTGAGACTGCCCTGGGAAACTTACTCCCCGAAAAAGCTCCTGGTTTGGATAAACTGCCTGGGGACCTTTTTGGGACACAACCAAAAATCTGGGCTCCTTACCTAGTTACCCTTTTTAATGGGATTTTGTTGGGTAATGATTTACCGCCTACCTGGCTAGGAGCCGAAATTGTGCCGATCCTTAAAAAGGGTTGTCCTCTAACCCCCTCAAATTACAGACCCATCAGTTTAATTGATACTTCACAAAAACTGATGGGGAGGGTTATTTTGGATAGGATTCTCGGGTGGATTAAGGAAAAGGGGATTTTATCCACTCTGCAGGCAGGTTTCCGGTCCGGCATTTCCACCTTAGATCAGATATTTCGCCTGCAGGTCCTGTATTGGAAAACAGCTAAGGTCGAGGGTGGCAGCCTCTACCTTGTATTTGTGGACCTGCGGGCAGCCTTTGACCTGGTCCCGCGTGGGAAACTTTGGAAAGTCCTTGCGGAATTGGGTCTCCCGCCGTATTTGTTAGCCATTCTTAAAAAATTACATCAAAACAACTTTGCTCAGGTTAGGTCTGGAAGGAATGGAGAACTCACAAATCAATTTCCAGTCTTGAAAGGAGTTCGCCAAGGGTGCGTCCTGGCTCCTACTCTTTTCAGCCTTTACATTAATGGCCTTATTGAACATCTGAAGGGTGCACCTAACATTGATGCCCCTAGACTGGTTACAGGCAGAGTGCCTGCCCTGATGTTTGCGGACGACACTCTTTTGTTGTCCAAAACATCATCAGGCATTCAAAACATCCTTGACGCATTTGTAGAGTTTTGTCATCTTCGGGGGCTGGAAATCAACATAGGAAAAACAAAATTTATGATTTTCAACCCACCAAAACGTACCCGTCCTAATCCTGTGCTCTTTGGTAGTCCTCTGGAAAGGGTTAAAACGTTCATTTATTTGGGCGTTACCCTTACAGAGAAATTTGAATGGCACAAACATATTGCTAGATCAACACTTTGGTTAGTCCACCTGCTAGCTGGGTGAGCCTAAGTCTTTAAGGAATCCACATATAGGCCGGTCTCTCCTGCCCTTACTATATATAGTCGTCAAGCAAGGATGTCAGCAGTATATGGGGCCGAACTCTGGGGGCATATGCAGTCCCAGTCTGCTGATCTCAAGAGGGTGGAGCAGTCTTTTGTTAGAAACTTGATTGGTCTTCCGTCTAGTACTCCGCTGATCCCTTTGAGATTTGATCTTGAATTTATTCCAATAGAGGAGTTGATAGGCGCAAGGCCAATCATGTACTGGAAGAGGCTATGGTCTGTCCCCGAATTGGCTGATTATAGAGCTGAATTTATCGAGATTTGGCCTGCTCTTAGATCCAAAATGATTCCCTGGCTCAGCCATATTAAAGCAACTTGTATCCGGCTTAATTTTCTTGGACTATGGGATACACCGGAGATTAACTATACTGGTCTACCCAAGAAAACACTCCTCTCCTACATTTATACGTCAAATCTCCAGACGTTAATGAATTCATCTTCTGTGGGTAGGTTATCATCTGAGTTCCTTTTAATAAAGACAGAGCCCAGGGCTGAGGCCTTTATGGACCTAATTGAACCCCCAGTGGCCCGCAAGCTGTATGTCCAATTACGTTATGGCACCCTTCCTATTAGATCTTTTACCTCTAAGTGGACTAAGTCAAATATTTTAGCCTGCCCTGCATGTTCTTACCATACTGAGAATATTTCCCACGTTTTATTTTTTTGTCCCACCTATTCTGTACCCAGAAAACGCTGGTTGATTCCTATTTGTAGGATTCTCGGTTTTTTGCATTACACATATGCTTGTAGGATATTGACTTACGATACCCATCCTCCCATTGTGTTTGCTGTTTCCCGTTATTTGTTGTACATGTGGCGCATTAGGCAGAACTTTTTTTTAACTTAATGGTTTTAAATGTTTTTTCATTCTCATTTTTATCTATCTGTACTTTTAATGGTCGTTTGACCGAAATAAAGTTATTACAACAGCTACGCTCCGCCCTGAAAGGGGCGTGAGTAATAAGGGACCGTGATCCGGGAAGAGGATCACCGAAGGGGCAGCACAGATGGGGTTTGCCCCAGTGCTGCTTGGCTCATCAGGCGGGCAGGTGGCCCAGTTGGTTACCTGCCCTTGGATCGCCCGTAAGATAACCCACCATATTGCATAACGGTGTATGTAAAACCTGCAGCAGTTTCTTACCCAAACAAAAATTTGTGTGGTGTGTTTTATTTATGCGTAAGAAGATGCATGCTATTGTGTGGGGGTGGGGACTGTTGCCTCCTGCTGGTGCTAGAATGTTGGCCAATTGCGGTTCTGTTGCTCTTTATTTATTACTTGACTGTTCAGAAAACTACTCTGTTGGCTGGTAGGAGGAGGAGAATTCTGGGAGTCCATGAAGATGGCTGGTGAGGATACCTTTGAGTGACAGCTGGATTCAGCAACCGCCAGCCCAATTCATTGCATTCTTTTTACCAATGGCAAAAGGTAAACATTTTGACATCTAGAAATGGACACAGTACAGCTCCTGTTAAGTAGAAATGATTGTGTTATTTGGGGCGCAGACTATTTTAAACATCGCTGTTGTCAACATCTCATTTCTGGGAGGAGCAGGTTTGGATTTCCACTTGCTGCACACCTCGACCCCTGAGTCAACACCTCACGTTTTTATAAAGATAAAGTAAAGCGTCCCCGTAGAAGATGGTGGCAGGTAGGCATGACCAGACATATCTCACCAGTCCATCAGGCACAAGCTATACCCTATGCATTCAAAATCATTGTGAACATCCATGGACTTGTACCTTCTTTCTGTTTTTACATGCCTAAGTCCTACACGAGGAGATGAGGCTGTTTCACAAATCAACTGCTCTACTCATGAGGAGTTTTTCATCAAGGCTCAATGTTGGTCTGACATTTAGATGCTCTGTATCAGAAGGGCCAATACGACGTCAAGCACACTTTTGACAAGACTCAAAAAAGATGGCCATGCTCAGTGCGATTCAAAATGGCCGACAGACTGTTGAGAATTGTCAACCAAGATGGCCACCAAGCTGTTTATCGTGGCCTAAAGGTAGTTAACAAACTGCTAAGAAGTGCCTTTCAAGATGATATCTAGTGTGTTCACTGTGAATTGGAAAGATGGCCACTGTGGAAAAGTGCCATTCAAGATGGCCGCCACTCTATTCATGGTGATCCAAAATGCTCAAATCACCCCCAAGAGAAAAATACAGAAACAGTTGACATGAATTGCAGATCTCAAAGACCATTTTCAGTTTCCTGGTTTTGCGCTTTCAGGCTGACAGCAGAAAACTGCAGACACCTTTCTGATGAGCACATCGATTCTTTGCCCTCTGCAAGTCGCTTGTCATGGATCTTGTCACTTCTCCGATGGATTAATTTCATTTAGTTTCGTTTCTCGCTCTTTTTTCTTGGCTTGTCGCAGAGTTGGGCTAATTGAGTGTCATTTCGTTTTAAACATCTTCGTTATGAAAAGAAGGAAGTGCCAACCCGGTAAGAATAGAAATTAAAATTGAAAATCAGGGATTGAAATTTCCAGCCCTTTCAAAAATAGCACAAGGCGCATTCAGTCTTATGACAAAGGCTGACATGTAATTGGAAACCGAACAAAAAGCAAAATCTGTTCCCTCTGAAAAGGGCGTCTGTGCACTGTAGACACAGGGGGTGTGAGATAGAAGATAAGTCGAGGATTGGCCCAGGATCCTGGCACAGGGCTCTGGCAGGGCACCTCAGTCTGGGCATACAGTGGAGACACACAGCTCTGTCGATGCACCTCAGGCTGGACATGCAGTGCAGACACACAGCTCGGTCAATGCACCTCAGTCTGGGCATGCAGTGCAGACACACAGCTCTGTCGATGCACATCAGGCTGGGCATGTAGTCCAGACACACACAGCTCTGTCGATGCGCCTCAGGCTGGGCATGCAGTGCAGACACACAGCTGTGTTGATGCACCCAAGGCTGGATATGCAGTGCAGACACACAGCACTGTCGATGCACCTCAGGCTGAACATGCAGTGCAGGCACACACAGTTCTATTGATGCACCTCCAGTTGAACATGCAGTGCAGACACATAGCTCTGTCTGTGCACCTCACTCTGGACATGCAGTGCAGAAACACAGTTCTGTCGATGCCCCTCAGGCTGGACATGCAGTGGAGACACACACACAGATCTGTTGATGCACCTCAGGCTGGACAAGCAGTGCAGACACACAGATCTCTGTTGATACACCTAAGGCTGGACATGCAGTGCAGATACACACAGCTCTGTCGATGCACATCAAGTTGGACATGCATGGAAGACGCACACAGCTCTGTTGATGCACCTCAGGCTGGCCATGAAGTGGAGACACACAGCTCTGTTGATGCGCCTCAGTCTGGACATGCAGGGCAGACATATAGCTCTGTCTGTGCACCTCACTCTGGACATGCAGTGTAGAGACACAGTTCTGTCAATGCATCTCAGGCTGGACATGCAGTGCAGACACACACAGCTCTGTCGATGTGCCTCAGTCTGGACATGCAGTGGAAACATACAGCTCTGTTGATGCACCTCAGGCTGGACATGCAGTACAGACACTGCTCTGTCGATGCACCTCAGGCTACACATGCAGTGCAGACACACAGTTCGGTCGATGCCCCTCAGGCTGGACATGCAGTGCAGACACACAGTTCTGTCAATGCACCTCAGGCGTGACATACAGTGGAGACACATACACAGCTATGTTGATGCACCTCAGGCTGGACAAGCAGTGCAGACACACAGCTCTGTTTTTGCACCTCAGGTTGGACATGCAGCGCGGACACACAGAACTCTGTTGATGCACCTAAGGCTGGACATGCAGTGCAGACACACACAGCTCTGTCGATGCACCTCAGTCTGGACATGCAGTGCAGACACACACAGCTCTGTCGATGCACCTCAGTCTGGACATGCAGTGCAGACACACACAGCTCTGTCGATGCACATAAGATTGGACATGCAGTCAGACACACAGCTCTGTCGATGCACCTCAGGCTGCACGTGCAGTGCAGACACACACAGCTCTGTCGATGCACCTCCACGGTGATACCTAGCTTCTTCCAATATTCTAGTGGTAGGACTCACACACTGCTCTGCCAGTGCACCTCAATTTTGAATTTCAGCAGCTCTCCTAATCCAACATCCAGGGTCAGCTTGGGACAAAAAGTAGGCCCAGGCACAAAATTAAAGTGGCCCACTTGAGCGAAGCATATAGTTAACAAAGTAGTCATGGGAATTAAACAGTAAACATCGGCCCATCTGGTCATAATACCAGTTCAACACAAAAAAAAACTGGTCCACACACACTGACCTGTCAGACCAGCCTATCGGACACTGCCCGAGTGCCCTATAGGCCAGTCCGACCCTTTCCACAATGGGATTTTTAAGTCTTTGATAGTGCAAAGCAGTCTTGGCAAGGAACTGAGCCCAGTGTCAGTAATGAAGGATGCACACATCTCTGCCAGTGCACCCCAGGGCTGGTCTGCACCCCTGGTGCTGTTATTCCAGTAATGGGACCCATCCACGTTTTTTCAGTGCACAGCTCTATGTCTGAACCTGTCTAAGAGCTGCTGGCTTGGAAGACAAGGAAAATGTCTTCTGCTTTGTCCACAAGAGAGTAATCCGTCCCGCCTGCTTGTGGGGGGACCAGGGCCGTTTCTACCATTACGCAAGACTAGGCGGCTGCCTAGGGCGGCAAAAGGGGGAGGGCGCCAAAAACATGAGTTTGGGAATATCTAATGCATTAATTCTTCTAGCCTGGATGACAGGGGGAGAGAGTGATGGTAGTAAAAGGGAGAGGGCGGCATTTTTCATTTCTCGCCTAGGGCGGCAAAACACCTAGAAACGGCCCGGGGGGGGAGGGGGGGGGGGGGGGACTGCCAAGTTGGTGATGGTTTACCAAGTTTACCAGCCATTTTCCTGTACTGTTAGGGTGAGGCACAAAGACCCCTATGTAATAATCAGCTAGAATCGCATGATTGGCCTCTGCCTTTACTCCAATGTGTAGTAAGATACTATGAAGAATGCATTATTGAGCATTTGTACCCCAAACCCCTGCCAAGAGTATATAGTACCAAATTGTCCGAAGCGGTTGTAGGTATGCCTGTATGGCTGGTTGGAGATAGTTGAGATCTCTGCTTGTTGGATTCACTTAAGTGACAGCTTGTGGCCCCTTTTACTCTCCCCACTTTTGCTATGTTCTTAAAAGAAGCTGTTTTTCAGAAGTCTGGCTATGGGCTGGAATACACAAAATTCGTCTTGCCAATCCCACATGCCACAAGTGTGCTGCCTACTTCCGTCCAATTGAAATCAAGCTGAGACCCAGTTCTTCCCTCGATACCTCCCATGGGATACCTGCCTGCCAGAAGGTCTTGAGCGTTGACCAGAAGCATCCTTTCCTTACAGGGAAGACATAAGCAACCTTCCATGATCAGCCGGCCTGTGACCTTGGAGCATCACAAGAACCAGTACAGTACACTACGGTGGAGGACTGGCCAGACTGACAAGGACGGCAACAATAGCTAGTGAATAAACGTTTTGAGGGGCGAACGCCCCTGGCCCAAAGACTATGCCGTCAACGGGCTCACCTTCCTTGCCAGAATACCCCTCTCCCTTGCCATTCCAGGAGTGGGACCCACACACAGCTCTGTCAGTGCACCTCAATCCAGGTCTAACAGGGTTGGGTTCTGCCAATGCACCCCAATCCTGACACATTTCTGTTGGTCTATGCCAGTCCCAGTCATGCAGGAGTGAGCTCTGCCACCGAGTCTCAGTGCCAACCTGTCGACCCATGACATGCCAGTGCCACACCACCCGGTGGTAGTAAGTATTCCAGTACTGGCACCTAGTGGCGCAGTGTGGGTTTCCAGCACCCAGGCAACATTTAAAAAGAAAGTACTGCGCCCCCTAACCCGTGGAACGATGGTTCAGGAAATGCTAGCGGTCAACGGGTTGGGGGGCGCAATAATTTCATTTAAAATGTTGCGCCGCTCAGAATTCTGCGCCCGGGGCAACCGCCCATGTGGACCCCCCCCCATGCCACACCACTGCTGGGACCCATGCATAGCTCTGCCAGCACACCTCAATCCTGGCCGACAGCGCTATTTCTCTTCCAGGACTGGTGAGTTGTAGACATAAGCAAAATATACAACTTCCATGCGCGCCCGGAAGGTTTTTTGCTATCTTCTTAATGTCTGTGAAGTGTTTTCCTCCAGCAGAAGAGAGTCTCTGAGGGGTTCAATACTTCTTGTGTGATGACAAGAGCTACACTCCAGAATTCCCCTTTCAACAGAACTATTCAGCTGCCCAACAAGCAGGGAAGAGAGAAAAAAATGGAATACTAATATGATCGCGCATTTATATAGCGCAGACCATAAATTGAAATAGTTATAGCTTTTTTATGTCAGGTGTTACTGTGAGGACAGTTTGGAACAGCTCCTGAATGACCCCATGAATTTTATGATTCCCTGAACCAATCCTGGTTGATCAACCAAAAGTAACAGTGTAATACACTCTATCCAACCACCACACATCCGCTCATGAACTAGATCTTACCTGCTTGACGAGAGGGCGAAAGGGGCTTCCTGGGTAAGAGGGAAAACACATGCAGTTTCATACTGATCCTGCTAAAATTGTTCCAAAAACTTCAAGGATCTGAAAAAGGTCTAATATGGATATTGAATAATCCAAATACCAACAAAATAAAACAAAGCAAAGTAAGATGTTGGAATCCAATTTGCAACAAGACGTATTCAAATAAAAGGATGTTCTAGGATCCCAACTACAGTTGGAAGCTATCAAACAAAGGGCGTTCACAATTCAAAACTCTATTAGACATCATCAAACAAACGTGCTTTCTAAAATCTAAAAACCAATCGGACACCAGGAAAGAGACATTCCGCAATACAACTGGATGTCTTTAAAGTGGCCTTCCAGAGTACAAACAAAATCTCTATTTTGCCAGTCTGTGCTGCTAACAATTACCAAAAACAGGTATTTCACAGTATTAGTTTGTTTGGTAATATCCCCTTGGATGTTGAGCCCTATCCGGTCATACTTCATTGGACAGTCCCTTTAAAAAAAAGGGAATTTTGGAGTTTAGACTAACTTCATCAAAGGTAAATTGTTTTTTAGAATCCATAACCTAAATTAGTTATCATACAAAGAGGCCTTCTGAAATCTAAAACCCAAATAGGCAACATCGAACTAAGGGCCATTCCGGAATCCATATTGTACAAAATGGTGTCCTGGAATCCAAACCGCAAGCAGATGCCATCAAACTTTAGTGCATTCTAGAACCCAAAGCCCAACCAGACCTCATAAAATAAAGAGTCATTTTAAAATCCACAAACCATATGTGGCCATCATTCAAACAGACATTCTGGATTAAGAAACCAAACCAGACACTTTCGTTCTGGAACTTAAATACAAGCAGGTATCAGCAAACCAAAGCCATTCCGCAATACAAAACCAAACCAGACATTAACAAAAATGTGTTCTGGAATTGAGAATCCAATCAGATATCATGAACCAGATGTGCATTCTGTCAAATCAGACATAGTCAAACAAAAGAATATTCTGGAATCATAAAAACAACTAGGCATCAAAGAAAATTATACTTTGCATTCCAAAACCCAAAATAACATGGCAAAAGAAATGGACATTATGGAATCTAAAAACCAGGCAAATGTTGGCAACCAAAGATACATTGTGGAATGCATAATCAAAAATGTGAACAAACAATCGAACAAATGTGCATTTTTAAATCCAAATCCCAACCAGATATGAACAAAAATGGAACATATTAATGTCCAAAACCCAACCAATAGTCATGAAACAAAGCATCAGCCTGGAAGCTAAAACCCAACCAGATGTTATCATCCTACAATTCAAACACAACCAGGCATTGTCAAACAACACACATTCTGTGATACAGAAACGAATCAGACACCATCAAACAAATGGGGCAGTCTGGAGTGTAAAACCCATTTACACATTTAAACAAAGGTCCATTCTAAAAACCAAAACCCAATCAGACATTGCCAAACAAAGAAACATTTTGCAATCCTAAAAGAGAACAATGTATCATAAAAGAAATAGATATTCTGGAATCCAAAAGCCAAACAGACTTTACCAAGCTCAGGAACATTTTGTTATCCAAAACACAGCCAGATAAAATCAAAGAGAATTATCTGTGATTGTCAGCAAAGCAGGGTTTGGTTACACAAACAAGGTATTCTTTTCACAGAATCAAATCGCAGCTCAGACTCAAATTCTCTCCGGCCCCCAGGCTGTGTTGTGAAGTCTTCCCTCTCCGAATAGAAGGTACCAACAGCTCACATAAAGATTCTCTAATGCTACCAATGATATACATTTACAAGTATGGGGCAGTGTGCCAGGCATCCTTCTGCTTCCCACAGAGGTGAATTGAACCTCACCACTACCATCTGCTTGACTGGGCGCCAGGCAGCTATGACCTAGCCATGCCCAGTTGGATCCCGCTGGCAACGCCTTTCAAATTCTGATTGAATTCCCAGCCTGCACTGCCACCACCGCTGAGATCATGCCTGCTAGAGCTGAGCAGGAGCTCCTGCCGGTGCATGGTAATGGACATGGAATATTCCAAGCCTGGTGTCCCCGGGAGCATGAAAGGACACAGCAGTAGGGACAGTGGAGATCACGGGTAATTAGCGCTGTGCCAAGTAGAGCAACACCGGCGCCTGGCTTGCCTCTAAAGCTGCTTCCATCCTGCAGCACAGGTCATTAATTACCATATTATATTGTATTTAAGTAGCGCAGAACCCCATAGGCACACTAATGCCTGAACAAACTCATTGCGCATTGCCAGCAGACATCACGATCGCTATTGACCTTTTGCTTAGAGCAGCCACGACCTCACATTCATTATTCGAAGCATCTTTTGCAATACATGGGACAAACCTACATGAATTTAGATAGCTTAGAAGTGAGGACATCAACTGCATCGGTCTGCCTTTGATTTATTAACTTAAAACAAGATCACTTTTTGAAACCTCTTTTATGCCCCTCCACATCATGCAACAGTCAGTCTTTCCAAATGGCCTTTCCTTTCAGTATCTGTATATGATAGATCAGTCTCACCTTTTATTAGGTCGAGCCTGGGCAGCGCCTGCGCTGCTCTGCGAGGCATGCTGTATTCGGTGTATGGGCTATCAGGGCCTTTAGGCACGCCCACCGCTTTTGGTTGGTTTGTTGGGCTGCTTTTTAAAATTCCTTTTCTCTGGTAAGTCAATATTGTGCATCTGTCCCGTGTTTCAGTGCTTGGTTCCATGCCAGTGGACATCACCAAATGATTCTTTTGGTTGGCCAGCTCTGGCCATATCTTTACTCCTTGTTCCCACACCCTTGCCCCTCCCGCCCGCGCAAATGCAGCGTCCATCTAGGTCATTATCTGGACATTTAGGCCCTTCTCCACAGGCCACCGGCCTGCTGAAGAATGTCATGGAATATCGGAGGTAAGATCAAGATTAAACAAGCATTTGCAATGAAATAAGTCTCGCATTACCAAAAGTTTGACCTATTGGTGTTGCAAATAAGAGTGCAATCCCAATAGCTCAAACTTTCAGTAATGTGAGACCTATTGCTGTGCAAATACTTATTTTGTTTGTTATGATCCCATTGTGGAGATGCAACATTGGATCACCAAGACACGCAAGACCCGCCTTCTTTAGCCCCACTAAAATAGGTATTTATAGAGGAAGCCATGCTTACTGGAGCCTCACCTAATCATCCTGTGTACTGGAAGAGATGAAGAAATTTGGAGTCAATCAGAAAAACAAGCATTGCCAAAGCCAACAGGACTCTCCTTTTAGACCTGTTGGCTTTGGGGGGGGGGAAAGCCATGATTATAAGGCTGCTGTTTGCAATTACATATGAACAAAATGACGCAGGTGCAATTTCCTTTTGTTATTGACCAGTTCTATGATGGTTTCCTCCTCTAGATTGGTCAATAAAAAAGAGAAATGCTAAGTGTGCAAAAGAGCTTTTGATGTAGCGAAGCACATGGCAGTCAAAGGGCAACTGTTGAGCCTTCAAACAATAGGTCCAACCGCAAACATGTAAATACCCACCAGAAATGGAGAAGCAAGGATGGAGCGAGTGAGGGTAAGCAGGGCAGGGATACATATACAAAATAAAGGTGGATCAGGAAGGAGGCCAAAAGCGGCACACAATAGAATCAGCAACACAAAGTCCAGGGCTGGAGGAGAATCAGACGAGAGAAAAAGCAGGACATGAGGGAGAGAGCAGTGCGAAGAGTGAGGGTGGGGAGAAGCACACAAGAGAGAGGGTAGCACATGAGGGAGAGGGCAACACTGAGTGTGTGGGGGTTGATGGGGGTTCCGGGAGGGAAGCAGCACATGAAGGAAAGGACTAGAAAACACATTCCACCCACGGAAGTCCACCTTGTAATAGTAATTACACATGATGCCATTTTGCTTCCAGACAGACTTGCTTCCCCCAATTTTTTTTTTTTTTCAACAAAACCCCTCCCCTCTCGCTACACTTCCTTTTTCCAAATGCTGGGTCAGGCGCTTTGCTGTTGGACTACAGGGCCCTTATTTCCAAGATTTTGCCGTAGGGCAGCGCCGCAGCTCTATGGCAAAGGAAAAAGGCAGGAATGCGCCGTATCTATTAGATACAGCGCATTTCTGTAATTTTCCCCCGCGCCGGCACACAATGGGCTTCCATGCACCAAAGCAGGCACCTTTGTGACATGGTGCAAGGGTGCCTGCGTTGCAGAGGATTGTTTTTGATCAGGAAGGGAAATCTTCCTGCACAAACACAATTACAAGAGGCTTTTTCCTCTTTTTATGTGTGCTGCAAAATGAGAAGTAAAGATATTTCTCCTCATTGCACCTCCCTTACGCCTCACCAGGGGAGGCGTACGTTTTAGGGGTTGCCTCAGAGTTACGATTCCTCGTAAATCTGAGGCAGTTTCAAAAAGACGTGGGTGTTGCTGGGGACGCCTACAGCAACACCTGTGTTAAAGGAAACAATATTTACAAGGCCACATTAACCCACGCAAAGTGGCTTAGTGCTGCCTGGTAAATATGGAGCAAGTTCCTATGCCACTGGAACGTTGCAAAAAGTGACTCTCTGGTGGCGCAGCCTCATTGTAAATGAGACCCCAGGCAGGTGGGGGGAGGGGTATTTACTTATCGGGCCAGATGTAGTGGTCCTGCTTTTTGTGCCTGCGGCTTGCATCGGGCTTCTCGGTCAGGTGCAGCAGCTGGGGTGGGAAGCATTGTTTAATGTTTTGGGTCGTGCTTGGAGGTAGCAAGGTTTTTGCATAGCTCGTTTCTGTCGGTGCTCATGGACGCGCGGATCAGTGAAAGCGTGCACGGGGCACCCGGTGCAATTTTAAATGCCTCCAATGGAGGTCGATTGTTTAATTAGTTCATGGATTGTGACTAGGCACTCTATACATTTTCAGTTGCAGCTTGTAACGCACCCGCAGTTCTAGATGGAGTCTGTTCCTAGCACTTCAGCCGCGGCTCTGCCACCTGATGAGAAGGTGTTAACAGTCTCCAGGTCAGACCAAGTGATGATCGATGATGCTGTGGCTACTGCAATGTCTCAGCCTGCTTCTAAGAAGCAATGACCATGGCCGAGGAGGAGGAGGCGGCAGATTCTGCTTCTGACGGCAGATATATTCAAGGGGCACAATTTCAGGATTTATTAAACCACAACAGAGAGTTGTTGGGTTTTCAACCCAAAGTGCTCTCTCAAGAGGAGTTTTGTGCCCAGTATACTATATATTTCTGATGATCTACCTATGCACGAAGTGATCGATACTTTGGTCTCACAGGAATGGAAGGACATTGATACACGGCTTTTCCACGTTTTCTTTTTAAGCTCTATCCTCTGGAGTGGTATGAGGAGAAGTGCCCACAGGTTCTTAATGTAGATACAATACCTGCCAGTAAGAAGTCTGCTGCATCTCTGGCATCTGAAGAGACATCTTTAATGGATTCTGCGGATAAGAAAGTGGAAGGTTCCTTGAAGAGGGCTTATGCAGCATAAAATGTTGCCCTTAGATGCAACTTATGCAGCCTATCCTTCTCAAACTCTCTTGAAAGGCTTACAGTTCTTTTTTTACTTTCTTCTAGGACAGAAGGATCTCGCAGAGATCTTGGCCAACATGGAGCTCTTTGCACAGTTCCCTTCAGGCGTTTCATTTGATTTTCTTTGGTCATATTCAACTTTGGCTGGTGCATCCATTGCAGCTGGAAGTCTTTTATGGTTAAGGATGTGAAAGTTGGAGCAAGCTCAAAAATCTCTCCTTTCGAAACTTCCCTTTACGGATGATAGATGTTTTTCGCCCCAACTAGATGAACCGGTAAAAATAGCCACGGAGGAGAAAAAGCTGCTCCAGCCTTTTAAACCTTTTGGGAGTAAGCGTTCCTTCGTGAACAAACGTTTTAATCAAGCTCTTCAAAATAGGCAGCCCTTTCAAGGCCGGACTCGAGGTCGGGGAGCTGCATCAGCTGGAAAATTCCAGCTGCAACAAACACAAGACCTACAGCAATCCCAAACAAAGCAATGGCAATTACTTTCTTACAGTGGGACGAAGAATAAACCTCTTTTCCAATCACTGGCGAAGAGTGGTGTCTGACAGATGGGTGTTGTCATTGGCGGATCAGGGATATTGGATAGGGTTCCTTTCTTGGCCGCCAGATCCCTTCTTCCCTTCTTCCCTTCTTTCTATGAACACCAATGCCCAAGGATCATGAGAGGAGCCGGGCTTTGAGCTAGGGAGTCCAATGCTTCTTCAGAGGGGAGCGATACGGCCAGTTCCCGAGTTGGAAGGGGAACTGGGTTTTATTACGGTCTCTTATTGGTTTCAAAGGTGGACAACGTTTTCCGTTTGGTTCTGTATCTGAATTCTTTCAAAGGATATATGAGGAAATGTACATTCTAGATGGTGACTCTGAAGAGGATTATTCTTCAGATATCTCAGGGGGACTTTCTCATGACTCTGGACTTGCAGGATGCTTACTTCCACGTACCAGTTCACAAACTCTCAGAGGTTTCTTCGGTGTGCTGTGGGTGGATCCTTTCCAGTTCAGGGTGCTGCCTTTCGCCCTTTCGTCTTCACCTCTGATTTTCACAGAGGTACTAGCATCAGTGGTGGCACATTTGCATTTAATTGGGATGCAAGTCTTTCCCTACATGGATGACTGGTTAATTGTGGCTTCCTCTTTCCAAGGTAGGGGAAGATGTGGTCAGAGTGTGCAACCTTCTGAAGTCCCTGGGTTTTCTGGTGAACAAAGTCAAAGAGCAGCTGTGTCACACCTGCCAGAACACATTAATTGGAGCTCTTTTCAATACGGAGCATGCATGAGTCTTTCTACCGGAGGATTGGATGTTATCTCTGCAGCATCATCTCCAGTCCCTTCTTCATTCTAAGTTGGTGCCTGCTCGTCAGTGGTTCAGGGTCTCATGTCAAAGTGTACGGGGACAGTGCCTTGGCCCCGTCTCTATTTGAAAGTCCTGGCTCAGCATGTTCGGACTCATTCGGCTCCAGATTCTCTGAATTACAATTTCCCTATTTCAGTCTCTTGCGCAGTTGCTCAGAGTCTCCAATGGTGGCGGTCTCCTTCAAATCTTCTGAAAGGAGTTCCATTCATGTAACAATTACCATTAATTCTGACAACAGATGCCAGCGTTTGCAGCTGGGGTGCAACCTTAGGAGAGAAAGTGGCGCAGGACACTTGGTCCAGGTGGGAGGTCGGCAATATGTCCAATTGATCAAAACTAGCAGCGTTTGGCAGGGTTCTGATCAGGTTTCCTCCCCAGATTTGAGGTCATGCGTTTTTTGTGAGGATAGGCAATCAGGTGGTGAAGTCTTACGTGAACAGGCAGGAGTGCATGAAATTGTCTTTTTTAGCTCAGTTAGCCACCAAGATTCTGTCTTGGGCGGAAGTTCACCTCAACTCTATCAACGTGATGTATATCCCAGGAGTGGTCAACCTGCTCCTTCGTCAGTGGGATTTTATCTCAGTGTTCTGGCTTTTCAAATGCTAATATCACACCTGGTTGTTCCCTTTATGGGCCTGTTTTCATCCCCGACAAACATGTTGTTGCCCCGATTTTGCACAGAGAAGACATGTCAAGAAGTGTGGGGAATAGATGCCCTGGCAGTTCCTTAGGCTCAGGAACTCCTGTCTGCCTTCCCTTGGATTCCCCTCCCCCCGAGGGTGCTTCAGAGGATTCGGAGGGAGGGAGTGACAGTGATTATGGTTGCCCCTTTCTGGCCCAAGGGGCCATGGCTTCCATTGTTAGATCTCCTGGCAATAGAGCCTCCTCTTCATTCTCCCTTCTCTCCAAGTCCTCTCCGGTTTACGGATCTCACTGTCAAGCAGGTCTCCCAGTTGAGGGTGGCGGCCTGGATGTTGCGAGGCTTGGATTGAAACCATTAGGATGTTCGTCTGAGGTTGCTTGTGACGTTCAGTCAGTGAAGAAGAATCCCACTCTCAAAACCCACTCTAAACACTGGTGAAACATTTGCCTTTGGTACTTTAAGAAATTCTGTGACCCGGTTTTGGGGGACCCATTCCATATTTTGGATTTTCTGAGGGATGGGTTCTCAAAAAGTTTGGCGCTGTCCACCATAGCATCCCAATGGGCAGCCATTAGATGATGCAGAGAATCTAGGGGTGATCTTTCGGTGGTCCTTTCATGAAACTTCTGAGGAGTTTTAGGTTGCGGAAGTCGGTAGCTTCTTGTTCGGTAACCTCCTGGGACTTATAAGTGCTGTTTGAGTGACTTCACAAAGCTCAATTCGAGCCTTTGGAGCAGGCAGGGTTGGCCTTGGTTTCATTGAAGGTGCGTTCCTGGTTCCCATCACAATAGGAGTATTGTCCTCCTTGATTATCACCTATCCTTACCGGAAGTGTTTTCCAAATTGGATAGCCTTAAGGCCTGATCCAAGTGTTCGTCCAAAAGTTCAATCAGGTTTTCACTGCTCTCAGGAGATCATCCTTCTAATCTACAGATGACCTACCATCTTCTTTATAAGTACGCAGAGAGCTGTTGGTTTACTTAGATCGTACTAAGTCCTTTCGGTCTTCTCAGTTCCTGTTGGCTCAGCATGTAAAAGGAAAAAAGCTTTAGGTACAATTATTAGGAGATGAGTCAGGCAGGTTATTGCTCAGGCCTATTCTTCTAGGGAGGTGGATTGATCAGAGAGAGTTGTTGGCATACTACCAGCTCAGTAGCCGCTACTTGGACTTAGGCAAGTTTGGTTTCTCTACAAGTAATCTGTAGGACAGCTACATGGGCCAGTTCAAATACCTTTCTGTATCACTACAAGTTGGATCTGTTTTCACCTGTGTGGGAGTGATCCTTTTCAGGGGCCCACTGGTGCAGGGGTTCACCCTTCATTGTCCTTAAGTCCTTAGACTAACAAAATAGAGATTGGCACGGAAGCTGTAATATCAAAGAAAATAGATTTAATAACCTCTCATGAGGGAGACTACGTCAATACAGTACCCTCAGGCCACTGTAGGAGGTAGTCGATGGAGTAAAGAAACCACGGGACTTTTATGGCTAGTTTATAGCTGAGTAAGCCTGAAGACTCAAAAAGAGGCGGTACAAGTATACACAAGAATAGCTATTCACATATATGGACAAGTAGAAACTACTTAGTCAACAGAGTGGGAGGAGTAACGAAACTGCTTGCATCAGTTGAAATAGTCTGACAGTAACATTAAAGACAGGTGCATTCTAGAAGCTACAGGCCTTTCTATTCATACATTGCTCTGGCTCAGTGCTGAAGGGGTTAACTATAGTCGATGACTCAAGCGAAATACAAGGGCAGGCAACAGTGAAGATAGGAGAAGCACATGGGAAGCACATGGCTAGCTAAAATGGCTGACATAACCAAAATGGCTTCAGCTCATGCTAACAGCGATTTCTGCTAGTTTCCACACGTGCTGCAGACAATTTCGGTAAAATGGTGTTACAAACAGCACTGAATTAATTGTTGTCAATATATTTATGATTCAGATGCATATCATTGTGTCTTATCTGATTTTTGCACTTATGTACTTCCTCGTGTGTAATTACTATGACGAAGAGGACTTCAGTGGGGAGAATGGATTAGTTACTTATCTGAGATCTTCATTACCCTTAATTATCCTCATCATAGTGGGTTCCCACCCTCCCTCCCTGCCGGGACACAATTCTATGTGGTTGAAAACTACAGGGAGGTGGAGCGGGAGGGGAAAGGGTTTGTTATAAAAAGGGAAAAAATACTTGCCGAATGTCTGGAGGCAGAACAGCCTAATGTGTAATTACTATGACAAGAAGGACTTCCCCAAGTGTAATGAAGATCACCGGTAAGTAGATAATTCATGCTATCTCATGGGGCACTGAAATGAAAATAAAAATGTAGTTTTCTAAATGTGAGCAGCAGAAGATTACAAACCATCCAGTCAATAGGACGGTAAGGAGACCATGCTCCACAGGAGAGGCAAATGGAAGGGAAAGGCAAGCCATCGAATCAGAAGCTAAGAAATTAAAGTGACTTTAAAGTGAACCAATGGTAAGTGATGGGCGGTTCTAAGATCACTGTATGATTTTGGTAAGCCCGCAATGGATCTTTTGCAACCAGACCTCTTGCATTGTCTAGTACCGAAGTCCTAATAAATGGCAGAAAGGGCTAGCCATTCAAGAAGCTGCTGGCATCTCTCACCTGCATGAGATGAGTGGTCAGACCAAGGTCCTATGCAGCATAAAACTTACAAGATGTATTGGCTCACAACAAGAGGTTATCTTTTAGTTACATGGAGGACCCTTTGCCCCCAAGCTCTGCATCCTGCTTTCTGTAGGGTCTCAGAGATGAAAAGCTTTGTAGAACCATCTCCCTTTACATATCATCAGTTCTGGAGTAACTAGGTCCGCGCTTATTTCAATTAACTTTGTAAGTAAGCATTTTCTTGCCTTTGTTTATCTTGTATCACATATATAGTTACAAAAAAGATAATAAAAAATGTGGTTATTGAGAAATAGGTTATGATGGAGTGAAGTACATTTGCCTATCTATAAATACTGAGATGTCCATATAATGATGAAAGCCTATATAAAAAAAAAAAAGAATGCAAACAATTTTTTAATTCGGACAAGCAGTAAAGACAGAAAGATACAGTATTCATAGATTTATTGATGAGAGTACACAACACAGCAAACACAAAATAAAGTTTCCAAAATACCGCAAAGATTATCGGCATAAGGACACCTCAAGCAGTATTGCCCTTCGTAAAAAACAATTGATGGAAAGAATGCAGAACAATTTCATACATTCACCCTGGTACAGAGATCTGGGCCTAAGTCCATGTGCTTTTTGATCCCCATGCCATTCCAGTTTGAACCCAGCCAAATGCAAATCAGTCTTGACCCTGCGCCCAATGGGAACAGTCCAGCCTGAACTGACAGGGCAGGTTCTCCCTAGACTGGAAACAAGCATCCTAGGACTGGTTTTAGGGTTTCACCCCTCATCAGTCAGGATAGTTTGACTCCAGTGACATGAAGAGCACGGGATTGCCATTCATGGCACCAGTCTACTAGACACAAAAGGACAGAGCTGGTCTGGTCATGGTACAAAAGAGACAGTCCAATGTAATAGGTTGGGAAATGGGCAATTTATGGTAGAACTATCAGGAAAAGATACCACAGTGGTGTCCTATACTGGACAATAAGCCTTGCTCCGACAGCATCACATGAAGCTTCCACCTAGAGCTTCCATTCCCAAAGGCCCGATGGTAGAGCAGTTGCCATGGCTGTCAGCAGGTTGGCCGAAGGAAACCTTGTCCCGCCCCTTGCTTCAAACTTCCCCATACTGTGCAGTAAAGGTAAACAAAAACAGAACACATTATAAGCCTGGCCATCATGAGTGACCAGCATTTACCCTGATTGCAACGCGTGCTCCTTCTAGCAAGAATGCTTTTGGAACAAACATCCGGCTTGAAGGAAGTTGACCACTCTTAGTGATCTTACGTTAAGGTCATAAGAAGGGGGTTGAAAAGAAGGACCCTACTGTGCAAATGACAGGAAGTCCCAGAAGACAGCACTGGCATTAGATGAAGTCCTTGAATGCAGTGTTCCCTCCTGTTGGCCTCCACTACTCAGATGAGCGAAATAGGATTGTTTTTACAATGTCCATGCAGGTGTCTGTATGCACTAAACAAATGGAACACAAACAACGGTGCAGTATTTATAATATGCCTGTGTGTATTCCTCTATGTGTCTGCTTGTGCAAAGCATGATATAAACAGTGTAGAGTGAGCTGCATTCCCTCCTGTCTGGCTGCACATATCAGGGGACACTGTGCAGCAGTTACAGCCTGTGTCTGACTACTCTTATTACATCCCACAACAGGGCAGTGCTAACAATGTGTGTGGCTCTCTGTGTTTCTGCTGACACTTTACAGAGAGTACAAATGGAGTATTGTTTTCAGCCTGTACTTGGCTACTCTAATTACATCTTACAACAGGGCAGTATTTCCAGTTTGTACGGCAGCCCGTGTTTATACTGAAACTTTACACAGGATATAACGCATACAGGCCAAAAGAAAATGGAGAAGGTCCTATGATGAATTAGACAAAAAAATCTGAAATTGCTGCAAACCTCATATAAGGAAGCTATTGCTAGGTCAAAAGCGGAGTACTATGCCAAAACCATCTTGCAGGCACCTAATAGTACGAAAACGCTCTTTACCATTATAAAGGGCCAATCCAACCCAGTATGTGTGGGCAATAAGGTTAAAGCGACACAAAAGCTCTGTGACGACATCTCTGTCTATTTTGATGAAAAGATTAATAAGATTGTTGGTGGCCTAAGTTCCAACAGTTTGGATGCGGAAAAGGAACCTCCAACGAGAATAGCACTAGAGCAACAGGAAGAGGCATTTGACCGCTATCAGCGGTCAGCTTTAGAGTGCTTTCAAATTCCCACTGAGGAATTATTTAATAACCTAGCTCAAAGTGTATCTTCTGGCTCCCCTTTGGATGCTCTTCCGCAGAGGATATGGAAAGAGTTTGTTAGAATTATCCCCCCGGCTGCGACAGATCTGCTGCCAATCACTAGAAAAGGGAACTGTTCCAGAAGCCTGGAAGCAGGCAGCGGTGACACCGCTGCGTAAGAAACCTTCACTTGGCCCTAAATGTCCATCGAGCTTCAGACCTATCTCCCTTCTTCCATACCCAATAAAAATTCTGCAGCGGGCAGTCAGTAAATCACGGTCCCTCTACTTAGAAGAAAACCACCTGTTAGACAAGGCTCAATTTGGCTTTCGACCAGGGCACGGAACAGAAACAGCCCTAGTGACAGTACTTGATAACCTAAGAATGCGAGCCGACAATGGTAATTCAACCATATTAGTGTTATTGGATATGTCAGCTGCATTCGATAAGGTGAATCATAGTATTCTGCTGAAAAGACTAGAGAACATCGGAGTGAAAGGACAGGCACTGAAGTGGCTGCAATCATATCGGACAGACAGGCAACTGGCGGTAACAATTCCACCTTTTCCATCCCCTAAGACCCCTGTGCGCCACGGGGTACCACAGGGATCAGCAATAAGCCCAATCCTATTTAATATCTATTTGCGCCCTCTGATCCCTATTATAAAGTCCTTTGGCATTGATCTAGTCAACTATGCAGATGATCCGCAACTGGTGTTCTCTTTAGAAGGAAACCAGGCAGTATCCCTAGATAAATTCCAGGAGTGCATGCATAATACCTCTAAATGGCTCAAAAAAAACTCCTTACAATTTAATGGAGAAAAAACAGAGATAGTATACTTCTCCACGGCCAAAATTGCGCGGCCCTTTCCCTCCGATTTCAGACTTACCCTTATGGATAAACCACAGATTCCAGCTAGAACAGTGCGTAACCTGGGGGTTTTAATGGATGATAACCTTCAATTGGAGTCACAGGTTAATAAAACAGTTGGTATTAGTTTCTCCCTGAAAAGAGCACTACGTCCGATCCTTCCGTTAGTGCCTGCTACTACCAGATCTCAAGTAGTGAGGAGTATAATGCTGAGTAGGTTGGATTACTGTAATTCATTGTGTTCGGGTGCACCAAACTCAGCTATACTGAAGCTACAGAGGAGCCAGTCTATAGCAGCTAAACTGGCGTTAAATAGGCAACGACGGTCCTCAACGACCTTAGCTTTAAAGGACCTTTACTGGTTACCAATTAATGAGAGAATTCATTTCAAATCCCTCTGTATTGTGTTCAGAGCAGTACATGGTTTAGGTCCAATAACCATGCATGAAAAATGTACTTGGTACACTCCCGGGAGAAATCTCCGTTCATCAAGCGTAAATCTGGTAACCACCACAAGATTCAAGACGACTAGGACAGGTGGCAGAGCTTTCAGTGTAGCAGCCTCACGACTCTGGAACAATCTTCCCTTAAATATTAGACAAATCAAATCTCTGCTTCCATTGAGGAAAAGCGTAAAGACATGGCTCTTCCCAAGAGAATAGTAATACGAGCTACTCAAATATCTGCGAACAGGTAATTTTTATGCACACTGACAACGGGGTAAGTCTCAGCGCCAGGATACCCGTTGGGCGACAGTTTTTGCGCTATACAAGTTCAAGTTACATTACATAAATGGAGTATTGTTTACAGCCTGTACCTGGCTACTCTAATCACCTCTTACAACAGGACAATGTTTACCATGTATGTGGTCATCAGTGTGTTTACTAACACTATACAGAGAGTACAAACGGAGTATTGTTTACAGCCTGAGCTTAGCCACTCTAACTACATCTTACACCAGAGAGCAGTGTTTACAATGTGCATTGCTCTGTGTTTTTACTAACACTTTACGTAGGGTAAAAATAGAGTCATGTTTACAGCCTGTGCCTTCTACTCTAATCATGTCTCACAACAGAGCTGCATTCAGACGGGGTGTGGCTGAATGTGTTTATGCTGAAAGTTTACAAAGGGAACACATAGAGCATTGTTTACAGCCTGAACCTGGTAACCCTAATCATGTCTTACCCCAGGGCAGGGTTTACAATGTGTGTTGCTCTCTGTATTTTTACTAACACTTTACATAGGGTAAAAATAGAGTAATGTTTACAGCCTGTGCCTTCTACTCTAATCATGTCTCAACAGGGCAGCATTCAAACGGTGTGTGGCTGAATGTGTTTATACTGAAAGTTTACAAAGGGAACACATAGAGCATTGTTTACAGCCTGAACCTGGTAACCCTAATCATGTCTTACCCCAGGGCAGGGTTTACAATGTGTGTTGCTCTCTGTATTTTTACTAATGCTTTACATAGGGTACACGTAGAGTATTGTTTACAGCCTGTACCTGGCGACTCTAATCGCGTCTTACAAAAGGGCAGGGTTTACAATGTATGTGGCTGTCTGTGTTGCTACTGAAACATTACAAAGGATATACATAGAGTAATGTTTACAGCCTGTCCTTGGCGACTCTAATCACGTCTTACATAAGGCCTTTGGTTGCACGGTATATGGATGTCAGTGTTTCTCCTGAAAGTTCACAGAGGGTGCAAATCGAGCATTGTTTTTCCAGCCTGTCCCTTCAGTACATCTTAGGGGAGTGATTATGGCTGTGTGTATCCACTCGCTTTGCAAACAATACAGTGTAGGGTGTATAGTCTTTCTGAATGTCTGCCAGCATTAAACACGTGATAAAAACATTAGTTTTTTTTTTATCAGATCGGTGGTGCCAAGCTCCCCGATGGCCTGCTATGTTTTACAAATCTTACTGTACAGTGTCCAATGACTCACAGCGGTTCTCAGCGAAGCCGTGAAATTAGTTCTGGCTTTCCACCCCATTCGCTCACCTGCGCTACACCTTTACCGACAGACCCCCCCCCCCCCTCTCCCCCCCCCCTCCCAATCCATGATGGCGCGCGGTCTTTGAGAAGCGTCCCTGATTTTCTCAGCTGACTGAACCCTCTTTCACCCATGGATGCGCGCGCGCACCCCGCCATGTGCGCATCTATTCAACAACAGGACGCTCCGGTCGCCAGAAGACGGGGTTGCGGAGGAGACAATCTCGGGGCGTCTGAGTGATTTCACGCCAGAGGAATAGCCTCTTTGCTGTCAATTTAAATCGCAGGGGAGCCTGCTTCCGCGACGCGGGAACACGCGCATCAGCCCTGCCTTATTTACTTCCAAGCGTCTGCCTAATAGATTCTGATGCCATTTTCTTCAAGGCTTCAAAAGGGCTTTTATTTGCTCAGATTTCAAGCAGGCTGAGTATACAACCCCGGAGTGTCTCGCGCTGAGCGCCGGGGGAACCTTGCGCGCGCAAATGGTTATTCCGTTCCAGGCGCACCCCGGCCACTTTAGAGAGGCTTTCTGCATGATTTACTCGACGTGCTTTTCCGTTTGTGTGAGTTAGAGCATCTTGCGTCGCGATGAAACACAACATTGCTCTGCTTCAAATAGCGCCAGTGCGCTACAGCTGGGGAGCGACCTCACAAATGCGTCACTGCTCTATAATCCATACAGAGCTGCCGACTTTGGAAATGGGAAACCAGGTTCCAATCCCGGCGTCGACTCAACACCGTGTGCAACTGGGCAAAACACTAAGGGGCAGATTTACAAGCCCCTTGCGCAACGCACTTTTCCCTTGTTAAAAGTGACGCAAAAATGGCGCCAGGAGCTTGTAAATCTGCCCCTAAGGGTCCTATTTATGAGAGCCCTGCGTCACTATTGCATCACGAAAGTGGTTCATAAGTGATGCAGCGCTCTCAGAGATTTATGAAGCCACGCAAAGCCACATTGCGTGGCTGTGAGTGACCTGATATGGCCTCCGAGAGCAAGTCGTCCATTGCCCCCTCCTCCCCAGAACAAGTTGCCCATCAGATGCCACCACCACCACCCCGCTCTTCCCTGCACTGGGGGGAAAGCTTGAGTCCGCCTTGGTGGCAGTAGGGCTAGCTACGTCACTGAGATAGAAAGGACAGAAATGCACCATATTGCTTTAATACAGCACGCTCCGGCCCTTTCACTGTGGTGTGGGGCAGCGCAGCAAGGTGCCTTCCAGCGCTGCCCCATGCCAAAATGCCATAAATGAGGCCCTTAATCTCCCAGTACCTCAAAATAAAAATGAAGCGGACCTGTAATGTAATCTGGTGCTGATCTATAGTGCTCTAATGCGCTTTAATGTCCGTGCTATACAAAACTATACACCCCATACATAGTTCAAATCAACTCTGGATCCTTTCCAGTGCTGTATATTGATGTCTCGGGCACAGCTTTTGTTTACCTCAATACATAATGACTAAAATAACCAATTTAAAAGATTCTGCACATTTACTACGACTCCAGATGTTCTCGCTTGATGACATGGGAGCAAGGAAAGATAAAATAATTACAAAATGGAGATTAAAGCCTTACGCAGTGTTATGTTTCAGAAAAGTGCTCACAAAGGGCCACAAAGATAATGTTGAATATATGTACAGCATATTGCTTGAATAAAATATGTCTCCTGGAGCCTGCATAATCGGTATAATATCGACCAAGAGATGGAGAAAAACACTGGGTGCATGAAAATGGCCACTCTTCAGCGTCACACTGCCCACACTACAAAAACTATTCAAATAAACATAGCCAACGGTAATATAACTTAATTTTAACTCAAAATCAAGCAATTGAACAACCTTCCCCCAAAAATAAGGTTATCCATTGACTTACTGGCACAGAAAACACAGCCCCACATCTGGACATATTATTTACTCTTTACTCAACAGTTTATGGGACAAGATTTGATACTTCTAAATCAGACATGGTAGGTGCAGGTCTCTTCAATATACCCAGGGCCACTGGAATTATGCGATTGTGCGTCCGCTGTGATTTGTGCATAGTTCTAGATTAGCAGCATTTACCGCATAATCCACAGTCTGCTGCATAATCTGCAGTTTACAACAAAAAATACATTTTGTTTCTAGCTCAAACAATTCAAAAGTTACTAAAAATGCAGATACATGTGTTCCAGCGAAGTGGCCCTTTTCAAAACTTGCCTGGTCAGCTTTCTGTTGCTTATTGCTCTATTTGGTGTTACACTGGTACTACTGGGGTGCAATCAATGCCCAGGCAGTATTACCCAGTTTAAAAATGACAAAATAATGAAGTAATACTAATACAAAATGTGCGGCCTTATGCCCCATAACTTGCCTTATCATGCGGCATAATTTGCTCATCCCTGCTGCATAATTTGGCCCTCTCCTGCTGCATAATTCCAGTGCGACTGAATATACCACAATGTAAAACAGAATAGAAAAGAGCAGAACACAATAGAACATTTTAAAACACTTGGTCACCTGTATTTTTCATGGCACTAGAGCCCATAATAAGAATGATGTCTAATATAAAAAGGCGGAAAAAAGTACGTGAGTGAAAAAGGCCGCAGAAGAAGTGAAAAAGGCCGCAGAAGAAGTAAAAAGACAAACAATCAAGGTCAGTTTTAAAGGATGCGAAGAACCAATGTTAAGAAGGGTCCAACAGAAGAGGTGCGCTTTAAAAATACTTCCAAAGGTGAGGTTATTTCGGATGTATGACGTTACAACGCATACATTTACATCGCGGTACATTACATCGCGGTTTTTACAACGCAAGTCGTTACAACGACTTGTGTTGGAGGGCGCTGGACTTAGGAGTAGTATAATTTACTATTCCAACTCCAGTCTACGTACAGTAGGGAAGGTGTTGGATAGTAAATTATACTATTCCTTGTCCTAGAGCGCCATCTAGCGCAAGTCGTTGTAACGACTTGCGTTGTAAAAACCGCGATGTAATGGCATCGCGATGTAATCCCCGCGTTGTAAACGATGTTTCCCGGTTATTTCACAGCAGGAGCAAATGGACTCTAGGATGTTCCATTAGTGAAGCAACACAATCATGAAAAGACCCTCCCATGTCTTGCACTCCTCAAATGCTGTTCCTGCAAAATATGATAACTGGAGTAGAGGCCCAACAATTCTATATATATGTTATGTTTATTAATATTGTGAGGGTTTATTATATGGTAACTAGATACATTGCCCCTCTAACTCCAGTCCAAGAATATTTGTGGCCAGAGACTGCTCACAGATTCCAGGCATGATACTGTTCACTATATCGCCACACGATATGATGAAATATGATGCCAAGTTCATCAGTGCTGGTCTTGTTTTAATAAACTAAGATGAGAACAATGACTATTCGAACCGCATTCTCAGTGTGTTCAGGCAAAGGTGATTTCCACAGAACCCAGGCACTGTAATCTTCCCCAAGCTGTAATGTACAAAAAAAACTGAAGTTAATACTTTGATAGTTTTATGTCTTATCACCAAAAAGCACTTCTTCTAAAGACGCTTATGATGTAGCGTTTAAAAGTTTGAGAATTGTAGGGGTGCGTTATATTCACTGTTAGTCGGCACCCGCATATAACCAAATGTGTACTCAGGGATTTCGTGTGCAATGTATTACAACTGTATAACCTATATCGATTTTAAGTAGAAGTGCTAGCTATGTACAAGCACATGGTAAACGTATTAGAGAAATGTATAGTGTTTAGCTACGGGAAATGCAATGTGGTGTTAGAAATGTGTACCCCAGACTTCGTGTCTGTAGTTTGTTTAGGTTGACCACACATGAAAGAAAGACGTAAATGTCAATACTGTGATTGAAACCTGCTTGTGTAACCGAAGTAGTGGCCAGAATTCGCATATATCGTTGAGGCGAAAGGCCTGGTATTTTCTTATGTTAGCCAAGGGCAATAGGCCAAAAAGGGATTTATTCCAGTAGAGGTTTTAGGCTGTAGTAAATTGCAACTTAAAAGATGTGAAGAATGTCTGCTTTGCATGATCTCACCCCAGGTGAAAGGACAGTTGCTCGTTAGTAGAGAAGCTCTTTGTTCGTAATTTGAATTATGTAGAGAAAGCCAGACATGGGAGTGTATTGGAATGTGCCAATCGTAACTCCTAGTGCGGATGGCGTCTGGGACTCAAGGCCAAGCGATGGACGATGGAACTGGACAGCGATCTGTGGAAAAGTACTGAAAGACGACCCCGGAAGGAGAGGAGGCGCAAAGGGCGTGTTCGGAGACTTGGGGTACTGTATTAGGGACAGCGCCCCGAGGGTGGAGGCAGAGCAGAGCGGGGCAGCCCAAAGCAGAGGACGGCTAGGCGAAGGCTAGAGGGGGCAACTTAGATCAAGCTCTCTAAGTGAAGACTTCTTATGAAGTTTCGCTCTGACACCTTTTATTCTGATGAGGGTCTCAAGGGATTGCTAAGTAGGGATGTCATCTAGTGCAGAGTAGGGACAGAGATGGTATGGTTCAGTGTCCCTAGTATCGACATTTGCTTGGTGGTTTTCTACCTCATGCTTTTAGAGATTGTACTTTTAGTTATTTTTAGCCGTATGCGGATTCTCCGTAGAGTAGCATTTGTTTTAGTGCCTATGTACTTGTTGTGCCTCGTGTTGAGGACTTTGTATCTCCAAATCTTTATGCTGATAATAAAAACCAGAGAGCCAAGAGATTAAGTTTCGAGTCCTTGATTATGGCAAATTGCAGACTGTAATTGTGATAACGGTAATTTTCCCTCCATGCTATTAGGCAAGTAAAAAGTTCCATCTGACCAGAGTGGGTTCCAGTAGATAATTGCGAGATACTAAAATAGGCCGGAGCAGTTGGTAGCAAACGAGGATGGTTTCTTACTGATAGCGAGGGAAGATTAGATAAGGATAAGTGACCCTTGAGGCCCAAGAGACGATAAGTGATGCTGAATCATCAGATGGCGAGCAGCAGACGGCGGCAGATGAGCATCGACGGCGAGTAGCAGCGCGGCAGAAAGCAGCAGTTCCAGGAGTGAGTATGAACATAATGAGATGTTGTAGATTGCGGTGTTGATTTGTTGTGTGATGTCTTGCGGAGTTGTTGTGTATGTCGTGTGATTGTGAGATCAGGCTGTGAGCGCGCGCAGCCCGGGAATTGTGGTGTAGAAGACACCCGAGATAGATTTTGTTGACCACCCAAAGGAGATCGTGAGGTACCATCGATCACCTGGACCGAGATAGGGGGAGCGAATGCGTGTGTGTATGGCAACTTAACGCTGGTCGTGGGTTGTGGTGAGCAGATCGGAGTGTTAGTAACCTATCAGAGGCGTTTTTGTCTGGCCGGACGGGGGCAGACGGGCGCCAATCGAGGTCAACAAGGTCGAGAGACTGTGGACGGACAGTCAGAGGCTGTGGACGGACAGCCAGAGAAATAACTTAATTGGTTATTTCAGTGTATGAATGGGACGTGAGTGAGCGTGAAACGAGTTTGGAGAAGGGAACTGCTGCGAACGAAGGAAGGTGACGTCAGAGGGTGTCGCGCTGTGATAGGCCGGTTGGTGTGAGTCGCGCTGTTATTGGAGGATTTGAGAATAAGAAGTAAATAGAGCGCGAGATCGAATTTGCTCATCATGAAGTGTCTTAGGGCTTTGCGAGAGTTGTGTAGAGGTGATAGGCATGTGGTTGTCCGCGGGGGAGAAGAAGCTCCTCCCGAGGATACACCGGCACATTACATGGCACAGAATGTGGGGTTACATACTATCGTTTGGATCGAGAATTGGCACAAGGTTACGCAAGGTGAGGGGGAATTAGCTTTCCCGAGGTACGGCTCATTTAGATTAGCGGTGCTGTACCAACTGAAGACGGTGATGGGGTCCTTAAAACCCTTGCCAAGACCAGCACAGTTTGAAGCGTTACATGCGTGGATTAGAGCAGCGCATGATAAGGAAAAGGGAAGAAGTCAAGAGAGAATGAGGAAGTCGATTAGGGCATTTCAGGATGCCAAGTGGGACGCAGCAGAGAAAAGATGGAGAGTGCAGACAATTGAGGAAGCGAAACTGTATCCCGCGATAATGGAGGAGACAGGAATAAGGAATGGGAAAGCACAGAAAGAGGATAGTGATTCTGATGATGATGTATTACAAAGATTGCTAGACGAGAGACCACCCCCTTATAATCCAGATGAAGTGGATGATAGGTGGGGTGAGAGGGGAGACTCTAGGAGGGTAACAATCCAGCCTGAGACCCGAGTGGAAGGGTTGGTTTCGTTTGAAACTGCGAGTTCACAGGGTCAGTCTGAGACTAGCCGAAGGATTGAAGGAGAGATGAGGTTACCGGATGCATTGAGGGTACCGGTCACCATTGGACCGATTGTGTCTATATACAGCCCGGAATCAGAGGCGAGAGAGAGGTTTGAACGAGAGGCAGAGAGAAGTAGGCGAGAAAGTGGGGAAAGTGAGTTGGAAGGGGCAACGGCCCGACCTCCAAGCCCAGTACAATGGAGTACACCGTTAGCAGCGGTGTCAGACACATCTAGGGGCGAAGAGGACGAGAGACCGGTGAGGTCGAGGACTCCGATGGAGTCGAGACCAGATTTAGGGTCATGGGTATCACCCAAGAAGCAAATGAGCTGGAATATGGGCCGAGCGGGGACAACCCCAGTTGCCTTTAAGAGCCATTCTGCTCCCATAGAACTACCGGAGGAAAGGAGAGAGCAGGAATCGGAATGCGAGTATGATGAGGGACGTGGAGCAAGTTGTCAGGTGTTGAAAGGAGCCTTGAAGGCCGGAATGATAGATGTAATGAGACTTAAAGCAGAAGCGGATGAAATAATATATGGGAATCTACCTCTGGAGAGAGTATTGACCTATACTCCCGATGAATTGCTTTTTGTGGCAAAGGATGTGACTCGTAAAGCACGAGTGGCACATGAGAAACTGGCGGGTTTGGCTAGAGAATATGGGGTGGATCTATCCAAGACTAGAGCATTGCAAGGGAGCCATAGGATGCATTGTACCGAGCGGGAATTGGAAGAGAAAAGGGTTGTTGGTCTAAGGTCACATACCAAGGAATTGATTGTAGCTATGAGAATATGGCTGATGCTCGACAAATGGCAAGAGAAATGGGCTAGGAAAAGAAATTCTAGGGGAGCGAAAGGAGGGAGCTCTGAAGGAGATTTGCAGGAGGTAAAGATCCTTCCTTTGAGAGAGGTGGCGAATGGAGGATACGTGCATGTACCATGGAGCAGGGGGGATTTGGCATCATTTACGAATGATTTTCCCAGGCTCAGGGAGAAGCCTGCAGAGTGGTACAAGCAAGTTGAGCGTTTCGTTAAGATTTCGAAGGTGTTGTGGATAGATCTGAACACCTTATTCGATATCGTAGTTCCGGGAGACCTGTGGAACGCGTGTAAAATTGCTGTTGATTGGCCGGACTATGAGCCTGATAGGAACATAGTTACAAATGGTCCGTCGCCCGTGGTAATGAGGCTGTACGATAAGGTAATTACCTGGTTGAAATCGAAGGTTTCACCCCAAGACATCGATTGGGTGAAGATAGACAGGACAGTGCAGGAGCCCAAGGAGACAGTACATGAATTCTATGAGAGACTTCTGAAAGCTTTTAAGCAGTACAGTGGGTTAGATGAGCTGGAAACAAAGGACATGGGACAGTTTGTGTCTAAGTTCGTGCTGGGTTTGAAGCCCGAGGTTAGTCTTATGATACAGCAGCATTTGATCTGTTGGCAGAATAAGCCTGTAGACGAGATCTTGCGGTACGCCAGGTACTGCACGGATGAGATTGAGTCAAAGCACAAGAAGATGAAGGATAACTTATTGCTCATTCAGATGCAAGCGGCTCAGGGACCGCCGAATGGGGGTCCAGTGGGGCGAAGACAGGGAAATTATCAGACAGGGAATCAGAATATGCAGGGTCAGGGAAGGCCGAGACCCGTAGACCCTAGGACAGGAATAGATGTAGCGATCTTGAAGAAGACGACTGCTTGTCACCAGTGTCACCAGGTGGGACATTGGAGGCGCGAGTGTCCCTTGAACCCCTATAATCAGCCGCAGATGGAGGGAGGAATGGGTCAGGTCCCTGGGGCGGAACAGGTACAGACGGTGACTGTACCGAGAACGATGCAAGGGGGGACAGGCGCCTCGCAGGTGCAGTTTCCCCAGCCACCCAGGATGCAGAACATACAGCAGGGAGCTCGGACTTATTTGCAGATGCCCATGTTCGAAGTGGAAGAGGAGAGGGATGCAGATTTGCTGGCGCAGTTAAGTTTAGGTCAGGATGATGATTGCATACTTAGGGCCATACTAGAAGTAGATCAGAAGGGACCCTTTGTGGAAGCCGAACTCGATGGACGCCCTACTACCTTTTTGGTAGATACGGGGGCTACCAGGTCAACCATAAGATCAGCAGTAGTTCCGGGGGTAGCCCTCTCGGGAGAAAGTATACAAGTGGTTGGAGTGGCGAACAAGAGACTAGTTAGCCCCTTGACGGAACCGATTCCCATCAGGATAGGAAACTTTAGGGATCGACATCAGTTCGTGGTGTGCGATTCTAGTCCTGTTTGTCTGTTGGGAAGAGATTTATTGTGTAAGCTCAATTGCACAATTTACTGTACCCCGAGGGGAGTAGAGGTACAGACAAGAGATGACGACGCGACCTTTAAGGTTGCAAATCAGCAGGGGTGCGTGGAAGTGTATCCGGCTCTGACAGTGGAGGAGCTTCCACAGGACTTGAGGGAGTCAGTTGCGACCGATGTGTGGGATCTTAGCGGAGAGGAGATCGGCTTAGTCAGGGGAGTGGAACCAGTGAAGATACAGGTTAAGCCAAATGCGGAATTCCCGAGAACCCCTCAGTATAAACTGTCGCCTGAGACGATTGCTGGGATCAAACCTGTGATTGAGTCTATGATTAGGCAGGGAATACTGGTGGAGATCATGGGTAGTCCATGTAATTCACCCATTATGGGACTGCAGAAACCGAGTGGGAAGTTCAGGATAGTGCAAGACCTGCGGAAAATAAACGACATAGTTGTCCCATGTTGTCCAGTGGTACCGAATCCATCTGTGATACTGTTCCAGATCCCATGCGAAGCTGGATGGTTCACAGTGATTGACTTGTGTCAGGCATTCTTTTCGATTCCCCTACATGAAGAGAGTAGATTTCTTTTTGCCTTTAGGCTAGAAAATCGTATATTAACGTGGTGCCGTATCCCACAGGGGTATACGGAGAGCCCATCGATTTTCAATCAGCTGTTAAAGAAGAATCTGGAAGGTCTTGTGTTGCCGAAAAACTCTGTTTTGGTGCAATACATTGACGACCTGCTTGTCGCGTCAGAGACAGAAGACGCTTGCAGGATCGATACCATTGCGTTGTTGAATTTCCTGGGAGAGAACGGTCACAAGGTGTCACCAAACAAGCTGCAATACTGTTTACCTGAGGTACAGTATTTGGGGCACAGAATTGAAAAGGGTAAAAGGAAGGTGTCTCCAGATCGCATTGATGCGATTTTGAGAATGCCAGTTCCCTCGACGCAGAGGGAAGTTAGAATGTTTTTGGGAATGGTGGGCTATTGCCGCCAGTGGATCCCAAACTTTTCCTTTGAAGCGAAGCCTTTGCAGCGGCTGACGCGAAAGGATGTAAGTGATCCGGTACCATGGGACGACGACTGTTTGAAATCATTTCTGAGGCTGAGAGAAGCCTTATGTAGCGCTCCTGCGTTGGGAATGCCGGATTATAACAAGGCATTTGCATTGTTCTGCTGCGAAAGAGAAGGTTGCGCATTAGCAGTGTTAACCCAGAATCATGGAGGTGTCCGTAGACCAGTTGCTTATTTCTCAGCTACTCTAGATCCAGTAGCTTCTGCGTTGCCCGGATGTCTCAGATCCGTTGCGGCAACAGGTGTCAGCATCGAGAGATGTGAGAGCATTGTGATGGGTCATCCACTTACTGTACATGTGCCACATTCTGTTGAATTGTTGATGACTAGGACTAAAACACAGCACCTCACGAATAATAGGCTGACTCGTTATGAGCAAGTTATTCTTGCAGCCGATAATGTGACATTGAAGAGGTGTGCTGTTTTAAATCCTGCTACACTGTTACCTGTTCTAAAAATAGATGATAATGAAGATTGTGAGGACCATGATTGTCTCGATGTGACTGAACTATGCACCAAACCGAGACCCGACATTGTCGATGAACCGCTCCCAGTGTCAGATGAGATTTTCTTTGTAGACGGTTCATGTTTAAGAGACAGTGTCGGTCGATTGAGAGCAGCGTTTGCTGTATGCACCATCACGGGTGTGGTTGAAGCCGCTTGTCTAGAAGGAGTACACTCCGCACAGGTGGCTGAGCTCATTGCTCTGACTCGTGCCTGTTTGGCAGCTGAGAAGATCCGTGTAACGATTTACACAGACAGCCAGTACGGGTTTGGTGTGGTTCATGATTTCGGACAGCTATGGTCCCAGAGAGGGTTTATGACGTCTTCAGGTTCTCCCATAAGAAATGGTGAACATGTGCGAAAACTGTTAAAAGCATTGCAAGGTCCTGACGAAATAGCCGTTGTTAAATGTGCAGCCCACACGAAGGGAAGCGACTTTGTCTCGTTGGGAAATAACTATGCAGACGAAGTAGCTCGATTTTGTGCAGAGCAGGGATGCAACTTTACTGAGATCCACATTGAGAAAACTGGGGAGGAGGTGGTGTACGGTCAGATGTTAGCAATGGCTGACACATGGGAGGAACTGAAGCAGCTTCAGGAAGGGGTCTCAGATCAGGAACGGGACAGCTGGATACGAGCTGGATGCGAGAAGGGAGATGTGGATATATGGGTTTCGAATGATGGACGAGCAGTGTTGCCGGAAAGTTTGTTGAATCCCATGGCGAGGTTGATACATGGTGCTGTACATCTTGGTAGGGATGCCATGATGAGAGTGTTTCGTCAGACTTGGTACAACCCGAAGTTTCGTGCAGTGGCTGAAACTGTGTGTCAGAGGTGTGTCACTTGCCAACAGATGAATGTAGGGAAAAGAACTGCTGTGACATTGAGCCACATAGGGAGGTCAGGGGGACCTTTCAATAGGATGCAGTTGGATTTTGTCGAAATGCCGAAGTGTAATGGGTTGAGGTACATATTAGTGATAGTATGTGTCTTTTCCAGGTGGGTGGAGGCATATCCTACACGCAGATGCGACACACTCACAGTAGCGAAACTATTATTGAGAGAACTCATTCCTAGGTACGGGTTCCCGACGTCCTTTGAATCGGACAGAGGAACTCATTTCCACAGCGAAGTTATGAAGTTGCTTTGTGCTGCTTTGAATATAGATCAGAAGTTACACTGTAGCTATAGACCAGAAGCTTCAGGGATAGTGGAGCAGGTGAATGGAACTCTAAAGGCTCGGATGGCGAAAGTGTGTTCGTCTACGTCTCTGAAATGGCCTGACGCATTACCTTTGGTCCTTATGAGCCTTCGAAGTGTGCCTGATAGAAGAACTGGGTTGTCACCCCATGAAATCCTCATGGGAAGAGCGATGCGTTTGCCTGCAATACCTGCCACTGCTCTGATAAATATCACTGATGATATGATCCTGGACTATTGTAAAGGCCTTGCTGACGTGGTCCGTTCTGTGTCTCAGCAGGTGCAGACAGCAACGGTTCCAGCTGCGAGTGACAGGTGCCACGACTTGGACCCAGGCGATTGGGTCCTAGTCCGAAAGCACGTGAGGAAGAGTTGTTTGGATGCTAGTTGGCGTGGCCCTTTCCAAGTAATCCTTGTTACGAACACTGCTGTCAAGTGCGGAGGGTTACCGAACTGGGTGCATGCTTCTCATACCCGCAGAGTTCCAGCACCCTTGGAAGATACAGCCCCTCTCGAGAACCAAGATCCCAGTGAGCCGACAGAATCGCCAGAGAGGGCCAGTCAAGCTGTAAGGGTTGCTGAAGCGGCTGATGGTGCACTGAATCGAGTTGGGGGAGGACGTGAAGGAAGCACTGACCCAGAAACCGGCGAAGGAGCGAGAGGTGCAGTGGGTAGTACAGAATCGAGTTCTGCCGGAGAAGAGGAAATCGGTGCACAGGGTATCGGAGAGAAGACTGGGGGTGCCACCGAAGCGGAAAGGGTTTGGCCCGCAAAGCAGAACCGGGTAAACCTGAGGTTGGCCCCAGACACCGACCTTGCACCAGTTTCGGAAGAACCGGAAGAAGAATCGGGAGACGAGGAAAATCCTCAAGGTGGTGTGAGAAGGTCCAAGAGAACTCGAGTGCCAAGTCGGAAGTACGCTTCCCCGGAGTGGGCATACCAAGTGACTGATGCCAGGGTTACCGAGCACGGGAAGGTTGAGGTCGATGACATTGGTCAACAGTGTCCCGCTCCAGAGGGTGGAAGTGTTGCTGAAAGTTCCGGGATTGGAGATCGAAGGGATTCTGACGATTCATATCCCAAGTCCGCCATTCCTGAGTGTCATTCGAGGTATGATCTTGGACAATTTGGAGTTCCCGACGTTCACGACTGTGCCAGATCCACAAGAACTGATTATTCTTAAGCTCGAAATATTGCAGGGAGTCCTGGAGCTGTTGGGACCGGCGCTTATGCTAGATTGATTTGAGAAAGGTTGTAAGCTAAGAAGAAGATTACCTAGAGCCGAGCGGAAGAAGAACAAATTTAGGGATTTTTCCGTTGTAGAACGAAGAAAGTTAGGGAGGGTTGCCTAAGTTCACGAAAGAGACATTAATGAGAAGGAGACTTATCCTTTCAGAGACTGCATTGGACATTGAGCATATTCCGAAGATGGCAGATCCTGTAAACCCACATCGTAGGGCTAAACTGATAATAGGCACATTGATCGGAGTTGTAGTAGTCACCATATTTGCGGTAGTGATCAGTTCCTACATGGTGGCTCACAGGCAAGAGGGGAAGGTTCGGGGAGCACCCACACCTATTACCCCAGGGCAGAGTGGTGTCAGTAATAGCGAACAGGAATTATCGGAGTTGAGAGATGTTCGCAGACTTCACATGGATTTGTCAAAGGGTGATTTTAAGCTTAACGCGTATGCAAGGTTGCTGTATGAGTATGTTGATGCGATGGATGTGAAGGATTGCTATGTGTGCATGCAGTTGCCTGCTTCAGTGGATGAGGGTATCAAGTATCATCATCTCCCATTGACTTATGGGATTTCTTGTAGCATATGGCTCAGTTTATTTTATGACAGGAGACAGTTCGAGTATTTCTTCTCAAATTTTGACACGGTACTTCCCGAGGTGCCAGCAATCAAGCATTTGAATAGATATGATCTGGATAAGAAAGAGGACAGACTCCTGAAATATTTTAGACCGACTGTGAAACTGGATACGGCACATGCTCACAGGAATAACCTGACATGTGCGTTATCAGAGATAGAGAAGAAATTCATAGACCAAGTAGAGGACAGGTATAGAAAGTTGACGGAGACACGACACACCGGAGATAGCCCAGTAGATTGGACGGACGAGGAGAGAGCTCACAGATCTAAGGGAAGTTATGGACCAATAGCATTGGATGAGGCACAGAGAGGGAATTTGTGTATTGCACGGCCTCAATCCAAGACGGAGAAGGTCGCAGTAGGACATAGCATTTGTTCTCAGACTTTTACAATGGAAGCTTATGCTAAGAATTTTATGCAAGGTCCAGTAGAAGTAATCCCGACAGTGTATTATGTTTGTGGGACGAATGCTTATGTCAGACTACCCGACAATTGGTATGGAGTATGCTATTTGGCTATCATATTCCCGAAGATTTATCACACAAGGGACTTGGAGTTGTTAGAGACGAAGCGACCGCCCAGGAAACGTAGGGCTACAAATGCCGGTGCAGTGATTGGGGACATATACGGAGCAATGATACCTAGTATGGGTGTGGTGTTGAATGATGTGAAGATCCGAAGGTTGGCGACTGTAGTTGATGAGTTGTCTATGAACACGGCGAGATCTTTGATATTGGTGGCTGGAGAGATGTTGTCGATCCGGAATATGGTTTTGCAGAATCGCCTTGCTTTAGATGTGTTGTTAGCAAAAGAAGGCGGAGTCTGCAAATTATTGAAAGTTCAGGAATGCTGCACGTATATTCCAGACAACTCGAAGGAGATAGGGAAGTACATAGACAACATAACGACTATTCACAAGGAGATTACGGATCTGACGGAGGTGAATGTGTGGGAGAAGATTGGATTAGGATTTGGAAGAGTGGGAACGTGGTTTGCGAATCTGGGAAGGGGATTTCTAGGTTCAGTGTTGAAACCAATCATTATTGCCGTGGTTTGTGTGATCTGTTTGTGGGGATGTGTGAAGGCATGGAAGTGGTATCAAGGAGGCAAGGTTGAAAGAGCTCTAAAGGCAAACGAGAGGAGGTTGGCAAGGCTCCAGGAGCAGCAATATGAGAGTCTTAAGAAACTGGAGGGAGTCCGACATGGAAATGTTATGACTAGCACGGTTTAAATCAGTTCTGAAGAAGGAAATGTAATGGTGTGATGACGGATGTCATCAAAGGGGGGAACTGATGTAGCGTTTAAAAGTTTGAGAATTGTAGGGGTGCGTTATATTCACTGTTAGTCGGCACCCGCATATAACCAAATGTGTACTCAGGGATTTCGTGTGCAATGTATTACAACTGTATAACCTATATCGATTTTAAGTAGAAGTGCTAGCTATGTACAAGCACATGGTAAACGTATTAGAGAAATGTATAGTGTTTAGCTACGGGAAATGCAATGTGGTGTTAGAAATGTGTACCCCAGACTTCGTGTCTGTAGTTTGTTTAGGTTGACCACACATGAAAGAAAGACGTAAATGTCAATACTGTGATTGAAACCTGCTTGTGTAACCGAAGTAGTGGCCAGAATTCGCATATATCGTTGAGGCGAAAGGCCTGGTATTTTCTTATGTTAGCCAAGGGCAATAGGCCAAAAAGGGATTTATTCCAGTAGAGGTTTTAGGCTGTAGTAAATTGCAACTTAAAAGATGTGAAGAATGTCTGCTTTGCATGATCTCACCCCAGGTGAAAGGACAGTTGCTCGTTAGTGAAGAAGCTCTTTGTTCGTAATTTGAATTATGTAGAGAAAGCCAGACATGGGAGTGTATTGGAATGTGCCAATCGTAACTCCTAGTGCGGATGGCGTCTGGGACTCAAGGCCAAGCGATGGACGATGGAACTGGACAGCGATCTGTGGAAAAGTACTGAAAGACGACCCCGGAAGGAGAGGAGGCGCAAAGGGCGTGTTCGGAGACTTGGGGTACTGTATTAGGGACAGCGCCCCGAGGGTGGAGGCAGAGCAGAGCGGGGCAGCCCAAAGCAGAGGACGGCTAGGCGAAGGCTAGAGGGGGCAACTTAGATCAAGCTCTCTAAGTGAAGACTTCTTATGAAGTTTCGCTCTGACACCTTTTATTCTGATGAGGGTCTCAAGGGATTGCTAAGTAGGGATGTCATCTAGTGCAGAGTAGGGACAGAGATGGTATGGTTCAGTGTCCCTAGTATCGACATTTGCTTGGTGGTTTTCTACCTCATGCTTTTAGAGATTGTACTTTTAGTTATTTTTAGCCGTATGCGGATTCTCCGTAGAGTAGCATTTGTTTTAGTGCCTATGTACTTGTTGTGCCTCGTGTTGAGGACTTTGTATCTCCAAATCTTTATGCTGATAATAAAAACCAGAGAGCCAAGAGATTAAGTTTCGAGTCCTTGATTATGGCAAATTGCAGACTGTAATTGTGATAACGGTAATTTTCCCTCCATGCTATTAGGCAAGTAAAAAGTTCCATCTGACCAGAGTGGGTTCCAGTAGATAATTGCGAGATACTAAAATAGGCCGGAGCACTTACCTGCTTTTTTCAAGCTGTTATTTGTTTTAATCAGTTGGTTTTGTTCCAATGGTTTTGTAGCAAATGATCTAATAATGCTTACAATGGCTGCATTAATACCATACAAGCACAATCCATGGAGCCGATGTCACCTGAGAAGTCCTATATTCCTGTCAGCAGGGCCGGACTGGCCGTAGCGGGCGTTTCCTCGGTGGGCCGCCATGATTTTTATAACCCGGGGCCAGCAATATCGGCCCCCTGTAACAAAATCGGCCGAAACCGGCCCTAACAAACAGCTCGGCCGCACTCCCCCCTCTCCCTCAGGGGAGCCGGCAGAGCAGTTTGCCAGGGCCGGTTTCGGATCCCAGTCCGGCCCTGCCTGTCAGGCATTTAAACCAATTTGAAGTGTTTGCTGAGCACCATCAGTGCCAAAAAGACAAGCAGCACTGACCATAGCAAGAAAGACCACTTACTCTCTTTTAAGGCAACTTCGCTCACACGTTTAACCCTTTCTGATCATAATATACTGTTTAACGAAGGTTTAGCATGACAACCGGCGGCATCATTGTGCAATATGTGCAGTGGGATTTCTTTTTTAATTTGTCCTTGGACCACTACAGTCTACTACAACCAAAGTGACTCAGTCCTACTGTTTGCTCCAGGGAGCAAGTTCACACCTCATTCACGCCTATCTAAATGCTAATTATTGGCTGGCCCAAGTGGGCGAGCAACATGCAGATTTAGCTTTCTGGGAGTTCAGTCAGGGCAATTGTAAAAATGCGTCCGTAATATTTTGAAAAAAAACAACTTCACACCTGAATTGGATTTTTAATAACTATCAACCTAGTTATTCAATTATTTTCTAGCTAGTCCCATTCCCGAGATACAGTAATAATATTTAACACTGCATCCCAGCGTTTTCCTGTAAAACAGCCCGCCTTGCTACAGTGAAAATAGCTTTGAGGTGCTAGCCACAACAAGGACATATTGAACATTAAACGTGAACACGTCCTACTCTTAAATACAATGCACCCTGCTTTATGGACAGTTAGGTCCACTTAGGTGTGACCTATCAAAATTTAAAGGGACAGTTTATGTTTGTCAAAAGGGGTTATCTTGACAGGCCAAATTTGCAGTTAAAATCTGCACAGCCAGGCTACCGGTGGCCGGACTGCAGTCATGTTTATATGTCACTGCAGTGGCACAATGGGTGATACAGAACACTTGTGTCATTTTACTTACAGGACATGAGTACACCTAGTATCATAATCTAGAGACATATAGGTAAGTTAAATATGCCAATCAGGTGTATACCAATTCTATCAAGTTGAAAGGAGGAGCACAAGTACTTTACCCGTGGATAGCAGGGGTAAAGTGCACACAGTTCTATAACCAGCAGAAATAGGGTTCAGCAAAAGGCAAAAAAATAATAACATCCCGGATGGCCCTGAAGAAAGGAAAGTTTTCCCACACAACTTATTTTCAGTAATATTGCATTACGCTTGTTACCCAAAATTCTTAAAATTCCGCTATGCTGTTCACAGCAAAAGCTTAGCAGTCGCTTGCATTCTGATTGTTTGGATTATTTTCATGTACACAAGCTGTTTGGTGCTTTTGTTTTCTCACATTTTTTGTGTGAAATGAGTCCTCTTGTCTAAAATGAACATGTGGGCACACGTTGTACTAAAATATAGCACCAAATGCCTGTTTTGCATTTTGCATAATTACTTGTAATTTTATTTCATATAATTTTCCACAAATTTGACATAATTAATCAAATGCAAATTATACTAATTTCACACACCCCTATTTATGTAACATACACATGAAACTCTCAGCAGAACTATAAGTTGCCCGTGGTATCGGAGGGACCGGATAGGCTGAGGATACTCAGATGGCAGCCATTAAACCATTCCATGTCAAAATAGGTTTCTAATCAGCCTCTTTCACTAAGAACAATAGAAGATCATTTAATAAAACCAAACACAGACACCACTGGCTTCCTTCTCTTTGATTGCCAGTCTTGACCCTCAACATCTAATAATGTAAAGATTTTACATTTAACCAACAACCAGGTGGAACGTCTCACAACCTGAAACTCTGCGCTTCACCTCAAACACCTCCCAACACTTTGTTGAAACAACCACAGACACCAACAACTACAAATTGCTCCATCTAAGCAAGGGGAGAAAACCCTACAAATAAAGATGGCTGCTAAAACACTGGTCCTATCGAGTCTGTAGTGTG
Organism: Triturus cristatus; assembly: GCF_964204655.1. Lineage (NCBI taxonomy): Eukaryota > Metazoa > Chordata > Amphibia > Caudata > Salamandridae > Triturus > Triturus cristatus. Next base: position 88,514,354 of record NC_140586.1, read on the forward strand.
GGTTGTTCACAGCTATAATTGTAAGGGCAGAAAACTGTTTGTTCCAGCGGTGGCCACGTAAAGCGCGATGAACGCCCATACACACAGTTTGTTGTCCTCCCTAAAAATTCATGCAAATCTAGTAATATAAAAAGCAAGAGTAACAGCCCTTTCATGCTGGGAAAGTGTGTGTTGCATCCTATGTTTCATGGAGACGCCGGGAAAAGGGTTTTCCACGCTGTAATGATTTTGCCTTGCCCAGCATCCAGAGCATTCTACTGCATGGTTCTGCCTGGATCCCATGGTACTGACACCATTCCTTTCAGATTTTATCATATTTATAGAGACATCCCCTGGCTATGTTGATTGGTCTTTCCAGACTCAAACCACCGTTGATCCCTCTCCTCCAACCCTCCAGGGGCAGAGGCTTTGTTTCTTTCCACACCTTGGCGATATCCCTTTTGGCTACTGTCACTCTGAGCCATAGCAGGGACCTATTGTATCTATTACATTCGACATAGGTAGTAATTTGTAGTGAGGCGAGTTTAGGTTATCTAGTGAGACTCCAGCCCCGTACTACCTCTCTTAGATATCCAAGGACCAATTCACAAATTCCAAACAATGTGCAAGAGATCTCCCCATTAGGATGAGCACTGGGGATACAGTTGTGAGGTGGTCACACACATTTTCCACAGTCTGTCTCTCATGTAATACACTCTGTGTAGGTACTTCAGCTGTATCGTCCAGAATTGTGATGCTATCCCAGGGCTTCATTGTCAGTGATGGAGCCTATGCCGCGTGCCCACACTTTCCACAAGATGTGGAAGGAATCCAATGTGTTAACTAAGAAATTTGTGGATGGCAGGGATTTTGTGGTCTGTCCGTGCCTCAAGAATGACATTTTTCTGCCAAGGGACTATAATGAGGATGCTCCGCTAATTCGGAAGTATAAGACGTGAGGTGTGCCGGAGTTGCAGGTATCTATAAAACTGGGTACAGTGAAGATCATACTCTTCCTATAAATCTGAGAAATAGGTAAGCGCTGTCCCCATCAGGAGGTAGCCCAATTAAGAAATGCCAATGACATCCCAGAGATTGAAGCCCTGCAACTTTGTGACCTTCCGGAGCCAGGCCCCACACCACGATAGTGTTTCCCGCATCAGGCGCAGAGTCCACCCCAGGACCCCAAGAGTCTCACGCCGAATTTGAAACAATTTTAATGGAAGGAGGAAGGGTTATGGGAGGAGGACCTCCATATAGCAGGTGCGAAATCTGTCTCCTGCATTGTTCATAGTTCAGAGACATGTGCGGGATCGTCAAGGTTATCGAACCACCACTCATTAAAGACAACTAGGTTGTAGGTTCTGCAGTGAGAGACAATGTCTGGTGTCTATCTCTCCCTCAAAGGTTGACCCACATATTTCTGGGGGGCCAAAGATTCCACAAGAACCTCCTCAGGAGAGCATTAAGTTGGGCAAAGAACACACGAGGGACATGGAACGGGAAATTCTGTAGCCGATACAGGAATGGTGTTAAAGCAACCATTTGAAAGATCGCCAGATGTTCTGGGAAAGACAGTGGGAACACAAATCATACCCCAGCATCAGGAGACAACTGCTCCAATTGTGGTTGCAGGTTACAATCCTGTGCCAGCAGTAGGTTCCTCGTCACATTTACTCCCAGGTACTTCAACCCCAAGTGGAGCGCCAGGATGCCCTCGGCCCATGTCAGTGACTGAGGAGGTGGGGGGGGGGGGGCACCAGTTGGGTATACAGAAGATTTGGACTCATTGATGTGGAGCCAAGAGAAGGACCCAAAGATTTGCACTGGAATCAGCTCAACCATAAAAATAAGTACATCATCCGCATAAAGTTCCACCCTATCTGAGACGCTGGGTTTCTATTTCAGCCCCTTCATTTGTGCATCGATCTTCAACCACTCCACCAAGGGTTCAACTGTGAGAGCAAAAAGTAAGGGAAACAGCAGACAGCAATATTGAATGCTTTGTGGAAATCAAACAGGAGCAGCACCTGGACACCCGGCAGTCGATCGAACAAAGCCAGAGCATTTTGAACTCGTCTGACATTGTGTCTGGTGGCCTGGATAGGCATGAAGCTGGGCTGATCTGGAGCCCACTACTTAACAGGCAGTACACCAAGGCTTTCTCCCAAATCTTCACCACAACATTGAGGCAAGAGGCCTGTATGTAGAGCATTGAACCAGGGGTTGGCCTGGTTTGGTAATTACAATTATATCCCCTGAATGCAGGTCAGGCAGAAGCATACCCCTCACAATAGCCAAAAGAAGACCTGCAGAAGAGGCATCCCCAGCTGCGACCAGTAGGCTTTGTACAATCCTACTAGGAACCTACTGGGGCCTATCGCTCACCAAATCGGTTCCTTGGAGGAACAGAAAATCCAGCACAATCCGCTGGGCTGCCTTCAAAATGCCCCCACTCTTCACTTTGCCCAACAGACTATTTACGTTCCATGTCAAGATCCTCAACTTGGTTGTCCCACCCCGCTCAACCATCAGGCAGGCTGCCGAGGCAAATGGTGGGGTCTCAAGCGGTCTTGTGTGTTGAAATTATGGAGTGTGCACTAATAGATCGGCACAATGCAGACAATATGCACGAAAATCAAACATAACTCACCCTCCCACCACCCCATACTTCTAGAACATGAAATATATTTTGTGGAATGAACTAGGGACGATTGCTAACTGGTCAAATGAACCCCAATCCCATCCTCTTGTACCAACACCCCCAAATATAATCCTATATTCCATCCCCCCAAAAAATATTGTCGCCAAGGAGCATGCCCCATCTAATGGGACATCCCATGCCATAAATGCAGTATATAATATTTAAAAAAAAAAGAGGGTCACACATGGCAATGATCATGGCCGCAGGCATTCACATAAGGGTATAGGACAGAAATACTAAGTTCAGTAGGTCACGGTCCTTCCCTGTCTGAGGTTGGGCAGTGTTGTTCAGAGTTACTGCAGAAGGATCTTCCGAGTGATGTCTATGTCTACTCTCTTTGGCGCTGTGCAACAGGAATTTCCAGGTGAAAGGGGCCCTCACCCTCCAGGGCGAGCGTCTACTTTCAAAGCTGGGACGTTCCTCCACCCAGTCCCAAGCGCTTTCAGGAGTGCCAAAGAAGAGGGTCTTGTCTCCAAAGAAGATCTTTGACAGGCCAGGAAAGACAGCACATACTTGATGTGCATGGTTCTCATTTTCGGCTTCACCTCAAAGAAAGAGTGGCATTGTTGCTGTACCTTCAGAGTGTAGTCAGAAAAGACCATGACACGTGAGGAGCCACACAAGAGTGTGTGAACATAACGGGAGGCTCTCAGGATAGCATCTTTATCTGAAAAGTTGAAGAAGTGGGCAATAATGGGTGGTGGTTGTGGCTCAGGAGGGGCGGCAGGAATCCATAAGTTTGTTCAACCAGGAAACACACACAGACTTCCTTGGCTGGGACTCACAACTTCAGCTGTTTGATGGACTGTGTAGGAGCCTTCCCCGCTCACCCTTCATGTATGCCCACCATATGGATGTTGTGCCTGGAGCGACCCTTGGTGTCTTCAGCTCTGGTTTCCAAATGCTGCACCATCTCTTGGTGGCTGGAGGCTTTAGTTTGAAAGCCACTGATAGTGTCCTCAGGTTTGAGACACATTCCACTGTGTTCCGCAGATCCTGGTAGAGCAAAAACTGATCTTGGCTAAGTTCTCCGATCTAACCCTCCAAAGATGAACATGAGTCCTGGATTCTTGTCAAATCAATGCAGTAGGGTTTGCAGGAAGTTCTCCATGATGCAATATGGCCCCTGCTAGATCTTTGCCCTGGGCTTGGGTCGGCTTTGTGAATTTATCGATCCGTCCCTGGGTGGGCAGGAATGTTGGTTTATTTTTCCCCATTGGCATTCTTAGGAGGGTTCCTGGTGTTATCTAGAGCCAGCCAAGGGGTGAGAAACAGCACACCCTTAATGAGAAAGGTGCTCAACACACAGTCCAAGGTGTACAAGGTTTCAAGGGAGAGCACGGAGGTGGGCCTGTGCCCCAAGCGTCAGCGAGATGAAACTCGACATGTCTTCAGGATGGGCGGGCGCGAAGGGAAGGTGTCTAATTTTGATTGGGGGTAAGTTCCACATGCAAATGTCTGGTTTATTTGGATACCTGACCTCTACCCTGTGTAGATAATGTTAGGTGTCTTAAGATGACAGCGTTACCCCAAATGAGCTGCTGGCGGACTCGTCTGCTTTGTGTCTCACAGCGATACCCACCCAGCTTTGCCGCAGCACGCGGGCTCTGCGCCTGCTTGATGGGATGGGGGGGGGGGGGGGGGGGGAAGTACCACACTGGGCCGCGGGTCTCCCAGCACAAGCCACTGGGCCTGCTGGGGTCCTCCGCTGCAGACACTGATTCTTCAGTGAGGACCCCTCTCCAGGCAGTACAATCACCCCATCGCTCCTGCCAGCACAAGGGCACCCTCAGCGTGCACCATGGTCCTTACAACTCCACACCGGACTCCCTTCAGCCACAGTCCCCATGGGGTGACGAGGCATGTCGAAACGGGCCAGGCCCAGAGAATTGTAGGAGAAGGTGCCAGGGCACAATCGTACTTGGTTCCCGGCATGGGTCCCACGTAGACACCCAGCTTAAGATCTAGCTGGTGGGAGTAGGATCTTTGGTATTCCCCACTACCCTTGTTGGCGGCTGGTGAGTGTAGGCTGGCAGGCCTCGCTCACTTTCTCAGGCTTCGAACGGCCACTGACCAGGTCACAGTATGTTACCCCAACCAAGGGGTTCAGCGCCAACTCCAGCAGACAAAAGGGCACTTAAGGAGATGTCTTCCGTGCCCGCATTAGTAACGGATGACAGTAGGGAAGGCGGCAGAGCTCGGGAAAATGGGCCCGCCATCTTCGGTGGCTTGCCCATGCCCCCGAAGAGTCCTGTTTTGAGAGACAATGTTGCAGATCTCTCAAGTTTCCTTGATCCATCCCCGAGTAGCTAATCCAGTCCAGGATCTTTGCTTTGCAGCCTGTGACTTGCCTTATCGAGTCCCGCCTCCCAACTTTTTGAAACCAGGAAATATACCTCATTCTTTTCGAAAAAGAGAGCCAGAGAGCTGAAATACTGGTAAAAATCATTATTATAAACCCTCCCCCCACTGAGTAATCATTCAAGTTATAACAGCAAAGCTTCACTATTCCCTAACATGAATATGAACCTTCCCACTGGGCCTACTTTCCTCCAATCTGACAACACTAAACAATCTGTGGTGTTAGCTGTTCATTAAGATCACCATTGGCTTGGGTGAGGTCAACACTCTTCCCAGAAGGGCATGGTTCCATAATATGATTTACAGTAGACCAACAGCATGGCTGACCAGGTAATGAGCATGTGTCAGATGTGCATCTTAATGGACACAAGGAACGAATGTCCGCAGGGTATATAATAACATTTGTTATTGACAGTACTTTGAGGCTGTAATCCCTGGTCTGAAAATTATAAAAGCTATGTTATTTGTAGTTCTCATTAGTAATATTATTGAATGCCATTATTCTTTTTAACTAGAATTTGCTAATATTAATAATATTATTGCAGCTTATATTATCACATTTGAGTTACTATTTTTGTAATATTATTACCATATTAAATTTTTTATAATTGCTAACCTCATTTTTATTATTAGAAAAATGCACACTTAATATTATTAACATATTACCATAATCATATTACCAGAAATAATATTCTGTTTAATGAACAATAATAGCAATAACATTATTAGTGGTGCTGGTAATGTATTTTTAGCATTTTAATTCTGCAGAATCATGCCTCTTGCTCCCTCTGCTGACCCTGAACAGTACATAAAGGCAATAATGCTCTTCAGCACATCCTGACAGATGCCCTGAGCAGGAACGCTCCCCGATGCCTCCCTGGAGTCTTCTGTGCGGTTGATCTTTGTTGGACCTTTCTGCTGCTTTTGACACTAACGATCGATGAGTGCCTACAGGTGATTGCAGAAGAGTGGCAGGTGTTTACTGTACTTGTCCACAAAGGATTCTTTTAATCTCTTAGAGATGCGGCTGGAGAGGGGGCATTAACTGACCGGCGCCAGTACTCCTCAGGGTCGGCTTCGGCAAGATCCCACGCGGCAGAGTGAGATCCCCGTCAGGGTGTAACAGACCAATCAATCTGTGGAGCGATAGGGCTACATCACGCACAATGTTGGGGGTGACCGTCAGTTGGCCATTTTTCTAAGAGTGAGTCAGTGCGGTTCTGCTCTTTAAGTGACTTCTGAAAATTGCTGAGTCTTTCAGCCACCGGTCCCTGTACGAGCTAGAAAGCCTATTTGTGGGGTGAAGGGAGACAAAAGGCATAATAATGAATCGTTTTGTCCCTTAGATTTTGTCGAAACTGTGCTGGTGGGCCTTAAAAATAGGCCAGCATCCCAAACCTGGAAGCCAGGCCCACCAGCCTAGCCAAACCTGCCTTCCCAGATCATGCTGACTAGCACTGTAGGGTCATCGCAACAGGTACTGCTTGGAACTCTTGAAGGTGAGCACATATAGACGATTTATGGAGGTACATGCAACGAGAGCCATTGTTCAAAATGTGATAGGATTTAAAGACCACTTTACATGGATGATTTTTGGGACAACATTAGAGGGAAGAGGTTCCTTTTAAAGCACATTGGACAAGTTGGATGTGGTACCAAGACCTCTTCTCAAGAACGCTTGAGAATTGTCAATCATTGGAACTGGGGGAATATTAGAGGCAATTGGTGCAATGTAAAGCTCATACTGCTAGTAGGATTGGTCAGAATCTGAGGAGATTTAAAGACCAATTTCAGGTTTTTTTATCCATGCCGCTTGATGCAATGGAGCCAAGCAACACACCGCCCGAAGCAATACAAGGGTTGCATGAACTGGTTTCCACTTCCTCGACATTAAACTAAAAACAATATTATCTGGAATGTGGGTCCAGTCCCTCCACTCCAATGATCCAAGATGGAGGATCTCCTTGCATACAAGCTTGTAAGTCATCTGGCACGATAGCTCATTGGTTTTACTACTTCGTACAGAAATCTGTAAAGATAGTCCAGTGGGATAAGAACACGCAGGAACAATCCAATTACAACCTGCAAGCACAAGCATACACGGGGGCCTAGCTGTCAACAGTGCAGCAGCACTGTGGCCAGGAGTGTGAGGGCCCACTGCACTACTGTACTACAGAATAGCATGGCTATGAATATAGTGATACTCTAATATCGAGGGATAAAATATCGAAAGCTAAGTTCATATAGAAATAGTATAGATTTACTAGTCCTGACTCCACCTCTATGAACCTTGAAGATATAAACATTGTCAAAGTACATATATGCAGAATAAGGGCTGAAAAAATCTATCCTTACTTATCTTTCAATATTCTGTCCATGATATTTGGCGCCATCGATAGTCCTACCTCGATAATCTGGGTCACACAACTGGACTACAATCATTGGTGTCTTTATTCATTTAACTGGGGACACAGGAGTCATTGTGCTTGCTTTTATTAGGGCCTGTGGGTCTCTAGCTAGGCCCCTTCTATAAATCCCAGTAGGGGTCTCTTAGAGTCAATGTACCCATTACAGAGATATATGTGCAACCTGTGGCTTTCAAATTCTAATCCAGAGGGATCTGATTCCACTTGCTTCCTTCAGAGGACAATTAAAAGAGTTCCAATGAGATGAATATTAATAGCATATGTTATTTAAGCAATAGAGACAGTTCGGTTAATATGTACTTGCTTTTGTTTTTTCTGTGATTCTGCAAAGCTGCCTTCTCTTTCAAGCTTCTATTGTCAATTAGAACATTGGAACGTTGAGCAGTCCATTGAAGACAATGGAGTGATCCGGGCTTTTAATGGCTGGTAGAAGCCCAGAGCTTCAACATTCCTCTGTTAGTTCACAGGTGTTGTTGTTCAACCCCCTTGGGCTCCATGAGGCCCCTCAAGGGGCAGAATGTTCTAATAGCTTTAGAGCCCTTCGTGGCGGGCTCTACACGGGCGTAAAAGCTTTTGGCTCGGGCCTTTAACACGGGAGCAGGCCTTTAATGAGCGGTACTGCCTTCTACAGTGGGCTCTAAGGATACAATACAAACTTTGTCAACCCCAGAAGTGCTGGAAATTGTCAAGCTTGAATACTGAAAGGGCAATGACACCAGCCACAAATCATCTGCCATACTAAATGCAATTGATAGTGTCACTGACTTACTGTTGAGTAAAAAATACATAGGAAAAGTTTTAGCAATTTGCACCCAACTTTCAATTCCCCAAAAATTGTATGCCTCTAAGATTCATCCTCAAAGGCTTAATACAGATTGGCAAAGGAGGGCTAGTTATACAAGTGACCCAAAAGTTGCATTTTCAATACAAATTCCCATACTTTTTTTGTTGTTCTCTACTAGACCAAAAATAGTTAAACTCAGGTCCATTTCCTTTTTGGGTGTAAATGCACCGTGATCCTTCTGAAAAAAAAATGCAAATACAATTTATGGAGCTCATACCCATTGACTTCTATATCCAGTTCACAAACCTAAATTTTAATAGGAAATCAGAACTTGATTGGCAGAGAACGGGGTGACCAATTGTGCTTTTGCAACCACTTCTTAGTTCTCCAATTGCTGTGAAAAAAAAAAAAGAATCGGTGGAACAATTTGGGAACAGGGTGGGTCCCTCACACAGAGAGGACTGAGATAATCCACAGTGGGCTGGAAATTTACATTTTTTCCCAGTCAAGAATGCCTATATTTGAACACAGTCTGCAATCTCAACTTGAGGTTCACAAACCAAAATGCACATATTTCTTTGCAGCCAGACTTGGGATATAGTGGACCTGCGATTCCTCTTTTCTTTACCCCTAACCCTCAACCTAACACTGAATTGGACCAAAATGTGTTGTCTACAGAGCTTGGTTCCAGTGCCAATTGGTGCTAAATGGCCACACTTTTTGTCAAGTGCCCACAGATATTGGCAGCAAGCTACATTCAGGTGCCAGTGAGTGCATTGGTAATATGAACAGGGTGTGGCTTTCAGACACAAACTCTGCTCAGAGCAGTGCTTAATTTGTAAAATAATAAGTGCCAGGGCCCTCCCAGGAGCCCACTGCAGCTTTTCCACCCATCACTGCCAAAACAACTGCTTACCATTTCTCTCGCCTGGAAGTGCGACAGTTCAGATTATTCCAGGTCCCCAAAGCAAAGTTGAAGGAATGACTGGGTAGGCAGATATTAGTCATTTTTAATTTATATTGTATCGATAAACAACCATTGCTCTACCCATCTCTAAATTAGATGAGCAGTGCCACCATGCGGCAGACTGTCCTAAGTGCGATGTTGACAATTAAGTGCTGGTGCTGAGCACTGGAAACCACCAACTCAAATTAGGCACTGGCTCAGAGTCATCAGAGCATGACAGACTGCCATTCCCAACAGACTATGGGCAGAGGGATGAGGTACAGGGTTCGACCACTGGTTACATCATGTGCCTAGAGCCTGCACTGCATGGCAGAAGACCATGCCTTATGCTCTCTGGGTGCAGGAGGAGCTGGACTGGTGTGGGGGAAATGAGCACAACCCAAAGCCCCGCCCAATGGATTTTGAGAACAAGGGCAGTGGGCAAAGGTGGGGATCCAAGAACCACACTCTTTAGACAGAGTGTGCAGTGCTTGCATACCAAACCGGTCAGGGGTTCAGACGGATGGAGTTGTAGCTGAGCCCACAACATCTGCAGAGCGGACAGGGCACGGTTAAATGCATCTGCCATCCACTGTTACTGGTGCAACCTCTTAAGATATTTTCCTGGACTACCAGCTGAGAGGTCCATGTGAGAAGGCCGTGCCAACATCCCCCCGTGGCACCAGCAACATCCCCCCGTGGCACCGGCAACATCCCCCCGTGGCACCGGTCCTGTTCAAGACTTTGAACACTATTTCTTTTAATTTGTTGTTATACTGAATGGGGTTTCAACTATTTTCTGTGCTTCTATTATTTTGTTTTTTCAGTGGACTAGCATACTTCAAGGGGAGTTTAGGTGCAGCACTCAGAGAATGTGCTGGTGGCAGCCAAAGCAAGGGTACAGTGAGCTGTTGCAAAAGAGGTTTTTAGCATTGGGCTTACGTGCATCTTTTACTGGGCACGAAGGAAAGCCATGCCCTTTGGTGGTTTTGGAAGGAAGATGATAATTGCAGGGTCTGCCCTAAGGCCAGGTCCTGCATCCAGCAATCACTGGTGACTACCAGCCAATCACGATGCTGCATGAGCAGCGTCGTGATTGGTCTGAGTGGCCTGTTTTGCCGCTCAGGCAGTACCTGGAAGGCTGGGCATGTTCTCCACTGGGCTGTGCAACACATGGAGAATATGCAAAGGGTGCATGACTGTTTGGCCGGCCCCAGAGGACCGGCCAAGCAGTCATGCGCACTTGGGGAGTGCAAACCACTCCTGCTCCCTCTGACGGTGGGGAGTCCAGCCCTGCAGTTAACATGGCTTTGAGAGCCACAGGAAAAGAAAACGCTAATAACTTTTTTATTATCATTTTCTTTTGCACTCCTCAACAAGCAGTGGGGCAACGCTCCTCCGCCTTAGCAGAGGAGCCGCCACTGGTATCAAGAGGGGTCATGAGAGGAGGCAAGAGAGAGAGCTGAATGAGTAAGAGGGTGCCTACAGAAGAAAGCAGAAGAGGTGCCATTTCTCACTTAAATCGCACTTTCTGGGAGTGACAAGGAGTGACGCATACGTTAACATCCTACCGTGAGCTGTCGCGGCTTTCAGAGACATAATTCTGCTTTTCTGTGAAGCTCCACAGAACCTGCCAGATTTCTCAGTCTACGTTATTCACCCCAGAGAGATGCAGGCCTGGTGCAACCCGGGCTCCCTGAACTCATTGAAAGGCCGCCTCATTCTCAACAGGAACCTCGAGGTAAAGTGTGAACTGAGGAAATATCTGACTAGGGTATTGATGGAAGACACAGAAAACACCAGCAACAAAAAACACTTTAAAACTGGTAGAATTTGTATAGAGGCTCTAAACTGAGGGGAAGTGACCTCAACTGAGCCCGCCTTTTGTGGGCTGTAGGAGGTCTAACACAGAGGGCGGAGCCAATGGAATTAGGACCAAATTATGCTGCAGGGTTCATTAAATTATGCAGTTAGAAATATATACTTATGTTGAGTTTTGCAGCACATTTTTTGATAGGGTTACTTCATTATGTTGTCATTTTTATATGGGATAACACTGTCTGGGCAAAGGGTCCCTTGACGAATACCTATCGTTTAACACCCAAATACAGCATTAAGTAACAGAAAGGTTACCAGGCAACCTTTTCAAAGGGCCTTCCAGTGTGAGGCAACATGTGTTCCTTTGTTTTTAGTGATTTTAGATCTACTTGAGCAAGAAACAAATAGTTAAACTCTGCAGATTATACAGTAGATGATGGATTATGTGGAAAGTGCATCAAATCCATAATTATGCAGAAAACACCACAGCTGCAAAATCGCATAATTCCAATGGCCCTGACTGAGGGTGAATACAACAATGAAGCCGTCATATAGATTCCATATGGAAACTGATGTCGTGTGCAATGGGGGCGGGGTCACTGAGCATGGGCGCAGGGTCAAATTTGTGGCTAAAAAACTAAATATTTTGTAACTTATTTGGTCTTTCAGATTCAGGTAATTACATATATATTAATGCACAGGTTAAATGAAAAATAAATACAAGTTAACTTTATCAGTGGGTAATGCTCTAACGTACAACCTCAATTAATGCACTGCAGAGGTCAAAATAATTCTGGTTGGTGCAGTGGAGGTATAGTGACTGGTGTTTTTTTAGTGCTACAAGGTCCCAGCCTCAGACAGAAAGCACTGTGAATGTGCAAGTCATCCTTTTAAACTTGCTTTACACACAGTATAAGATAGGCTGCTACAAAATGCGCAAAAAGGTTTAAGATCAAAAATGTGCATCAAAAACAGATTAGTAATGTGACTGTAGATAGTACAGTTTTCTTCTAACTGTCCCTTAGAAACACACAATTCACAGGTCAGCTGGGAATACCCTTGCAATATCACTTAAACATAATGAATCTGTGGCATCAGGAAGCTTTAAATAATTCCAAAAATTAAAGACAATACCGGCTTCTAAGCAACCTTTACATTTGCAGATTAACAGAATGCGCACATTTACATTTCTTTCAGTCAGGCAGACACCCCGGCAAAAAAGCTTGTTTCTTGCTTAGCTCTCGGTCCCTCCTTAGTCTTCACTGCACCGGAGACTCTCCCTCACACTTGACCTGAAGCATTTGTACTGTCGGAATTAACCATCCAGGGACGATTGTCTTTTCACAAGTATTGGCAAAGCCAATAGGTCTTGGCAATGCCCAAGCTATCGGCCTTGTCAATGTGAATGTCTTTTAGCCACGTTGTGTAGCAGCACATCTGCTGTCCAGCATGGCTGAAAGTTACTGAAAGCCCAGGATCACAGGATGTTGAGCTGACCCAGAGTCTCTTCACCCCACCCCCGTTGAGTTTATTGCCCTGCCCCTTCTAACACAAAAAAGCACTGACATGGCTTGCACTGCCAGCATCATAGCCCTTTTTTAAATGACTTTCAGTCATGCTGAGCAGCAGATGTACTGCTAGACAACATGGCTGAAATGTATTCACATTGACAAGGCCAATAGCTCTTGCATTGCCGAGATCTATTGGCTTTGCTAATGCTTTTTCGATGTTGACGGGGTCTTGTTGAGCAAATGTGAAAGTGATAGTGAGAAACAGTTGAGAAGCTTTGAAGTGAAGCGAGGATGTGGTGTAACGGCCAGGATGCCAACGGGGGAACTGGCGAACCAGGTTCCAATCTCGGGGTCAGCTGAACAATTTGTGATAATGGGCAAATCACCTACACTTCCCCTTGCCTACAACAATTAATGTGCCATTGTGTAATGTAACTGGTGAGCACTTAAAGGACTCCAATATCATTGGCTGGTGTTCGCACTACGGCAAGATGCAGGACAGAACAAGTACTCCAATACCATTGGATTGTGCAAAAAAAAAAAAAAAAACGCATCGACGAGGGAGGTAGTGGGGGGGAAAGGCCAAACAGGGAAGTAGGAGGGGATGGGGAGATGAGCAAGCAATGACAGGAAGAAAAAAAAAAAAAAAACATACATTGAAGCAGGATCAGCAACAAAAATGAATGCGTCTTTGTGTAATGTAAGTGGTGAGCACTTAAAAAGTGCTCCAATGCCATTGACTTGTGTTTGCGCTATGGCAAGACGAATGACGTAGTGAGCGCTTCAATACCATAAGATTGTGCAAAAAAAAAATAGACAAGTGCTCTTCGTGTTTTAAACAATTTTTCAGAAATGCATTTCTTTATGCACACGTGCATGCATTTTAGTGGTGTGTGTACAAGGGTGACAGTTTGAAAACACAAGTTCTCCTATGGAGTGCTTGAAAACAAAGAAAATCATAGTTCTGCAAACCGGGAGCAGTGTAAAGAGACATGTACTTGGTCCATGCGCTATGGGAGGGCCAAACACAAGACCAGGGCATGACGCCTGCACGCCATAACAAATGGCATCAAAGAAACTTAGAGTGACGCTGAAGTTTACCAATGGTAGGAGATGGGCTGTCTGTAAGCCCACAGATAGAACAACACAGCTCTTCGAGACATCAAATGCACGGTCTAGCCGAAACCTAAAAAGTAGGGGAACTGGTTTTTTTTTGGTTTTTTTTAAATTAAAAAAGTATGCACACATGTCCCTCAGATCCCACCCACTTCAACCTCTGCGTTCAGCTATATATTTTTCTCTATACTGTCACCGTACTCAGAGATATTTGGTCTCTCCAAGGGTTTGGGTCTCCAATTTAAGCTAAACTTTTTTCACACTGTAGAATATTTGAATACCAGCAACAACAGTGAACTGCCTTCAAAGAGTGCAAACCGATGCCTCTTCTCTTAGGCAGAGAGAGTAGAGACCACCACAGATGTTACGCCATTGGTTGCCTACCAAATGACTGGTTCATAGGTCATCCGTGGTCGATCACCATGTCACCTCTCAAATTTGACAGTGTGCATACCAACCAGACACTTAAGGTCAGCTTTCCCGAGGAGGACTCCTCTTTGACTAGACAAGGATAAAACATTTTAGGGAAAAATTGTACTCATGCAAACCTTCTCCCTGTGAAATGTGCACCTCTAGCCCTTTGCCTCAAAACCAACTTCCAAAGGCTGGAACATGTATTTGGTCCATAAGGTCTTTGGATCAGTACAGAGTTACTTTTTCTGAAAGCAGTGACCAACTGAGAGCTTGTGCTGTAATTGGTGATGACTTTTCCCTGTAATTCCATATCGCCCTCATTAAGTGCTTTGAAGCGGCCTTGTTGCAGCATTTAACTATGTAAACAATAAAATCTAATAATCATAAAAAATAATAAAGGGGCTATATTCCTCGATCAAGATGTATATGCGCTGTAATATGTAGGACATGCATTCTTTTTATACTCAATTCTTTTTGTTCAAGTTTTTTAGTCGGCACAGACCAATACAGTCAGCACGGAGACATGATGAGCACTCACAAGGACGAGCAGAGTGGCACTTAAAGCAATACCTGGGCACTCAAACAGGTCTTAAATGTGTGATATAATGCTCAAGAAAAGTCACAAGCTCGAGATCAGTTCTTTTTAAGACATGTTTCTTTGAGCCCTTTGGCTGATTATTGTTCAAGAGTCCTTGAGACTTGCCACATTCACTACATGTATTCCAGGGCTTTTAAAAACTCTGCTGATGACTAGAATTAACTCCAATGCTGAGACAGGACGCAGTAAGATGTGGGAAGTATGTGTCAAGAGCACTGAAAAAGATACGGCAACATTAGATATTTATGCTAAATGTTTGTGTGTGCACAACTGTCTTTGCTGGACCACTCCCACAGTTAATTCTTTTGTGGTGTGATGTCAGCATGTGTTTGGTGGATGTAGGTGATTGATGCTTGCATCTGTCCTAAGACTTCCAAAGTTAGACAAATTGAGTGCTGTTGTAGGTGGATGTGTACATATGTGTTTATATGAATGTGTGGTTGGTGTGTGCACTGTACAACTCCTAGATGTAGTCCTTTATGAGGGGTGATATGAATGACAGGCTTGTACAGTGCTCAGCTGCCCCAATGAAAGGTGTCCCCATGCTAGACTAGGTGCTGGTCGCAGAAGGGTTAGGTAGAGTGGGAAAAGAAAGGATTTAAGAAAATTCTGAAAGAAACAATGGTTATGCTGACCACACGATAAAGGAACGAGCTGGTTCCAGGCCTTAGCTATGACCACTAAAAATAGCATGACCAGTTGAACGTAAATATTTGAATCGGAGTGCAGTGAGGACAGCTGTGTTTGTAGAGCAAAGAACCCACGAAGAGGTATTCGAAATGGTGGAGCATGGCCGTACAGGTTTATGGCAAAGGTAAAGGGACTTTAAAAGGTGGTCCTTGTAAACAGGCAGCCAATGAAGTGCCTTCAAATAGGATGAGATCTGCACGGCACGGTTCAGGCCAAGTGTCAGCCAAGCTGATGCGGTCTGTATTTGTAGGAGTCTGAATACCAACACCCAAGAAAATTCGCGACAGAGGGAGTGGGAGTATTTTAGACGTGAATAGATTTGCTTGTCATTCTGATTTCTGGTAGTTGGCAGGAAGATAAGGAAGTGCCTTGCAAATAACACATGAAAGAATGAAGCATGTAGCAATCAGCCTGCTAGTGTGAGCTGAAAAGGATCATCGGTGGTCCAAGAGGATGCTCAAATTGTAAGAAGAGATTGGAAACGGTGGAGAGCCGAGTTCTGATGAGCACCACGAGGGGGTCCTAGGAGAGGACATACCAAATAAAAGAATCTTGCTTTTGTCTGAGTTTAGACTTAGTGAATTCGGCATCCAAAAGTATAAGGCAGTCATACATTCAAAGAACAGAAATCTAGTCTCTTCTGGTCCAGAAGGTGTTCGGGGAGTTTTGGCCTGTGTTGGATCTAAATAACTCAATCGCTGGATTGCTATAATTCCATTCAAGATGTTGTCATTGCAGCAACTCGTCCCTCTGATCGCCCCGGGAGATTTTATGGCAAACATCAACCATCAGGATGCTTATTTGTATGCCTCTATTCACCTGAATCAACGGTTTCTGAAGTTTGTGGTGGGTCCAGCGCATTTTCAGTTCCAGGTGTTTTCCTCCAAGCTGAGATTGGCTCCTCATGTTTTTGCACAGGCATTGGCTCCTTTGATCGTTGTTCTCCCTCTTCAGGGGATTTCCATCTTTCTCTACCTCGACGACAGCCTGGTCAAGGAGGCGCCTCTTCTCCTGACATCTTCTCATGTGCTGAAAGTGCTGGATCTTCTGTCATCTCATGAGTTTTTGATAAATGACAAAAAGTCGCAGTGGAGACTGGCTCAGAATCACATTTTTATTGGGGCCAGGTTCCGGATATCTCTGGGCATGGTCACTCTGCCAGGCTCCAGGGTGGTCAAGATTCACCCTCATCTGTGGGACCTGTTGTCCACACTGTTTCAAGTGATCTCACTCTGGATGAGGATGCGGGGGGGGGGGGGGCAGATGGCACCCCAATATCCTTACGAGATTAATTCTGAGTCAGTGGGTTCCCAATGTGCAGGATATGTCTTGAATTCTTCCAGCTACAATGGTGATTAGGCAGGAGCTGGAATGGTGGTAAGTTCCCTCAAACTTCTTCCGGTGTGCCTTTGACCACTCCTGTTCAGGTGGTTATCACAATGGGTGCCAGTGAAAGTGGTTTGGGGGCATGGTTAGGGGCTCTTCAGGTCAGAGGCTTATGGGATGTCAACCAAAGTTGTCGGTCCTCCAATTAGACATAACTGGAAGTGATTTGGCTAGCCCTTCAACACTTTTCTCCCCTGATTGGGGGCAAGGACGTTGTTGTCATCCAGACAGACAATACCACTTCCAACTCCTATGTCACGAGAGCTCGGTCAGTGTCAAAGATTGTGGATCAGATTTTTCCGAGACCTCAGCCACATGTGGGTTCTCTCTGGGCCATTTATATTCATGGAGTTCCCAAATCTCAGGCTGATCACCTGAGCAGGGAGATTCTGTCCTCTCCGGAATTTTGTCTCTCTGTCCTGGTATTTGCCAGGATGTGTCAGGTGTCGGGATGCCCCAGGGTGGATCTGTTTGCAAGTGGTTGCAATGCCCTTCTACCCCAGTTTTCTTGAAGGGGAAGGAAGGAGTTGACTTTCGGAGTGGATGCCGCGACATGTCCTTGGCCATCCAGCCTGATGTTTTCTTTCCCTCCGTTTCCTTTAATCCAGAAGTTTCTGGTTCAGGTACAGAGGGAGAGGGCTCAGGTAATTCTGGTGGCTCTGGCATGGCTGTGCTCCGTCTGGTTCCTTCTTCTGATGGCGATGAAAAGGAGTCAGGAGTAACAATTTTCCTTGGTTCCTTCCCCTCTGAGTTTTCCGTTTCTCCAGGTCAAGTCTCTGATGAGAATCAAGCTGACGGCTTGAAGTGAACGGGGGATTGATCTTTCAGGGTCTTTCTGACTCAGTATCTTATTCTATTCAGGCTTCCAGGAGGTTGCTCACCAGGTCTTCGTATACTAAGCACTAGAAGACTTTCAGCAATGGTGTGTTGAGGAGCAGCTACTTCCCCTCTATTGTCTCTGCCTTAAGTTTTATAGTTTCTTCAGGATTGGTTTCCTTTAGGCCTCACTCTGGCCACTCTTAGAGTTCATTAGGTAGCCATTAGAGCATTTTGGTCTCCTTGGAGTGGTTTGGCTGATGATCAGGGGCTGGTTTCCCGACTTTTTAAGGGATTCTTGAATTTGTATTCTACCCCACAGATAGAGTGCCCTTCCTGGGACCTGCCTTTGGTGCTTCAGGCCTTAAAATATCTTCAATTTGAATCTCTGTCCTCTGTGGATCTTAGTCTTCTGACTCTGAAGGTGTTTTTCTTGGTGGCCATCACTTCCGCTTGCCGCTAGAGGGAGTTGGGTTCACTTTCTTGTCTCACTTCTTTTTTCAGGTGTTCGATGACAGAATTGTCCTTTGGTTGGGTCTGTGGTTTCTTCCTAAAGTGAGGTCCATGTGCTATCTGCGGCAGGAGTCTATTCTTCCCATATTTTATGCGGACCATCAGTCCCCTGAGGAAGAGAATCTTCACTCCCTTGATGTTAGATGGGTAGTTTTGATCTACCTGGAAAGGGTAGAAGGAGTTCAGAGTGTATTTCTCCATGTTTGTGAATTTTGGTCCCACTCGTAAAAGTGGAAAACCTTCTACTCAGACTGTAAGAAGGTGAATCAGATCTTGGATTCTTTTTGCATTCAAGCAGTTTGGTACGCCTTCTCCGCTGGGCATCCAGGGGAGATCTACTTGAGGCATGTCAGCCTCCATGACAGAACTTCAGGGGCATCTATGCAAGACATTTGTTGGGTGGCCACTTGGTCGGTTCTGTCTACTGTTGTTATCCACCACTGTGTAGTGCATGGTCAGGAGGTGCCTGATCTTTTGGGTTACAAAGTGTTGGCATCTGGGATGTAACAGTTGTTTTTTCTATCGGAATAAAGTTTGGTCTCTGCATAATGATTTCATTTGTTCTGGTCCAGTTGTTGGCTTGGGTAGTACATCTCATAGTGCGAGGGACGAGAAGGCAATGCTTCGATTACTTACCGGTAATTGCATTACTCGGAGTTCTTCTCTTGCCGTGATGAATTCCACCATCCCTCCCACCCTGTAGACCAGTCTAAATGTATATTAGCATGGGCTTGGTATGAACAGGAAGTAAGGAGGGGACATTTTTAGCGTTAGAAGGTTGTGAAGGGAGGCACAAGGACCTCATATTTGTAATTCATCACGGCGAGAGAAGGACTCAGCATAATGTAATTAGTAATCGAAGCATTTCTATCTGTGCATCTCTCAAGCCATCTGCCTGACCAAGCTTCCTTTTAACCAGGGCTTTAAGTGGGCCGGGTCCTGCTAGTGCTCAGCAGTGGCAGCTCTAAACACCAGGTGCTGAGATGGGTCTCTATGGGACTCTCCATTTTTGTCCACATCCTCAGGGTGGAAAACAAAATGTTAACTCTGCAGCAGTACCACTCTTTGCTGCCTTTGATGTAATGTCAAAGAGATGTGTAATAGTTTTTTCAGTCTCAATTTCAGAACTGAAGCATTTTCAATGTTTTATACAAGGAAGCCATAGTTGTTGCTTATTTAGCTTATGCAATTAAAAACCATTGACAAAGCCAGTAGTCCTGGTTTGTTGTAGGTATAATGTTACTTGTTGTATTACTGATCTGGGTGCACTGACAGAAGCAGTAAAATACCAGTCGGGCAACACACTATGCCAAGCACCGCTTGTAGTACACTATGCCAAGCACAGATTTTTTGCTTACGTGTTTTTAAGCCAATACCTTAATTACATCGGCCACGACTCTTTGAGAGACCCTCCAGTTTTTTCATCCTACTTAAAGCCCTGCTTATAACCATCTGTGCAACTACGTAACCCTCTGTCTACAGATCCATCTGTCTACCCACTGATATAGACAGTATATCTTTGTCTATCTATGCAATTACTCATGTATCGCTGTACCTGTTTATTCACATATCTGTGGGTTCTTCCATCTGTCTGTCCTATCTATCTGTTCTATCTATTTTTGTGTACATATGCCTTTCCATGTATATGTGTAGCAATCTACTGATGTATCTATCTATCCATTCATCCATCTTTCCATCCATGTCTGTCTCACTCTATGTACTCTGCATAATATATATATATATATATATATATATATATATATATATATATATATATATATATACCCATCCGCCTGTCTTTCTCTCCGTCCACTGCTCTGTGTCTGAGGCAGTTTGAGTGGCAGCTTATGACCACACTCGCCACTGGATGCAGTCTGAAGCGGCGCCTGCAGCCGGCCTAAGAGCCCCTTCATCCCTTGCGGCGAAACACTGGTTTTGACACCTTTCTCTCCTTGCTAAAGTGGTTCTTTGTCTGTAATTATGAGAGTGAGCGGCGGCACTAAACATTTGCACATATGTACCGTTTAAGCACTAAACGCTGCCATCCATCATGGCCGCCCCGCGTGAAGCTGCGGGAAGCACTTGCGCAGAAAAGAGAGCGACGTGGAAGGAATAAGCCAGAAAGAAGAGGAAATTAAAAGAAAGAGGGGGAAATGAAAAGAAAGAGGGGGTGT
Organism: Triturus cristatus; assembly: GCF_964204655.1. NCBI lineage: Eukaryota > Metazoa > Chordata > Amphibia > Caudata > Salamandridae > Triturus > Triturus cristatus. The sequence goes on from NC_140586.1 coordinate 88,534,590, forward strand.
TAAGATACAATGCAGGGCTGGACGGGCCGTATGGGATACAGGGAAACTCCCGGGATACACTGTGGAGTAAAGGGCCTGCTTAGGGGTGAATCAACAGAGGGTTAATTAGATCTCTAGTCTGACAACCAGTACTGTGAGAAAGGACATCGTTTACTTGCATATACAATTTGTCAAGCAAATCTTTCTTGAGAGGGTTGGACCACTGCTTAATTTGAGCCAGAGCCTGCAAGTGGGCCCTTATTTTTGGGACGGCACTTATTTTTCGTTAGCAGATTTTGACTTAGAGCCAAAGAGGGAAAACACACGAGGATGAAAGGAGGAAAACAAAGATGGGGAAAACTGTGTGAAAGGGAGAAAGCAGGAATCTGCAAGAGGGTGATCAACGGGTTGGAGTGTCTGGTGGTGGCTTAAAGAGGCATGAGGTGGATTCAAGACTACGCAGCCTTGGTACTCAACAGTTGAGAGCCGGCTGTGGGCTTCTGAGCAATAAATTGGGCCCGGCACTTATTCTTTTACAAATCAAGCTTTGGGTTGGACTCACTTGCTCTCCTCACTCTGTACAATATGTGAGTGAGGTGAATGCATTATCATGGCTGCTTTTAGCTCAGTCAATCCCAGTGAGTTGCCAATCTGTACCAATGCAACACTCTCCATATCGATGATCTACTCCGGCGGGGTGGTACTATTGGCCACCCAGAGGAAGATGAGGTTTGACGGCAGCAAGTTTTTACAGGGGGAAAGTGACGACAACACGAGGGCCGATTATGCCAGATTTCCACGATACCCATGTGACTTAACCTACGTACCTAAATGGGAATTGTTCACGTTGTCAGTGGATATTCTGAATATCTGGCATGGCTCCAGCAACTCTCCAGAAGTTAGAGGTATATATTGAGCACTGCATCTTGCAACTGCTCGTCTCCTGGCCCACAAATTACATCACCTGAACATTTAGTCAGATTATAGAAACTTTAACCTTTGGGAAAAAAAATGAAAGCAGGGCAAATCCATGTACGCCATTCTTGCTTGTGGTTTGTGTAATGCGTAACAAACCGTTAACCATGGAGCAAATTGATTTTTTTACACTGTTTTTGCTGTGTTTGTGTAATAAGAAATGGAGAAAAGAAAGTTTCTCTGCTTTTCATAGGTGAAATATAAGACTACGTTTGATGCAAAATCAGTGATTTTTAAAAAAAAATTTAACTTAGTTTTATTGAGTTTCTCGAAAAAATAAAAAATAACGAAAACAGAAACATGTGGTGCAAAAGATAGGATACAAGTTAACGGGAATGCGATTTCCTTATATACAGGCGGTGTCATGATTTGTTTAATTTTATATTACATACGTGGGAATATATTGTACACAACCGGTTTCATTTTGCATCACATATGTACCCACACATAGTGCAAAATCAGTTTGCTCCATTTTGTTTATAGCAATGCACGAGTGGACTAGGCTGTCTTTGTTAAAGTGTCTACTAAGCATGTGATATGATTTGTAAGAATACAAGTGTTATATGTGTTTATCAATTGTTCCAAAACCAATTTCGCTTCTGCAGTGGGGCCTGCTTCACATCAACGTCAGACAGCTCCATTCCCGACATGACTGATTATATTTAGATATGTGTATTTTATTATGTATTAAACAGATTTAAAAAAAATATATATGTTCAATGTTGTTATCTCTTTTCACTTGTGGTAGCCTTGAAAAAGTTCATAGGCACAGAGAAGCCTGAGCGAAACAGGTGTCCAGCTCACAGACATGCACGCTTAAACAAAACATGTGTCAGTTGAACATAGTCTGAATTCATACTGTTGGAGCCAGGGTGCCTTCATAGAGAAGCGCCTAATAAACATAATGTGTCTGATTTCAAGAGACTAAATAACTTGTCATTCAACAATTCTAAAAGCCGATTGTACATAGAGATAAAGTGCCTCAAAGATCCTGATTAAGTCGGGAGGAACGGAAATCTCGTGTGGAATCCCGCTCCATCTGATCACGAGTGAGCGGAGGTTCCTGCTGCTGGATTTACCAGGTGCAGTAACACAGGCTCGATTTGAACGGAAATCTCGTGTGGAACCCCGCTCCATCTGATCACGTGTGAGCTGAGGTTCCTGCTGCTGGATTTTCCAGGTGCAGTAACACAGGCCCGATTTGGCTGGCTGGTAATTCCAGTCAATTAAAGCGTGAGGCTTTGGCCACAACACCAGCCAATTCTCATCCCCAGTGCCAGCCTACCTTTTTCTCTGGCATCCTCACCCCTGCCAGAAGGATCCTTCACTCTACTGCCCTCCCTCTGCCTCTCTCCAAACATGGCCTCCACAGAAGTCCTCGCAAAATTTTTCCATTTGCTTAAAGCAGGTCTTAAATCTATCCATGCAATCTCTCAGAATAGAGAATAATGCAAGGTATTCCACATGGCAATTCCATGTCCACACAGTTATTCCTCATTCCGAGGGCTATAACTTGTAATAACAGAATTCCATTCTGAGATTGTAAAGTACTCCGGACACGGTAATATGAAGAAAGTACTTTATTTCCAAGAAATACCACCACCGATAAACAAAGCAGCTGTACAGCAGTAGATCAGGCCAGCAACTGTCAAAGTGCAGACCAGCATTCTAATGAAGAACGGCAAATGCACACTTGACAGGTGCACCATTATCCGTAACAATCTGAGTGGGGAGACCCTCCTCAGTTAAAATGGTGTATAAAAACAATAAAACAGCGTCAGTGTCAATCTTATCAATAACCTTGATGGTAGGCCACCTAGAAAAAATGTCAATAGCAGAAATAATGTGTGAATTAGATTCATTACCAATGGGACCCATAATATCAACAGCAGTGGTTTCCCAAGGACCACTGGGAATAAAAGGAGTAGACATGTTGGGTCACAGAGTTAAGGGATGTGTCGGCATTGGCACGTCACATAATTTCTAAAAATACGTTCGACAAAAATATCTAAACCAGGCCACCAGAAACCATTCTTGACAGTCTGCTTAGTTTTCACAATGCCACAATGTCCCTCATGACATAACTTGACAATAGAGTCTCTAAACTTGAAATGAGGTACAGCTTTATCACCTCTCCAAAAAATACCATCATAAGAAGAAAGTTAATTGCGCACTTCGCAAAAACATCTTATATCAGAACTTAAGAGACGTTTGCAAGGCCAACCATTGTTGATAAAAGACAAAACCCTTTGCACAACAGAATCTTCAGAATACTCTTCCAACCAAACCTCCTTACGGATAAAAGGAATGCCTTCATCATGAACAAAGGCAATATGGAAATCATCCCAAACATTGGAAACCAATTCTTTAATTTCCAAAGGCATCCTAGACAAAAAAACAGCAAAAACATTATTTTTACCAGGAACAAACAAATTTGGTAGACAAAATCTTGAAGACGCAAAGACATTCTGGCAATGCATGCGGATGCTTTGATCATGCCATCAATGGTAAGAAGATTGACTAAAGGCTTGTGGTCACTTCTAATATGGCACTGTTTACCCCAGATAAAGGCTCTAAAATGTTCCAACTCCCAAACAACGGCTAAGGTTTCCCTTTCAATGACGGAAAACTTTTCCTCTGCAGATGTAAGAGACCTTGAAGCATACGCAATGATGGCCTCACCGCCATCAACCGGTTTCTGGGATAAAACAGCACCCAAGCCCTTAGAAGTGGCATCAGTGGTAAGTACACTTAGGAGATTGGGATCAAAACCTGATAGGGTAGTGGCCTCAGCAATAGCAGATTTAACATCCATGAACTCTCTCTCACATTCAGAACACCACAAGAATTTTGAATAATTTTTTAGAAGTTGTCTAATTTGAAACACCCTGCAAGAATTTTTTAAAATATATTCAGCATAAAATTCAGTGAGTCCTAGAAAAGAACGAACATCATCCTTGCTCTTAGAAGGTGGTGTGGTAACTTATCGCCAAATTTGTAAAGTACTCCGGACATGTGATATGAAGAAAGTACTTTATTTCCAAGAAAAAACACCTCCCATAAACAAAACAGTAGATCAGGCCAGCAACTGTCAAAGTGCAGACCAGCATTCTAAAGAAGAACGCAGAATACACACTTGACAGGTGCACGAGCCAAGGAACATTGAAACCCCCAACACTACAGAGATACAAGCCAGTTGCAGTAATTCAGGACACCTGGGCTTTCCTGAAGGAACTCATATTTGGGCTCTTAAATGACTGTGGCACGATTTATATGTTAGTGGTAAGCATACTCCGTCGCAATAGTGAAGGAGTATTCTTACGGCTAACATAATGGTCAGCCCACCAAATTAAGATGTGGGTGGACCCTTGGTTTAATCACAGTGGGGACTACTCCATCTCTGCCGTGATTAAACCCCTCCGACGGCCCCGTGGAGCAAGGGCCATCGGAGGCAGACCTCTAATTTCACCCCGCTAATTTAGATGGGCAGAATTAGAGGTCAGTTTTCACTGTTTGTCACTGCCAAGAAAACCCTGGTAGTAAGGGGCAGTGAAAACTGCTAAATGTCACCCCCCTTGCCATGGGAGAGGACTTCCACGGCAAAGGGAGCATTTTCTTTTTTTTCTGCTTCGAGATTTTCTTTTTCAAAAGAAAAAAGAAAACAGTTTTGTACAAGGCTCTGTCAGGTTGATAGAACCCTGCACTAAACTGCAAATAGCATTGACAGGAACTAACATGGCGGCAATTCCTGGCAATGGTTTAAGAAATACCTGCCTGCTTTGCAGACATATCTAAATCTGGTGGATGGTACCTCCACCAGGGTGAGTGAGTATTTAACTCCCTTGCGGTGTTGGAGAAACTGGCAGTCCGCCAAACTATCAATCTGGCCCTTGGTGCTTATTCAACCAATACATTGGCAGTTATAGCTTCACCCCCTGGCCACTGAGCATAAGAAAATCCTATACATCCTTCCTTGCATTTGCCCCCAAAAAATAGAAATCGCTTGATTTGTTTACCAAAAGATGCCCAGTTCATCCTACCCAAGTATTAGGATTAAGTTTGAACTTTTGTAATTTAATGCAGCAGCGGTTTCTTTCCAAGGACGTCAGAGCTCTGCCCCCTTTACATTTAAAGTAAAAATGTTGCAACCATAACAATGCTAAATCTGATTTCATTTAAAAAAACATGCACACTTGTAAGTTGCTAGTACTGGGCACTGTCTGCCACACTCCCTGCGTTGTTTGTTACTGTGATTGAAAATAACACACCCATGACTCGCGTTGCTTGCCTTGCTCCCCCTGGGCGGGTCCAAAGTCTAAGTATGTGTGGGCTGACAGATTCACACATCCCTGAGGCCTGTGAGGTCATCAGCTCGGCAAAGACTGAGCATCAAGGCCCAGTCTCTACCCCCATTGACGTAACCGTAAAGTTAGCCTCGGGCGCCTTAGATGCAAGCCCGGTAGCTCAAAGCCTCCACGTCAATCAGGTAGTGGAGAGCATTGTCACTTCAACCTTTCCCAACTTGAAGGAAGTGATGCCTTTAGGGTTACCCGGGTCACTCACGACCACCTCTCAGCCTTCCATACAAATGAAGAGTCGGTCAGACAGTGGAGAATACAAACAAATATATTTATTCAGATACACTCAAGTGGAGCCCAGTCTACCCAGTCTCTTAGAATTGCTGCAGAGGGACGGACATCAGCATACATGAGGATACATTATGTACAATTCAGAATCAATGAAGGCACGCCCCCAAAGGAATTTTCCAGGCAGATGCAGCTACACAAAGAAGTACAGAAGGATAGGTTTCAATCCTGAGGCTGTGCACACACTATCTCCTGCTCAAGGTCGGTCCATCCGTGCCCATTGCTAGACTAGTGGGAGAAGACCTCTATCTAGTGGGAAAGGTATGCACTAATAAGAACAGTGTATTCATAGAGTAAAAGCAAGGCCCACCCTTGGAGAAATAAAACTTACCAAAGCTGCTTTTCATGAAGAGAGATTAGTTTCGATCATGGTTCAAAATGACAGCCAAACATAAAATGATACAGTGAATGCTAACTTACGTAGAGCAATACATAACACAGCGAAAACATTTTTTAGTCTAACAAACTCGTCAGAGTGGGGTGGGACAGAACCTGCAGGCAGGCAGGAAGGCAAGAAATCGAGTCTGCGCAGACTCGACTTGTGGCGAGATAGACTGCTTCCCAGTGTGAGTTGGAGCTGGATTCCATTTTAGCTCCAGTGTGCATCGAGAGTGTTTAGACACATGATTTACTGTAGTCTGTAGACAGTGCCAGCAGTGTCCTTGCTGACAGCCCTGTAGGGTTGTGTGGTGACTTCGACTCGTCGACTTCGTGTGTGTATGTTAGGAGTTGGCAGAGTAGCGTTAAAAAAAAAAAGTGACAGCTGCAGGGCAGAGACCCATTTTGTTTTGTTGTAATTGGGCCAGTTTCAGGCTAGAGTCTACGGTTTGGTCCTGCAGGGACAGAGCGGAGTCAGAGCGCAGAGAGCAGCTGCACTGACGGTAGGGTTGGTGTAATACAGCCCAGTCTGAGACTGCAGGGAGATGTGCCCAGACCAGGAGGCTAACACACAGGGCGGCCTGGTCTGTTTAACTGCTGATGCGCGGACATGAGAGAAGGCTGCGTGACTCATCTGGGCCCAGCTACCCTGGGTATGAAGAGCCCTGGCTATGTTTATCCTGTCATTATGGGCAGATGCCAGCGACTGCAAAGTGCGCTGCACATTGATGCTGTACATGAAAAGACTACACCATGCCCTTGTTGGCTCAGTGCCTTTTCATCTGAGTGAACCGCGTCGCACCTGCTCCTGCTAACTCACTTAGCATAGGAGCCAAGGCCGAGCATAGCTGCAAAGACTGGAGACTGCCTTAGTACGACCGCCTCCAAAGCGGGGGAGTGCAGAGAGCGGTGCTTCACACAGGGGGCCATCCTCAGCTGCTTCTGACAGTGCCTGTGCCACGACAGTGTAAAGCGCCTTACAGAGTGACACTATCTAGCTAAGGTCCTTACTGAGGATGTGAGGCTAGTCCCAGTTCATCAGCAATGAGAAGGGTGTTGTAGAAAATCATTTTTAACCTGCTGGAATCTTGGGGGAAAAACAGAAAAGGCCTTTGGTTACTCTCTTCCATACTGATCGAGAACATGATTTAAAGTTGTCGGGTATTGTTGGATGCCCTGTATGAAATGTTTAGCCAGTTCTGGATGTTGGTTACAAAAAGTTTTTTTTTTAAATCAAGATTGACTGAAACTCTATTCGGTCATGGGATGGAAAGTTTACACTCTGAAATGACATTTGACTTGCTAAGTCTGAGTCCAATAGAATTAATGTTGTTTAGTAAAACTGGAGATCTTGTTAGAGAGATGTCCAGCAGGGGATAGTTCCAGCTTGGTCCCTGAAGGGGACATGATGGATGGGTCCATGATGGAAGAGGCCCACTGTTACGAATAGCTCTGGTGATGATGAAGAGCTCAGCTCGGACACCAGAATAGTGATGGATGGGGGCAGTGCTGAGGACACAGTGTGGAGATGCAAATAGTACCTCCGGGGAATGCAGCCCTGCCAAGTACCACGCACCAGGCATTTCAGTGAGGTTGTCTGCATCACTGCACTGAAGTGTGAGGTCACGCAAAATAGCGCCTCCTCAGAGCTAAGTAATCATGCACCAATACTGCCTGATTGAAACAAAAGCTGGTGTGGTCTAGAGTGGCAGTGCGCATGCCCTGCTTCCGGCAGGCTTGGGGGCGAGTCTGCAGCTATAAGCTGCTACAATGTAACAGATTCAACCGACACGCACTGCAGCATTATTAATAACTATAGGTTCACGACGCTGCCGCATGAGTAGTGATGGGCAGCTGCAGTTTGAATAAACTAGTGGCAAGCTACAGGGAGTGGCAATGTTAGTTTGTTCACACCTTGAGTGAGTTTTGCTGCTGTTATTTTATTATCTCAATCAAACACGCAAGGGACCTGACCGGCGGATCAGCTGAACCCTGCATGGACTGCTGCGGCCTCTGGATCTGTTCCTCAGCAGCCCAGCAGCACACCAGCCCCACCTGAGCAGCGGCTGCTAGGCCACACAATCATGCTAGGGCCGGTGTTTGCTGCAGCGGGAGACGTTGCAGCGAGGTGCGGCCCGTACAATTGTTGCTCCTTGAGTCACCTCACAAGGTAAGTTGTGCCTCAGTGAGGTATCTCTTTTCTTCAAAATGTACTTTACATTTTATTAATAGCGCTAGCGCCCCACCAGGGCGACTGGTCCAATTACTTTCAGCGCCAGCGAAATTAATTCAGCACAGCTCATGTAGTCAGTGTCTGTGTAGTAACTGTGACAGCCCAGAACTTCTAAACAGTAACGTGTGCAGGGACCTCTCCGTTCATATGCACAGTGTGCGGGCTCTGCATTCACAATACAATACGTTATGCTAGTTGTTTCATAACTTGTTGCAGAGGTCTACTTGGGAATTGTTTAGCAGTGGAGAGGTGTGGCTCACTGGTTAGAGGCGGCAGACCCGTAAGCAGAGAATCGGCCAGGGACCAGGGTTCAATTCCTGACGCGGCAGGGTCGTGGACCAGGGTCAAAAAACGGACTCGATAATTCTCGCCTCGGTACCTACTCTAACCGGGAACACGCTCGGCAACTCTGGGCATTAAGCTTGCCTCATCTCTACAACGGCCCCCCACAGACGCCGGGGATGCCTGGTTTCACCTTGGAGATACCCAGAAAGGGACAATCTCACAGGGATAGCCAGGAGGGGTTCCCAGCGGTCTATAGCGCTGGGACACTTCCGAGTAGCTGTGCGCTGAATAAATTAAAAATAACATAACATAAGCAAATTTAAACCCTAACCCCTTCCATTTGATGATCCTACCTGCAAACTGATTGTAGTTTCTTTCTATGGTTCCAAGCTTCTCAAAGGGTGAGGTGGAGGATTACAATTTCATATCGAATGCTGCACTGTCATACTAAAGATTAACAAACAGTAATGTTGTGTTATATATCTTATTCCGATAGCGCTTATGGTGCCTTATGGCTCACTCGTTGTACTTAAAGTCAATTAAATATTAATGGAAATGGTGCGGCAGAGCCTTATAGGTGTGTTATTTTGGACAGCGGTCTCCTTCACACATGCTCTGCTTCGGATCTCCACGACTGCGTTTGTCGAAACGATTACATTTTATTTTGCACGGGTTGTTTCTATAGCGCATTATGGCGTCTTGAGGTCGCCTAAAAGCGCTAGAGAGTTCCGGAGTTCGTTTTCACGTTACACCCACGGGAGTCTGCACGTGCCCTACTCTCCACATTCCGCCTAAGCAGCATATTGTTCGTAAGACCCGAGCGCTTCTGTTTTTATAAATGCCAAAAACCTTTTCTGAAAATCTGCATAAAAACAGAAAAGGGAGAAATGGACCCTTTAAATTAAAAACATTAAAAAAAAAAAAAAAAAAAAACACACTTGGACAAGTTACAGGTCACATGTAATGGTTCTTAAACTAATTTCTTAGTTACCATAATTGATCATCTATGTGCAATTCCTATCTCCATGGAGTTTTAAAAGATAAGCCTGTTGTTTGCCTGAGATATGAAATGGCTTCTCTCGGATCCCCTTCCTGTAACCATCTTCTTAGAAAGGGGCAGTAGGTTAGTGACTTTGCAATTCAGGGGTTTTGCAGCAGCTTGAAAGTCTTTCCAAAGCTTATTATTGTTTTAGAGGTTATATATTTTTTCCATGGAGTTAAGTGCTTGGTTTTATCAGGGGGGAAAAAAAGGTCTCTGAGAACTGCAGTCACGCAGTCTGTCTCCGGTTAGTGCCCCTCATTTTCTGGTGCTTTGCTGCAGTTTTAAGATCTTCGAGTTTCTTGTTGCTCAAATGATTGTCATTTCTGATTTATCTGTTTCCCTCGTCTTCATTGCTTGATTTTGCTCGTGAGAAAGTGTCACTCAGTCATTGAAATGTCACTCATAATTACACTGACATTATGAAAATGTCACACATAGCAATCTGAAACCATGGCAGCTATGGGGATGTTACACTCCAACGGAGTGCCGGCTCCTAGTACCACCAATAGTCAGAGCCACACTGAATATAAGGTGCACAGCCCTTTATGACTGGAATACTGTACGTGAGAGTGGAGCGATAGCTCTGCTGTCTGAGGCCTCCTTGAGCTATGAGAAGTGCTGATTCATACTTGAATATGCAAAATCTGTGTAATGTAATCTGAAAGATACGTTTGAGGCTTGATTCTGTGAGACGGTTGTATAAGGAAAACTCTGCTGTCTTAAGTTGTTATTAACCCGTTGACCGCGGCGCAAATTCCACCGTGGTGCGGGCAATTTAATCAGTGGGCGGGGTTTGGACTCCCCCCCCTCGGCCGTCCTCCGCACACGCCCACCGTCACGTGGGACGGCCCGGTAGGGGTCCGTCCGCAGCACCAAAAGGGTTAATATGTCCAAGCTAGGGATTGTATGAATGGCAAAACAGATTATTATTATTGTTTTCACAGAAAACTGAATTTTGGAAAATTTACAAACTGTTCTATATGTCTGGGAAATTTTTTATACATTTTGGAAATTTTCTAAAGAACCCATAGATTTTCCCTGAATTTCGAGAGAGAGCAAGAGCCTGCAAAAGCTTCAGAAATAAGGGTGGATGGATGTTGGTCGAAGAGAAGGGCCTCTGTAGGAGCTAGGAACATAGGCTACCAACACACTGGCAATTACGGAGGTACTAATTTACTGTAATGCCAGCTCGAGTTGCAGATGGTCTGAGGTGTGTGCACTTGCATAGGGAGTTTTGAGGGAATGATGTATGCCCATAACCTTTCCCCCTTGAAGATTCTCTTCTACCCACTATTAGTGAACGTGCCAAGCATTTGTGTGCACTTGGGGGCAGACAGACTCATATGGGTTGTGAGAAATGGCGTAAGAGGGTGAAAACCCGTGTTTTAAATAGAAGTATAGGTACTCACTATTTAGAGTACTTGTTTCCTGCTGAGATGTGCTGGTACTGTCCCATTAAAGGTATCACAACAGTGCTGTAAAGTGCAGGTACTCTCACTTTCAAATGAAAGAAGTGCAGGCACTCCGTACCGGAGAATATCTGCCCATTTAAAGCCCTCGTGGAAACACTCTTGGCTCAAAACATATAGACTGACAAGATTTGTATGAGGGGCAGATATCTTGACATGACGGGGCTGAGAGGACATATGTGTGAGAGTGAGACTGATGCCCTACATATTTCAACACGCAGGCTTTCTAAGCATTCAGGAATGTTCAAGATAAATAAATGCAGTGAGAGAAATTTGAAGTAGTCTATTTGGGTATTTTTGGCCGCACGAGAGACTGTTTCTGTAGATATGTGTAACCCTTAGGCGTAGATCTCATGTGTGAGGCTTAAATCTACTCGATCTGTTTAACCAAAGGCATAGCTCTGCTCTGTGAGTTGCGACTCTGTATGATCTGTATAGCCAGAAGTTTGCTTTCTATGGTTTGAACTTGTAAGATCTGTGTATCCCGAGTGATAGTTCTGCTGTCAGAGGCATGGCTATGTGAGATTTGGGTGATGCAAAAAATGCTTCTCTTTGTGTTTTTTGCAAGTAAGATCTGTGCAACATATGGGGTAGGTCTGCCCTCTGAGGCATAAGCATGCACCATCTGTGTCTCCCTAGGATAGCTCAGCTATTTGAGACACCAGCCTGTAAGACCTTTGTAGATCTGCTCTTCAAGGCAAGATATTAGATGATCTCTGTAACTAGAGGTATAATTCTGCATAGCATGTCCTGATGCAGAAAAGGTAGTCTAATCTGAGGGATAGATCAACTGTAAGAAGCCCGAGACTAAAATCTCTGTAAACCAAGGGTTATACGAAAGTCAATATCTTAAGTATGTAATATATACAAAGGTCTTTTCTGATGCTGGATCCCCAAGTGGGTAAAGTATCTAACTTCCTTGAAGGATAGCTCCACTTTTGAAAGTATGACCTAGCAAGATAAATCTAATCAGAGGGACAGTTGCTCCATTGTACACATATTGCGGTCAAGTCTAGGGAAAAATGTATTCACACTAAATGAGACATCTGGTATGGGAATGCCCATGCATAGTTTAGCTGACTCAAAGCTATGAGAGCTGAACAGTAGCATGCAGTTCCCATTAATATACACTGCTCTAGCTTTTTCCAAGCTGCCTGGTTCTGGTATCATTCATAGATCTTGTTTGAATACAATCAGATCTGATCATGTTAAAACTAACACGTGAGCCCCTGTGATGAAGTATGTATGGCCCTGGTTTGTTTCATAGAGGGTGTGTGTACCCAGTTATATGCTGAATCAGTTCTCAATAAAATAGCCTGTTCTGCATTCATTCTAGTTCATGATTTTGGTGTTTATCATATACTGCGTTTGGCTTTTAAGCATATAGAGCCTTTGGGTATCAGTGTCAATTCTCTTGAACAGTGTCTTCGATCTCATCAACTCATTCTGTCCAGGTACTGATAATACATTATGTTCACATGCAAGTAACATTAAAAAATTCAACTTATTGTCCCATTTTTGTATGATTCGTACAAGAAATGTCGACTGTGCTCCTGAAAAATGCTGGGCCCGTCTTTCCGCCAGGATACCTACCTTGGGCACCCCCATCCGCTCTTCATTATTCCCTCCAAGGGCCTGTACAGCTTGACAACTGTTGAGCCTGCTGACAGCGAGCACTTCCACACCCACGCACCCTGCAGCCTCTAGCCACCTAGCTGCAAGCACCGCCTAGGGTACCCCGTGGGACCACTGTTCTGCTTATCACAAGGAAAAGGATGCCTTACACTCTCCCAAACTGACCTACCAATCATGGCCTCACCCACCACAGGCCAGCATAGTTAACCCATTATCTGGACCCCACCCCCCCAAAAACGGTCACGTCAATGAGGTCGATGAATTTACCACGCCACACAATTCTCAAGAAAGATCACATTGCCAATTTTGGATAAGTGAACATCATCACACATGAAGAAACCTTTCCCTTTGATGCAGCCATGCGGGATGACTTGCAACCTCAGTGATCTGAAAAGCTTATCCACCTTATTATCAATCCGCTTGACGGAGTGATTGAGGGCCGTGACCGACTCACCTCCTCTCCATTGCAACCTTGGGATGATGCGAGACCATGCTATAACTGCCTGAGGAAGCCTATTTGCCAAACAGCCAATCTTAGTAATCAACAGCTCATAGAGCTCCCTCCTACCACTGTGCACCAGATCATTGCCACCAAGATGCACTAACAGAATCCCAGGAGGCGGATACCTCCTGAGCAACCAAGCGTCAACTGCAGGCCTCCAATGTGCGAAACGCAGCCCTCCTTGCCCGTGAAAGAGAAAGACAGAGGTAGCCCGCCTGGAGGGCTCGGTCAGTGAAATTACCTGCCAATTAAATGCGTTTAGCACGCCGCACATAAGAATGGCCAATTACCCACACATCTGTCATTTCTGCCATCTTTGCGTGCACAGGGGTCGCACCGAAATCCAGCCGCTGCCTCACATTCCACTTGCATCCACATGAAAGAAAATAGTGGAGAGAAGGCGAACGGTGATCAGACGGCAACCCTTTAGCATGTGCAGCCTCACATAACGCTTGTAACAATCAGAGGACCATCTGCTGATCCTCTGCACTGCTGGGCCAGAGAGACCCATTGCCGCGGTGGCTGCTCCAATTCTAAACGAGTGAGAACTGAATTCCACAGCTCCAAATCCAGCTGCCCTCACGGCCAATCCTAGCACCTTCACCCTCATGGCCAGTCCTGTACACTCAATTATGCATTTATAGCGATTACTACTGAATCGCTATTTAGGAAAAGAAAAGTCTGAATTTCGTACATCTGGCCCACTGTTCTAAGGATGGGTAGTGGTATCCCTTAGCCACAAGGAGAGGGCTCCCCAGAGCACCTCTGTGGCCTGGAGGCCTGTATGCATGATGCGTGTCAGCTGTTCGTTTCGTGGATGGACTGTATGTCTGTAGCTTGCCTCATGATGCACTATGTTGGAGAACTTGGTACTTTCAGGGTACGGCCACCCTGGTGAGCCCTTCACCTGGAAAGACATCCCCAGAACAAGGGCCGAGGAGCACAGGTAACAGGCAGATTGACTGCATAACCAATTAGCAGTGCTTAATTTGAGCCAGTGGTCTCCAGTGCTTGGCGCCAGCACTTAATTGCCTGCATTGGCACGTAATTGCCAGAACCTGCATTTATATCAGTTGCCACATGGTGGCACTGTTTGTGCAATTTAAAGGTGAGCAGAAAACAGTTGTTTGCTAATTCAATATACATTAAAAATAAGGCTTCCTGTTTTCCGTTTTTACTGATTTTTACAGATCAATACAGACAGAAAAACATTTATTTTCCTGTCTGTATTTATTTTTTAAATGTGGGTAAAAACGGAAATTGGGTTGTTTTTGAGTGATTCTAAATGATATCAGTCATGACTGCCAGACCAATAGCAGTGCAGATTGACAGGCAAGGGGATTTCAAAAAAAGGATATTTAAAAAAAAGAGCCTTAAACAGCAGTAGATTTGCGCAACCTTGATACTAAAATGTGCATGTTTTCTTATAAGTGCATATTTTAGCATCTGAGTGTTTATATATATCATTGAAACTTGTTAGGCGTTCAGGCACGACTGTATGTTCACCGTTTAAATAAATGCAGAAATATACACATTTCAGCTTAATTTTTTCACAAAACCTTAAATAAATATGGATAAATACTGGTAAAATTAGCCAAAAATATGGATAAATACAGACGGAAAGGACTAAAATATAAATACCATAAAACCGTGAGCCCTAATTAAAAACAACTAATAGGTGTCACCCAAGCCAATCTTAATGCTTTAACCGCCTCGAACAGTCTGACGAGGTGCCTGGCACTTATATTTATTTAACAAAATAAGCACTGCCAACTAGCCAGCCTGCCAACTTTGAAAATAATTTTCCTGTGCTAGAGGGAACAAGGCCTTGAAGCGGTGGGGCTTTGAGCCCATCATCACCAGGCCAGCCACGGAGAGAGCAGAGCAGGACCGCACCTCTCCCAAAAGCAAATAAGAAAGGCTTCTACATCTCTCTTCAGTGTCTAGGAAGATTGTGAAACCTCTAATGGATCATAGCAGCTCACATCCTCTAAACATGAGCTGGAAACCCACTCTTGGCAGAAGTTTCTCGCTCACTGTGAGCTCATTATATAAAAAAACTACGAGTAAATCAAAAGCAGATATATATATATATATATATATATATATATATATATATATAGATATAGATAGATAGATATATTTTTTATCTATATATTACATTTCCTTTAAAAATGGTGGTAATGTTTGCAGCAAAAAGCACAACATTTTGTAGCCTGTGTGGCAATGCAGAATAGAGTCCAACAATCACCACAGTGCCTGGGGGTGGAGTACTTGGTGATACAAACGACACAGATCCGTGGAAAACAGTGAGACATCCTTCTTGGCTGTCAAGAACCTGTAAGTAAAGAGCAGAGGCAGACAGCAGGGCGCTCAGCTGTACCAGAGTGAGGCCAGGGGCCAATCAGACAGGAATACAAATGGCGCGGTGGTGTTTCCGTCCACAACGCCAGCTATCCACTGATACTTTCCCAACAGGCAGGCTTCTCTGAATCAGGGCGGCATAGCGGCAGCTGGCACGGGTAAGCGCGGTGTGGCGGGCAGGGCTAGGTGGGAGGGGGCGGTAAGTTGAGAGGCGATGGAATAGGTGAAACTAAATAAATAAAGTATTCCGTCATCTGTCGACTCCCCCACCCGCCCCACCGCGCTTACCTGCACCGGCTGCGACTGGTGTGGCAAGATGTGTTGTGTGGCAGCATTTGTATAGCGCTTACCACCCATATGTGGGGCACTGAAGTACTCACCCACACAGATAACAAGCTACACCATGTAGGGTGTGTCGTTGGAAGGGGTTGTTTTCAGCCCTTGTGGGAAGTGTTTTCATGTTGGGTGTGAGGACTACTCGGATACGGTTACAGAGGCAGCATCTGGCGGTGTGATTTGGGAGGGTATGTGAGAGAGATGTGCAAATTATGACTGGAATAAGGAATAAAACACATAGTCGGCTACACAGCAACATCCTGGCCATAGGGCAGTAGGATGCTTCCTGTGTGCACACAAAAAGTGATGACTGATCAGAGAAGGCCCAGTGATCCGTACGGCGACCTGCACCAGGAGGAGAGGGTGCGAATGAGCAACATGAAGCAAAAGGGCAGAGACTGGAATTGGAGGCATCAGCAGTAAAAATCAACTATCTTTAAAGGAAAGGATACAGCGTACAGCTGAACAAATGCACCCTATGAAGGAGGTAGGAAGCAAGCGAAAGAGCAATCAAGGCTGGCACCCTGAGCAAACTATACACCATCTTGAAAAGGCCGAGATTTGCACTACTCCTGCTAGGCCAAAGGAAGACAACATTTTGAGCCAGAGTTCTTGCCCAAATTGAACTCAAGCTCCCAATAGAAGACAAGCAGCAGGTGGCGGGGGGGGGGGGGCAGTGGTAGGTAGCTGTGATGTCAGGACAAGAGTGAATCCCCTGGTTACCATTCTGTCCTCATCCCTCTATGCAAGCCCAATACTTTTCTTAGATCCAGAAACCCTTGCTTTTTATACGAGATAAAATCCCCCGGACCTTCGAGCATTTCCTCCAAGGCCACTTACACGTTCATGATTAGTAGCAAAGGACATTTCCAGGTTAAAAAGTGACAGTGTGGCGAAAGGAGACTTCCTCTGCTTTCATTGGTTTAACTAAGATAGCTGCGTTACTCAGACTTGGCAGTTCTTTTGTTCATCCATATCCCAGTAACTCTGACCCATGAGCCTTGTAGAAAAAAATACACCTTTTAACATTGGTCTCCACAAGTTAATGGAAAAACAGTCCTGGAGGCAGCTAAAAGGAGATACAAGTCTGCCTTTTCTGTCACATGAGACTCAAAAACCAGATTATTCTATAAATGCCAATGCCAGCGGTGTGGATACTCCGTTGCATCCACTTTGCAAAGCCAACTCCATTGTATGTGTTTTGCATGTTTAGTTACATTGCTTTCACTAGATGCACTGCACAAGCACTTTTCACTTTGCACCTATGTAGCAACCCCAGTCAGTAAAAAAATGTGAATTATTACAAACAAAAATTGCTTTGAATATAACAAACTGTAGATAGAACCATGTGTGATGTTGTTCTTTCACGTATTTTTTTTGAATTTCTCTTCCAGTCCTTTTCTTTCTAAATAGATTGATACCTTATTGATATAGTTGCTAATCAACTGTATATTCAGTGTTGTCTTTGTTTCAACAGGACCAGTTGTTTTTATATTCTGTAAAAGGAGGCCGGCCTTATCCCATACAGTCCAGGGGGATGCCTGAACCAACAATCCACTTAGTCCCCTGTCTGCTGGCTCTGCTCTCCTAATTCCCCTGTGAGCCCTCAGAGTGCCAGGACCTTCCTTGGGACTAGGGTTTTGACACTTAACCCTTTCTGTGCTCAGGACGGCTCCCGGCCGTCATGAGTCACGGTAGTGGTGTGCTCATGACGGCCGGGAGCCGTCCGACCGTTGCCGCTCTCCCACGCGCAGCAAATTCCCCACCTGTGCGGGCGAATTAAACAGTGGGCGGAGTTCGGACGGCTCCCGGCCGTCATGAGCACACGCCCACCGTGATTCATGACGGCCGGGAGCCGTCCTGAGTACCTGGGCGCCACGCCCAGCCCCGCCCCCTCGCACCGCGGCAGAATTTGCCGCGCGTGGAAGGGGTTAAACCTTTTGACCCCACAAGACGACCTGCTAACAGCCAGCTCACACACTTCTGTTCTCGGAGGCAGAGAGTAGTACCCAACATACAGCAAGATCACCCTTACCGGCTCCTGTGGGCACGGCCATGGGGACTATCCTCAGAGAGATTAGGTCCATAGTAGCCACACTCACCACCATGGATCCTAAAATGTTGACTCTGGATACCTTTACCTTTCTTCCCACAGCCAATGAGGGAGCTGCAGTGGGGAAGGGGTGGTGGAGACTATTCACTTCCCTGGGAGCTTCTTTAGGTAGACAAACGCATCCGGCTCCAAAGAGGAGCCCTCCACGGGGTGTTGAAGTAATAATAGAAGCTCGTTTCTAATAACCCGAATATTTGAAAACCCTTTTGAGGGAAAACAAAATGACAGACATACAATTTGGAAGAAAGCAGCAAAGACCCTTCCCCATCCAACAATAGTTAAAAGATCATCTTGATTTACTAAAACAAAAAGTTTAAATTACTCAGCCGCATCCCACCCCATTGTTACCTTGCCCACCATACCACCTTAATTTGGACCCAGCCATATGCAAATCAGTCTTGCCCCTTGTTGGACTTGGCCCTTCTGGCAGGTTCACCCCTGAACTTTTTTGATTTTTACTGGTGACTTGGTGTGGTGATTTGTTTGGTTTTCTGCGCACTTTCCCTGTGTCCCAGGGTAAAGTGCGTGCGTGCTCTGAGTGCATGAGGTGAGATAGGCCTGCCCTCCCATAGGAATGCATGGGGAATGTATGTGTCCCTAGTAGTTCCTGATGCGTGGGGTGTGCAGGCCCGAGTTTGGTATGTGCGGACTCGTGGGAGTGAATGCTGCGCGATGATGTGTGCGGCGTGCATGTACCTAGTGTGGAAGTGCCACTTCTGGAAGTGGGCACTTCGGTGTGCAGTGTGTCTGTCGCGTGACTGGCTGGTCGTGTCATGTGACGGGCTAGGGATTCCCCAGTGTCAGGATGAGTCACCCAGTGGTGAATGGGGAGATCAGCAGCTAGATGGGTGGGAGGAGTCCACCTGGGTCCTGAATAGGACAGGGTTTTCCAAACACAATGCTGGCCCCGCCCCCTGTGGTGCGACTGACGACCCTAGCCCTTCCAGTGAATAGAGTGAGGGGCTGAGCACATCAAGGGTGCTCCCCAACCAGCTGCGACTGGTTTTCCCCCTCACCCTGAACCCAGAACAAAGGGTTTGCCTGTATAAAAATGGGGCTGTGTCCCCACAGAAACTGTTCTCTGCCAGGATCTTACCTGAGGGGGGCTGCTGCTGCTGCTGGACCAGAGGACCGCCACTTGGATTACCTCCCTGCCTGGAGGCCCAGTGAGCTGGCTCTGGGTCCAGCCTTGCCCCCCTGCCTTTTGAAGGACTTTATTGCTGGACTTTGGGCTTATTCTCCCCAGAGCGTCTGGGAGCTTTTATTGGCCTTTAGCGCTGAGAGCGCTTCTACTTTTTATCCTTAGCGCTAGGAGCGCTTTAATTCTACAAACCGGTGCCCACCCGGCGTTTGCCCCGTCTATACAGATCCTGAAATCCCCTGGCAGGTGCCCACCCTGCCAGGGACCTTGCTGTGCTCGTTGGCGGGTGCCCACCCCGCTTATTTGTTTATTTTACGGCGGGTGCCCACCCCGCCGTACATCCACTGTAACGAGGGAGCCTACCCCTCTTGTGACGGGAAAAATCACCGCTGCAGCCCGGTCCGGGCTCAAACAGGAAGTCAGGCAGCGCTGACTAGGACGTGGGCGGAGCCTGACATAAAAGCAGGAAGCGGACGGGAGCCTACCCCGTGCTCCTGCACAGAGGAAGAAGATCGGGAAAGCAGGACGGCGGCAGCGGCTCCTCGCGCAGGGCTCCCGCGTGTGGAGGGAACCCTGCAGGTCACCAAGACGAGGAGGAAGCGCCGCCGGAGTCCCGGTGAGTGGGGCTCTGTGTTGAGGTGGTGGGGGGAGTGTCGGGGCACAGCTTCGGTGCCCGCCCCGTACCGCGTTCAGAGCACTGCGGGGGCAGTGCTCATTTCTCTTTTTCGCTGCCCCGCCTGACAGTGGGCAGCGGTGTGGGGGACCGAGGAGGTTCCTAAGGGCGCGTGTGCGCTCCAACGAGGGCCGCATTTG